>NC_048304.1:73365585-74025345 GCF_013100865.1 Trachemys scripta elegans
TTAGAGGCTAAGGTGAACAAGTTTTCTCCCTCCTCCTTATGACACCCTTTTAGATACCTGAAAACTGCTATCATGTCCCCTCTCAGTCTTCTCTTTTCCAAACTAAACAAACCCAATTCTTTCAGCCTTCCTTCATAGGTCATGTTCTCAAGACCTTTAATCATTCTTGTTGCTCTTCTCTGGACCCTCTCCAATTTCTCCACATCTTTCTTGAAATGCGGTGCCCAGAACTGGACACAATACTCCAGCTGAGGCCTAACCAGCGCAGAGTAGAGCGGAAGAATGACTTCTCGTGTCGTGCTCACAACACACCTGTTAATACATCCCAGAATCATGTTTGCCTTTTTTTGCAACAGCATCACACTGTTGACTCATATTTAGCTTGTGGTCCATTATAACCTCTAGATCCCTTTCTGCCGTACTCCTTCCTAGACAATCTCTTCCCATTCTGTATGCGTGAAACTGATTTTTCCTTCCTAAGTGAAGCACTTTGCATTTGTCTTCGTTAAACTTCATCCTGTTTACATAAGACCATTTCTCCAATTTGTCTAGATCATTTTGAATTATGACCCTGTCCTCCAAAGCAGTTGCAATCCCTCCTAGTTTGGTATCATCTGCAAACTTAATAAGCGTACTTTCTATGCCAATATCTAAGTCGTTAATGAAGATATTGAACAGAGCCAGTCCCAAAACAGACCCCTGCGGAACCCCACTTGTTATGCCTTTCCAGCAGAGATGACCTCTTAAGGTCCCTTCTAGTCCTAGAATCTATGATGTGTAAGTTCTATCACTGATCTTGCAAAGTACATTATAACATTAATATTCTCTCTAGAACATCAGGCCAGTGTGGTTAACATATACAAATATGTCCCCATCCCATATCACTCCATGCCAACATATGATACAAAAAGGTGAAAAGCAGATATATTCTTGTAAGGATTGAATGTTTTAAGACTTGTGGGCTCATTTCACATGATTTAACTACTCTTCCTTCTATTCTCCCCATTTTTATTTACAGGGATTCGGTAATGTGGGCTTGCATTCTATGAGATATCTTCATCGTTTTGGTGCTAAATGTGTTGGTGTTGGAGAGATTGATGGCAACATCTGGAATCCTGATGGGATTGACCCAAAAGAACTAGAAGATTACAAATTGGTATGAGACTTATGTATTGCTCCCTATGTAAACTCTGAAAATACTGGAGATGACTAGAGGCTGGTGTTAATCGTGCGGAATATTTGGAAGTTATGATCAGCAATTTATAATGTTCAGGATTGGCAACTGTGTTTTTTAGCATTCCGTTTTCACTAGCTTGAATGCAGACCAAATAGACTAAACTAATTGGTTTCATGGCTTTAATAGCCTGAGTGGTGCTGGTCTGTTCATTTCTCTACATTGCCCATCGCCACCCAGATAGGCACAGTTCGGACCTGAGTCTCTGCAAAAAGGCAAAGGATTACATCCAAACAAACTAACTTACCATGGTTTAGATAATTCTTAATGTGGGGGGGTCATGATCTCAAACTCCCGCTCCCCCCATGTTTGCTAAATAGCAGCAGCGTTCCAGCTAGATTGCAAAAGGTGGGAAGGAAAGGGTCCTGGTTTGGAACAGGATGAGAACTGCTCGCTTAGACTTACTAGTGTAGTACTATGAGCGAGCTTGCATTGCTGCTGCCTCTGTGCCATCTGTTGTATGGACAGATAAAAGTTTCTTGAGCAATTTCTATGCTCAAGAAAAGAGATGAAGTTCATTTTGAGGAAATTGAATATGGTCTTGTAAATTGTGGCTTTAATTTGCTAGCTTCCAAATATATCGGTCTGGCTGGGGCCTCTTCCAACTCTAGGCCTGGTGCCATGGTAAACCTGGTACTGCTTATATCCAGTATCTCTTCACCTGGCCCCACAGACAGGGTGCTGTGAGGAAGGCAGCCACTGCCCCCTCTCTGCAGCTAGCTGCTCTGGCCCTGAGCCTGCTGCCCTCTCTTCTAGCATCACAGCAGGCGCTGGTGGGCAGAGGTGTAATTGCAGCACCTCCCTGACCAAATCTGTTTTCTGTAGAGGGAAAAAAAAATATGCAGGGGACATGAATTCTGGGTGTGCACACTGGTGCAGAATTCCCCCCGGAGTACACTAGAGTCAAGAGATGTAGTGCTTAAGACAGAAAAGGCAATTTCATTTTAATATAAAATAGTAATTTGTGTACTGCAGCAGTAGTGATTATTTGTAGATGTTCTGATATACTTAAAATCTAGACTGATATTTTGAAAATATATGTAAGGATCTTCCATGGATGCTGCATGGGATTCACCTCTGTTTTTAGAGTGTATTTTTGAGCTTAGGGTGAGCATACCCTTAATCTTCATTCTTATCCCACAGATCTACTGTAAACAGATTGTAGAATCTAATCAATATAAATGTATTTCAGGCATTTAAATTAATTGACACACTGGCTGATCTTGAATTAATTTTACTGTGAACTGCATTAAGTTTCAACTTTTTATCCAACAGTCTTAGTGGGATGATCCTTGGCTGCCCATGTAAATAGGAATGGCAACCACATTTTATACTGACTTTTTGAACATGCTGTTCCTTATATCTGTTTTACTTACTGAGATGGATTAGTAGGTGTTTGAATTGACACCGTTTTTAATTCAAGATTGGGGAACAAGCAAGGAAGCAGACCTCTTTTTTTTTTTTTTTCTCACTCTTCTAGTATGGTAAACTTGCATTCTGTTTCTCTAAAGTGCAAGTACTTTAGAGAAACAGAGTATTGAAAATACTGAGTATTTTACTTGTCTCAAATAGAGTAAAGTGCTTATACAAACCTATTAGAACTGTACAGTCTCTGTTTAGAGATATTTAAGGTTTAATTGAAAATTTCATTGTATTTGGATTTTTTTTATGGCACTTGCTATAGTTGTAGGAAGGGAAGGAGAGCATTTGTGTTAGCTTTAAACACATAGTGCAGTAGACATGCTGTGCAAGGTGTTGTACAGACACATGCAAAGACGCATAAGTGAAGATTGTTGTGCAATAGTGATATTGAAAATAACCGATAGTCACGCTTCTCTTCCCGTCAAACAGCAACATGGGACGATTGTCGGCTTCCCCAAAGCACAACCGTATGATGGCAACATCTTGGAATTAGACTGTGACATTCTCATCCCTGCTGCCAGTGAGAAACAGTTGACTAAATCCAATGCTCACAAGATCAAAGCGAAAGTAAGAAGAAGAGTTAAACTAAATATTAAAACAGGAAACAGTATGGCAAATGCCTTTCTCCATATTTACTCCAGTTATTGGTGTGAATATAAATATATGCCTTTGTGTGTCAGTAATTATTGTGTCATGGTTCTTTCCCTAGATTATTGCTGAGGGTGCCAATGGACCTACAACCCCTGAGGCTGATAAAATCTTTTTGGAGCGGAATATCATGGTCATTCCTGTAAGATTATTTTGCCAACACTAATGGAAAGTAGACTGTCTGCAAATGCATTCTTTCTCCTGATCACAGGATCAACCTTAGCATTAATATTCTTTAAGAATAACTTAAGTGTTCAGAATAATTTTCCTATGAAAGCCATTCCTACAATGCCCTCCTTTCTGTGCCTCTCACCTTAAAAATGGGTGTTCTAACTTCACTCAAGACTTGTGAGGTAATTATCCTCAAATCCCAGATCTCTCATTACAACCATCTTCGCTTACTTAAATTCATCTATTGCATGGCGGTGACATTTTCAAAAGAAAAACAATTTACAATTATTCCTATCAAATAATGACACAAATCCCTAAAACCTTGGTTTTCCTTTCTGGGAATTGGCGCTTCGTTAACTGCCCAGTCCAGTGAGCGGAGTAGGGAGGGAGAGTCTAAATGCAGTGGCCAAATTTTTCATACTTGAATGTCTACCTTTTATTGAAGTCAGTGGAAGGATTTTTGAAAATCAGAGCTGCCTCTCTGGGTACCTAAAGTTAGACAGCCAAGTATGGAAAATTTTGGCCATTGTCCTCTGTGCTCTAGAAATAAACCTGAGCATGGGTGCTTTGGTAGAGCTTTGTGCTACAGATGAATCTGGAATGTATAGCCATAACTGAAGGTTGCATGCTGTACTGATTACTTGAAAGAAACCTTATCTAGGACAGTGAGATCCTTTTTGGGGAAGGGAAATGCTATCTCTAAAGAAAGTGATGTTGCTGCCAAGTGATTTATTTTAAATCTTGCTCATTTGGCTAGTCTGATGCATGCTTTTATTTTCTTGCCAAAAACTTACAGGTGGTGAGGGGGGGGGAAATAACAGTTAATCATGCATAATTGAATTTGAGGCTTTTTAAATTCATACATTTTTAAATTAATAAAACTTGTAATCCTGATAACTTCAGTGATCTCCTTAGGGGAATTAATGACTGAATTATTCTCTGTGCTGCCTGTTATGTTTAAACAGGATTTCCATGTTTTTGCATTTTAATTTGCCTTCTAAAAATACAACAGAGTAAGTTGTCTTATCATAGGTTTATCATTCAGAAAGCTTTCTATTAATGTTGTTTCTGTGCAGGATCTCTATTTAAATGCTGGTGGTGTAACTGTGTCTTACTTTGAGTGGCTGAAAAACCTGAACCACGTCAGCTATGGCCGCTTGACATTTAAATACGAAAGGGATTCGAACTACCACTTGCTGAGTAAGCATTACTTCTACTTTTATTAGCTCTTCAACAGATAAATTGAACTAGAAAGGAACTCAAACCAAGGTTACATTTAATATCTTCCTATGCCAAACATGGAAGAAATCAAATACAAAGATATTCTAAATTTAACTTCTCTTTAAATCTGCTCCTAGTGTATGCTGGACAGTGAGAGAGCTTACAAATGCACCTAGTGTGACTAGTAACTGATGAATTGGGTAATACTTGGGAAAACATTGTAGAAAACTATCAGTGTCTTCATGAAGTGATGCTTAGCTTTTGGTATTGTCAAAATGCCTTACAAATACTAATTCAAATCCCTTATCAAAGAAAATATTCACTTCTCTTCAGTGTAAAAACAAAATCCAAAAACCTTCAATGGTGTATTTGGCTAATCAACAAGTTACAGCTTGGACTACACCAGGGGGGACTGGGTGGATTCCTGCGCGCTTGGCCGGCACATGGGGCTCTCCACCCTTGCGACCCCTCTGCGTGTACTCCAGGAGGTGGGCGCTGCTTTGTCGCCCCCTGCTCTCAGCTTCCTGTGGCGGGCCCTGCGAGAGGGCGCTCCCCGCTCACCCCGGGCCCTCCGGACCTTTTTATCGGGCCCCTGTTCCGCGAGCCCCCCCCCGGCTCCCCCGCTCCAATAATCCAAGCCGGCTGCACGCTCTGCAGCCGGTCCGGTTTCGAACCGCGCCCAGGGACCACCTGTACACACTTGTGCTCCACACACTGCATCTCCTCACCCTCGCGTCCTGCCCCGACACCAAATGGCGGGACTATCTAATACCTGTGGAGGGTGAGGAGCCCCGGTGGGCCAGCCTTTATTCCACCTTAGTCCCAAGGCCCGCCGGGGACATTGGTTGGCGGCTCCTTCACGGAGCCGTGAGCACGGGTGTGTACCTGGCGCGGTTCACCCCTATTCCCGAGGCCTGCCCATTCTGCGGCGTCAGGGAGACCCTGGCACACGCTTACCTCGAGTGCGCCAGGTTGCAGCCCCTGTTCCGGCTCCTCCAGAACCTCTTGTTGAGGTTCTGGCTGCACTTTTCCCCACACCTGTACATTTATGCACACCCTATCCATGGCCCCACCAAGTCGCGAGACCTCCTCGTCAACCTCTTCCTGGCTATTGCCAAACTCACCATCTATAATACCAGGGAGAGGATGTTGGACGAGGGGGTGCTCTGCGACAGTGGGGCCTACTTCCATACCTCCCTAGTCTCACGTCTCCGGGCAGAGTTCCACTGGGCAGCGTCCGCTGGCTCCCTTGCCACCTTTGAGGAGCAGTGGGCGCTGTCTGGGGTTCTCTGCTCGGTGTCCCCATCCGGTTCCCTGATTTTGAACCTTTAACCGTCACCTCACTCCCAGTTTTTTCATTAGTTGTCCCAAGCAATTATTTGGTTCCTGGGTCCAGTGGTCCCTCCCGCTAGGCTGGGGGAGGGGCCTTTAGAAGTGGGCGGATGAGCCCGCCCACCTCCCGGTTAACCAATAAAAAAAACAAGTTACAGCTTTGAAGATCACTGCATTATGACACTGAGCAGTTATACAGCAAAGTAGGATTTCTGTGAAGTGCAATAATATAATTGATACGGCTATTCTTGAAACTTGGCTTGTGGCCCCCTTGGCTCCTGACTTGGAGGCCATTGTTTGGGCTTTCCATTTCCTGACCAGAATGCTGATCTTATGAAAAAAAAAAGCTTCGTGGAGTAAAAGAACTTTAAGACTTGTCACCAGGCTTAGATAACACTTCATCATAAAACGAAATACCAGTAACAAATGCCTTAGTTTTTCAGAACTTAATGGAGTTGACAAAATTTAGATAAGGAATCTTTTTTAAACATATTCTCTTCACATAGGGTAACCTGTCTGCTCTAGCATTGCTCAAGTAGTAGAGGGTCCTTCTTAGCATTTAGAACGGTGCCTTAAAATTGCATTTATCTGAAACATGTTATGCAGAGTTGGTTAGGAATCGCTACCAATATAAATGCAAAAACTTGCGTAAGAGACAGTGTCCTGTGTGCAGACATTTTAAATTCCTTTGGAACTTAGAAAGCTTTTAAAACATTTTAAGCTTTATTGTTAGTAAGTTCTGTCCTTCTTAAATTTGAGCTACAAAGGGGAAATGTTTGTTCACTTTACTCTCTGAAACTCAGTGCCTGAAGTTTCTACTTTAGTCTATAAATGACTGCCCTGAAGAGTATAGAGGACTGTGATGGTGACCTATCAGCTGGTTGAGTTTAGGCTGCAGCTCTACCACCACCATCTCTACTTCACCATCCCAGTCTTCCAAATTGTCTTGCAGCAAAGAGCGTATTTGGGACCTTGAGGTTTCTAATTTGACGCCTTTGTATATCAAAGCAGTCGGACTCAAACTTTGTTTCAGTTCTTTAAAAGGTTACCTAGCACAGCTCAGTTTATACTACTGGTTGAAGTAATGAGTGCTGAAACTCTTAAAAAATACTTTCACTGAAAAGTTATTCTATCGCTGCTGAAATTTAACTTGCCTTGTTTTCCTTCCCCTTCCAGTGTCTGTCCAAGAGAGCTTGGAAAGAAAGTTTGGGAAACATGGTGGTACTATTCCAGTTGTGCCTACAGCAGAATTCCAGGATAGAATATCAGTAAGTAGCTGCTGTGATGCTTTTAATCTTTGTTACTCCAGTTGCATTCTAGTATTATAATTGTAAATAAAATCCATTATTTTGCTGTTGGACATATGTTTTTGCCATAAGGCATTAGTGTGTGGTTAGTTACATGACCGAACAGAGTGCTCTGAAATGCCCAGTATTATGGCAAGCAGGCTAGCTATGTCCAATTGGTATCTTGCACCTGACTCCACAGAACATTTCTAGCTCTAAAGTTCTTCTAAAGCTGAAATTTAGTGTGTACATACAAGTCATTTGGTCTTGCATTGTTAATCAGATGGTTGCTTTGTAATACTAGTCCCTGTTTATAGTGCAATAACCTTTCTCCTTTTGCAGAGGTACAAAATCTAAGCCTCTTCTACGGTGACACTATATAAATAGATTGATTTACTGAACATGTTTCTGATGTGCCTACCTCTTATACTTCAGTGATACGTTACAAAAATGTTACTCAGAATTGATGCTGTTTATATGAAGTGATCACCAACTCCAGTATTCTGAATAACACTCTCCCTTTCTTATACATACATAACTATATGAAAAGTATATAGTTTACTTTTACTATAATTAAAGGATTTTTGAGGGGGGCAATGGACAAATAATGTGTTACTGTTTTGTATCATTTTGAAAGGAAGAGGAATTGCAAATAGGTACTTCAGAGGCAGAGAGTTTCTCAATAATGAGCTAAATACTCATGAAAGGTCACATGTTACACTGAGTCAGAAGCCTAGTATACTGATTTCGTAGCGTTTAAGGCCAGAAGGGACCATTGTGATGATGTGTTTTTGACCACCTTCACAACACAGATCATAGATCTTCAGACAATAACTGTTGCGTCAATATCATATATGCTGTATCTCAAACAGAAATTCTCTTAAAATGATATCCAGTCCTAATTTACCAGTCTTGTGGTTGCCCTAGGAATAGGATATTAAAAATTGAGGTTTGTGTTAGTCATCCCACTTCAGGATTTTTTAAGTATTCCTGTATTCGCCATAAGAAATGTACTGAGAAACAGGGACCAAATAGCTTGCTCGTACTTGCATAAGTACAGACCAACTCATTCAGTGATGCATGTCACTTTGGAATCTATACCACTGTAATGGAGCAACATTTTATCCTAGAAGTCTTTTGTAAAAAAGAATCTTCCTTATTCCAGAATATATCTTCATTGACTTTATAAATGTAAAAGTAATAAATTGTAGTTCTCTGAGAAACACTAAAGTCAGAGTGCCACTACTGGGCATTTTATTCACTGCGGGCTTGATATCTAGAGTCTATCTTCTCTTTTTATTGAACCTCTAAACATTTCACATACCATATTCTAGTAGTCTAGGGCTTACTGTCTGTATGATCACCCGCTGAATTAGCAATGTTCACATATTGGTCTCCTTTTACCAGGTATTAAAAAAAAATATTAAAAATTAGAAGAAATCTACAGTGAAAGCAGGCTGACTTAATTATCGGAACCCAGCATGTTAGTCTGATGTACTAAGAGAAAATCAATAATCCTGCATATTCATTCATGTCATATTGAACCCGGATTGCATTCATTCCCTTTCAGGGTGCATCTGAAAAAGACATTGTCCACTCTGGATTGGCCTACACCATGGAGCGTTCAGCCAGAGTAAGTATTGCATTAACATGTAGAGTTGTAGCAAGGGAACGTAAACATAACTGTCACAAAAGCAAACTAAATCAGCATGTAATGGTATCAGTGAACGACACTATTTCCTTGCACTTAAAAAAGAAGACCGCTATTGACAATAATGGTAGTCACTGCACATATGACACTCCTTTGAATAGATGTTTGTGTGGATACCTTTTAATTGGATGTTGTAGGCCATCCAGAAACTGAAAACAAAGTTAAAGTCAACTTGTGTGGATTTAGCAAGCATATTTTTTGGTAAAAAGTTTAGCCATTGGAGAGCCCCATCATTTATCTTTTTATGTTCTAGAAATCTGTTGGGGCAGAAATATTTTCAAAGCTATTCTTAATATTACCACATATATGTAGACCAGACTGTCCTCCAATGGAAAATACTGCAGAAGGGGGCATGAAGTCTACTGGATACTCCATGGCTTTTGTGAAGATTTTACATACATGGAGGGGATAGAGTCTGGGATGGTGAGAAGTGGCACCTTGGAAATCTAGGAAAGACTAAAACCTCGTGGATGCTGAGCTGTAATCTGAATACTAGGATCTCTCTGTACTGAGCCTTAGCCTCTCTCTGAAATTCCTTGAAAATAGTGTACATGGAAAGGCTTTTCAAGCAATCATAAATAACTTCTGCTTTCTTTCATTTCACTTCAGCAAATCATGCGCACTGCCATGAAGTACAACCTGGGTCTGGACCTGAGAACAGCTGCCTACGTCAATGCAATTGAGAAAGTCTTCAAGGTGTACAATGAGGCTGGTTTGACTTTTACATAAACGGGTCATTACCTATCCTCATTGATACCCTTACTCTTCCTGCCATTGTGTACCCTCTTTTTGAGAAGCTTATCACAAGTTTACATGTAACCACAAAAATTCCTCTTTCTTCTGACATTATAGTGGGTACTATTCTGAATTAGTTGCAGTCCAAACAAAATTTTTTTTTTCTATAATAAAGAAAAATCCATGGATTAGGTATTGAATACAAGTATGTATCTAAAGATAACCAGTTCATCTGCACTTGTGGGGGCCATTCTGGATATTTCACCTTTAAAATAAAAAGGTACACTTCCTGAATGGATCAGCAGTCATGTTACATGGGCAACCTATCAAATTTCAGATAACATACTGTACTAGATGAGCAGTTAGCTCATCCTATTACTTCATGCACTTTTGTTTAATGATGTAATTTTGGCTTTGGCACTTTCAGTAAGGCCTTGTATGATCAATGCTGTGGCCTTGTCAAAGGCAGAATGGGCCTCCTGCAGGGAGCAACTCTGATAGGACTCTCTAACTTCTACTTGTTGCAGAACGCCAGGCCTGAGTTTTTTTTAGGCAATGTTTTTCTCTTTTTATAAACTGTGCTTCTCCTATAGGACTGCCTTTAATCACTAATTGAACCTGAACTTGACTCGAGCATTATGAGATACATTAGAGGTGACAGGAGCTAGAATTTTTATAAGCTGAAACAGTATCATTGTGTACAGATATCTAGCAAACATATATCTGGTTATGTTTTAATCAAGTCACTCTACATAACCACTCAATTATAGGTTTTTTTTTAAAGATTATCTGAATTTGAGATGTATAATCATATATCTATGTAGTCCAGTGAACTCTAACTTTTTTTTAACGTTAATTCTTTTCAGTGATCTTATTTCCAGAGGCTTTTTTCTGAACATTTAGTTGCCTCAGTGAACAATTAGAAGTGGAGTCTAACCCTGAAACCGTTAGTACAAAGGAGCTAGACTGCTGCTGTAGACCTTATGCAATGTCTTAAGACACATTGACTTTCAATTTTTTTTTCTTTATTGGGAAAGCTTGCATATTCTGAACATACTCAATTGTAACAAAATGGACCTTGATATAGTATTAGATCAAACACAGCTTTTTGAGTTTTTATCAAGGCCTTTGTCCAGTGGAGTCCCATTGAAGTGCCAGATGTTATTTATGTAATGAAGAAGAATTTTTTAAAAAAAAACCCAAACCTAATCCCTCTGAGGAACTCATGCTTTTTCTAACTACTTTGTAACTGCAAGACATAACAGGGTGAGAAAAGCGGTTATTAAAAAGTTGACCTTTCCAAATCTACTATACTGGTGTATTACTGTTTTCCACAATCACTTTACATGGTAATAATTTTGTTGTGTAGCAGTTGCTAAACAGTGAAATCTCTGAAATGTCACACAGAATTTCACATTTATTCAACTCATCACTAGCGGTAAGACCCTAAGCCTTCTGATTCCCAGGACAAATAAAAAGATTTTTATACCTTCCCTCCTCTCCCAAACAAAATTACTTATTTACCCAACACAACTTCTGAAACTGGTAATCATCTCAGCCTTTTGCTTTCCATGTCTTTAAGTTCTGAGAAGAAATTAGCCGCCTTCTTTATAGAAGAATTATAAAGCAATAAACTACAACATGGTGAGGCACTTAGTGTCTTACCCCTTTGTGTGTGGTGAGGCCAAAGGCCGGAATAGAGTTATTTCAGCTGTCCAAGAAGTGCAGTAGTAGTAAAGTAATGCACATGCATTACAGGTGACATTAGAGGTGACAGGAGCTAGAATTTATTGATACTGGATTATTGATACTGGATTCTTTAAGAAGTGCTTATTGATACTGGATTCTTTAAGAAGTGCTTAGAGCTTTTTTTTTTTTTTTTTTTTTATTTTGAGACCTAGAGTAAAAGTTAGGTAAGTCTGTATTTCCGTCTAAAGTCTAGATCCAAAAGCTAGAGAACAAAAGTGAACTTCTGGGAGGTTACTTTACAATACAGCTTTTTATGTAAATCTCCATGAAGTGCTAAAATAAGACCTTGTCTAAGGTCATCTACTCCTGACAAATTTTAAGTGGCATCAACCTCTAAACAAGTTTGCAACATCAATAATAGTAACCTTAATCTTATCAGTTATGTTGAAAATAGGTGACTG
The DNA here is from genome assembly GCF_013100865.1 of Trachemys scripta elegans. Taxonomy (NCBI): domain Eukaryota; kingdom Metazoa; phylum Chordata; order Testudines; family Emydidae; genus Trachemys; species Trachemys scripta. Next base: position 73,377,496 of record NC_048304.1, read on the forward strand.
TCACTTTTTGTAACCTCATCTGTTCTAATTGTAGTGGATTCAGAATCTTTTATGGGCTGGATAATGTAAAAAAAGGAACAGTAAGGAGACTTGGGTACTTGTGCTTAAAATTCCTTAGTGCTTTCATGGGGCAAATGACTAATACCATATCTTCCTTGTCTTCGTTATACTCTGGCACTGCTGCTTTTAAAGATAGAGCCAGAGCCTGGGTCCTGTGCTCTTGCACTGTTGGAGCCATGCACAAAGGTAATGGAAACTGGCATAGGGCTTGTCAATACAGGGCAGCTATTGCAAAATAAGATAGGAGTGAATTTAAAACAATAGCTATTCTGCAGTACTCCACTTCCAAAGTGAATTAAACTAAACCACCCAAAGGCACTCTGAGTGCAGAATAATTGTCCACACAGGGAGTTCCTGTGGAATAGCTATTCTGAGCAGCCAGCTGGGAATTCCTCTCACATAAAGGAATCTCTGGATGGCAAAAGCTGTTGCTTGTTGGTTCTACACCATCTGTTCCCAGGGTCTTGGTCAGAGTACCTAATATTCCAGCAATCCCCAGCTATGGGGTGAGTGAAATAATAGCACTATACCGTCTGCCCCTCTTCTCAGGTCCTGCATTGAGTATAGCTTGACTGGACCCAAGGATCTAGCCCTGAAATTAGAGCAGTTGGGTTCAGTTGTAGCCAACTTGATGCACATTTAACAGATGGATTATTACTATGATTTACAATAGCATTTGAGTTGGAGGCTTATATGAAATTGTAAGATATGCTGAAATTATATTTTGATTGATTTGTGGCAAAGACGACGCATACGCTATCATAAATGTAGAGAGGAACAGAATGGCTATCAATTTAGTTTAAAAACAACCTACATCCTTAATCTAGTTGGCTCACAAAAGACTTATGGGAAATAAGTCGCTTGAGAGGAAGACTCCTGGGATGTTATGCAGTCAGAGCGGTTGGGCACACTCTTGAGTAGTTGTACAGATTTACAGGTGTACTTCAGTTTAACCCAAGAGTATTTCTTGTCTCCAAAGCAATAGACAAATCATTCAGCTGTACTGTTCTGAGCAGCAGTGAGTCCAGACTTCCTCTGGCAGACTTGTTAGTTGCTCAGGCTCCCATCTCCTTTCCAGCTTAACTGGATCAGGAACAGTTCAGCCCCAGGATGGTGTCTGTAGCAGGGCATACACTGGCTAGGTTTTGAACTCCTGCCACTATCAGCTGCTGAACTCACACCTAGCATCTTGTTTTGGAAAATCATGTATAGCCAGGCTGTTCAAGGCATTGTCCCTGCTCTTGAAGGTAGCATGCATTGGAAGGTAGGCAGTAAACTGTACTGAGATGCAATCTCTTCCTAAAATTTCCCTAAGTTGCTGTCAGCCACTTGCAGTCTAAATATAGGATGTTTTGGCTTCCACAAGTCACACCTAATCTCAGTTCCACCATGGCAGTGATTGGTTATTTAAATATAAATTTAACAGTTACATGAACTCTGTTCAGACTGATAAACCTGGCCAACATCACTGAGTGCTTCAGAAAGAAAGACTCGTCTATGTTGTGTCAAATGTGTAGACTGTGTTTGGAAATGAGGCATTAGGGTGAAGCAGTTAAGCATATAAGAGCATGTTGAGGTAGAGGTGACCAAGGTAGCCACTGTTCCTCTTCTTGCACATAGAGCAGTCAATCCCATAGCCAAACAAATAGTGACATTTGCAATAGTACCTGTTGGAAGATATTTTGCCACTAGGGCTGTAGAGGGAGTTTTAAACCTTGATCTTGTGACATTCCAGCATTTTTAAATGACCAGTCATTCAAAAGTCAGGGTGACAGGTTGAAATGTCCTTGTGAAAGACCCTGGAATGACAACCCCGCAGCTTGAAATTCTACTTGGCCACTGCACCAAACATGCCCCAAGTTATGACACATGAAAGATTCCTCACAAAGATGTGCCTCTATCTTATTCTGCTGGGACAACATTCTTCATGCTTTTTCAATTCTTGCCCTATATCCTGAGCCTACTAATGAGTAATATTTGTAATGTTGGACACCTGTCTTCTGGGAAGTAGCCAGAGGGTACCAATATCTTAGACTATAATTTGGCTACCAGTGCAGACGGGGGTTGAGTCTGCAATGTAGATGTGAGAGGCTGCCAGTACTCAGCCCCTTAATATTACATACACAAAAAGGCCCGCTACAGTGGAGCACAGTAGAATTGGGCCTTGTCCTAGGTACAGTATAAAGACATCCTTCATGCATAGGGCTTAGTCCGAAGTATTGTCTAATCAAAACTACCTTCTACAGATATTACCTGCATACAAATTCAGGTTTATTAGACTAATAGGCTAGAATGTCATGTGCTTTAGGCAGATTCCTAACGTCTCCTTGAATTACACAAAAGTATCTAATGCTAATCAGTGAAACTGATACTGCCTTCATACAGGGTGAGTAGTTGTAAAAAGCTTACCGAAGAACAGCTTTGTGAATTCGTGGAGTCCTACTCCCTAGCCTCAGTCTTGGTTATGAAGATGGTTTATGGTGTAACTTCTTCAGTGTGACAAGTTTTGTAAAACTTCTCTGATAGACTGGAATCGTAGTGTGGAGTTGCTTGCCCTATTCTTCGTTATAACTTTACCTTTTATTTTTAAGAGTAAAAACATCATACATTCAAAGAGCTGTCAAAATCGGATTAAAATTTCCCTGAGGAACCTGTAACCATCAGACACTTCAATGCCTAGCAAGCATACACAAAGGCTATGCTATGGATGTTGTCAGCCACAGTTAATTGTTGTGATAAGGAAATTAGATTTTAATTAAAGTTAGAGGAAAATGAGTTGTATTGTTACTCCTTTGTATAGTAGCACTCTACCTTCCCTACTTTATATATTTAACAAACATACTCTGAATCAGTGGCCCCCAACCTTTTTCGTCTGGCATCCGCCAGCCGACGAGCCATGGAGGACCGTAGTGGTGGACAAACATCCGCCAAAATGCCACCAACAAGCGGCAACTTTAATTGGCGTCGCCGCCGAAAATTGGCAGCATTTCGGCGGCGACGCCTCTGGATGACGCTGCTTCTCAGCGGCATTTCAGCGGATGCTCGTCTGCCGGCCAGTACGCGGGTGCACTTAGACACCATGGCGCTCACGGGCACTGCGTTGGGGACCCATGCTCTGAATCATGCCTCTTAGTAGTTGGCCTAATAAATAAGAGGCAGGTTGCAGAATTACTGAATTTATTTATAAGCATTGCAAACCTAATTCTATTTTAATGCAGTTTTTTTCTAACCTCTCAGCCAACCACTCTGTAGCAAGAAAGAAAAATTGAGGCTAAATATGAAATACTAGAGCTGTTTAGTTGCATGCTGCAATCGCATTTAATTTGAACTAATTTTTATCAAACTTTTAAAATTTTGTCACTTCTCTGACACACCACTTTTGTATCAACCCTTGAATGTAAATTATTCAAATAAGAATACACTAGCCATTCCTTTAGTTAACTCTCCCACTTATTCCTAAGGCACTTAGTTGTGAATTTCTATTGCAAAAAGTGCAAAAAAAAAAAAAACCAAAAACCTTCAGAGTTTAGAGGGTCAAATTGCTGAGGCAAGGTTCCTGCATAAACTTAATCTCCATTCCCAAGATCATGGCCCTGTTTTGACTTATGCTTTCATTGATCAGATTTCTTTCCTGAATGTCCAAGCAGCTTCAACGATGTAGTGCCATGTGCAGAGTGGAATAGCGTGTATTTAAATAACTATTTTTGGGAAGAATGGGTAATTTTAAGATTTAGTTTGGATGGGGGCTGTTTTCCATTGTAGCCTCTTCAGCAGAAGCAGTCATGGGGGTGAACAAGATTAAGGCCTGGAATCAGCCTCCCCACAAGCTGCCAGTAATGCTGCTTGCCTAAGTACTTTGTATAGGTGGTTTGGTTCCAGAAGGAGCAGCAAGTAACGCTTCTGCTTATCCAACCGCGTATAAATACATATGTGCTCTCTACCCCACCCTTAGAAACGCTCTGTCCCAAGGAAAGTTAGAAGTCAACTCTGTCTCCTTGCACTATCCTGTTTCAGTAATGAGTACCATCTTTGAAAACAATCTCAGGAACGAACAATCATTAAGGCCCAATTAGCTTTCACTACTGCCACTTCCAGAAGTACTGCTATGGAACAGTGATGCTTCCTGGTGTGACCTCATCCAGGATATCAAATAAGCAATTAACAGTTAATTTTGGGAGGGAGGTTAGTTGTTGGTACCTTACTGATAGTTAAGTGCTATAACCACATCTTTCAACAGCTCATTTCTGTGACTCCCTTCACTGGCTTCTCTCTTTCTGCATTTGGTTCAAGCTCTTCCTCCTGGTTCAAAGTCCTCCCCAAGGCTATTTCCTAGTTCAGGGATAGGCAACTTATGGCATGCATGCCGAAGGTGGCACGTGAGCTGATTTTCAGTGGCACTCACACGGCCCGGGTCCTGGCCACCAGTCCAGGGGGGCTCTGCATTTTAATTTAATTTTAAATGAAGCTTCTTAAGCATTTTAAAAACCTTGTTTACTTTACATACAATAGTTTAATTATATATTATAGACTTATAGAAAGAGACCTTCTAAAAACATTAAAATGTATGACTGGCACGCAAAACCTTAAATTAGAGTGAATAAATGAAAACTCGGCACACCACTTCTGAAAGGTTGCCGACCCCTGGCCTAGTTAAACTTGTCTTCATTGTTCCTGCTCCCACCTACCTGCTGTCTGTCATCTTCCCACTCTCTGTGTGGTTTAAGGGAACTGTACCCTTCTATAAAGCTATAAATAGGTATTGGTACTCAAGACCATCCCCTCCATCACCATGGTATGAGTGCTTCAGGATTATTATTTTTAATGGTTCTATCTTTACAACCCCTCGGAGATAGGGAAGTAGTAGTATCCTAATTTCACAGACCAGAAACTGCAGCAGCGAGAGGCTAAGTGACTTGCCCAAAAATCACACAGGAATTCTGTGGTGGAGCAGGGAATTGAATCCATGTCTCAAGTCCTAGGCTAGCGCCCTAAGCATTGGACCATACTTCCTGGTATCTAGCCCAGTAGCAGCTGTCTTCCTAGAAACACCAAAACATGATTTTTCATAATGTTACTTTTTACTTTAACAGTGAAAAACAGTCAAACTGTTAGAAAAGATGGCTAGATAAAAGCTTAAGTCCTTAGGGCAGTTTGTCAGTTCATCTTTAATGGGATTATAAAATTGTGAACATCTTACAAAATTAAACCACCAAAAGATTAGTACAATTGTCTAGATCTTGGGTATTTTATTTTTTAAAAGCATATAATAAAAGCATGAGATTTCAAAAGCAATAGTGCTGGTACATTCTCTTAGCTTCACTGTCCAAAGTTTTTGCCCCAAGCAGATGCCTGATTTGGTACACGCTGTACAGCATGTCACCAGCTTCCTGAGCAGCTTTGCACATTTTAGCCACATGCAAAATGGGTGGGGTGGAGAGTAAATTTAGGGTCATGTGGGCAAATCAAATGTCTGTTGCTTTTCCCACTAGAGACGGGGAAAGCATGGGAGAAACTGAAGCAAGTGACCTATAACCATTATACCCACCTGATTCTGTCCTGTTTGCTCTAAAATGATAGCTACTTCATGTGTAGCTTATGAAAGAAATATAAACGGGGGTAAATTTCATGGGAAGCCAGTATTCGCTTATTGAGGCAAGACAAATATGATGATTCTTATCAAATCAGCCATTTGAAGGAGGGGAAGACTTTACCACTTCAGAATCTTTCTTCAGTCGGCCAGGGCCTCCCTCCCACCGGACTATGACTTATGTATTTTTTACTTCAGATTTCACTGTCTCCTTGATAAGCATCATTACTAGAAGAGCTATATTGAAAATTAATCCAACTGCAGTCCCATAGGCAGTTAATGTATTTAACGGGTAAGGACAATTTAAGAATCTCAAGGAAAAACTAATTATTTAAGGTAGATGATGAGGACACAACTAGGAGTAATGGTCTGTCAGGAAAATATAGTGTGAGGATTAAAATTAATGGTGTACAACATTCTAGGGAGCAATCCTGTACTGAAAAGGGGTGGGTTAGATGCCCTTAAAAGACTCTTCCACCTCTGGCTTCTCTGAACAGTACTGGCCTTATGCTCTGACAGCAGAGTAGTGCATGGTTATGCAAGAAACACAGGTTCTAGTGCAATGGTTTTCAAAGTGCAGGTCGTGACCCAGTACTGGGCCGTGGAACGTATGGCACTGGGTCGCGGCGGCTCTGGTCAGCACTGCTGACCGGGCTTTTAAAAGTCCCGGCAGTGCAGCCCAGCTAAGGCAGACCAGTTCCTATCTGTTCTGACACCGTGCTGTGCCATGGAACTTGCCAGCAGCAGGTCTGGCTTCTTGGGGAGGAGGGCCATGGGGCGCACTGGCTCCACACTCCCATTGGCTGGAAGCTGGGGGTGGGGGCACCGCTTGCAGGTGAGAGCTGCGTTTGCCTAGGAGCCGGACCCGCTGCTGGCTGCTTCTGGTGTGCAGTGCAGTCTGCGGTTCCAGAACAGTCAAGAAGCCTGTCTTAGCACCCCCACTGCACCGATGTCCGGGAGCTGCCCGAGGTAAGCCCAACCCTGTGCCCAATCCCCTGCCCCAGCTCTGAGCCCCCCCCCAAACCCCTCATCACTGGCCCCAGCCCAGAGCCCTGAGCCCCCCCAACCCAGAGCCCCCTCCCACACCCCAAACCCCTCATCCCCAGCTCCGTTGGGTCATGGGCATCAACTGGGTCGCCAGAAAAAAAAGTTTGAAAACCACTGTTCTAGTGTATTTCATAGAATCATAGAATCATAGAATATCAGAGTTGGAAGGGACCTCAAGAGGTCATCTAGTCCAACCCCCTGCTCAAAGCAGGACCAATTCCCAGCTAAATCATCCCAGCCAGGGCTTTGTCAAGCCGGGCCTTAAAAACCTCCAAGGAAGGAGACTCTACCACCTCCCTAGGTAACGCATTCCAGTGTTTCACCACCCTCCTAGTGAAATAGTTTTTCCTGATATCCAACCTGGACCTCCCCCACTGCAACTTGAGACCATTGCTCCTTGTTCTGTCATCTGCCACCACTGAGAACAGCCGAGCTCCATCCTCTTTGGAACCCCCCTTCAGGTAGTTGAAGGCTGCTATCAAATCCCCCCTCATTCTTCTCTTCTGGAGACTAAACAATCCCAGTTCTCTCAGCCTCTCCTCATAAGTCATGTGCTCCAGACCCCTAATCATTTTTGTTGCCCTCCGCTGGACTCTTTCCAATTTTTCCACATCCTTCTTGTAGTGTGGGGACCAAAACTGGACACAGTATTCCAGATGAGGCCTCACCAATGTCGAATAAAGGGGAACGATCACGTTCCTCGATCTGCTGGCAATGCCCCTACTTATACAGCCCAAAATGCCGTTAGCCTTCTTGGCAACAAGAGCACACTGTTGACTCATATCCAGCTTCTCGTCCACTGTGACCCCTAGGTCCTTTTCAGCAGAACTGCTACCTAGCCATTCGGTCCCTAGTCTGTAGCAGTGCATGGGATTCTTCCGTCCTAAGTGCAAGACTCTGCACTTGTCCTTGTTGAACCTCATCAGGTTTTTTTCTGCCCAATCCTCTAATTTGTCTAGGTCCCTCTGTATCCGATCCCTACCCTCTAGTGTATCTACCACGCCTCCTAGTTTAGTGTCATCTGCAAACTTGCTGAGAGTGCAGTCCACACCATCCTCCAGATCATTAATAAAGATATTAAACAAAACCGGCCCCAGGACCGACCCTTGGGGCACTCCACTTGAAACCGGCTGCCAACTAGACATGGAGCCATTGATCACTACCCGTTGAGCCCGACGATCTAGCCAGCTTTCTATCCACCTTACAGTCCATTCATCCAGCCCATACTTCTTTAACTTGGTGGCAAGAATACTGTGGGAGACCGTATCAAAAGCTTTGCTAAAGTCAAGAAATAACACATCCACTGCTTTCCCCTCATCCACAGAGCCAGTTATCTCATCATAGAAGGCAATTAGGTTAGTCAGGCACGACTTCCCCTTCGTGAATCCATGCTGACTGTTCCTGATCACTTTCCTCTCCTCTAAATGTTTCATAATTGATTCCTTGAGGACCTGCTCCATGATTTTTCCAGGGACTGAGGTGAGGCTGACTGGCCTGTAGTTCCCCGGATCCTCCTTCTTCCCTTTTTTAAAGATGGGCACTACATTAGCCTTTTTCCAGTCATCTGGGACCTCCCCCGATCGCCATGAGTTTTCAAAAATAATGGCTAGTGGCTCTGCAATCTCACCCGCCAACTCTTTTAGCACCCTCGGATGCAGCGCATCCGGCCCCATGGACTTGTGCACGTCCAGTTTTTCTAAATAGTCCCGAACCACTTCTTTCTCCACAGAGGGTTGGTCACCTTCTCCCCATGCTGTACTGCCCAGTGCAGCAATCTGGGAGCTGACCTTGTGCGTGAAGACAGAGGCAAAAAAATCATTGAGTACATTAGCTTTTTCCACATCCTCTGTCACTAGGTTGCCTCCCTCATTCAGTAAGGGGCCCACACTTTCCTTGATTTTCTTCTTGTTGCTAACATACCTGAAGAAACCCTTCTTGTTACTCTTAACATCTCTTGCTAACTGCAACTCCAAGTGTGATTTGGCCTTCCTGATTTCACTCCTGCACGCCTGAGCAATATTTTTATACTCCTCCCTGGTCATTTGTCCAATCTTCCACTTCTTATAAGCCTCTTTTTTGCATTTAAGATCAGCAAGGATTTCACTGTTTAGCCAAGCTGGTCGCCTGCCATATTTACTATTCTTTCTACACATCGGGATGGTTTGTTCCTGCAACCTCAATAAGGATTCTTTAAAATACAGCCAGCTCTCCTGGACCCCTTTGCCCTTCATGTTGTTTTCCCAGGGGATCCTGCCCATCTGTTCCCTGAGGGAGTCAAAGTCTGCTTTTCTGAAGTCCAGGGTCCGTATTCTGCTGCTCTCCTTTCTTCCTTGTGTCAGGATCCTGAACTCGACCATCTCATGGTCACTGCCTCCCAGGTTCCCATCCACTTTTGCTTCCCCTACTAGTTCTTCCCTGTTTGTGAGCAGCAGGTCAAGAAAAGCTTTGCCCCTAGTTGGTTCCTCCAGCACTTGCACCAGGAAATTGTCCCCTACACTTTCCAAAAATTTCCTGGATTGCCTGTGCACCGCTGTATTGCTCTCCCAGCAGATATCAGGGTGATTAAAGTCTCCCATGAGAACCAGGGCCTGTGATCTAGCAATTTCTGCTAGTTGCCAGAAGAAAGCCTCGTCCACCTCATCCCCCTGGTCTGGTGGTCTATAGCAGACTCCAACCACGACATCACCCTTGTTGCTCCCACTTCTCAACTTTATCCAGAGACTCTCAGGTTATTTGAAGGGATTCCAGCTTTGAGTCAGAGACCAGTTACATTACGAAGGTAATACACTTACATAACCCACAGCAGGCTCCCACCCAGGGCACCCACTTGAATACGAGTCCCCTTATAAAAAGTTGTGGGATTATAAGAAACGCCTGCAGAGGCAGTCCTGGTCTGCCCCCCAGCCTGGGTCCTCCAAGGGTAAACAGGTGGGGAAACGTCAGTTTTGAGGGGACGCCCGGGGGCAACCTACAGTATCCACCTGCAATAAAGTTTCCCTTCTCCAACCGGTTATGTGCTTTTCTCCCGGAGTGGTCGCAGCTGACCTCGGACCAATGGGTCCTCAACACTATCTCCCAGGGCTACACCCTCCAATTTACCTCTATCCTGCCCAACCACCCTCCCCTCCCCGTCCCTCCAGGGGACCCCTCTCATGAGGCCCTGCTCGAGCAGGAGGTGGGGCAGCTCCTTGGCTTAGGAGCAACGGAAGTGGTGCCAGCTACATGCTCCTGGTCACACCTCTCATGGAAGGTAGCTTTCCTGGTGGCAATCACGTCTGCTAGATGGGTCTTGGAACTCAGAGCCCGTACACGGTGTTCCATAACGATAAGGTCCAGCTCTGCCCACATCCTTCGTTACTCCTGAAACTGGTCTCCACCTATGTGATGGTGCTGCCAGTGGGAGCCAGCTGAGGTCACTCAATTAGGGTGAACTGCAAACAAAATGGGGCAGACAAACCCCAGAAGCTGGTGGTTATTCCAATACTTAGATTTACCAAGCCAGCACAGAACAGCTTCTATAGTAGTATATAGTAAATGGAGATATCCTATCTCCTAGGAGTGGAAGGGACCCTGAAAGGTCATTGAGTCCAGCCCCCTGCCTTCACTAGCAGGACCAAGTACTGATTTTGCCCTAGATCCTTAAGTGGCCCCTCAAGGATTGAACTCACAACCCTGGGTTTAGGAGGCCAATACTCAAACCACTGAGCTATCCCTCTCCCCCAACTAGTACTTCACTGGTTACTCAGAAGTCCAAACAATGCAGTTCCCTTAAAGTGCCCAGCCTCAGGCCTCCATCCAGACACACGCGAGAGCTATGATGATGATTACTGAAAATCTTATCTCATCATATAAAAGAAAAGGTTCTTCCAATCCCAAAGGATCAGCCACATACCCAGGTCCAATTATAACTTAGATCTTACCCAAAATACACACTTATAGCCAATTCTTATTAACTAAACTAAAATTTATTAAAAAAAGAAAAGAGAGTGTTGGTTAAAAGATCAATATACATACAGATTTGAATTCAATTCTTGAGATTCAGATACATAGCAGAGATGAGCTTGTAGTTGCCAAAAGTCCTTTTAGAAATAGTCCATAGGTTATAGTCCAATGTCCATATTCAGTGACTGGGGATCTCAATCCTTATGGCTTAAGGTTTCCCCTTCTTGAAACCCAAAGCAGATCTGAGATGAAGCAGGATCGTGTCCCAGGGTTCTTATACATTTCCAGCAGCCTTTTGGCCTCAGAAAACAATAGGTTTAACTCTCCTTCTCCCAAACATCATGGCAATTAGCACAGGGTAATTTATCCATTAAACAGTTCAGATACAGGTTACCACAACCTTCAAGGAGACATATAGACAATAATACTATTTCACTCAAGTATCTTCCTAAATGTTAATATTCCTTTTTTGATCTTTGAATTAAAGCTATAGCAATAGACAAGACTTGTTTGCTTACATCACAAGACCTGAGCAAACATCTACCCTTCTACCTCTAACAATGCAGACTTGCATTTCAAAGCTCTATTCATTTACATATCTTCCTAACCAGTCTTTAAAGTTCGGCCATGGGTCATGTCAATCTGTGAGTTCATTAACTCTTTCTGGCCCTGTCACCTTTCAATGAGATATTATATTACACTCATAACATCACAGCCTACCACATGGGTCAGGATATTTTCCTGCTGGTCCTGTGCCCCAAGCCCCATGTATCCAGTGAGGAGCGCCGCCTCCACATGCTGGATGTTAGATGGGCTCTGGCTTTTTACCTGGAGCGGACTAAGCCATTCAGGAACTCTTCGCAGCTGTTCATCGCCTCGGCCGAATGCATGAGGGGTCGGCCCATCTCCACTCAGTGGCTCTCCAACTGGATCACCTCATGCATCCGTACCTGTTACGACTTGGCGGGTATCCCCCCGCTGTCAGTTGTGATGGCACATTTGACTAGGGCGCAGGCCTCGTCGGCTGCCTTTTTAGCCCTTGTCCCCATTCATGACATTTGTAGGGCTGCCACATGGTCTTCAGTTCACATGTTCACCTCGCATATGCAATCGTCTCCCAGACCAGGGAAGACGCTGGGTTTGGCACAGCTATGCTCCGTCCCGAGAGTCTGTGAACTCCTATTGTGGAAAACACACGAGCAATCACTCGAAGAAGAAAAGACAGTTACCTTTTCCATAACTGGTGTTCTTTGAGATGTGTTGTTCATATCTATTCCACATCCCACCCTCCTTCCCCTCTGGCAGAGTTGTCTGGCAAGAAGGAACTGAGAGTGGAGGAGCCCCTCCAGGAGTCACTAGGGGCGCTCCCCTAGGGGTACTGCTAGAGGAAAAAGTTCCAGCACCGGTGCACATGGCGAGCACACACACCTATTGTGGCATAGACATGAGCAACACATCTCGAAGAACACTAGTCACGGAAAAAATAACTGTCTTTTCTGGTCCCAGTCTTGTGCATTAGCTGCAGGACAACCCTTGTTAAATCAATTATTTTATCAAACTTTTAAACTAGAACATAGAGACATGCACACACAAGGGAGGGAGAGTGACTATTCTTTACCTGTGCATTGTACAGCACTCCCTGCCTGTTGTATTGCTTCCCTGGCAAGGTTCTTTCCAATCCAAAACAGTGGTCAGTTGTATGTCTTTTCCTTCAGTAAAAGGATGAGTGAGTGAAACCCTACATTTGATTCTGTTACACTGTTCTCAAATGTGCTGGGTTTTGTTTTTTTAATAGACAAAGCAGAGCTCCTCCCAATAGCCACAAGGCAAACTGCACAATTGGAACACATGAGGCCCAAGACTTCACTGAGTGACTAATACTTAAGACATCAAAGGGTAGGAATGTTTAGAATTAGTGTTTTCCTCTTCCCAAAGAGCAGGTGTGGATTTAATCCAGAACAGCCCTAGAATAAAAGCTTTGCTTCCCAGTGCGAAGCTAGTAGACAAAATACATTCCACAGCTGGTCTTATAAGACATTTTCCAAGTGAAGGTCGCTGGAGGAGCCTGAAGCAGGCGCAGTGCCTCTGAGGCTACACAATAACAGCAGAAAATGCTAAAAAAAAAAAAAAAAAAAAAAAGTCTCAAGAATATAGAGCGAAAAAGCTAAATAAATATTGGCCCAACACTCAGACAGGCTTTCAAAGGCTGACTTGGAAAAGTGTTCACTTACAAAGGATTTTTCCCTATCCAGCTAAGGCATTGTAAATATGATTCAGTGTAAGAAAACATAAAACACAATTTTATTATGCAAATGGTCATACATGGATAATCTCATTAGAGAGAGAATATCTATTCTGGAGCCAAGTAACTCAGTTCTATCATACTAATTTAATTAAACTATTGATTAAAAAAAATTTCAACCCTTTCCCCCCGCCCCCACCTCCCGAGCTCTGGGCTCAGTTCTGAGCTGCATCAAGCTCAGACTGTGCACAGCTAAGGAGTGGTCGGGGAAGAGCCTAGGGTGTGTATGTGCAAAATGGTCCATAGCATATTTTAGAGCAGCTTAAGGGCTGTTTTAAGTATGCCAGCTGCAGTGATCTTATTGGGGCTGGTGCACTAGTGAAGGATTGAACAGAATGCATGAGCTCCATCCTGAACCCTGCCCACCCTTTACACGTTCTGATCCACACCCCACCTGGGTAAGGATGAAGCGTGCATGGCTAGCTACACCAGCTTTAATCAGCAGAAAGCATGTTTGTAACCACACCTGTCTTTTATTCTTGCTTAGTGTAGCAAGGCAGTGGGCTACCCCACAGCCCCGCTGATGGCCGAACCTCCCCTAATACCAACGTGGGCGGAGCCACCGGGTCCGGCGCCCGCCCCTCCGAGGTCACGGCCCCGACCCGGAAGTATAAAAGCCCGCCTGCAGAGCTCAGTGGAGGCCAGGCCGGTGGAGAGAGCAGATGTCCATGGCCAAGCTCCTGCTTGAGAAACAGCCACAGGCTGCAACCGGCCTGCTGACTCACCGGGCTGGTCGAGCCTACCTCTCGCCCAGTACCCCGAGGAGGACTGGCCAAGCCTGCCCCGTGCCAGCTACCCCGAGGAGGACTGGCCAAGCCTGCCCCGTGCCAGCTACCCCGAGGAGGAGCTGAGCCTGCCCCGTGCCAGCTACCCCGAGGAGGAGCCGAGCCTGCCCTTCGCTACCTACCCAGAGGAGCCAATGCTGGTGGAGAGCACCGATGACACTAACACGGCCCAGGTACCGTACGAGGGGGAGTGTGGAAGTAGCCCGGGGGCAGCTAACCCCAGTCTGCCTGCTGCACTGCCAGAGCCGATGTCAGTGTGTTGTGGCCAGGATCCCCAATGACAGCTGCGAGTTTCTGCCGCTGCTAGGGCCCTGGGCTGGGACGCAGTGGAGTGGGAGTGCCTGCGTCCCCCCTGCCACCCACTCCTTGGGTGGCAGACTCCCCATTTCCCCTGCTTAAGGGCTGCTACAAACTCTGACCCAGCCCCTGCTTAAAGGCCTGGGTATTTGCCTGACTGTGCGATTACTGCCCTGCCCTGATTGAGGGCTTGGGGCTCTTTTCTGACTGTAGCGAGGCAGTAGGCTACCCCACAGCCTCGCTGAGGGCCGAACCGCAGCCCAAAACTACTACACTTAGTATCACTTAAATCTCTATTTTTTTATTAATAAACTAATTCTTGTTTTATTACACAACCATCTCAGTGCAGTGTATTAATAGCGTAGGGTGTATCCTCAGCTAACCTAACAGGTTGGTTTGTATACTGTCTCTTTGTCTGCAGGAAACTTATTAACTTCTGTAAGCGTCCAGTGAGAGGAACTGCACACTACAAAGAGACTCTGGGGAACTGAGGAATTGGGGTTCACTGATTGTTACCTGCAAGACAAGGTTTGGATTGCTAGAGCCCTGAAGAGCTTGCTGACAAGGCACACAAGCTGTTGCGTCAGGGAACTGACACACAACTTAGCAGTAGCAAAGCTCACTCTAACTGAAGCAGAATGGTAACACAGTACAGTTCTGAGTGTCCTGAACAGGAAGGATATCACATGAGCCAAGGTATATGAGCTATCTGGCTGGGGAACTGGTCACACCCACAGACAGCAAATTATGCCTATTTTCAGTCTTGAAGTGCTAGCAGCCAGGGCAGCTATTCCCACCTTCCGCATTCACTGAAGTGCTAAATATCCTTCACTCTGCTATCCCAACGGTTGATTAGAGGAGGAAGAGGGTTCCCTATGTCTCTCCCGCAAGTCCCCAAAACAAAGCCAAAACCAAACCAAAGACACACACTGCATCATCTGTCCCTTAATCTCTTTTCTCTCCTTTTCTTCCAGTCACTGAAGTTTATTATTGACTGCACAATCCTAATTTAAAAATATTTTGTTTGTTATATTCCACACCAAATTACCTTCAACTCTCAGCAGTGAATTTCTAAGGGAGTGCATACCACATGTAAAACCAACTACTGAGCACAATGTATTGTGGGTTTTTTTTTTTTTTTTTTTTTTCCAAAACTAACATCTTGGTTGTCTGTCTTTATTTTAAATGAGACACACCTAGAATTAAGTCCATAAGAGGTCTAGGTTTCAAAGTTAAAATCACTCTGGTCTACTCATTTACAGACTCAGGGCTAAATTTTGCCTGCAGTTACCTGGGTTACCTGTCCATTAACTATGGAGGAATTATCTTTTATCTGGTATGTTTAGGTTATAGAGGTAAAATATAAGTACTAATTAATGTTGTAACATGTGGCCTACAGGCCTCATACTTGTTAGATATTTAGCTTAGCCACATTAGGCCTTAGGACCCAGGATAAGTAAATTAGCATAAGTAAATTAATAACTTGCTGAGCTTGTGTCTGTTTGTGTTTATGCTGATGTTTTGAAAATAACTACTTAGTTTGGATAATAATGTCCATGAGAGATCAGTAGACACCATGGAAGAACTCTTGGTAGCTGGGATGTAATGTTAGAGACTTCCTTAAGGTAACCACCCGTTACTATGGTGATAAGATGATGTACGTGTTAATGAGTATAAGGGGAAACTAATGAGTTAGCCTATGAAAAACAGGGCTCCCCAAAAGTAGTGGGGTGTGGAAATTCAAATAAGGAAAAGGGTTTTGTAAAGCCTTCATAAATATGTATGAATCCCAGTGGGCATCAGTATAACACATTATAAAAGCTGTATTCCAGCCTGTGTGCCTTCAGGGAGATGCCAGGATAACAACCACTGGTGGTGGTGGTGATGATGGTGAGGAGGACGATGACTAACACTTGAGGTTTTTTGCAAGGCATGCTGTGAGTAGTGAAAATACTATGCATTCTGTAATGATCTCTCTCTCCTTTACCAGACTGCAGTGTGTGATTATTGTTGTTTGGTTGGTTAATTGGGGGTGGGTAATTGGTTAAAGTAACACAACTATATATAAGGCTACATCTGGATTTACTCTGGTATAACTATAACTAAGAGCAGAATTTGACCCTTGTGGTTTCAGTCCATATTAACACAGTGGAAAAATGTCTATAGTTTCTTCCAAATAATCTAACCATGGATAACTGGCAATGGTTTCAGGAAATAATTTCCATGTCCTAGGCTGCTGCTGCTCCAATTCCTGTTCATAACTGACCAATGAAACAAAAGTCCCAAAACTTGCCAACTAGAATGTTAAAAAGTAATGAACTACTTTAATAGAATCTAGAAATGGAAAAGTGCATAAATAATCTATTTTATATCCCATTCCCCAATGGCTAGTGAAGGGCTGTTCCTTATAGTTTATTTTCTAGTGCTTCAATAAGTATAGCTTTTAAAATGTCTCCATCAAACAAATGTTCAGTACTGTTCTTGAATGACTATCTCACAGTACAACAGATCTAATAGTAATGAGGGGGAGTGGGAAGGGGGCAAGGGCCCCTTGCTGTTTTTGTGTGTGTGTGTGTGTGTGTGTTTTTAACTATAAACTAAACTACATTCAAAACTTCTTGATTTAAACAAAACCCTTTCATTAACTAGGAGACGATGCAGGCAGAAGCCCAGCAGCAGAGTGGGGGCTATCCAGTTTATTGCACTGAGTGCAGCATGTATGATTACCTGCCCTGTGGGCGGGTGGCGTATGCGTGCATTCGGTGCAAGGAGCTTCTGGCCCTCAGAGACCGCATACAGGCTTTGGAGGCCAGGGTGGCGGAACTGGAGGAGCTAAGGGGGGGCAGAGAGGTATGTTGATGAGGCTTTCCAGGACACTGTAAAATTGTCCCACCTCCGGTCAGACAGCCCCCGCACTGTTGAGGAGGACAAAAGGGCTAGGGAAGCAGAGCAGTCAAGAGGAGCAGAGGGAAACCTTCCCATAGTTGGGACCCTCCTTCCAGATGGTGTTAGGGTATCCTCTCACACTGAGGTTACCTCTCCGGGGGAGGGAACTCCAGTCCTTAGGAAAAGGCAGGTGTTAGTAACGGGAGATTCAATCATTAGAAACCTAGATAGCTGGGTTTGTGATGACTGGGAGAACCGTATGGTGACTTGCCTGCCTGGTGCGAAGATTGCAGATCTCTCAAGGCATCTGGATAGACTTGCGTGTAGTGCTGGGGAGGAGCCAGAGGTCATGGTATATGTAGATACCAATGACATAAGGAAGGGTAGGAGAGATGAACTGGGGGCCAAATTTAGGCTGCTAGGGAAGGGACTGAAATCCAGGACCTCTGTGGTGGCATTCTCAGAAATGCTCCCAGTTCCATGTGCAGGGCCAGTAGGCAGGCAGAGCTTCAGAGTCTCAATGCATGGATGAGATGATGGTGTAGAGAGGAGGGGTTTAGATTCATTAGGAATTGGGGAAACTTTTGGGATAGGGGGAGCCTATACAGGAAGGATGGGTTCCAACTAAACCAAAGTGGAACCAGACTGCTGTCACTTAACATTAAAAAGGTTGCAGAGCAGTTTTTAAACTAGGAGATGGGGGGGAAAAGCCAACTGCTGCAGAGGAGCATGTGGATCAGACAGAGACTTCTCTTAGAGGAGAGTCTATTGATAGAGATTCTCTATGTTCTAGTCAGGAGCAGAGGATGGAAGAGGATAATGTAAGGGCCAGATCAGACGAGAAACATTCACATAAAGAATCTGACACATCAGAAAAGGGCAGACAAATAAACAGTGACAAGTTTTTAAAGTGCTTGTACACAAATGCTAGAAGTCTAAATAATAAGATGGGTGAACTAGAGTGCCTCATGATAAAGGAGGATATTGATATAATAGGCATCACAGAAACCTGGTGGACTGAGGACAATCAATGGGACACAATCATTCCGGGGTACAAAATATATTGGAAGGACAGAACAGGTCGTGCGCGGGGTGGGAGGGGGAGGGAGTGGCACTATATGTGAAAGAAAATGTAGAATCAAATGAAGTAAAAATCTTAAGTGAATCCACATGTTCCATAGAATCTCTATGGATAGTAATTTCATGCTCTAATAAGAATACAATATTAGGGATCTATTATCAACCACCTGACCGTGATAGTGATGATGAAATGCTAAGGGAAATTAGAGAGGCTATCAAAATTAAGAACTCAATAATAGTGGGGGACTTCAATTATCCCTATATTGACTGGGAACATGTCACCTCAGGACAAAATGCAGAGGCAAAATTTCTCGATACTTTAAATGACTGCATCTTGGAGCAGCTGGAACGGGAACCCACAAGAGGAGAGGCAACTCTAGATTCAGTCCTGAGTGGAGCGCAGGAGCTGGTCCAAGAGGTAACTATAACAGGACCGCTTGGAAATAGTGACCATAATATAATAACATTTAACATCCCTGTGGTGGGAAGAACATCTCAACAGCCCAACACTGTGGCATTTAATTTCAAAAAGGGAAACTATGCAAAAATGAGGGGGTTAGTTAAACAGAAATTAAAAGGTACAGTGACTAAAGTGAAATCCCTGCAAGCTGCCTGGGCGCTTTTTAAAGACACCATAAGAGGCCCAACTTAAATGTATACGCCAAATTAAGAAACACAGTAAAGAACTAAAAAAGCCACCGTGGCTTAACAACCATGTAAAAGAAGCAGTGAGAAATAAAGACTTCCTTTAAAAAGTGGAAGTCAAATCCTAGTAAGGTGAATAAAAAGGAGCATAAACACTGCCAAATTATGTGCAAGAATGTAATAAGAAAAGCCAAAGAGGAGTTTGAAGAGCGGCTAGCCAAAAACTCAAAAGGTAATAACAAAATGTTTAAGTACATCAGAAGCAGGAAGCCTGCTAAACAACCAGTGGGGCCTCTTGATGATCGAGATACAAAAGGAGCGCTTAAAGACGATAAAGTCATTGCGGAGAAACTAAACGAATTCTTTGCTTCAGTCTTCACGGCTGAGGATGTTAGGGAGATTCCCAAACCTGAGCCGGCTTTCGTAGGTGACAAATCTGAGGAACTGTCACAGATTGAAGTGTCACTAAAGGGGGTTTTGGAATTAATTGATA
Organism: Trachemys scripta elegans; assembly: GCF_013100865.1. Taxonomy (NCBI): domain Eukaryota; kingdom Metazoa; phylum Chordata; order Testudines; family Emydidae; genus Trachemys; species Trachemys scripta. Next base: position 73,396,620 of record NC_048304.1, read on the forward strand.
AACTTAACATTAACAAGTCACCGGGACCAGATGGCATTCACCCAGGAGTTCTGAAAGAACTCAAATGTGAAATTGCGGAACTATAAACTAGGGTTTGTAACCTGTCCTTTAAATCAGCTTCTGTATCCAATGACTGGAAGATAGCTAATGTAATGCCAATATTTAAAAAGTGCTCTAGTGGTGATCCCGGCAATTACAGACTGGTAAGTCTAACGTCGGTACTGGGCAAATTAGTCGAAACAATAGTAAAGAATAAAATTGTCAGACACCTAGAAGAACATAAATTGTTGGGCAAAAGTCAACATGGTTTCTGTAAAGGGAAATTGTGTCTTACTAATCTATTAGAGTTCTTTGAAGGGGTCAACAAACATGTGGACAAGGGGGATCCAGTGGACATAGTGTACTTAGATTTCCAGAAAGCCTTTAACAAGGTCCCTTACCAAAGGCTCTTACGTAAATTAAGTTGTCATGGGATAAAAGGGAAGGTCCTTTCATGGATTGAGAACTGATTAAAAGACAGGGAACAAAGGGTAGGAATTAATGGTAAATTCTCAGAATGGAGAGGGGTAACTAGTGGTGTTCCCCAAGGGTCAGTCCTGGGACCAATCCTATTCAATTTATTCATAAATGATCTGGAGAAAGGGGTAAAAAGTGAGGTGGCAAAGTTTGCAGGTGATACTAAACTGCTCAAGATAGTTAAGACCAAAGCAGATTGTGAAGAACTTCAAAAAGATATCACAAAACTAAGTGAATGGGCAACAAAATGGCAAATGAAATTTAATGTGGATAAATGTAAAGTGATGCACATTAGAAAAAATAACCCCAACTATACATACAATATGATGGGGGCTAATTTAGCTACAACAAATCAGGAAAAAGATCTTGGAGTCATCGTGGATAGTTCTCTGAAGATGTTCACGCAGTGTGCAGAGGCAGTCAAAAAAGCAAACAGGATATTAGGAATCATTAAAAAGGGGATAGAGAATAAGACAGAGAATATATTATTGCCCTTATATAAATCGATGATACGCTCACATCTTGAATACTGAGTACAGATGTGGTCTCCTCATCTCAAAAAAGATATACTGGCACTGGAAAAGGTTCACAAAGGGCAACTAAAATGATTAGGGGTTTGGAACGGGTCCCATATGAGGAGAGATTAAAGAGGCTAGGACTTTTCAGCTTGGAAAAGAGGAGACTAAGGTGGGATATGATAAAGGTATATAAAATCATGAGTGATGTGGAGAAAGTGGATAAGGAAAAGTTATTTACTTATTCCCCTAATACAAGAACTAGGGGTCATCAAATGAAATTAATAGGCAGCAGGTTTAAAACAAACAAAAGGAAGTTCTTCACACAGCACACAATCAACTTGTGGAACTCCTTACCTGAGGAGGTTGTGAAGGCTAGGACTATAATGGCATTTAAAAGAGAACTGGATAAATTCATGGAGATTAAGTCCATTAATAGCTATTAGCCAGGATGGGTAAGGAATGGTGTCCCTAGATTCTGTTTGGCAGAGGGTGGAGATGGATGGCAGGAGAGAGATCACTTGATCATTACCTGTTAGGTTCACTCCCTCTGGGGCACCTGGCATTGGCCACTGTTGGTAGACAGGATACGGGGCTGGATGGCCCTTTGGTCTGACACAGTACGGCCGTTCTTATGAGGCTGTTTTCCCTGCTACTCAGCTGATATTTTGCAGACTGTATCTGGAAAACTGTACTTTGAAATCACATAATTGCAACATTACATAATTTGAGGGTCATTCACTGGTCAGCGCACCTCCTTGCTGCAGAAAGCAGCATGGCAGTCCCTCTGCATCAAGTGCCTCCTGCTATGAGATGCTCTCAATGGCTGCAGTAATCTACCCCTTTTGGAGAATTAGTCCTCCAGCCAGGTTGCTCATAGTCTTGCCCTTTCTGGGGTAACCAAAGTTCAGACAGAACCAAATGTCCAATGACCTTAAATTAGGTCTTCATCTCTAACATGGAACTCAGCAGTCCTTGTCCTTTTGTGCTCAAAGAATTGCACTACTGTTCAGGTGATAGTAAGGAACCCAAGCCCACCCTTTCATCTAGGTTCCAGCCCAGCAACCCTGTGTTTAGGCAGCCAAGGACTGTTTCTTAAAATCTGCTGCTGCTTCCTACCTCATACCTGCTTGCAGGCATTTTCCTACCTCTCTGACTCACTCTACCTGGAAGTCTTACCCCTCTGGTAGGTTTCTCCCTGTTTGTTGCTGGGGCTTTTTTTTTTTAAAGGTAACTCTCTGGCAATCACCCTTCCCTACCTAAGCTGTAGCTAGCCACTTTGTAGCTGCTACTGGCGAGGTAATTGCTCCATCTATTAACTCTTTAATGGCTGCTATACAACCCATTACACGTGTGTGTGTGTTATATACATATACACTATTTTTATTTTTATATTTATATGGCTTAGATACTAAAAGGTATATAGGTGCCTAACTATTCATGCACCTTTGAGGATCTGGGCCTATATGTATATGTGATAACAGCAGGGTTTGTGTGGATTGGCATGCTGCAAGTATATAGCAAAGTATAAAGCCAAAGACAGATATGCCAGGATGACACAGCATCTGTTATTACTCACAAAATGAGAATTTTCAACATTAAGAAAAATAACTAAGACATTTTAAAAAATCTAAGAGGTATAAGTGTTTCTTAAAAATGTTTTTTTTAATTGTTTTCCATTCAAAGTGTCTGAAAAGCACCAGGATCTTTAGATCTCTATTATGGACTTAAATTAGCTCTTGGCTGTAGCCTGTGCCATAGTTTCTGCTGCTTTTAAAGCCCTCGCAGTTGAAGTTGTTCTGAAAGGGGAAAAATGGATTTTTAAAATCTGAGCTCCTAATTGGACTGTAAACAGTAGCAGATTAATTGTTTCATGTTTTATTTTTTATAGCACATCTACTTCTAGGCTATTATATGGAGCAAAGGTCAAATGGGAGAAAAAGAAGTACATCTCTACCCCGATATAACGTGACCTGGTATAACATGAATTCGGATATAATGCAGTAAAGCAGCGCTCTGGGGGGGCGGGGCTGTGCACTCCGGTGGATCAAAGTAAGTTCGATATAACGCAGTTTCACCTATAACGCGGTATGATTTTTTTGGCTCCCGAGGACAGCGTTATATCGGGGTAGAGGTGTAGCACTATTCTGTTGTGTCTTTTGCTATTCACACAAGAAATATAATATGAAAGAATCACACAGCATGGCAGGGCCCACCAAATAACCATATTTAGACAACATGTATGGCCTAACTACGTATACGCGCTGTTGCTCTGGTTGGGTTCTGGCAACTTCTAAAACATAAAAGCCAGTGAGCTCTCTTAAGGATTTAAACAATTTAAAACAATACTACCCTGTTCCTGTACACTACATCTTATCCTAAACTCCACCCACAAACCAAATTCTACCCCCTGGAGATGCCAAAAAGAGATTCCGCAAGTCTCAGATCATTCCCACAATCCCCCACAGTTAGCCACTCATTCCCTTTTCACCTGAACAGCTTCAACTCTAAGGCTACTGAGGTTGATAAGAAGCTGTTGCACAAATGACACATTGTACATGGAAGCTTTATTATTGGAAGAGTTCTGCTACCAAGCCAACCCCACTTGCCATTCTCCCCATATCCCTGCCTCCTTCAACCATACCATTTCCAATGCTTTCACATAAGCCCACACACTCTGAGCTTTGCAAGTTTGAAGTGGGAGCACTACTGGGGAGGCTGACCCTCTCCAACTATGGGGGGCAATGGAAATGGGAAGCAATGGGGGAGCGATTGTGTGCCTTGCCCTCCCCACACCTGCAACTGGTTCCCTGCTTCCCTCCACATGTTGACTCACTCCCTGCCTCCCATTCTCCTCTACATTGGTCAGGTATGTGGCAGAAGAAGTAGAAGGATTTGCTGAAACTCCAGATTTTTACCTGCATTTCTTGGCTTAGCACTCTACAGATTAAAAACATTTCTGACATAACTCCAGTTTCACCAAACTATTGAGAAAATGTCCATATTTGCATTATATATGCAAATTAAATTTCAGTTCTATTTCAAGTTTGGTGTGAATGTTCACAGTAGATTTGTTTAGAAAATAGATAAAAAATAGGGAAGATGCACTTAGCTCAGTTTTAGAAGTGGGAGAGTTTAGCACATTTATATCCTAACCAAGTAGTATTTGTCATTGCCCAGAATCGCTTTAAAAATTCATCCAAATCCTCAAAGTAGCTTCCACTTTCTGTTTTTTAAAACAGATCAGTCAGTTTGAATGACAAGAGGTATTTATATCCCATCAAATGCAAAAACTTGACACAACCTTCACTATAGAGGCACTAACATGCTTCCATAACGTAGCCGCATGAACAGGCTCGCTGGCTACACTTGCAAATTACAGTGCAACAAAGCAGCCCTGGGTGCCCTAGCTCACTCCCTGTCCACACTGGCAAGGCACAGAGAGCGCTCTGACTCAGCATCTACAGCGCTGCTGGTACTCCACTTCGGCAAGTGGCATAACATTTGCTGTGCCCCTGCTGGAGTGCCGTGGCGCCAGTGTGAACAAGGTGTTACGTTACTGCACTGTGATCAGCCTCCGGAAACGTCCTATAATCCCCTTAAATCAAGTGGCCACTCTTGTCATTGTTGTGAAATCGGCTGCAGGAATGCAGAAATGCCCTTTCAAAGCTCCATTTCGGAGAAGCCGGCTGCTTATCAGTTCTGAAAAAAAGCAAATATTTACTGTTTGCTTTGAGTGAGTGAGAGAGCGGTGGGTGGGGAGGCAGAGGTCTGAATTTACAAGACAGCATGCTGACATACTCTCAGCACCCCAAAGACGCACTCTCTCTCCCCCCACATACACACAACACACTCCCTGTCACACTCCACCCCACCCCACCCCCACCATTTGAAAAGCACATTGCAGTCACTTGCATGCTGGGATAGCTGCCCATAATACACCGCTCCCAATGTTGCTGCAAGTGCCACAAATATGGCCACGCCAGTGCGCTTGAAGCTGTCAATGTGGACAGACTGCAGTGCTTTCCTGACTGCGCTCTATGAAGGCAGGTTTAACTCTCAGCACTCTACATCTGCAAGGGTAGCCATGCCCTTAGACTAGCAAGATCTTACTAAGCTTCCTGCTATAACTCCACAGATGACTTTGCACACTCAGTGATTACTCTGAATGGCAATCAAGGCAGAGTTGGACAAGAAGTGAAGCTGGAGTCACATGTATAGTAGGATGATGTGGCAGTCCAAGTTTGTCCTATGCACCCTCAGCACCAACCTCAAGAGATAAAAAAATCATAAATTGATCCCCTTTAAATTATTAAAAATCATGAGGTGTTTTTTTTTTTTTTGAAGGCTATACTGTGTTTTCCTTTGATTTGTCTTCTGATTTTTTTGAATGTCTCCCTGTCCACCCTCAGGTGTTTGGCAATTAGTGTTGCCCATGCCCCCCAGACTTATTGGATAAGGTGATTTAGACCTGTGCTGAAAGAGCTCTCTCCCCCACATCTGCCCATCCCCTGCCCCACAATGAACACTGACCCCCTCCTCTCCCAAGGAGGAACATAAATTTTGGAGCTGGGAGCAGCTGGGAGCTTCATGGAATTGGGGGTCTCATGGTATTGTGGACCCGGAGAGGAGATTGGAGACAAAATTAACTGTACATCACCAATAAGGATGCAGGAGGACCAGTTGTGTACTGAGTAGACATGCACAAGCTGCAAATGACAATTGGCTTTGCATCTCAAGCAGAACTGCTGAAAAAGGTAACTGATCAGAATAGTATGTTTTTTAACTTGATTAAAAACACTTCCCTATACCCCAGCAAAAGAAAACTATGAATGGGTTCATTTAGCAAAAGCTCAGTTCATATTTAGTAGAGCTCTGACTGAATATATTGCTGGAATTGATTTTCTGAGTAAGAAGGTATCATTTTTACAGTCAGTTTTCAAATTAGAACTTCACTTTAAGCCACAGTCTGCAGTAAGAGGTGATGTAGCAATGCGGAGATGCGTCATGCCAGTGAAAATTTCAGGAGGCATTGTGTTTCAGTCAGACAGAATGCTTACTGGAAGAGAGGCGGAGTGTGTCTACTGTGCTACCATGTACACTTTCCCTTGCACTGACTTTCTGGCTATTCCAAAAGGATGGTGCTGTGGTGCCCACCCATTTCTCTCTAATCACTTTGAGGCAGTTAGAGTTGGTACCAGTCCTAGCTTAGAGGGTGCACAAGGGGAAAAAGGTTCTTTACACCTTTGCTACTTCTTCCCCCACCCATAGAGTTCAGCACAATTGAGTTGTCAGGTTAGAAGCATAGGGTGAAATTTACCATTGATGTGGGGAAGTTCAAATCCTTTTAAATCATTGTAGCTTCACTCACTTACATTAGTGGTGAATTTGGCCTATGGATTGTACTAGAAGCAAGCAGAGCATAAGATTGTTGTCCTATTTGTCAAGCTCAAAACTTATGCACAGAGATCATTTGAAGTGATAGTCTTTTCCTTTTGGCTCTTTTTTCTTCTACTATGATAGTTGTGTACCTGAGCATCCACTTAAAAAATGATGTCTGCATGTCCTGCATCGTCCCTTAGTTTAAGTGAGTATTTGACTTCCTCAAGTACATGAGCCTCAGAAGTTATCCTCCCAATCATATCCCAGGTTCTTTTGTCCACACCATGGAACTTATCGCTTCTGCTCTTCCAGCCAAAGATACACAGCTCACCGCTAGTTGAATCACTCTACACCTCAGAGAATGCACCTTAACTACTGCCCCCAGTAGGAATGCCAGCTTTCCAGTTTCTCCTACAAATTCCATCCCCCACTATGACCATAAACAGACAAGACTTCCCCATCCACTGTCCCTTCTGCATAGTTATAGGAAACAATGCCTTGGGGAAAACAGTATTTCCAACCCCAAGTAATCAAATATCATGAGGTCAACCTCCCAAAATCATGGGGAAAAAAAAAGGTGGTTTCTTTGCACTTGCCTTCTGACTTTTGAACCTTTAAGGTTGCACTCATTTCATGTTTTGAAGTTTTTCTCTGCACCCAAGAGGACTGAACTTACGTAAAAAAAGGAGTAAAAAAAAGAGTTGAGATTCCCTCGTGCTATCATGATTTCAGCACCTGGACTTGTAATAAAACATTAAAATATGAGAGACTCATGATACAATTGCAAGAGGTAGCAATACTAGGAAAACCTGGCAATTATTTAACTGAGGGCAAATGGCAGGGTAAAGGCTGTGACCTCATCAAGCTGTGCCAATGAACATATGCAACCACCCTCCACATGCTCACCGGATATGTTCAGAGAAGTTTGCACATGCTGTGTAGTAAAAAGGGCACCTGGAGACCCATAACAAATTTTGACATGGTGCCCTGTCTTCTCTTAGCTCTGCATGAATAGGGGGTGTGGTAGGAGTGATAGTAGGGAGCAAAAGGGGTATTCCAATACAGTTCCCACATTGTGTATTTATTGGGGAAGAGGTGCACATGTATACACACACTCTCACTCTTTGGTTGGACTGGCCATAGGTCTCTCTGGAGACATTGATTCTTTTCAGATACATTTATTTACTTGCTCCCATTCTCTTTCCTATATCCTATCCAATATGATGCAAAGGCACTGTACATGACAAACAAACCCACTGTGTTTTGTGATTACAAATTACAGCTACAGCCCTGTGACATTTTTGTTTTTATCATTTTATTTTGGGGGGGAATTTAATGTTACTGGTTTATCCTTAAAATACTGTGTTTTTATTATAGTTACATGAATAAAGTTCCTCAAATGACCCTTTCCCATTGAACCTCAGCGCCTTCATTAGTCTCAGGGACCCCTCCCCATCCGCCCCTGTATGTTCCTCCCTCCTCAACAGAACCCCAGCTCCCTATTAGCTTCTATTTCTGGCTCTGGGTGGTGGAGTCTGTGCCTGGCTGTCTAGCTCACTAGCTGCATCCCCCTCACCTAGCCTGGGAACTGGTACTGTTGCCACCCACCCACCTCTAGGTACAGCCACATGCTTCCACCTCACAATCATGTCACTCATGTAGAATGAGTCTTCAAACTTCCCTCACATGAGGACCGAGGGGGATAAAGTGAGGGAGAACAGTAATTGAAAAGGGGATATTTTTCATTTAATGTCTTTCATTTTATTTCACGTTACTTTGTGTTTGCACAAAACACAGTGCTATAATTACAGAGGAAACCTGAGTAACAGTTACCAACCACATAAATGAAGATACCACATAATTGTATTCACAGACAGTTGCTCCACGCTGTGGCTGGAAACAGAAACTACAAGACGACAAATAATTGTTACCAGAGTGCAAGAATGTAACTTTGTGGATTTGTTTTTGTTTTGAAGCTCGAAAGCTGTTTTAAAAAAATGTTTTTTATTGCATATAAAAAAACTGCAGTATTTAATATTCTAAGCCTCCCCTAGCTGACAGGATGAAGTTGTGGTGACTTTTTAGAAAGTGAGATACTAAAATAAACTGCTCAAACTCACTTCTGATACTTTGAAACTTAAATTCATGGGCCAGATCTTACCCCAGAGATTCATGCACAAAGGTGACGCTCCCCTAGATTATTTGGGAAAAGGGGAGTGCCACCTCCATTGCATTTTCCTCACTTTCCCTTTTGTGAGGACTTTGCAGGGCAGGGGCTGCTTTAGGTTGGAAAGAGCAGGCAAGGCAGAGACAGAGATGAGTTTGTTTTATCAGATTCTCTCCTAGATTCACAGGGCAAACTAACTTAAGTTACTGCTTGCAGTAGGGGAAGGAATCTATAAGGGGCTCTGTAGGCAAGAGTCAAAGTTTGGGGTCTAAGATAACTATGAATAAAACATTCATCACAACACATAGTGGTGCAGATCAGTGGAGTCTGGGGGGAGAGGTACCCATTCAGTTCCACTCTGGTCTGGGATGCTGTGTCCAGTTGTGGGATTCAAGATTTGGGGTTCCAGAGTTCATGAGGCATGTGGTCTGTGGTGAAGAATATGAAGTCTGTAGTTGTAATCATAGGCATAGATTGACTGCTATATGGGGGTGGGGTGAAGGAAGAAAGCATGCATGCGCGCAGTGAAGCCAGTTCCCAAGCTCACTGGCTTTCTCCTCCTTTTCTGGAGTGGTACTGAGGCTGCTGGGGCTGGGGGAGAGGGGTGAGCTCTGGGATAGCTTAACAGGGGAGCCCCAGCTGCTGCTGCTGCTGCTATCCTCTGTGGTGACCTGAGTGCAGGAGCTGTGGCCATGCCACTGCTCTGGTGCCTTGCGGTGCTGCTGCAGCTGTCTTCCTGCTGGGGCTGCAGCTGCTGCCAAGGGGATGCTGCAGGCCGAGCTCCTTTCCCGCCCCCCGCCGCACCATTCCCCTATCCCCTTCCCTTCCCCATACCTCATCCCTTTCCCCAGTCCCCCTTGCTCTGCCCCACCCCTCCTCCCAGGTACTCATTGTTGTACAGGAAACCAGATGGTGGCCATGCAGGCACCTGTAGAAGGCGATGACAACAGGCACTAGGACCTGGCAGGAGGCAGTGTCCAGCTGCAAAGAGAGCAAGTTAGAGTGGCTACCATCGGCAGGAGAAGCAGCTCTGTCTCATCCCTTCTGCTCCCTGCTGGCGCCTGGCTGCCAGGGAGAGGGGCTGAGCAAGCTGGAAACGTGCTGGGAGTGGGTGGGGTGCAGCACAGGAAGGACAGATCCACCCCACCCACAGCAGGCTGAGCAGAGCATCATCGCACTTGCAGAAATTGGGGAGGAGGCAGTCACATATGACCCCCATGTGCACCCCCCATGCCTTGCCTCTGTTTGGGGGGGGCAATGCCCCCCCCAAAAAACAAACTATGCCTCTGGTTGTAATGCTTGGTGGCCCAGGTGGGCTAAGCGGCAGTCCAGAGCACTAGTCAAGTGTGCACGGGTGATCAGTTAGCTGGGAGATCAACTGGTATAAGGAGCAGTCTGAGGCAATGGCCAAGTTCTTGCAGGTGTCAGTAGCTGGAAGATCCAATCCAAGAGGCTGGGTCAGTGACTTAGGGAGGCAAGGTCAGACAAAGCAACAACCAGCAGCCAATGTTCCATTGCTCAGACAGTTGCCTCTTCCTGCTGGGGTCTTTATATAATCCAGGTACCAAATGAGAGTGCTGCTTGTCCATCCAATCAGGCCTGAGGCAGGGCTGCTGTGGCTCTTTAGGCCTTTAGCACTAAAGCTATCGGTGGGGGACAGCAGTTCAGTGCCTTAATTAATGCTGCCTACAGAGTTGGTGAGCCTGGGTTCAGTCCTGGGATCCTAACAGTAGTCAGGGATCGTTGTCATGTCTGTGATGTAGGGATTGGGAGGCCAGGATCTGCTGGTTGGTGTTTGTGGGTCAGTTGAACAAAGGCACATTTCCTCTCCCTACCTCCTTCTCAAACAGCTTTTATGCTTATGTGGCCGTCCCATCCTCTGCCATATCCCTAACTTTGTGGCTCAGTTTGGACTTGCTTATTTTATCACAGAGGGCATTTGATGTGCTAAGCAAATGATTTGTTAATCATTTCCCAACCCCACAGAGTCTGGACAGCAACCTACAGGTCATAATCCTGGGTTGCTAAAAGCTTCCAACAGTGACCTGCAGGTCTTCACCCTGGCTCACCAGACACCTCTGCCATACCCAGTTTTGCTGCTACCAGATATTATGGGCCAGCCCCTCTGATGATGTAAAGCGACAGAGCTCCATAGAAGTCCATGGAATTATATTGATTTACACAAGCTGAGAATTTGGCCCCATCATTTTTTATATCAGTCTGAAACATGAAACAAACTTGAAAAGAAAGCGGGTAATACTCTGAAGACACAGCCTGGAAGTGTAATAAGATAACATAAATAACCTGTCAAGTGAACATGAAATCTCTGTCTTTACCGAGAGCACAGAGTAAGAATATCAACACTCATGTAAGATGATTATTGGCTGTAGCAGAGTAAATACATCTGTTCAGTCCCGTTGTGAATGTGACTGCAGAAATACTTCATGGCAATTCTATGTGAATGAGTACTGGCACCCAGAACCACTCCTGGAGTCATAAAGATAATGACAGCAGCCTTCTAGAGTTCAAAATTCCAAGCTGCTTCAGATAAACTCTCTGGATCTTTTACCATCAGGGAAGTAACCATGAAAAGTACTAAATAATTAAGAATACTGTGCGTTGCCCAGTAACAGAGTACAGCAGTGTAATGGTTCCACTGTGGACTTGGCTTGGGTAAATATTTAGGTTTTGAAGCTTTAAATAACAGTGGACATTGCAGTGGCACTCTCTGTGCAATGCATGGCAATTCCCTGTTTATTCACAGACTATGTACTATACATCAGTGGTTTTCAAACTTTTTTTTTCCTGGCGACCCAGTTGAAGAAAATTATTGATGCCCGTGACCCAACAAAGCGGGGGATGAGGGGTTGGGGTGTGGGAGAGGTTCAGGGCTGGGGGAGAGGGTTGGAGTACAGGGGTGAGGGCTGCGGGGTGGGGCTGGGAATGAGGGGGGTCAGGGTGTGGGAGGGAGCTCTGGGCTGGGGCAGGGGTTGGGTTGCAGGAGGGGGTCAGGGCTCTGGGTTGGGGGTGCAGACTCTGGGGTGGGGCTGGAGATGAGCGGTTCGGGGTGCAGGAGGGGGCTCTGGGTTTGGGGGGGCTCAGGGTTGGGGGTGTGGGAGGGGGTCAGGGCTCTGGGTTGAGGGGCTTGGAGTGCAGGAAGAGGCTCTGGGTTTTGGGGGCAGTTAAGGGCTGGGGCAGGGGATTGGGGTGCGGGTTTACCTCGGGCAGCGCCTGGTCAGTGGCACAGCGGGGGGTGCGGAGGCAGGCTTCCTGCCTGTCTTGGCACCGCAGACCACTCTGCACCCCAGAAGCTGCCAGCAGCAAGTCCAGCTCCTTGGCGGAGGCAGGGGCGGCTCCAGGCACCAGCGCACCAAGCACGTGCCTGGGGCAGCAAGCCGCAGGGGGCGGCCCGCCGGTTGCCATGAGGGCGGCAGTCAGGCTGCCTTCAGCGGCATGCCTGCGGGAGGTCCGCCAGTCCTGCAGTTTCGGCGGCAATTTGGCAGTAGGTACGCTGAAGGCATGGGACCAGCGGACCTCCCTCAGGCATGCCCCCGAAGGCTGTCTCACTGCCGTGCTTGGGGCGGCAAAATACATAGAGCCGCCCCTGGGTGGAGGCACGCAAGCACCTCTGCACGGCTCTCGCCCGCAGGCACCGCCCCCCCCAACTCCCACTGGCAGGGAACCAACCAATGGGAGTGCGGAGCTGGTGCTTGGGGTGGAGGCAGCGCGTGGAGCCCCGTGTCCCCCCGCCTAGGAGCCGGACCTGCTGCTGGCCACTTCTGGGGCGCAGCGCAGTGTCAGAACAGGTTGGGATTAGCCCACTTTAGCCAGGCAGTACTGCCAACAGGACTTTTAACAGCCCGGTCGGCGGTGCTGACCAGAGCCGTCGTGACCCAGTCCTTTCCATTCTGCAACCCAGAACTGGGTTGCGACCCACAGTTTGAAAACCACTGCTATACGTGGTTATCCATGCAGGGCTCTTAGGGTATATCTAACTGCAGAGTAAGACCAAGGTTAGTATAACTCAACTTAGCAGACCCTGGGTTTGTTAACATAGGGTTTGAGCATCTACACTCACTTGTAACCCCAGGTTAGGAATTGTTGAGCCCTGGAGCGCCACTGCATCATGCAGGCCTGTGTCTAACCACCCATATCCCAGACTTCCTAGAACCTTCCCAAAATGTGGTGCAGTGTGAGAAAACTTGACTGTCCATCAAACGTCATTGTCCGGAGGACAAAGAAAGTCAGTTCGTGGGATTGTGAAATACGTGGGATTGGCAGACTTACAGAGCATGAAACCAGTGGGATTGTGTCTACACTGCAGGGCAATAGGGCTTGAACTCTGGGTCTTGACTTGAGTCTGGCTTGGACCCTCTATTCCTGTGGGGTACTGGAACCCTGGGTCTGTGCCTTGGATTAGTGCAATTTTTATGTAGGCAGAAGGGGGGGGGGGGGTTAGGCTTGAGCCTTAGTTCAACCCCTGAGTTTACATTGCAGTGTAAACATACTCTTAATGCATACACTCCTTGTGCAGATTGGAGATAACAGCTTTCTCCAGTGGTTTCAGTAGTGAGTCACTCTTCTGAGAGCCTGTTGACAGTTACTAATATGCATAAATAGGGCCTTACCAAATTCACGGCCATGAAAAACACTTCACAGACAGTGAAATCTGGTCTCCCCCTGTGAAAGCTGGTCTTTTATGTGCTTTTACCCTATACTATACAGATTTAATGGGGGAGACCAGCGTTTCTGAAATTGGGGGGGTCTTGATCCAAAAGGAAGTTTTGGGGGGGAGGGTCACAGTATTGCCACCCTTCCTTCTGCGCTGCCTTCAGAGCTGGGCGGCTGGAGAGCGGCGGCTGTTGGCCAGGCACCAGCTCTGAAGGCAGCACACTGCCAACAGTAGCGCAAAAGTAAGTGTGGCAATGCCATACTGTGCCACGCTTACTTCTGCACTGCTGTCCTCAGAGCTGGGCAGCTGGAGCGTGGCAGCTGCTTGCCGAGGGCCCAGTTCTGCAGGCAGCAGTGCAGAAGTAAGGATGGCAATATTCTATTATGCTGGAGGTGGCTTTGCCTTCAGAACTGGGCTCCTGGCCAGCAGTTGCTGCTCTCCAGCTGCCCAGCTCTGAAAGCAGCACCACCAGCAGCACAAAAGTAAGGGTAGCAGTACTACAACCTCCCTACAATAACCTTGCTCACCCCGCCCCAACCCCTACAATTATAACACTGTGAACGTTCAGATTTAAATAGCTGAAAATCATGAAATTTACTATTTTTAAAATCCTATGACCGTAAAATTGATCAAAATGAACCATGAATTTGGCAGGGCTCTATGCATAAAGATCTATTCTGTTATGCCTCCCGATCAGTAGGTATGTGCCACTGGGGGAGACAGTGAGTCACTCTGCACTGCTGTGCCAACAGCTACATGCGATTTCATCTGACCCAGATACTATGGTCACTCAGCTTTCCCTGTGTGTGGCCAAGACTAGGGCTTGATTAAGAGCTGTCTGGGTAAGTCTTGAACTGTATAAAATAGAGCTGATGTTGGTGGCCGAGCAAATACTCAGAGGAGAGAGAAAGAGAACATTTATTGGTCCCTTTGATTCAGAGGATATCATTTTCTTTTGTTGAAAAGGCGCACTAACCCGCGGCTCTATTCCATTCCAGCTTGTTCCGGGTTGGCCAGAAAGCAGCTGCAAACAAAAATGCTCCTTATGATCTGTAGCTGCCAACAGGGCTGGATTAACTTTGTGGGCCTGGCGCCAAACATATTTGTGGGCCCCCATGGGGCAAGGTGCAGGGGCGATGGGATGGTCAGTCTCCAGAGTGAAGAGCAGGCTGGGGGCAATGAGGCACAGTGCGGTGGGAGTAGCCCTGCTCTGCGCAGCCTGCAGCCGCCAGACGCACACTGGCCTGCCCAGCCCTGTGCTGCCAGCATGCCCAGTGCCCCACCCTTATGCCCAAATTTTATTTGTCAATAAATAAATGTGGAGGCTCCAACATGGCAGTGGGGGCACAGGCCGCTGGTTGCATGGAGGTGGGAGATTACCCTGCAGCCTCCCCCACCCCCACAGTGTTGACACAGTGCAAGGGCCAGGCCTGCCCCAGAAACCCCCAGGGGCCCTGCCCCCCTGTGTGCCACCCTGTGTGGGTGAGCAGGCTCAGCCCGGCAGCAGGATCCAAGTGCAGAGGGACTTAGTGTGGGGGGGGGATCCAGGTCGGGGTAAGAGAGGTCGCTGTGGGGCAATCTGGGTGTGGGTGGCTCAGTGGGAGACCTGGATGCACAGACACTCATTGCGGGGTTCCAGGTGCAGGGGCAATGGGACTGTGCAGGGAATCCAGCTGAAGGTGTTTGGGGCTCAGGATGGGTGGGGGTCTAGGTGCAGGGGCGGTGGGGTTCATTTGGGTGGGGGTCCAGGTGCAGGTGGTTGGGGCTCAGTGGGGAGAGTGTCTGGGGGGGCTCATCGGGGTGGTACAGCTGCAAGGGAGGTGGGGCGTGTCAAGGTGAGGGTTCGATGGGCCTGCTTAACAGGGGAGCCCCAGCTTCTACCAAGGGGATGCCGCATGCTGAGCTATAGCTTCCCCCATCCCCTTCTCTTCCCCATCCCACACCCCTTCGACACCGCTCCATCTCCTCCTCATCCCACCGCCTTCCTTCCTCACTGCCTCTTTCCCCCTGCCCCCTTCTCTTCCCCATCCCATACCCTTTCCCCATTGCTCCATCTCCTCCTCAGGCTTGGCGGGCAGAGGGGAAACTGCCTCCCCAACACGAGCCGGAGGAGCAGAGCGGGTTGGGGCCGGGTTGTTCCACATTCTGCCGCCCGGTGATTGCAGGGCGGACCCGACCCCCCCCACACTCACGGGGCGGCAGGAAGTGGAGTGACCCGGACCCAGCCCACTCCACTCTGCTCCCCTGACTCCCGGTTTTGGAGGGCAGGGGGGTACCTCCCCCCAGCATTCACCAGCGGCGCGGAGCCGGTTGGGGCCAGGTTGCTCCACTTCCCGCTGCCTGGGAAGTGCAGGGCAGGCCTGACCCCTGCTGCAGACCCCTGGGATGTAGCTCAGGGGAAGGGGTGGAGTTGGGGTGGGACTGGGGCAGAGGAGGGGTGGGGTGGGGGCAGAGGAGGGGTGGGGGCTTTGGGGAAGGGATGGAGCGGGGGCAGTTTTCCTGGCCAGCTCAGCCAGCTGGGGGATGGGGCTGGCTGGGGCTCCTTCTGATTGTGGGCCCGGCCCCATGGTAAACCCGGTACTGTCTGCCAAGGGAGAATATTATCTCCTTTCCTCTTGGATTTGGACATTGTACCAGACATCCATGCTTCTGTAACCTCCAGATTGGATTACTCTGATGTAATGTATTCGGGCCTGCCCTGGAAGACCACTCAAAAACTTCACTTCACATGGAATGCAGGTGCCCACATCTTTAACAATGTTTCATGCATACAGTACATTATGCCAGGAGTGTATTGACTGCATTAGTTTCCAGTATATTTCAGGGATCAGTTCAAGGTAATAATTTTAGCCTACAAAACGCTTTAAGGTTTTGGTCAAGGTAACCTTGAAGATTGCATCCCTCTGCATGGTCTTGATCAACTGTTAAGATCAGCAGAGATTTTCAAGCTGACATTTCCTAGATTTGTACATTAAATGGGTGAGGTTAGACTGGTGGAGGGCCCATGGTTCTAGAATTCACTTTCCCACGGTGTGAGACAAACTAAACTTGATTAGTTTTAAGGCATGTTTAAAAGGCAGTATATTTAGTGAGGGTTTTTCTGAGTGGGTACTTTACGGATAGGCAAGAGTTGGAGGTTAAGAGAGTTATTTCAGCCTCGGTGATGCATCACTAGAACTGACTGTTGGTATGTGTTTTTGAAATAGTTATATAGTGTGCCTGGAGAATGCCCGTCTGATCCTGCTCACTCCCATTGAAGTCAATGGGAGGTTTGCCATTGACTCCAATGGCAGTAGGACCAGGCACTATGACAGGTGCACAATATAACAATAAATGAGGCAAGCCGTGTTAGAACAGAGAACTAAGTACCAGAACTCTTCTTTTCTGTTCCAGACCTTTCCACTGAGTTCCTCTGTGGCCTTAGGCTAACTGAGTCACAAAGGCTGAATTGTCTATCTGTAAAATGTGTTTGATACTTAGCCCGCTCAATGGATTTTGGATCAGGGTCAGAGAGGTTTGCAAAACATTTTGAGATCCTTTGGTGGAGAGCTCTATATAATTAACCAGTGTACTTATATGTTATTTTTCCTTTGTGAAAGAAATTTGATCATATGTTTTTCTTATTACCTTATCCATTATTTTAAAATTTTAGAATAAATGAACATTTGGCTTGAAATGTAACAACAACTTAGCTCTGGCTGGGAAAAAAAACATGAATGTCATAGGTAAATCTTCTGCTGTTTATTACCTATGTAATGGCAGGAGTATTAATAGTTTCATCATTTAAATTCTTAGGTACATTGAACTAATGTATCAACAACCTTTACATCACTGTATGAGACAGACAATGCCTTAGTCACTGCGGAAACTTTTGTGATTAATGCTGAATGGGAGATTATGACTAGAGCATACAAGATTTTTTTAAAAACTATTTAGTGGGTGAGCATTCTGCATATGGCATAAAGCTAAGCACAGTAAATGATGCAAATCTAAAACAGCGTTCATATTTCTACAGAAATGATTACTGAATTGCAGTGCAAACATTGATTTTACAACATCTCACACTCTGTTTAAATTATCATCATTTCTTAAGTCCAATTTTTTTTCCAAGGCCAGACACGGCTTCTGATGCTTGTCCAGTTGTTTTTTCTACACCATCTTGAGCAGTCTTGCAAGCCTGATCAATAGCTGAGAAAAATAGAGAGGCAGCTAATATAAAAGCAAAGTCAATACATTCAAATGTATGTTGTTTCATATTTATCCTGGAATGGGGAAGTGAGAAACTGACTCAAGTATCCATATTGTTGTTACACCAAACTGTGTACTTAATCATTAACCATATGATTCATCTTCACTACACCAGATACCAGCTGCTTACATTTCCTAAAGACGAGTTTCTCTCTGCTAGTGCAGGTTGGGGTGGTGGTGGTGGGACATATTAAGTGTTGGTACACAGGTTGGGTGCTGCTGGGCAGGTGCCTGTGGGTTTTGGGAACTATTAGGTGGGATAATAGGGCATGCTGGTTGGGGATACTGGTGCTGGAACTGATGGATGTTGGGGGGCTGCTGGTTAAGAATGGTGGAGGTGCTGTCTGGATGAGTGGGTGGATGCTACTTTGTGGGATGATAGGTGTTCTAGTGGCTACTGGAGGTATGGCTGGATGTTGGGTACTGATGAAAGGGAGAGTGGTGTTGGTCAGTGGGGTAAGAAATGTAGGGAGGTGCTTCCTCCCGGCCCCTCCCTTCCCTAGCTTGCATAAAAGTTCAGGAAATCACTGTTTAGTTATGCAGGGAGCTGCACGCCGAGAGAGGCTGCAGGAACAAAATTGCTGGTTTCTCACTATTTTTAAGCAGAGAACATTGTGGATAGTGAGGGGAAGTGGGAGGAATGGGAAGCTGTAGTAGAGCTGGAATGGCAGGGAAGGGGATGGCAGCAGCAAGGAGTGGAGCTTCTCCTGGTGTCCCTTTAGTTCTCTTGCCTGGGTCCTAGCAGCTGCCATATTTGGCAATTTTGCTAAAACCCCACGCCCTGGTGACCATCCTTGGTGTCACAATCACCAGTATGAGAGGCCCTGTTCTAGAGGGAGAGAACATATTACCATTAGCTTCTGGCTTTCAAATAAGTGCACATTTAGACTCCAAAGTTGTTAATGCTGCCATCATTCTTAGAAACTGATTTAGTGACCTTTTTGCTCTGGCAATTCTCATCACCAGAAAGGAAACAAAATACTCCCCTCACAACAGCCATAAGGTTGCCAGCACCATTTAATAATTGACATCATTGCTGTCTCTGCAGCTCCTTGAGCTGCCACGTATTGGAGCTGGGCTTGGGATCATTACGGCCTCCTGCCTTTAGAGCTGGAGAAATCAAGATACACCACATGCTTACTTAGCCTCTAGGAAAGATGGACAAAGTTTTGACTACACTACTGCCAGAACCCTCACTGTGATCAATGATGAACTTTGAACACAATGCTAAATGTACTGTGTGAGCTATAGAAATAGTAGTGAATCTGCTAGTAAATACACAGAGACAAGGTGGAAGAGGTGATATCTTCTATTGAACCAACTTCTGCTGGTGAGAGAGACAAGCTTTCGAGCTTACACAGAGTCCTTCTTCAGGTCTCTCTCACCAACAGTAGTTGGTCCAATAAAAGATAATACCTCTCCCACCTTGTCTCTTTAATATCCTGGGACTGGCACAGCTACAACAAGAGTAAATACATATACAAATCCTGAAATTCTTACCCCCATTTTAGTAAATCCTTTTGTAAGGTCAAACTCTCACTAAAATCAATGGGAATTTTGCCCGAGAAAGCAGCAAGTAAAAACTGTGTAAGAACATTAGGATTTGGACCTGGGTTCATTGTACTCTTTTAAAAAAAAAAAAAAAAAAAAAGATGGCTGTCTTTTGCTAGCTTTCCCTTCATGCCCAGTTTTGTTTGCCCTCATTGAATGTAATATAATTTCTCATACCTTTCTGACCCGCATCTGTAGCCTGGTTCACTACGTGCTGTGCAGACTTTCCCAGCGCATTTGCTGTAATGAAGAAAAACAATGCATTTAACCTGTTAAAGATTATGTTCTCCTCTTCTCTCTTCCCATACTCTCCACAGCACAGCCCATGAAGTGCTTATGACCATTGGCTCTGCTGCATGTTTAACAGGCTGTAGACCATGGTGGGAGTATATCAGAAGATTATTAATAGAGAATAGGTCGAGGCTATGCAGATTGCTGATGGGTATCTGTATGAGGTACATAAGCTGGCTGGCATGCTGCCAGCGAAGTGTGCTATGTGATTATATAGCAACAACAGTGTTCTGGGCATGTTAGTGATAGATACGATAACAAAATGTAGGAAGAGAGAGAGAATGATGTCATTAGCAGTGGCGTTTAGCTGCACATTGCTAATTCCATGATGCTGGTTTTTTATTTATATATTTACATTTCTTGTTTTGAAGATGTTTTGTCATCTGGGTTGTTAACATTTCCTCAAAGGGTAAAATAGTCTTTGGGTACAGCTACACTACAGCGGGGAGTCGATTTAAGATACGCAAATTCAGCTACGTGAATAGCGTAGCTGAATTCGATGTATCGCAGCCGACTTACCCCGTTGTGAGGACGGCGGCAAAATTGACTTCTGCAGCTTTCTGTCGGCGGCGCTTACTACCACCTCCGCTGGTGGAGTTAGAATGCCGATTTGGGGATCGATTGTCGCGTCCCAACGGGACGCGATAAATCGATCCGCGAGAGGTCGATTTCTACCCACCGATTCAGGCGGGTAGTATAGACCTAGCCTTTGTAGACTTTTTGGAAGGAGTGTGGTTTCAGGAAGGAAAGAAGGATGGAGCCATGACAGGCCAGTGAAGGGAAAGGGGTATGTTTACAAGGAACAGCTAGAGAAACAAGAGGTAAAAATATAATGGATCAACTGCAGAACACCAAACAATAATGAGAAATTATGTGGGAATGTCCCTCTAAAAGCCATTTCACATCAAAGATATAGGCAGTTTATGAAAGCACAGTCTCACTTTCCCAGCATCTGGGTGACCTGCCTTATCAATGACAAGAATTTACTGAAAATATGTGGCACTTAGAAACATAGCTAGGTACATTTTGTTTTATAAACCTTATGTTACAGGAGTGCACATACCACATTGAGAAGAGCTCATAAGGCTAGCATTAAACATTAACATTAGATGACATTTACTTCCTAATCTCTTCTGAACTGAACATCTATACATACAGCAATAGAAATCTCCAGCTGAAGTGCCCTGCACCTCTGTCTGATCCACACTGATTTGGAGTTAAATTGTATTGGAAAATTCTGGTCAGTGTATCATGATTAAGGCTATGTTTTAGTCCCGGGTATTTTTAGTAAAAGTCATGGACAGGTCATGGGCAGTAAACAAATATTCACAGCCCGTGACCTGTCCATGACTTTTACTATTTATCCCTGACTAAAACTTGGGGAGGCAGGCTCAGTAGGGATGGCCCAGGGGCCCACCATCGGTGCTCGGGGGGGAGGGGAGAGGGTTTGTGACCTGGGAGGGCGCCGCGAGGGCTTGGGGGCGCTGCAGGGGGTTTTGGGGGGGGGGAAGTGTTGTGGCCCGGGGGCGCCACGGGTGCTCGGGAGGCTGGGGGGAGGAGGGTTGGCAGGAACAGGGCAGGTTCCCTACCCGACTCCTGGGAAATGGTGACCTCCAGCTCCTAGCTCCATGTGCTGCCTCCACTCCACCTCAAGCCCCGGTTCTGCAGCTCCCATTGGTGCCTATGGGTGGAGGCAGCACGTGGAGCTAGGAGCTGAGGGAGGGGAGTTCCTTTTGCCCTCCTGGGGAGGCCCCCCCCAGGTAATCCAGTTTTCAGTCATCTGCACATTTGGCTTAACATAGAGAGATGGAGTAAGGAAAAAAGATGAGAGTAAATGCAAGAGAAGGTGTTTATACCCTGAAAGACAACTTCAGTTTATATACCCTGTTTCTGTACCTGTTTTCAAGCCATAAAAGGAGTATCAAATATATTAAGAAAGAAACTGAGCATCACAGCCTGGATTCTAGAATGAATTTGGAAGTAATATTTGAACAATGGCTTAAATGGATGCTGTTTAACTGGATTGCTAGCAATTGAGCAGTTAAAGAGGTTTGGGTACGTTAATTTTACACATTTTTGAGTGTGGTTGGAGCAGCATCTGAAGTGAGATGTACAAAATCAGCATCTCTGGAAACTGGACTCCCCAAGTATGGAAATATAAAACCTGTAGATACCAAAATAAACTAGGTTTTGTTTGTATATTAAAATTTGTCCCCAGCTATGCAAACACTTACAGATATGCTTAACTTTAAGCACAAGAATAATTCCTTTATAGTCAGTAGGATTACTCACATGCTTAAGCTACACACGTAAGTATGTGCAGGATTAGAGCCTTGGATTATATCCAGCAGTGCTGTTTCTACCTGCTGAAGATCTGCTCTGGGCTAAGGAGGTCATGTGATCTCATGACAAACTGTAGAAGCTTCAGCAGAGGGTAAATAAATCTACAGCAAACATATTTTAAGGGGTATAGTAAGCCATATATAGAGTGGATATATTAATTTACAAAGAAAATTGTTGTACGTTAAGTTGAAATATAAACCTCTGATGCACAATAATAGTCATAATATAGTTATAGTTATTGCAATACATCAAACATCCCCTATGATAAAAAGTATAAAGGTTTTTGTTTAAACCCAGAGAAATCTGAAAGCTCATAGTAGAGAGTAAAACCAAAGTATTATATTATATTTATTAGAATTAGTCTATATTTTTAGTCAGTATAAATACTAAAATTGATTTCTGCAAAGCATTGTTATTCACTCCAGGTTGCAAACATACCCACCACAGGTTAAATCTAATTTCTTCAACAGAGGTCAGTTTAGAGAGCAGTGTATGAAAAAGGTTACACTGCTCATAGGCAGTAACCATTTAAAAAAACCCAAAAACAAACATTGAAGTATTTGTAATGGTTCAGAATAAAAAGTAATTAGTTGCTTGCAAAATATGAAGTTTTAAAATAAGTTGTTATTCAACAAGCATAAAGACTGAACCATCTTCTTAGAACTCTATCCTGCAGTAAATTCCATCCGGGTGAGGGAGGCTGTCCACATGGAGCTCATTCCAGGGTCGGGTTCTTAATCCTGAAGGTGGTGTTCTCCAAATCATGGCTAAGGCTCTTTAACAGGGAAGCTTGTCTAACTACAGTCCATGGCTCTGATTCTGTGTTCGCTGAAGTCAATGGCAAAACCTAAATCCCAGTTATTTTGTTTGTGAACAGAAGACACTAGTCTCCCATACTGTCAGTATGAGTCTTTTTGTGAGCAGTAAAATCAATTTTTTTTCCCTTTAGAAGTAGTAAAAAATCAGTCTCAAATAATAATGGACATTGATTGGCTAATCCCATCTATAAAGTGATTGGATTCTCACTGTACTATCAAATAAAAGACCAAAATATTATGTTGTTTTTGACATTATGAGATTGACAAAATTACAAAACCAGCCTCAGGACAAACAAAAATAGATCCAGGCCCATATTCTGCTCTCATTTACACCAGTTTAAATCCAAAATAATTCTACTGAAGTCAGTGGAGTAACTCTAAATTTAGACTGGTGTAAGTGAGAGCAGAAACTAGCCCTTGATTTTTTCAGAACAACAAACAGAGAAATTATATTTAATGTTTCTTACCAGCATCCTGGACCTCCCCTTCTGCGTGTTGTTTAAAACCCTGGAAGCCCTTACCAGACATGGTTGCTTTTAAAAGCTTTTAAAATCTTCTGCTTCAGTTTAAAAAAGCAAAGCAATATACTATACGCTATGCCAGGTTTGCTCTAACTTGTGCTGATTTTATACATGTGCCAAGGCTCCTCCAGATGCCCACTGGGCAAATTGTTTCAATGGGTGGAGCTGCTGGAAGGCTTAGAATTTGAGTTTAATGAATGAGAGCTGACAGTGTGCAGTGAAATTGTGAATTATTTATTTTTCCCAAAGAGAGGGTGTATGCATCTAGGGTTTTTGCAACAGAGGAATTAATTCTTTCATCGCCTTTGTTTTTTTTATAAACATTTCTAAACAAAAAAAATTAACTTTCTCAGCAAAACATAAAAGTGCAATGGAAGGACATTGAAAATTACTGAAGTAAGCTTTAGAATGGATTTTTGGAAGGCTAGGTTTTTATTCCAATGGGTCTCTTTTTTCCCCTTATTTTCTTTTCTTTTATGCTGTAGGTGCTGTGGAGGTAGGCTAAAAACACAAAGAAAATGTCCTTATAAGTGATGTTACAGTTTGAAGCACTTTGTTACCTTAGCCCCATATTTGGCTGTTATAAATCCCTTGGAATACCCTTACAAGATGAGAGTTCTAATGAACATAGGCCCTAAAGTGAACCTAACAATCTGGTTGTGTGTCTAGTTGGATTTCAAAGGTAGAGTTTGTGTCTCCCAAATATCCTCCAGATGCCTGTGGTTCTTTGAGTGCTTGTCCCTATGTGTATTCCAATGCGGATGTGAATGTATGCTCCATACTCCTAGAATCAGAGAATTCTTACAAGCAGCATCCATTGGTCCACGCGTGCCTCCTTGCCTTTCTTGTGCTTCCAACAAAGGTATAAAGGGTGGAATGCACTGACTGCTTCTCCAGTTCCTTCTTACTGCCAGGTGGCCTGGGTTAGAACCTCCAGTGTCCAGAGCTTTCCTTCGATTGCTTCAATCTGTAAATATTTCAAAGTTTGCCTTGGTGCCTTTTGTATATAGTTCTGTATAGTTGGCAAGTTTTTAATAGTTTTATAATTTTTAGCAGAGTTTTCTAGTTAGGTAGATTCCCAGCCTTGGGGAAACACCTCACCCCCGTACCTCTATAGGTTTTGGACTATGCCCAGAACTCCAGGCTTCAAAAAACTGTGTTTCCTGTTCTTTCTCGATCAGTGACAACCTCCATAACAGTTTATACTGTCTCAAGGAGGCACATGTTGTGGCTAGGTGTAATATCTGCCACTCTTTCCCTGGCCATACCCATGGGCATGGTTAAGATTTTGTCACGGTTATTTTTAGTAAAAGTCACGGACAGATTGCAGACAATCAACAAAAATTAATGGGAGCTGTTATGTGTTCATGACTTTTACTAAAAATAACGGGGGAGAAAAGGCTGGGGAGGGAGGAATAACAGCTGGAGCCCGATGGTGGGGACTGACAGTCCCAGTCCCACCACCAATGTCGGGGAGCACAACCCTGGCTCCAGCCCCTGCTTCAGCCACAGGACGGGGAGGACACACAGCCCAGGCTTCAGCCCTGGCCAAAGACAAAGGGCAGGGGCATGCAGCAGTGGCTTTGTCTGGGGCACACAGCCCCAGCTCCAACTGCAGGGGAATCCATACCCAAAGACCTCCCATCAGGAAGGCTGAGAATGCTCGCACAAGCAGAAGAGCAGGTCTTCCCTTGAAGTCTGCATCTGAAGCAACTCTGCCTAAATCAAGCAAATCTGATCATTCAACCCCAAAAAGTTTAGTATGTCCTAAATCCCATGGCCACAACTCTTAAGTCCATAAATCCAGGGTTCTACCGGTACCAGACCCCATACCAGTGACACCCACTCCACTGGTAACCTACAAGTCAAAAAGTCGAGATCCATTGGTTCTGGCACAATCCGAGCTTTTACTGCCAGTGGTACAATCACTGTCTCATACTCTGGCACATGGAACCCTCTTCCTACTCCTGCCCCATCAGCACAAAAAGATCAGACCCCTTGCACTCCAGGAACGTCAAAGACTAATAGTGCACCAGAGGATGACTTTGCTCTTCCCAAGTCCTAGTTTCACCCATCATCAGGGAACTTCTTCCACTAGGGAGACTGTGACTCCACCAAGTGATTACTTTTGATAGAAACCTATCGCCTTTTCTATCTGTTGGTTATGCCTTTCCTCCATCTGAACCGTCACTGTTGCCATTGATCTGGACCCTTTCTTCTCTTACTTGATAGGATCCAAATTGCCAGATGACGCATTGTCTCCTCCTCTACAAAAATGTTAGTTCAGACAGGAGAACCAGAGCCTCCTGGTACCAACCTCTGCCTCTGGACCGCTGATACTCCATGTCACGGGGTCCTCCACAACATCATCTTGATGTGCCAGATATACAGAACCTGTGCGTTCTGCCAGGGAACAGCCTCTAAGGAAACAGCCAGAGCCTCCTGACTCCATGCAAGAGGAGGAATGCTAAACAGTTCCACTGGTACCGACAAGATTGTCGTCTTCATCTTCTCATGAAGGAGTCACCATGGCAACTCTGTCCCCTCCAGATCATAAACAGCTTCAGGATTTATTGCAAAGGGTGGCAGAGGAACTCCATTTCTCCCTACAGGAGGTCCAGGACCCTTGACACGTACTCCTGGATATCCTAAAAACCACTGGCTTCGATCAAATAGCACCTCCAGTTAATGAAGCTAGTCTGGAACCTGCTAAAGCAGTCTGCCATACAGCAGCCACATACACCCTAATACCCAAGAGGGCAGAGAAACCCTGTTTTATTCCAGCTAAGAGAGTAGACTTTCTCTTTACACACCCTGCACTGAACTCTCTGGTCGTCCAGGCTGCCATGGAGTGATCTAGACAACATCTTAATCCACTCCTTCTGACAAGGAGACTAAATGTGTAGACTTCATGGGAAGAAAGGTTTTCACATCTACTAGCCTTCAGTTTCCTATACCGAAATATTAAGCACTGTTGACTAAGTACAACTACCTAAATGATTCCAAATTAATAAATTGTGTGGACTAGCTGTCACAGCAGGACAGAGTTCACTTCCAGGCTCTTATTGAAGAGGGTAAGCTAGTGGCCAGAACTTCACCCCAATCAGTGGTTGATGCATCAGATGTATCATCCTGGTTGATGGCAATGGCCATTGTGATGTGCTGTGAGTCATGATTGCACTCCTCAGGGTTTCCCAGCGAGGTCCAAAACACCATGGAGGACCTACCCTCATTGAAAAGATGGATGAGTCCTTACATACTTTAAAGGGCTCCAGGGCCACCCTCCACACCCTGGGAGTATATACATCTGCCACCAAAAGGAAGTATCACAGGCAACCTTACTAACCTAGACCAGCATCTGAACAGTTTTATCTCCATCAATCTATGACCCTCCTTGTAAGAGACAAAGAGTACAGACGTCTCTTTTCCCTGCACCTGCCACGTCTACAGCATCATCTCAATCCTGTTTCCTTGCAAAAAGATGTTTTTGATGGGAGTTTGAGAGCTGAAAACTATTTATTATGACACCACTACCCAACCCCCACATACCCTTACAAAGATCATGTAGCATTCTTTTTCCACAACTGGAGTGCCATATGAACAGACAGGTGGGTATTAGATATCATCCATAACGGCTATGATATCAAGTTTACTTATCTACCTCCTGCAAAACGCCTATCTCTGTCCTTCTTCAGGGACCCATCATGAGGGGATTCTCAGGCAGGAAGTGGAATCCCTCTTCCAGGGAGGAGCAATAGAGCGCATACTTTTCAACATTAAGGGAAAGGTTTTTATTCTGTGTACTTCCAAGTTCCCAAAATGACGGGAGGTTGGAGACCTATCCTCAATCTCTGCAATCTTAACTCTTGTATATGCAAACTGAGATTTCGTATGGTCACTCTGGTATCAATAGTCCTATTAATAATAGAAAAAGACATGCTTTACAGCTCTTTGATATGAAGGACGCTTACTTTCACATGGATATTCACCTGGCCTACAGGCCTTTTATCAAATTCATTGTGGGCCCTGACCACTTTCAACACAGGGTACTCCCATTCGGTCTCACTACAAAGTCTCTTTACAACTACATCCAAAATGCTCCCCCCAACGTAGTTTCGGAATTTCAAATGAATCAATCGATTCACTTACCTGTGTTTTTTCTGAAATTGCATGCTTCTGAAGAAGAGAGACTTTACGCCTTCAATGTACATCACACTCATGCCTTCTACCTGCAAAGGAGAAAACATGTTTGCGAGACATTATGCTCTATTGCAGAACTCCACTGACTCTTCCTTTAGGACAGTGGTTCTCCAGACGGCTCTGCCATCTGCATCCTCGCACCCACTTGAGTACTGCTTGTCAGTCATCCACAATGGAATGCACATAGGAATGCAGATAGGGGTCAGCACCTGAAGAAAAAAAAGGAGGTTACTTAACTTATTGCAACTGGATGTTACTAACCACCCTCCTTTGGATCTTTACTAGATTGTGATAAAAAAGGAACTAGAAAGTGGGTGAGTCTGCTCCGCCCTTTATGCCATCAGTTGGAAGCATGAGGAAGGCAAGGACACATGCATGGACCAACGGACACTATATGTCCAGAATCGGGGAATTCTTGCAAGCAGAGTACAGATAGGGACCACACATCTCAAAGAACCTCCAGTTACTATAAGTTAAGTAACCTTCTCTTCATGGTTTATTAAGGCTTTGTCTACACTGGAAGATGTTTGCCAGTATAACTATCTATATAGTCCTAGTGTAGACTCAATTTATACTGGCAAAAGGGTGCTTTTGCTGGTATAGATTATACCAGTTCTCTGAATGAAAAAAGCTATACTGTCAAAAACATTTTTTGGTATAACTGTATCTAGACTAGGGCTTTTGCTGATATAGAAATGTCCAAAAAAAAAAAAAAATCCACACCTCCAGCTGACATTACTATATGGGCAAAAGTTTCTAGTCTAGGCCTGGCCTTAGTCTCCTGTGTTTCATGGCTTTCTGTTAGCCTTTAAAGTTTTTGTTCCACCACTAATCCTGTGTGCAGAGAACATTTATCCATATAAACTACTGTTTTCTTGGAAGAGTCAGGTATTAGTGGTCCATTCAGCACTGTGGAATGTGGTGTCATCTTTATCACCAGAGTACTTTCCAGTTCACAAAATGCTTTGGTCTAGATTTCGATACCTTGATGCACATTGAGTAGCACCTTACTCTTAAGAGTAGTCCCACTTCGATGAGTGCACTCAATGGCAGAGTAACTTGTGAACTCTTGGCACCACTCATTTTCATTTCAAACAGCAGCCATCCTTTCTCCCAGTCAGGTCTATTAGCATTTTAACTATTTTCTCCCCTTGGTAGTTTTTTCTAGTTTCTGGCTGGTTTTCTTTTTCTCAATGATTTAGTTATTTGGATTTTTACATACTACAATAAACGAGTACACATTGAATGCTCTGGGTCCCTTGATAATCTTTTAAAAAATAAATAATAATAAAAAAAAACAGAACACTCAGGTACCATGATCAAATCAAATAATCCAGCAACAACATAGACATAACAACAAGTAATCAGCCTCCTTTTGCAATCTCCAGTAGAGTCCCACGCTACCACTGCCGAGCTCTCATCTCCTGGGCAAGGGAGAAAAGTGGGGCCATGCGGTCAGGGCCGGCTCCAGGCATCAGCTTAACAAGCAGGTGCTTGGGGCGGCTAAGGGAGAGGGGCGGCACCTGCGGCAATTCGGGGGCGGCAGGTCACTCACTCCCTCTAGGAGCGAAGGACCTGCTGCTGAACTGCCGCCGCCAATCGCGGCTTTTTTTTTTTTTTTTTTTTTTTGCTTGGGGCAGCAGAAATGCTGGAGCCGGCCGGCCCTGCATGCGGTTGACCGCAGAGGCTAACAAACTCACGTTGTTATAGACCTGGGGAGGAAATAAGTTCTAAAGGGTTGGAGCCCTAATGGAGAAACCCTGCCAGTTGCTCCCTCTTTCTCATAGGAATGGGGCTTCGGCTCAGGTGCCTTTGCTGATTTGGGCTGTGGCAGTATGGTCTCTCATGGGTAGGTCCCAGGCTATTTAAGGGTATGTCTACACTATGAAATTAGGTCAAATTTATAGAAGTCGATTTTTTTAGGAAGTGATTTTATACAGTCGATTGTGTGTGTCCCCACTAAGTGCATTAAGTCGGCGGAGTGCATCCACAGTACTGAGGCTAGTGTCAACTTTCGGAGCATTGCACTGTGGGTAGCTATCCAACAGTTCCCGCAGTCTTCACCGCCCATTGGAATTCTGGATTGAGCTCCCAATGCCTGATGGGGCAAAAACATTGTTGCGGGTGATTTTGGGTACGTCATCAGTCGCCCCTCCCTCCATGAAAGCAACAGCAGACAATCGTTTTGCACCTTTTTTTCGTGCGGGTGCCATACTGCTTTCAGCAGACCGTGCAGTAGGACTGCTACCCGTCGTCATCGAACAACCGCTTCCTCTGCCAATCTGCTCTCCTGCTCTGGTCACAGACGGTGCAATAGGTCAAAAAAACTGGTCTTCCGACCACTGCTTCCACTGCCACTCTGCTCTCCTATTGGTCTTGCAGGTCCTCTATATGACTGTCGACATCCACCGCTTCTGCTGCAACTCAGCTCTCCTGCTCTTGTTTTGCCATACCATGGCAAGCGTGCAGCCCGCTCAGCTGTTGTGTCCTGGCAGCAGACAGTGTGCAAAACTGGTCATCCAACCACTGCTTCCCCTGCAACTCTGCAGTCTTGCAGATGCCATACCAAGGCAAGCATGGAGCCCGCTCAGATCACCGCGGCAGTTATGAGCATTATCCTGCAGTATATGCAGAACCAGAACCTGCAAAAGCAGGCGAGGAGGCGATGGCAGCACAGTGACTAGAGTGATGAGGACATGGACACAGATTTCTCTCAAAGCATGGGCCCTGGCAATTTGGACATCATGGTGGTAATGGGGCAGGTTCATGCTGTGGAACGCCCACTGTGGGCCTGGGAAACAAGCACAGACTGGTGGGACAGCATAGTGTTGCAGGTCTGGGACGATTCCCAGTGGCTGCGAAACTTTCACATGTGTAAGGGCACTTTCATGGAACTTTGTGACTTGCTTTCCCCTGCCCTGAAGCGCAAGAATACCAAGATGAGAGCAACCCTCACAGTTGAGAAGCGAGTGGCAATAGCCCTCTGGAACGCCAGACAGCTATCAGTCAGTCGGGAATCAATTTGGAGTGGGCAAATCTACTGTAGGGGCTGCTGTGATCCAAGTAGCCAACCGAATCACTGGCCTGCTGCTATCAAGGGTAGTGATTCTGGGAAATATGTGCAGGTCATAGTGGATGGCTTTGCTGCAATGGGATTCCCTAACTGTGGTGGGGCGATAGACGGAACGCATAGCCCTATCTTGGGACCGAACCATCACGGCAGCCAGTACATAAACTGAAATGGGTACTTTTCAATGGTGCTGCAAGGACTGGTGGATCACAAGGGATGTTTCACCAACATCAACGTGGGATGGCTGGAAAAGGTACATGACCCTCACATCTTCAGGAACTCTGGTCTGTCTGAACAGCTGCAGCAAGGGACTTACTTTCCAGACCAGAAAATAACCATTGGGAATGTTGAAATGCCTATAGTTATCCTTGGGGACCCAGCCTACCCCTTAATGCCATGCATTCAGTAAGGATGTTTTGGAACAAATTGATAAATTAAACAGCAGTAAGTCACCAGAACCAGATGGTATTCACTCAGCGTTCGGAAGAAACTCAAATGAGAAACAGAAGTACTACTAACTAACTGTGGTATGTAACCTATCCTTTAAATCAGCTTCCATACCAGATGACTGGAGGATAGCTAATATGACACCAATGTTTAAAAAAGGCTCCAGAGATGCTCTTGGCAATTACAGGCCACTAAGGCTAACTTCAGTACCAGGCAAATTGGGTGAAATTATAGTAAAGAGCAGAATTATTAGATACATAGATAAACACGATTTGTTGGGGAAGAGGTGAGCATGGTTTTTGTAAAGGGAAATCATGCCTCACAAATCTACTAGAATTCTTTGAGGGGGTCAACAAGCATGTGGATAAAGGTGATCCAGTGGATATAGTGTACTTAGATTTTCAGAAAGCCTTTGACAAGGTCCCTCACCAAAGGCTCTGAAGCAAAATGGGATAAGATGGAAGGTTCTCTCTGGGATAGGTAATTGGTTAAAAGGCAAGAAAGAAAGGGTCTGACTAAATGGTCAATTTTCAGAATGGAGATAGGTAAATAGTGGTGTCCCCCAGGGGTCTGTACTGGGACCAGTACTGTTCAACATACTCCTAAGTGATCTGGAAAAAGGGGTAAAATGTGAGGTGGCAACATTTGCAGATGATACAAACCTACTCAAGTTAGTTAAGTCCAAAAGAGACTGCAAAGTGTGACAAAGGGATCTCACCAAACGGGGTGACGGGGCAACAAAATGGCAGATGACATTCAATTTTGATAAATGCAAAGTAATGCATGTTGGAAAATACAATCCCAACTCTACATATAAAATGATGGGGTCTAAATTGGCTGTTACCACTCAAGAAAGAGATCTTGGAGTCATTGGGGATAGTTCTCTGAAAACATCCACTCAATGTGCAGCGGTAGTCAAAAATGCAAACAGAATGTTGGGAATCATTAAGGAAGGAATAGATAATAAGACAGAAAATATCATATTGCCTCTATATAAATCCATGGTACGCCCACATCTTGAACACTGTGTGCAGATGTGGTCTCTTCATCTCAGAAAGATATATTGGAATTGGAAAAGGTTCAGAAAAGGGCAACAAAAATTATTAGGGGTATAGAACAGCTGCCAAATGAGGAGAGATTAAGAAGACTGGGACTTTTCAGCTTAGAAAAGAGTCGACTAAGGGGGGGATATGATAGAGGTCTATAAAATCATGACTCACCTGGAGAAAGTAAATAAGTGTTATTTACTCCTCGTCATTCAAGAACTATGGATCACCAAATGAAATGAATAGGCAGCAGATTTAAAACTAAAAAAAGGAAGTATTTTTTTACACAACGCACAGTCAACCTGTGGAACTCCTTGTCAGAGGATGTTGTGAAGACCAAGAATATAACAGGGTTCAACAAAGAACTAGGTAAATTCATAGAGGATAGGTCCATCAATGGCTATTAGCCAGGATGGGTAAGGATGCTGTCCCTAGCCTCTGTTTGCCAGAAGCTGGGAATGGGCGACAAGGGATGGACCACTTGATCACTACCTGTTCTGTTCATTTCCTCTGTGGCACCCAGCATTGGCCACTGTTGGAAGACAGGATATGGGGCTAGATGGACCTTGGGTCTGACCCAGTATGGCTGTTCTTATGTTTGGAAAGCTGACAACACTCAGGTCATGAATATCCTTGTGTGATGTAGGTCCGAGTGGGGTATAATGAGTTCTGTACCTGTACTGGAAATACACCCCCTAAAATATGTTGAGGGATCAGACTTGATAAACCAGTTTGGCTTAGAGATGGAGAAGAAGTTCCTGTTTGTTTCATGTTCATAGAGCCATAGCTAAATAGCCAAGAGGGGAGGGGAGAAGAGAGTGTATCAGGGCAAGTGCTGGGATAGGACCCAATCAAGTTCCCAGCTCTCTCCCAGGTTTGTGGGTGAGACCTAGGACAGGTCTCTGTTGGACAAAGAACAACGCCCTGCTCCTTACAATACTCTGTGTCCAGGGGAGAGAAGGGATGAATTCCTCCTTGAGAATCTCAGCAGCTTCCTAGGAAGGAGCCAGTGCTCTTCTCTGAGGGCCTTCTCCTGGACCTCACAGGGGTAGGATGCTCTCACTCCACAAGCCTGCCTGGGGCCTTGGAGTTAGTGCTCAACAGAATGAGGCAGAACCCTGTTGTCGAGCACCAGCGCGTTCCCTCCGTCCCTGAAGGAGGAAGGGCCCCAACACTGCTCGGCACTGACTGCCCTGACCACAGGTGGCCCAATGGCTCTCAGGTAGCAGGACGCAATGGAAATGTGGATCATCCAGTCTCTCATTTCCAGGCCTCCCCAGAGCTAAGGTAAAATTCCTGCTGCCCCTGCCCATTATGCTCACTTCCAAGTTGTGCTGGAGTTTGTGCTGGGGGTTGCTGTCAGCAAGCTCTTCAGCATGGCATCCATGTCTTTGGGCAGGCCTTCTTCAGACCCTGTCAGCGGAGGGAGACCATGGGTCAGGGTCATGGAACCTGGGGCTACACCTGGCAGGATGACAGCTGGCTCTGCAGTCCTTACCCAGAGCAGTTCTCTGCAGAGGGCCTTGTGCACAGCAGGTTAGGGAACAGGCAAGCTGCTAGGGATGGGAGCTGGGCTTCCTGGCAGAGTCCAGGAACCAATGCACAGCATCTGCAAGGAAGGGATTCCCCACAGAGGGGCAACATAATCTCCCACAGAGGGGGAGTCTCCCCCTGACACTTGATTAATCCTATGGCCTGTTCCCATCTCTGCCCACCGCATGCCCAACTCAGCAGCTCCAGCTACCAAAGAGAGCAAGAACCAGAGGCCTTCCTGCTCCTGGGACAGAGGAGTAGGTTGATGATCTACCTGGATGTGAGTGTTGGCCTTCCCCATGCCCATGGTCTATACTCCATTCAGGGCAGCACACAGGAAATGCAATTCCTGTTCTGGATCTAGGGTGGCTTCAGTTTGCTGGCAGGAAACTGTACATGAGACCTTGCAATTGGGAGGCGACACAGGCACTAACATGGGCATGGATGTTTGAGGAATAGGGCAGAGGCCTGTGTGGGGCAAAGAGAGCAGGGATTTGGGAAGCAAGAGCACAGGATCAAACACTTTCTTAATGTGGATCAGGATAATCCCCCTTTCAAAGATAGAGAAAGTGAGGCACCAGGTGGGAGAGTGACCTGGCCAGGATCATATTATCAGACAGTGGCAGGGCTGCAGTACAACCCATTCCCTGCTCTCATCACTGGAACCTGCTGCCCCTCCTGTATGACCCCTCCAGCCATCCTCTCCCATAGGCCATCCCCACCACTCTCCAATACCAGGCTGTTTCCATTATGGAAGCAGTCTTGTAACAGAGTTCACTCACCGATAGGAGTCTTTCCTGGCAAGGTGTCACAGCTTTCTTGCTGGGCTAGCACCCCTGCCGATAGTTGCTAGGGCACTCTGGCAGTTTTTTGGCTGGGAACTCAGCCCTTCAGCCAGGTGACTGTCTTTTAGTCCACTCCTTCCTGGATCACGCTCATCCCAAACTAAAAGTCAAAAAATGTCTTTAACAGAAACAAGGTCTTCCATCCCTTTGGGAGCTCTTCCTCAGCCTGACTTTGGCTCGGCCTGCCCTTGTTGGCCTTAATAGCCCTTTCTATGGCCTTGTACATCCCCTTCCTTAGAGACCATGGGAGAACCAGTCCTACTCCGGAATCTAGGTTCTGCCCCAAGGCCCTGTACCGAACAGCTAGGCCTGCTCCTGTACCTTTGCTGCAGTTTTCCCTGGTTTTCCCTTCAGGTGGAGCTCACTCTGTAATCCATTTGGCCTAGCTTCAGGCTTCATAGCCCGCCCACAGGCCAAGCCCCCCTGTTATTTACCCTCCTTCTTAGAACCTGGCCCCTAAGTTCTATTCTTGTCCAAGCTTCATCCCTCGTCATCTCATCACTGTCACCGGCTACGCGCTTGTACAGCCTGTGCGCGCAGTGTCTCCAGCTCCACTGCCAGCTCGCTCACCAGAATTAAGAGGCAATCCTTCTCTTCTGCAGTATCCCAACGCTCTTCCTGCAGCCACTCATTCTTATTAACAACTGCTTGCAGAGCCTGTTCTGAAGCCTTTAGCTTCTTCTGTAGCCTTTTTGCTACTGCCGCTGCATATGCCAAAACCTTTTCTGTCAGGGTCTGAGAACTCACCATGGACTGCTCCACCCTTGTGTTTGTCCCTACATCAGTCTGCTTAATCTCTGGGCCAACCATTTTGTCCTTCATCTCCCTGCAGCACCCAACAAGGTGTGTTGGTGGAGGGTCTGCAAGGCCCACGGCCATCCCTGCCACCTCCATGTTGCCTGCCTCATGTGGGTTTGTGTCAGAGGACACCTTCTCCTTTCTTTCTACCTTGTCGGGGCCCTGGCCCCTCCTTTTGTCACTCAGCAATTTCCTAAGCAGGCCGTCACCCGTGTCTTTTGATATGGCCTGCTTCTCTGCACCCAAAACAAAGAACTCTTGTCCCCAACTTGGCATTAGGCCACACTTGTACACTTTCTCATGCCCTGCTCTCCTGGGCTAACCTTCTCAGCACAGCCCAGGCATGCTCTCTTTGTCTGCTCTTTTTGTCCACGGGCACAGCAGACCCTGGGTTGATTTCCCTTTGCAGGATCTCTCACAGGTATTGCTGCTGCTCCTGTGTCTGCAGCTCTGCCTGCACTTCCTTCTGCTTCTGTTTTTCTAGGAGCTGCTGGAGAAACCCCTAGATCTGCTTTGGCTGCTTAACCAGTCCCTGGAACTGAAGTGGGAAATCCAATGACCAGTCCAATGATACATCCGCTTGAGAGGACAGACCTTCCTTCAGCAACCAAGACTTCCATCAGCCCTCATGGATCACAGGAGGAATTCAATCCTCCTGACTAGGCCAATCATAAACGAATCTACTCATCATTATATGCCCCGCCCCCAGCGGCCAGGCATGGCATCACAGCCCTCTCGCTGGGCTAGTGTCCCCCATCAATGGTCGCTTCAGCACCATGGCAGTTTTTCTGCCTGGTAACTCAGCCATTCGGCCAGGTCACCACCATTAGTCCACCCTTCTGGGGCCCAGCTTGTCTTACACTAAAAGTCCAAAGAGGTCTTTCCACAAAAAGAAGTCCTTCTGCCATCGCTGGGGCTCTTGTTCAGCCTGAAGCCCCCTTGCTGGGCATGGTAACCCTTTCTGGGTGCGTGTACGCCCCCTTATTTGGGGCCAGTAGAGGAACCCAGTACCATCCTGACGTTGGTAGCAGCCCAGGGCCCTGTACCCAACAGCTAGGTCTGCTGCTTTCTCTTTGCTGCAGTTTTCCCTGGGCACTTCCTACCTCTCTTCTCAAGTTCCCCTCTAGGGAGTTCCTTGCTGCTCTGAACTTCCTACCTCATTCTCATTCCTGTTGATACCCCAGCTGGGTTGTATCACCACTGAAGTCTGCCTCTTTAGGGGGAGAGGTATATGGTGCCTCTCAGTTAGGGCTCATTCTGTAATCAGCTGGGCTAAGCCCCAGGCTGTGCAGCCCAGGAGAAAGCACCCTGTTACAGGTCTGCTCTGTCTACTCCTACTGTTACTGGGCTGGGGTTCTTGCTCCCCATTTCAGACCTGGTTTCTAGAGGGGCTGAGTACACACAGGTCCCACTGCCTGGAACTGGAGTTTTCTTGTTCTGGTGACTCTGACATTCAGGACCTTCATCATTCAGAGGCTGACAGGTGTGGTGAGGGGGCTGGAGAAACCCCACTGCTGAGCGGAAGGAGGTCAAAGAGTTGGGATTTTGGGAGCTGATGGGTTCGTTTGCTGTGCTGCGGGAAGTGGAGCTGGAGACCGGAGATACCATGTGAATGAGACTACCTGATGCTCTCTTCATGCCTGAGGGGCTGGAGCCTCCTACCGGAAATGCTCTCAGGAGTCCAGGTTCGAGGACATCTCTGGGGAGTCCCTTCCTAGGAACAAAACCAGGGTGGTACGATGATGGAGACATCTCTGTCCCAGAGCTGGGAGCCAGGGACAGGGGAAGCTCCCAGCCAGGCTATGCATTTCTCCCGCAAGAGACCCACATGCCCCAAGGAGTAAATGGCTCTTACCTCCATGAGGGAGTGGGGTCTTCCATCTAAGCCTCTTTGAGACCCAGCATTGCTTGCTTTGATGGGACGAGGTGACCCATCCCCACTGCTCCCGGAGGTGGCTCAGCTGCAGGCTGCTCCCGTCTGAGAGGCTGTGACAGATCCCAGGGCCTGGAAGACAGCTGGGAAGGAGGTTCCTATTCATTTCACACCCAGAGACCCTGTAGAAGGGCCAAGGGGAGAATAAAGGGCAGGAGGTGAAGCTAGCCCTGAGCCTCTGTCCCACCCCCACTACCTCAAAAGTGGAGCTTTCCAAGCTTCAGTGGGGCTAGGGGCTGTTGCCCTGACACAACAGCCCTTCTGCACCATATGGGGCAGGGAGAGCTCTGCCTGGGAGCAGGGGGAATGGGATGGGGGTAGACCAAGGCAAAGCAGGAGAGGAATGGGTCTGAGGGGAACGGCTCCTGCCCCAGATGAAGGAATTTGGGGGACAGAGGGAAGGACCCTGCTCTACAGAGAGGGGAGAGAGTTTCTGTGAGTGCCAGGGGGCTCCATTTCCCCTTCCACTAGCTCCCCATTTACAGTGAGCCAGAGCAGTACCTGCAGCAGGGAGCGGGAGTTGCTGGTGGCCTCAGAGGCACAGCCCCTGCAGGGCCTCAGGCACCTGGCACAAGTGCCGGATGATGCGGAGCTGGCATCCTCCTGCTGCAAGGGAACGAGAACCTGTCAGAGACTCAGACACCCCCGAGGAATCGGGGGGGGGGGGGGTAAGGGCACCTGGAACCAGCAGCATTTCCACGCAGCACCTGCCCACCTCTGAGGGATGGATTCACTCTCCTGACCCCCAGAATGGGTCTTGTTGTCCTTTCTAGTGACCTCCAGTGCCAACCCCCCTCTTTGTAGGGTGAGTTTCTGCCACCTCCCCCTCAGTGCCCCTGACAGCTGTTCCATCTCCAATCCACAGCTCAAGTTCTCAGAACCCTCTTCTCCACCCCCACCCCCACCCCCACTCTAGCAGGGGGGGCAGGAGGGATTCTGGCAGCAGTGAAGTGGGAGGTGGGGAGGTTGAGACCTTTCCCCAAGTCATCCCAGCCACTAATGCTGAAGCTGCAGGATGGCAGCCCTGGTGAATGGGGCAGATCAGCTGCCCCTGCTGGCTGAATCCTCCCATTCTCTCTAGAGCGGGTCCAGCCCTGCCAGCAGCAGGACAAGTTTCCCCCGCCCATGTACCTCAGCCCTACCTGGTCAGTCGCCATCACCAGTCAGTCCTTGGCCTCCCAGGCTGCCAGGCATGGGAGCAAC
The DNA here is from genome assembly GCF_013100865.1 of Trachemys scripta elegans. NCBI lineage: Eukaryota > Metazoa > Chordata > Testudines > Emydidae > Trachemys > Trachemys scripta. Next base: position 73,434,719 of record NC_048304.1, read on the forward strand.
TCTGGGTGGAGGCTTGGGTGACATGGACACTAGGCCACTGGGAACTGGGTGCGGCCCGGTGGGACAGGAGAGGCTCACAGAGTGCACTTAGGGGACTCTTCTGCCCTTCCCAAGAGCAACAGCACCGTGTCCTAAGAACATAAGTTCGTGATGAGGCAATACTTGTCATTAATTAGCCTTGCTAAAGAGCTGGTTTGGAGCTGCTCCGGGGACAAGCTGGCTCTCTCCTGCTCATGGAGGTGAATTCATCTTCCTTTCCAGTAGCACCTGTTCTCACTCTCATTCCCCACCAGGCTCCTTGCCAGGACCGGGTTTTTTGCCACCCCAAGCAAAAATGTATTGGCTGCCCCCCACCCCAGCCCTGGGCTCCCCCCGCACCTCCCTGCCGCCCCTGGGCTCTCCCTCCCCGACCTGCACCCCCTGCTGCCCCAGAGCTGGGCTCTCCCCCCACCAGTGCTGACTCCGCCCGCTCCCTCCTTGCCTCCAGCCGGTCCGGCGCTGGCAGAGTCGGGGTAAGCAGCGGGGCTCCTGGACCGCGCCTCAGCTCAGGGTCCCTCCAGCCGGGGCTCCCGCCTCCATAACCAGCCGGGACCTGGGAGGGCAGAGCCGGGGGACCACCCGGCAGAGGGCTGAGGAGCCAGTGCAGGGCAGCCCCAGAGGGAGCGGAGCCACGGAGAGCGGGATGCGGACCCCGCACAGCAGCACCCCGGGCACAAGTCCCCACTATGGCCCCGCTGCTGCTGCTGCTCCTGGCCGCCCTGCTGCAGTCCCTGGGCAGCTCCTTGTGCCCCGAGGGGCGGCCCCCCACCCTAATGTCCCATGCTCGGAGCCCGCCTGGCCATAAGGTGTGGGCGCTGTTCCCCGACGCGTACCACAGCGGCCCCAGGGCGCCCCCGGTGCAGGACACACTGCTGCTGCCAGGGCTGGTTCTAGGCTTTTGCCGCCCAAGCGCCAAAAAAAAAAAAAGAAAGGCTGGCTGGAATGCCGCCCCTGAAAATGTGCCGCCCCAAGCACCTGCTTGGTTTACTGGTGCTTGGAGCCGGCCCTGCTCCTTGCTGCCAGGCCAGCAAATGGCAATAGGATGGGAATGAGGCCTGAATCCCCTGAGTCTAATGCAGCTGCTTACCTTGTCCCCCATCAACTGCTGGGCTTCCCCCAGAAGGGAGCAGGGGAGGAGCAGCCCAGCCTGGCTGACATGCAGCAGGGGGATGTGGATGGCCAGCACTGCTGTCCAGAGGAAGAATCTTCTCTGCCCCTCCAAGAAGAACTTTCCCAAGATCTAAAACCAACAGGATGTGAGGTATTAGTAGATTGCCCAGAGCCAGCCTCCAAATCCTGGGGCTAGAACAGTACCTCTGTCTAGTGGCCCCAGGAGGCAGCCACTGCAGGGGACCCAGACATCCCCACTCCCTGAGCTGTCTCATGCCCTGGCAGAGTGTTCTTACCTCCCCCACCCTGGTTGTGCTCCTATAGCCCAGGAGCCTGCTGTCCTGGTGCCAGTCCCAGCACCACAGGTCTTCGGCCTCATGGATGGTCAGCCCTGGGAAAGAGAGACACGCACACACATTTGTCATTCTGCTTGCAGTGCTTGTGTGCTTCCAATCCCATTGGTGGCTGCACAGTGGGCAGAGTCCTCACTGCGTGCCTGGCCCAACAGAATTGCAGGGGTGGTGTAGAACAGAGAAAGAGATAGAGAGAGACTCATCCTCCAGCCGGGGTCAGTCTGAGAGAAATTGGCTGGGGTCCCAGTCTCACTCTTCTATCGGGTGCCATTTCCCAGCTGGGTTCCTTACCCCTCTGGTGCAGCAGCAGCTGGTAGAGCCGGTAAACCCCCTCCCTGGCCTGCTGGCTGATGTCCTTGGCTGGGTCACTGATGAACAGAGCCAGCTGTGCCACATGGTGACCCATCCTGGGGAATTCTGCTGAGTTCTAATGGGAGGGAGAGGAGACTCCATCAGCATTTTCCTGTAAGCTCCCCATCCCCCCGGGGCCAGGACTCTCCTTCCCCTCAGCCCCTCTGCAGGAGATGCTAGAGGATAGGAGCTAGACCCTTAATTTCCTCTGCCCCCACGGGAGCCTGGAGCACAGGGATGTGGGCAGGGCCCTCCATGAGGACTTGCTTCCCCAGCAGGGACGGTGCTTCCACGGTCGACCCTAGGCGGTCGCCTAGGGCGGCAGGATGTGGGGGGTGGCATTTTGCCGGCGATTCCGCTGGGCGGGAAGAAAAGCGGCTGCGGAAATGCCGCCGAGAACCAGGGCCACCCAAAGGGGCTTCTTCTGCTCCGGGTCTTTGGCAGAAATTTGGCGGCAAGTCCTTCACTCGCTCCGGGACCCACCGCCAAAGTGCCCCGAAGACCCAGAGTGGAAGGACCCCCCCCCACTGAGAACGCAGCTTCAGAGGAGGAGCGCTGCCACCTAGGGCGGCAAAAACCCTGGCGCCGCTCCTGTTCCCCAGATGCTCCAGGTTGACAGGAAGGCATGAACCTGGAGTATGGTCCCCTTAAAAGCCCAGAGTCACCACTTAACCAGGACAAGAAGAACTTGACTCAAGCCAAGCTCATTCTCTGCTCTGATTCTGCCTCTCCAAGAGGAACACTCCTAACCCACAGCCCCTGCAGCAGCAGATCCTACAGCCAGTTAGAGCCAGCCCACCTACGCCTGGAGTCAGGAAGCTGGGGTCAGAGGTCACTTACATCAAACTCAGGGAGGGTGATGGTAAATCTAAGCAGGGCCGTGCTGCTCCTAGTGGCCTTGGCTCTCTCCTGTGACACCCTGGACACGATCCAGTAGTTAATGTGCTGTGGGGAAAGGAGGCAGCTCAGGGTCAAGGGGCTGGTGCATGCGTTGTGCAAATGAGACACACATCCCATCCCCAAGGGGCTGAGACATTGTGCATAGAGTGGAATATCTGATTCATTGATCACAAAGCTTTAGAAGGGGATTATTTCCCCCAGGATGATGCTTGTATCCTGCAGCTTACAACTTGTCATTGTCTCTCTAGATTGGAACAATGTTCGGTGTCAGGGCTGGTCCCGTCCTCCCTGAACTCCTGATTCCTGAACAGCTCACCAGGAAGGAGACAGACCCCTCTCCCCTTCCGTGGCTCTCAAGTCCAAGAGAGAGGAGCCAGTATTAGACTGTGCAGTGCGGGGGTGGGACTGGCACCAACACGGACGTGAAACTGCAGGGAAATAGGCACAGGCTGGCGAGAATGGAAACTGAGGAACCGAGCCAGAGAATGACAAGGCCAAGGTTTCCCAGACAGACAGTGGCAGGGTAGGAATAACGCCCGTTCCCTGGACCCTGCTGCCCCTCCAGTATCTGATCCTGGGAGTGAGCCTTTCCCCCAAAGCCATTGCAATGTTACTGGAGTGAAAAGAACAGCCCAGCCAGGAGAGAGTGAATCTTCCCACCACCTCTGCCAGAGGAGCCACCCTTGGGAGGTGACCTGGGAGTGGGAGGGACAGTGACTCCCAGCACTGGGCCTGAGCAGCACCGGGATTAAGGGAACCAGGTGGGAGGGTCTCGGTACCTGAGGTTGCCCACAGCAATCAGGGAGTTAGCGAGGACGGCGCCGGATGGAAAGTTATCAGGCAGCTCCTCAATGAGCTCCTGTGAGACCCAAAGGAGCGTGTGAGATTCAGGCCTCACTGACACTTCCCAGTGAGATTACACAGCCAACGCCTCATACAGCCAGCAGGATCCCCCCACCTGCCTCCTGCTCCTCCAATTTCTGCCCACTAGTGACCAATCACAGGCATCCGCAGGGCGTGTGCTGGGTGTGCCCAGGCACACTGTAATGCCTGGCCCCTGAGCAATAGCAGTGGGTTTATAATGGCACCACAGGCGCCCTGGCGCCGGGCCCATGCTCAACAGGGGCCCGTCAGCTGGCCAGGCACTGCACTGCACTGGCGCTGCCAGCTGAGGGGCCACCGCAGGCTGGCTCCGCTCCTCTCCAGCCCCTCCCCCATGCTCCGCTCAGCTGTCCGGCCAGCCCAGATATCTCCACCCTGTCCCCTCCGCCCACTTGCTCCTCCATCTCGGGAGTCATGTCCCACAGGGATCTGCCTGCCCCGCTCCCCAGCGCAGCTCCGGCTTGTCTCACTCAGCCTGCCACCTCCCGGGGCTGAGCCACCTGAGACCAGTGCAGGGGCCGGCTCATTCTCGGGCAGCGGGGTGCGGGGGCTTGTCTGGGCGCCAGGCAAGGGTAGGGTGAACAGATGTCTCGCTTTTATAGGGACAGTCCTGATATTTGGGGCTTTTTTTTTATATGGGCTCCTATTACCCCCCACCTCCTGTCCCGATTTTTCACACTTGCTATCTGGTCACCCTAGGCAAGGGGGTTATGAGGGAGCCCAGCCCAGGCAGGCCCCTCCTCTCCCACTCTGATCCCCCACCGACCCCAGCTATGACGCTGGCTCAGCCCAGGCAAGGCAAATAGCCCCCGCCCAGCAGGTCAGTGAGTGTGGCTGGGGGTCAGGCAGGGTCGGGGGAGTGGGTCTCCGGGGATGGTGCTGGGCAGTGGGGGTCTGTGTGGGGTACTCCTGGGCCCCAGGGGGAATGAAAACAGCTCAGGTCCCCCTCCTGCAGTGTTCTTTGCTTCCCTGCAGAAAGTGAAGGAGGATCAGGGGATGTGATTGGGAATGTTCATGGCATAGTTTGGGGGCATTGCCCCCCCAAAGAGAGGCAAGGGGTGGGGGCCACATGGGGTGCAAGGTCACATGCCACTTCTCCCCTGCCCCCCATTTCTGTGAACGCAGAGTTGCTGTGCAGCCCCGCTGAAAAAAGGAGGTGCTACTCAGCTCCCTGGACTTTGCAGCTGGACACAATCTTCTGGGTCCTAGTGCTGGTTGAGCTCCCTTCTGTGTGCTGGGAGCCATCCTTCATTTTGTACAACAGTGAGTTGTGGGCAGGGCAGGGGGAAAGAGGCAGTGGGGAAAGAAGGGGGTGGGATGGGGTGGAGATGGAGCAGTGGTAGGGTCCTAGGGAGGCAGTTACAATGGGGGGGTCTCAGGAGGGGGCAGTCAGGGGACAAGGAGCAGGGAGGCTTAAATGGGGTCCTGGGGGGCAGTTAGGGGCAGGGTCCCTGGAGGGGGCAGTCAGGAGACAAGGAGCAGGGTGGGTTGGGAGTTCTGAGGGGGGCAGTCAGGAGGCAGGAAGTGGGAGGTAATGGATGGGGGCAGGGCTAGGGTGGGGTTCTCTGGGTGCACACCCTAATGAAATGTTCTGTGCACGCCTATGTGACCAATCTCAGAATTTCTCCCGTCTCTTCTTCCCAATCTTCAGCCCCAGCAATCCCTGCCCTCAGCTGCCCCTCCAGCACCAGCCATCCCCCATCCATTGGCCTGGGGAGACCCCTGCCCCTCCCATGTCTCTGTCCTCCCTCCAGCTGCTGGGCGCCATGTCTCACTCACCACAATCCTCTCCACCACAGCTGCCTTTCAGCAGTGTGGCTCCAATGTGTGCTGCCCTCTCTGCTGTGCAGCAAGACATGCGTGGTGGATGGCGTGTAGGAACATGAGCTGCTGGGCCTCATCCTGCACCCACCAGGAGTGGGGTTAGGGGAGAGAGAGCCAGTTAGCGAGGGACCTCCCAGCCCCACCCACACCAGCTGCAGGACTCAAACCTAAATGGGGGATAGTGGGGACCTGCCCATTGTCCAAATCACCCACGACTCCTGTACAAGCAGGGTCAAGAACTGGGACAGTGCCTGTGGGGGTGGGGAGGAGACCGCGGCTGCTGTGTGACAAACACCCCCATCTTGGGGGTCCCAGATCATGGACGAGAAAGGTCCCCATTAGGGCTGGTGAATCATAGAGACAAGACCCTCTGTAGGGGGTCAGGGTGCTGGGAAGGGGCAGGACAATCTTGATTCCAGCGCAGCAGGGGGATGTTTGTACCTTTTCTTGGCCCTGGAGCCGTTCTCGGATGTTCTTGAGAGCAGCCTCCTCTGTGGCCACATCCACCCATTCCTTCTCCTTGTCCTCTGAGTCCCTGGGGGTCCCTGCACCAGGGAGAGAAGGGGACAGGGTGACGTCTGCTACCATTTAGGGGAAGGACAGGGGCATGGTGGGGCAACGTGCCCCCTTCCCACTTCCAGGATCCAGGGCAGATCGGGCCCCACACTCCCCCCTCTCAGTGATGCCTTAAGCCCCCAACTCTGTCAGGAGCCCATAGCAAAAGACCCACACACACACACTGTCCTGGACTCCCTGGGAGGTGCCTGCCTCTCCGCCTCTCCCCCCAGCTGGAGCATCAAGGACCATAGTGGCAGCATCTAGTGTCAGTGGGGTTCACATGGCTTAGGCCAGACACCTGGGCTGGGGACCCGCCCCCATCGCACTGGTTGAGTGCCTGGGCCCAGGGTGTTCACAGCCCCCTCCTCACTCCTCCCTGAGCCCAGCCTGGCTCCTCACCTGGAACAAAGCAGCAGCACCCATCGGCCTCGCTGCTGCCCGAGTCCCAGGTGCTGCTGCTGTCCCATGGGAAGCAGGCCAAGCTGCTGGTGCTGGGACAGGGATCCTCCCAGCCTCCCCAGGGCAGGAGGTGAAGGTCCTCAGTGACTGGGCAGGGCGATCGATGCCTCCTGCTGGGAATCAGGGCTGGGCTCCTGGGGCCAGGGCTTCCCACACAACAAGCCCCAGAGCCACCCTGCCCAGCTCCCCTCCTGGGCTGGGTCCTGCCTGCCCAGCCACATCCCAGGCCAGCTCTATTTCAGCCTGGCCGGTGCCTCTCCCACCTCGGCACCTGCTCCAGGAGTGGGTTTCCTCTGCCAGAAGGCTGGGCACTTCCACCTCCTGGCCCAGCCGGGAGCTCCTTCCCCACCAGCGGGGATGGAGGGACCGCTCTGCTCCTGGGGAAGATGGCAGCTGCTTCCCTCAGGCTCTGGGGCCACCTCCAGAGCCTTCTTCCTGAACATCCTCAGGAGCCTGGCCATCCTGGAACTGAGTGGGGAGCAGGTATGAGTCTGGGGTCAAGGCAGCCTCTCGCTAACCAGCCTTTTTGGTCCCTCCCCAACCCTGCCTCAGCCACAGCAGCTCCTCCTCTCCCCACAGGGGTACAGGGAGTGGAATCTACACACACTGGCAGGAGTTCATTGCATGATCTGCTCCCAACTTTCCCCCTCATCATCCCTGGCGCTGCAATACCCAGGGAGTCTCCTCCTTTTCAAGCACTGGGGTCAGTCACAAAGACCATCGGTCACTTTGGACAAGCCATCCCAGGACACACTTCTCCCCAGGCTAGTGAAGGAACAGAACCCAGGAGTCCGGACTTCTCCTGGGAAACCATTCCCCATGTCAAAGTCCTTAGGCATAGCAAGCCCAGGGCCCCTCATTTCCCATTGATTTCCATGCTCAGCAGCTCACAGGGTCTGGCCCAGCTCAGAGACTCTCAGCCTGGGGAACAGTCTCCCAACAAGGGAAGGGCTGGGAGCCCCATTGCTGGGACCTTTCCAAACACACTGGAGACAGCTCTGGAGAAGCCCCTCCCCGGTCTGAGAGCGAGGAACTCCTGGGGGCGGTTTGCAAATCCGATCTCCTTTGGGAGAGATTCTCTCCCCCTCCTTCTGCCTCTCCCCAGATGGACAGGGGATGCCACAGAGGAACCCTAATGCCACTCACTTGCTCTAGGTGATGGAGTGATGGGTGGCAGATATTCAGGGTAACCAGCTGTCCCTCGCCCTCCTCCTCACTCTCCAAGCCCAAGGCAGGCTGGAGAGGTGGTGACCTGAGGAGTTACTCTGCCCAGCCAGCAGGCAGGGTGATGACAATGGGCAATCAACTGGCTATGAAAACAAGAGTCTGTCTTATTGCCAAGGGACAGAGAAACTCAGCCAGCAGCAGGGGGTGCAGAACACTGCCCTAGTGCAGGGGTGGCATTTCCTCTCAGCTCCTGACATCCCAGCACTTTACACAGCTTCCTGGAGCCTCCCAACCCCCCTGGCTGTAGGGACTGCAACACCAACCCTACCAATGAGAAACAGGCCTGGGGAGGGGAAGCTACTGGTTCAGGATCACACCAAGTGTCAGAGCCCTGGATGGGACCCAGCAGTCCTTATTTCCAGGCCCCTGCACTAACCACAGCTGCACACTCCCTCCCACAGCTGGCAATTACAACCAGGCCCTCATGTCTGGTCCCCCTGCCTTTGAGAGGGAGTGTGCTCTGCTGTAGTGACTGGACCAGGAGCTTGGGAGTCAGGACTCCTGGGTTCCATTGCTGGTTTTCCTATTGACCTGTGGGACTTTGGGAAAGTTGCCCCACCTCTATGGCTCTGTCCCCAGCAGTCAAATAGGGATTTAATACTTTCCCACTATTGGAAAGTGCTGGGAGAATTCCCCCAGCAAAAGCTGCTCTGACAGTGCTAAGCAGCATCTGACCATTAAAGGTCGGAGTGCACTGCCCAGGAGAAGGAGTGTTTGGCTCTGGGGTTTCGCTTCAGCCCCGTCTATAGAGAGGGGCCCACCCATGGAGTTTGGCTCAAGAAGACCAATTCTCCAATTTGTTAAGGGTGTTTTGAATTCCAATCCTGTGCTCCAAAGTGCTTGGTGTCATCTGCACATTTTAGAAGCATACTCTCCACTCTATTTTCCAAATCATTAATGAAAATATTGAATAGTACTGGACCCCGGACTGATCCCTGCTGGACCCACTAGGCACACCCTCTCAGTTGGACAGCCAAACATGGAGGAGGACTCTTGGAGTCTGGGCTTTCAACAAGCTGTGCACCCACATTATACTAATTGCATCTAAACCACATTTCCCTAGTTTGCTTGTGAGAATATCCTATGGGACTGTGTCAAAAGCCTTATTAACACCAAGATAGATCACATCTTCTGTTTACCCACCTTCACTAGGCCCGTAACCCTGTCAAAGAAGGAAATAGGATTGGTTTGGAATGATTTGTTCTTGACAAATCCATGCTCGCTAGTCTTAAGAAGCAAATTATCCTATAGGTGCTGACAAACTGATTGTTTAATAATGTGTTCCAGTATCTTTCCAGGTATGGAAGTGAGGCTGGCTAGTGTGTAAGTTCCAGGGTTCTCTTTGTTCCCCTTTTAAAGATTGGTACTGTCTTATTAATGGATGGGAAGATGTTCTTTTTCGGGGATCTCAGACAAGAACTGAGGCACAGCACCTGTTTTGTTAAGGCCACAAAAATTGAGGCAGGAACCTCTTCTCTCCTCTTGGCAAACAACCCCAGGTACCTAAAAGAGTGGGACTCACACCCCTGAATGGGCTTTAAAAAAGACAACGGTTAAAATTTGGCCCCGACCATTTCTTGTTTCCGCAGACTAGACAGTTTAGCAAAGTTTAGAATTCCTTGGTGCTCAACACCGTGAAACTCCTCTTTCTTCTTCACAAAGGCTTTAACGCCCCTTATCTCACCCAGGCTCACGACTGCCCAGAGTTCAAGAATTAGCCCTGTTCCCATTGGACAGATGGGGAGTCTGAGGTACAGAGAAGGGAAGTGACCTACCCAAGGGCCTACACAGCAAGGCAGTGGCAGAGGCAGAAAGAGAAGCCACCAGTCCTGACTCCTGTTCTAACAGACAACAAACTCCCCAGAGGCAGGGATAAAGCCCAGGAATCGAGATGGTGGGGAAATTTCATTGAAACTGTTTCTGTCAGAAAATCCCATTCAGAATAAATCAGTTTGTTTCTTGAAATCTTAACAAGTGGGATGAAAATTCTTTGCAAAAATATTTTGTTGCAAAACAAAAGCATCTCCTGTTTGTCACAGTGTGTTAAATTGTCTCATCGCACACAAAGAGGAGACACTTAGATCTCGAAAATTAGACAAGATGCTTCAGTCTGAGCTAAGTAGTTGCTGCTCTTAACAATTTAAAAATAAAATACAAATAAAATAGAATATTTCAGCTACTCTATTATGTCATAATCTGATCTGAGTAAACATGATAGGACACCTCATATTATGCACTGCTCCCCCACTGTGAGGTAGGTAGGAGCAGATTCTTATCCCTACTTGAAAGAGGGAGAAGCTAAGGCTGAGAAAGGAGAATTAACTTGTCTTAGGTCACACAGCCAGTCAGTGGCAAAGTTGGGAATATGACCCAAGAGCCCTTACTTTCAAACTAACCATCGGATCTTGAATTTCATACATTGAATGACCTGAATAAAGTGCTCTCAAATGAGCTCCAAACCAACAACAGTTCATAGTAATTATTCAGCAAGTATTTTAGGAGAACTGGAATGCTAGAGAGAATCATGAACTGCTCAGTGACAGTTAATGCAGAGAAGCAGCAAAATTCATCAAACATATGACTGGTCATGACTTATTTACTTGGTCTTAAAAGAGAACAACAAGGACCTGAATCTCCCAATAACCCCCTGTTCAGCTAATCAGGGTAGAGACTGAGGGGCAGGAGGCTGAGGATTCTCACCAGAGAGCCCAAAGGATGGCCCAGGTCACCGGTGGGGATCACTGTCCGAGCACTATTTCAGCCCCACATTTTTGGGTGGACCTCCCACAATGGGAGCTGCAGAGCACTCCCTGTGACACACACACACACCCCTCCTGGTGGTGGGAGGGAAACAGGGGAAAGGACAAAATAAGTAAGAGAGGAAGAGAAAGGAGGGAGGGATGAAGAAAAAGGTAAAACAAAAAGGACAAATCCTAACATCCCCAGTGATTCTAAGGGACAAAATCCTAGGTGAGGAATAAAATTCTGCCACCTTAAGCTAGTGTTTTCCATGCCTAGAGTTCAGCTGGCACCAGATGGATCAGACTGAAGAGGTTCCAAACCTCTCGGAGGCTCTTACCTTCTAAACAAGGATGTCTGTTTTCTAGTAAAATCAGTAAAAGAAAAGGAGAAAACTTGAAAGAGGTTCCTCCTCACGCTCAAATACATGAACCCCAATACTCTCTCAGTCCTCAAAGAGAGACCTCGAGAAGGAGACTTGCTGAAGCAAAGCCACAGGGGTCTCTGAGGTTTCCCTGACCCTGCACCCCTGTCCTGCCTAGCTGATGTCAGCATTCCTCTGTGAGGTCACCACCTCCCCACCACCTTTGACCAATAGGCTGAGGTCCTGCAAAAGGCCTTTATGATGTCACTGCCACACCCACCCCTCCCCTGCAGTGCTAATGTCCTGCCGCTGGCCAGACACTTTGGAAGTTTGAGCTACTCCCTGTGGATCACCCCACTCAATGAGTGTTCATTCTAGGAAGCAAGCCAGCTAGATAGTAAAACATCAGAGGCTGCTCCCAATGCTACACTCAGTTTTTCAGAAATTAGTAGACTTTATGGCCAGAAGAGACCATTAGAGCATCTAATCTGACCCCCTGCATATCACAGGCCTCCTATATACCACAATAGCTACTTTTTGGGCAAACACATTCCAGAAAGGCATCTAGTCTTCATTAAATGACATCAAGAGATGGAGAATCCACCACTTCCCTTGGTAGCTTGTTCCTGTGGTGAATCATCTTCGCTGTTGAATATTTGTGCCTTATTTGTAATATGAATTTGTCTCTTTTCACCTTCCAGCCATTGGGTCTTGTTATGCCTTTCTCTGCTAGATTAAAGAGCCCTTTAATACCCAATATTTTCTCTCCATTAAGGCACTTCAACATTTCAATGAAGTCACCTTTCACTCTTCTTTTGATAAGCTAAACAAGTTGAGCTCTTTCAATAGCTCACTAGAAGGCATTTTTCTCCAGTCCTCAGAACATTTGGTGGCTCTTTGCTGCCCCAACTCCAATTTCTCAACATCTTTTTCAAATGAGGACACCAAAACTGGATGCAGTATTCCAATATCAGTCTCACTGATGCTGTGTCACCTCCCTATCCTACTCACGGCTCTGCTCATACGTCTAATGATGGCTTTTGCCCTATTCACCACAGCATCACACTGGGAGCTCATGTCAAGTGGCTTCTCCACTATGGCCCCTAAATCCTTTTCAGAATAACTGCTTTCCTGGATACACCTCTCCATTCTGTAGGTGTGGCCGGCATGCCTTATTGCTAGGTATAGGACCTTGCATTTGGCTCTGGTCAAACTTGTTTTCTTTGAATGGGCCCAGCTTGCTGAATGAGCCAGATTGCTCTGTATCACTGCCCTCTCCTCATCAGTAATTACCACTCTGCCAGTATTTTGTCACCCAGTGATTGTATGTTTTCTCCCAATTCACTGATAAAAATTATTTTAAAAAATTAGTCCTTCAGAGCTTCTTCAGACCCTTAGTACCCAGGACCTGCTCCCCACAGCACAGTGAGAAAAGGCCTTCCAGCCCTGCTGGTACATAGAGAAAAGGCACAGAACAAACACACCTTTAGGAGCTGTGTTGTCCATAGGCTCTCAACAACATGTGGGGGTCAGCAGCTTACAAATGCACTACAGACCTGTAGTATAGACAGGTCCCAACTGTGTCTCGGTTTCCCACCCTGTAAAATGGGGAAAAGAAACAAAACCTTGATTAGCTATAGTTGAGGAAACCGAGGCAGGCACCCAACGGTGAAGAGACTGGTCCCAAAGCCAGGAATAGAAAATGGCAGGTCTTCTGATAGCCAGTTCTGGGACCTAGCCCCGGCTATCCTGGCCTCACTGCTCTAACTTTAGTCACAGCCTCCATGTCTTTTCCTCCATGTCCCTTAGCCCCACATCACTGCAGAAGAAAGATTTTCTGTTAGCCAGCTGGCTCTAATACATATGGATGTTGTTCCAAAAGACGTGCTCTGGCTCAGTCACATGGTATGGCTGGCTGAAGGAACCACTTTGTTGGTGTCTCTAGGCATAGCTACCAGGTAACTCGGGGGGATGGAAGGCCATAAGTGCCGATGAAACCCCCTTGCGCTGGTTCTAAGTGAGCCAAAGTAACTCCATCTTGTGAACTTTAACCAGCCTCAATGCTAACAGCCTAAAAGCAGAATATGTAACAGTCAGCTTTTTTAGCAGACAGTTGCAGTTTCGCTCAAGCTAGCAAAAGCAGTAGTGATAAGGTAGGGGGAGAGGGGGAAGGGGAAGTCTACTACATATAGGCCTACAAGGGCAAAGATAAACATGCGGACGGGAACTTTTCTAACAAGCCACAATGTAGTGCCTACTGTAACTGCTGTTGGGAAGGGAGGGGTGGAGGGGAAACAGAACAAAAGCTTACACAAACAGCTTGGAATATAAAATGGGAAACTTGCTTGTATTTGTTGCACTTCTGATTTGAGACATGCTGGTCTCCTGAGTACCTTTTCGAGATCTTGAATAAACTTGGTTTGCTTCTCCACCCTGGTGTGTCTATTGGTGCGACGCACACCGGGCAACAAACCCCCTGTTGCCCCCTCGGGCCCTCTGGGCCGGCAACAACTTGGTGACATTCTAGGGCCTGAGTTATACAGGAGGTGCGATTAGATGCACATAATGGTCCTTTCTGACCTTAACATCTATCAATCTATACATTTTCTGCTGTTAGGAAGATAACTCTGGACCAATTTTCTCTCATTCACTTTCAGTTGGAATAATTTAAATCCAGGCCAAAGGATCCAAAGGATTTCCTCTTCCATTGTGTCTTCAGCACCTTTGAGAGAATTTGCTATCCAATGACTGACTTTCTGTTGTAACACATACTTGCCTATGTGTTCTCGTTACGCTAGTAGTTCTCCTTAACGTGGTTATGATGCGCCTCTGACATCAGGATGACTCAGTTTACAATAATTCTGCCTGTTTATGACAACAGCAGAGCAGTTTTTAATCCAGTGGGTTGGTGGATATCAGTTACTTAATTTTATTCTATCTGTCCATTATATACAGACAAACCTATTAGATCAAGCTAAAATTTTCAGGTTATGTTGGTGGTGGAATAAATAACAAAGGGCTTGAATACAGAAATAGGCCCAACATGCTTTTTGCTATTTCTGTCTGAACCCTCTCTCCTCCAGTTCGTCTTATATTGAGCTGTAGCAAGGGTATATTCACAAGGGAAAATCCCCACCTATCTGCATCATTACCCATAAGGAAGAGGTTGAGCCATTCTTCATTAATGTAGCAACTGCTCCGGTGTAATATTAGGCCATTACAGTCTTTGTGACTAGTGAGGGTGGTGATAGATGGCAACCATAGTTCAGCCACAAAGAAGGGCTAGACCAGAATCACTCCAAAGACTCCGTTATTGGTTCAAAAAATAGGACAAATGCAGAGCTGTACTGTTAATTAGTAACAGCTCAAAAAGAGCCTGTAGACTATGTGGAGTAAATAGCTCACATTTCCAGAGTTAGCATCTATTCCAGCATCATTCCAGTAGAAAGCAAGTATCCAAATATTATCTGACTGGCTGCATGGAGGTATTATACCTATAAAAGAATGCCTACTGCATCCATGTGCTGTGCTTATCTGTAGTTACTTTAATGTTATATTTTGTGGTTATCAGAGTGAGCTTCAGAAACATTTACCCTCTCTGAGGATTTCAGACCCTATGTTACTGACCACCTTTGTAAAGTGCTTTGAGATCTACAGATGAAAAGCTGTAGCTAAAAGACAGGTATTATTATTAATTATTTATGTATTATTCTGGAAGGAAACACCTCTGAAATTTTCAACACTCCTCATCCTCCATTCCCGGAAGAATTTCTCCCTGAACATTTCAGACCACACTGATCCACATTTCAAGATGTGATTCCTGCTGAGGATTTCAAGTGCTCTTCTCCTTTCCCATTTGAAGGGATTTTCCCCTTAATGATTTCAGTCCTCACACCCTTGCCCACGTCAGGGTGACCAGATGTTCCGATTTTATAGGGGCAGTCCCAATATTTGGGGCTTTTTCTTATAGAGGCTCCTCTTACCCCCCACCTCCTGTCCCGATTTTTCACACTTGCTGTCTGGTCACCCTAGCCCACGTCAGGGGTACCTCTAAGGATTTCAGACCCTCCCCCTCAGTACATGTGGAGCAGAGTACTAGATTATTTCTCCTTTTGACAGTTAATTCTTAGAGCACCAAGTGCACATTTCTGGAAATGTTTTCAGCTTTGAAACTCAGCTCAAGACCATTAATGCTTAAAAGAACTTTTACATATAAAAGGGACTGACAAGACAAAGAAAAAGTAGTTCAAACACTTTTATTTTGTAGTTTAAAAAAAAATCATTTTCATCATACCTATGGATTCCAAGTGCTGATGCAAATAGAGAGAAGACATTGACCAGTGATTTTAACCACAATATGTTATTTGCTAACAAACCAGACAGTCAGAACACTCAAAGATGGGAAGGTAAAAAGCCACAAAGGAGATAGAGATGCTTAGAGAGAGACAGACGGTAGTGAACAGTTTCCATATACATAGAATCAAGAGTCTGACATACATATATTGTATGATACGTTAGCGAGGCATGTAAAAGGCTATAGCGCTGAAAGTAGTTAGCCTATGGGAAGGATGATTTCCCTACTATGGTGTCTACTAACATTTCAGTGTGTACTCCTGGAATTCTCACGTTCACACTAGTAGTCCTGAAATTGATTAAATGGCTTCAATTTCACGCTGCAAGAGAAGCAAGACAAGAAAATGGAGTAATATTTTAAACAGAATGTATATAACTGGAAAACATAGATTACCAAGGTTGATCCTCACATTAAAAATAGGCCATAAGAAGATAGGGACTATAGGTGATACAGAAGGTTAGTGAGTTATCCTTTCCCCTTTGAGAATCATACACATTCCTATTCTAGCTCAAGTTCCTAGTAAAATTTAGTTTGGTGATTCTTAGCCTAATCTCCATTTAAGTTTGTCATAAAACCACTGAATCCTGCAGCATTGAGTCAGAGAGAGCCAGGACTAGAGCATAGGTCCTTTGTGCAGCAGCATTGAGGTGCACTGATAGAATGGTGGGTGTGGGGAAGATCCATAAATAGAACTCTTACAGTGGTGCAGGTAAGGTTAAAGGTACATTAGGAGACCTTTTTAAGGAGGCTTGCACATCACATGCTTACCTATGCAAGGTGCCACAGGACCCTCTGATGCTTACCTATGCTTAGCTAAAGACTACGTTAGTCTTTCATTTTCATGAGAACAAAAAGGTACATAAAATGTACATATGATAGATCATGAGAAAAACCCTGGACCAGCTAAGGATTCTAGGGTTAGCTAGTTTGAGTCTGGACTTTACCTCTCCAGTGGCTTTTATGGCTTCTGCTGGGGTCTCTTCTTCTGCAGCAGCTGGTTCTGTAGGGTGCTCTGGGTGAGATAACTCATCCTGCAGGATATACACAATACATTTACCCTTGTTGCAGCATGGTGTATCAGCCACTTAATTTTAAAGAGGCTACTCAAACAGACTTTGCAAAATGGAGTCAAATATTTCATATGTGGAGAAAATAACAGGTTTTCCCTATGGCATATACAGCTTTGATTCAGTTTTCTGTATTTGCACCTCGAAGTGTATAAAGTCTGTGCCTGCTGGGGAGCAGGGCTGTGAAAGGATTTGAACTGGAAGTTCTTACAGAATCAGACGCACCCTACTTTCTCCTTCTTGGAGACATTGTCCTTTTTTGTTAAGTAGTTTTCTTTAATCTAAAATGGAACATTGGCTCTTTGAACCTGGGAAACATAGCAGGTACAGATGAATTTCATTTTCACTTGCAGGAAAGGAGATTCTACATTGATTTCCCCCAGATTATCTACCTCACACTAGCCACTCATTCCATAGAGAGGATAATGTTCATCTGATAGCTCCCAAAATGCTCAAGTGGCTTCATACGAAGAAATTCACATCTCTGTATCTATTTGACAAAGAATTAAATATTATCCATTTTTATTTTGCTGCCAGAATCCATTTCAAAGTTGGTGCAAGGCTCCATTGAGGAAATGGAAAATCAAGCTATATATTTGTTATGAGGCTCACTCCTCCTTTATGCTCATCCTTTTAGTGGGTAGCATTCTCCCTGCAGTGTATGAGTAGCACCTATTTATGGAGGTGGGAAGTAAAGGAATATGTCAAACACTGAACCCTGCAGGTTCCTCAACTCACTTGGCACCTATGTTTCTGCCTCTGAGCACACACACGTCTCCTTCACTCTAGGCTGCTGGACACGACACCCAGAGCAGTTCACAAACCAGGGGAAGATTAGCATTCCTCTGCCTAAGTTACATGCGGGACTCAATTCAGTAGGCGTGATTGGATCAAGCCCCTCAAGCAAGTTCACATAAAATGGCCCTTGTAACTTTTAGCTCAGTGTCTAGTACTCACCTGGGATGTGGGAGACTCCCAGTTCAAGTCCCCCCTCTTCCTGAGCAGGAGGAGGGGTTTGAACAGGGTTCTCCCACCTCTCAAGTGAGTGCTCTAATCATTGGGCTATAGGATAGTCTGATGTGGGGCTCCCCTCAGTCTCTCCTGCTGAAGCTTGTACTTGCACTCTGGATAAATCATTAAAGTCACTGGAGCAGGAGGATTGGATCCCAGGTCTCCTATGTCCCAGGTGAGTGCTCTAACCACCAGGCTACAGCGTCATTCTAATGCTTATGTGATCTCTCTTTTCCTCTCTGTCTCTCACTCGTACACACACCAGAGAGAGAGAGAGAGGGACTTAGCAACAGGTATGTTATTTAAAAAAAAAAAAGACACACACCTCCAAAACAAGACACTCCACTTCACACACTTCTCCCTCTGAGGAGAGGATAAGGAACAAACAACCTGTGACAGTTGAGGAGTCACATTGCTAATAGATTTCCTTATGATCAAGGAATTGGCACTGTTACGCGTCTCTCCCAATCAAAAGAGGACAATTAACAAAACCCTATACATTTATGTGCTGGATCTTTAGCGCTGTAAAATGGCTCAGTTCAACTGACGTTTATGGAACTACAGCAGTTTACATCAGCTGAGGATCTTGTGACGGTGCCCCCCATGAGGCTTTATGGAAATATGCTTAGGAATATATATGACATAACTGGAATATGTTCTGTGCTACATATGCCATGTAACATATCTCTGTAAAGGTTATGACTGAATCTATTAATCTTATTTGTATGCACGTATCATTTTTGTACTCAAAGTTATGAATATTGGCCGTGTACTGGATTGATTTCTAAATAACCTTAGTAGAGCATTTGGTCAGTTCCTGGAGAAAGGAATTCGCAAAGTTAAGTGCCCAATCAGGAAGCACTTAAGGAACAATGCATCCTGGAATGCTCCAATCCACATAAGAAGTCTTCCTGGAGACATTCAAGATACCATGTGGGCAATGGCTTCTGCATGTAAAAACTGAGTGTCATGCATGAACATGTGACTTGCCCAGGTGACTCCAGAACTCCATCTTGGAGCTGGACTTTGCATAGGAGAGAGGAGGGGGTCTCCACCCACAAGAGAAAGTCTATTTAAGCCCCTGGGAAACCCATCCATTTTGCCTTCGGCTGGCTAAAGAGAGAACCTCTCCACCCCCAAAGAGACCTGAAAGAAACTGGAACGAAGGACAATACCTACAGGGGGTGTGAGTGATTGCTGGACCCAGAGTAGCAGGAGACTAGTCTGTAAAAGGAAGTTTACTGGAACTGGTGAGGTGTTATTTGTTTTAAGTTTCTTAGACATAGACTTCGTGTTCTATTTTATTTTACTTAGTAATTCACTTTGTTCCGTCTGTTACTACTTGGAACCTCTTAAATGCTACTTTCTGTATTTAATAAAATCACATTTTACTTATTAATCAACTGTATTAATACCTGGGGCAGGGGGGCAAACAGCTGTGCATATCTCTCTATCAGTGTTGTAGAGGGTGAACAATTTATGAGTTTACCCTATATAAGCTTTATACAGGGTAAAATGGATTTATTTAGGTTTAGACCCACTGGGAGTTGGGCGTCTGAGTGTTATAGATAAGAACACTTCTGTAAGCTGCTTTCAGTTAAGTCTGCAGCTTTGGGGCAAGTAATTCAGACCC
Organism: Trachemys scripta elegans; assembly: GCF_013100865.1. Lineage (NCBI taxonomy): Eukaryota > Metazoa > Chordata > Testudines > Emydidae > Trachemys > Trachemys scripta. The sequence goes on from NC_048304.1 coordinate 73,453,590, forward strand.
TGGGTCTGTGTTGGAGCAGACTGGCTTGTCTGGCTCAGCAAGACAGGGTGCTGGGGTCCCGAGCTGGCAGGGAAAGCAGGAGCATAGGTAGTCTTGGCACATCAAGTGGCAGCTCCCAAGGGGGGGGGTTCTGTGATCTAACCCATCACAGATCTGACCCTCAGTATTTGTAAAGTGTCAGACAGAGGCCAAACTTATGATCCCAACCCTGCAATTGGATGCACACAGGCAGATCTGATTGCAGGACTGGGATCTGTGTTTGTAAAGCAATTGGCATGTGTTTGGCACCATATAAAAAATAAACAGCAGTACATTTTATAACTGAACAATGTACAAAAAGTATAAATAGCCTGAAACTGTATTTTCAAAGTGTTTCCTGCTATTTTAAAACTGTTTAGGACCAGTATTTTCTTTTCTTTCTTGCCTATTTTTTAGTTGTATCATGTGCCTTGCTTAATTCATACAGATTGTTACTTTCTTTTTGTTACACAAAATCAGTTGCAATAGGTTCAGCAGTAGTCCGGTCTCCCCATGTGTGGCCTTAATGGGTTAATAGAATCCATGCTGATTTGTGGAGGTGAAATAATGGCTCTGGAGACTGCCTGGGAGTTAAACCTAGTGCCTCGTATCAGAGAAACAAACATAGGCCATTTGTGTGAGTGTGTGAACATGCAGAAAGGGCAAATTACTGCAGTCAGAAACCTCTCTTGTAGGGGGCTCAGGCTGTCTGCTCTTCTCACAAAGAGGATTGTAGCTTTTTTGACTCTGTCTACAAATAATGTTTAAAAAAAAAAAAAAGGACTTCCTGCCTTGGGGTCATTCGCAGGAAACAGTGTCTGAGTGTAAAAAGTGGATGTAAGAATCCATCTTCATCTATTTTACTGGTTAATGGTCCTCTAAAATGTTCTTTTAGCTAAGATTCCATTAAAGAAGAATGTAACTACCTCATCAATCTGTTTTTAGAAGGGACAGGAAACAAGTGTCTTGAGAATTTTTCTAAAACAACGTGGCAGGAACCAACACAATTACAGGATGAAGAAGTGTCAGGTTGTGTTAAGGTTTTCACCTCACCATCGTTTTCCCACTTACTTCCCTCCAGTTTGCCTGTCCAGGATAGAGACTATTGGAGGAGACAGGGCTGCAGTCTGCATTTGTTGGCTGGGAGTTAAGGCTGCTAGCTGATAAACCTAATGTAAGGCTCTTTTTAAAGTCGGCAATGTGATCTACAGATGTCTGCATACAGAGCAAAGAGCTAGCATCTGGTGGGTACCAATCCCAGTTGTACCTCACTCTTGCTGTGTGATACTGGGCAAGATGTGTAGGGTAAAATCCTGCCTCTATTAAAGTCAATGAGAATTTTGCCATTGATTTCAATGCAGCCAGGATTCCACCTGTATTCAATGGGGATAATCATATACCCCTGCTGCACAAAAGTGTTACAATGATTAGTTAATTAATGTTTGTACAGCACATTACATCTTAAATGCAAAGCAGAGGGGGGTTTTAATGTACTTTAAATAAAAATTAATGGAGATATCCTATCTCCTAGAACTAGAAGGGACCTTGAAAGGTCATTGAGTCCAGCCCCCTGCCTTCACTAGCAGGACCAAGTACTGATTTTGCCCCAGATCCCTAAGTGGCCCCCTCAAGGATTGAATTCACAACCCTGGGTTTAGCAGGCGGCCAATGCTCAAACCACTGAGCTATCCCTCCCCCCCCAACTTTCATCTAAGGATTTCAAAGCCCTTTAAAAATATTAACAAAATAAATCTCATTCCTGTGACATAAGAAATGGGGAAATTGAGGCACACAGACTTGTGCGAGGTCAGAGAGCAAGTCTGTGGCTGACCTGGGAAAAGAACCAAGTTCTCCCAATGCTTAGTCCTCAGCTTTTTGACCATAAGACTGTTCTTTCCCTCATACAATATGGGCTTTATATATATGTTTTACTGTTATATTCTCTCTCAAGAGAGTGAGAGAGAGGATCTCCCAGAGAACAGGGCTAACTGAATGAAGGCTTTACAGCTCTAGATTGGTTCCAATACCCTCAATAGGCCTTTCACCTCTACATCTCTGGCTCCCTGACAATGCAGCTCCAATGGAGTCAAGATACAGAGATTTTCCCTGCTGGCTCTGGGGCCTCTCAAAAAGAGGGATTCCACACCATGGAGGAGACACCACAGAAAAGTTAATGAAACCTCTGTGTCTTTTAGGCATATTCCCCATGGGATGTTTAAAGGGAGAATGTACATCTCTTGCCTCTTGCAGACCTGGCCTAGGGGCATACCAAAAAGGTTGAAATGATTAATTTCCTGTTGTCAATGTCATTTACATTTCATTGTGACTGGTAAAGTGACAGATTTTCTCATGCATTACCAGGAGGTTTTTCCATTAATTGAATCATCAATTTGGCTCAACTGGCAAATAATAAAGTCCAAAGATTTTCTCTTTATGTTTCCCTGTTTTTCAAGAGAAGTTAAAAAATGCTTACATTCATTTTTAATGGAGGTTGTCTCTTCCATTTTAAAATTTGACATTTTTATAGGTGGCATTTATTTTACAGGTGAGTTTAATGTTGTTTATTTTGCGTTTAGAATTTTATGTATCAGAGTTCTTTGTAGTAGTGCTTGTGCCATAGAGTGGTGGGATCTGTGCTGGACTACAGGTTATAAGTAAAGTAATAAAGACACAAAAGGTTTATGCTACCTTATAATGGCTTTGATTGGTAGATGGAACGCTTGCTGGCTTTTGAATCAAATCTCTTTAGTCAATTAATTTCAGCTAGGGAGTTTTTTTAACTCCCTGGATGCTATAGCTGGTGTAATTCAGGGGACATGGATTTTCAGATAGTACCTACTGAATATTCTTAAAATCTCAGAGTTTACATTCAAGCATTAGGGGCATACGAATATCAAAATGACATGGGTATGTCAAATGTCCTTTGGACAGCAAAGGGGCTAAAGTCTCTATTGTATGATTCAGATACAATAAGAATTTCCTGCTGTCTTTATGGTTCATTTCACTATGGGCCCAATCCTGAGAGGTGCTGAGCATTTGAAATCCCTCTGAAATGGAACTCTGCCTGAGAAAGTGACTAAGTCTTAAAATTGATACCTTTATTTTAAATTACCATTTAAACACCTCTTTTCTGACATCAAAATTTGCCCTAAATTCTCCTCTGGCTAGAGATCACTCATACAAAATGGAATTTGTTGTAATTGGAGAAAATTTGGGTTGTTAATGCAAAACTAGTTAAAAAATTTTAAATGGTGACACTATCCCCCTCCATAATACCAGACACCTTCCTGAGCCTTAATAATAATTGATGATACATTGCTTTCTGTAGCTGGAGAGGCAGCAAATTCAGTGGAAAGCAGGTTTGTTTTGTTTTGTTTTTGTTTAAAGCTGTGAACCTGAAGAGGTACATTGGTGACCTGGTCTGCTGCAAGTTTAATAAATAATAAGGGTACACCAACTTGCAGGAGGTATGGAGAGACTCAGCCCACTATGGAGTTAATGTCTTCTTCTCAAGCATAGGTGATACTTCTTGGAGATAACTCCAAACCACTCTCCTGGAAGAGAATGGCTCCTCTCATGATTTTAGAGGTTAGATATGTTGATAAATTCTGCAGACTTATTCAGTTGGAATGGTTCAGGCTCAATGCATCCTAAATGATGCAGACATTTCTGACTAAAAGAGCAATCAGCACCAGAAAGGGGCAGAAAACACCTGCATAGAGCGCACAGATTACAGTGCATGGCTTTTCTAGCTTTTAATATGAAATTTACTTTTATAGGGCCAATTCTTGATGTGCTTACTCAGTTTTCACTCACTCCACAGCCAGACAAACTCCCATTGGCTTCAATGGGACTGCTCTTATGAATAAGGACTGCCAAATGGGTTCCTATGATGCAATCTTTTCTCATGTGATTTTTCAGCGTATTACCATTTAACATGCAGAATTAAAGTTTCACCAGAAACACTCTCTCAGCCACATTGCACATCCTGTACATCTTATGCTGTTTATGATATGACAGACATTAAATGTTTGATTTAATAAATTAACAAGAAAGAGATAGAGAAAATACTACATATGTGCAATCTCTCACAGTTAAAGCTTATTTTACTTTTAGTACGATCTTAATTCTCCAGGCTATAATGAGAAATAGCATGAGATAAGTCCTTAGACTATCATGAAGCATATATACAAAGGCGAAGCATTCTAGTGGTGTATTCAGTCTAATTGTGATGTACTTAAATTCCATATCCTGCCCCCATAATACGCCCTTGATGCAGACAGCAGTTCCACCACATCAGAGGCCTTTTATAGATTCTTATATCCTTTTATGATGGTTGAATTTCACCCTAACTGAATACACTTAACGAACAGATACTTGGTCAAATTCTGCTCTTAATTCTCCCAGTGCAACCTTATTAATGACAATGAGAGTTGTTTTGGAGAGCAGATTATGGCCCATTTTTGTGAAGTATTTCTGATTCTCCTCCCTATTCATTTTCAAAATGTGTAATCTTTAAGAAAGGAAATGCCTAATGTATCAGTAGATTACAGATGTGTTAGATCAAACAGATAAAATAATTATGGGATCCAACATTAAGTTAAATGCACAGAGTGGTTGCAAATAATTGAAAATTACCAGAATAATTTGTGAAATGACATAAAAGAGGAACAAGACCATTTTAAAATCACAGAGCCACGAACTGACAACTAGACCATATTACACCTGACAAGAAAAATGGATGAAAGGGGGAGGGGAGAACAACAGTAGTGAAATATTAGCTACTGGGAAATTCTTCCAACCCCTGAGGGACATTTAACAAGAACGTATGTGTGTGTGAATGCTTGCTTGCTTTTGATCACATGTGAGTGTCTGCAATGCAGCAAGCTTTGTGCAGAGTCATGCAGATGGAAAGTTCATCCCTGCTGTCAGACAAGGATACTTAGTGGAGGTCAACTTTCTAAAAAAAACCACTGAAATCCACCCAAGGAAGCGATGAGGAATGTACAATATTGATAGGCCTCATTCACAAAACCTTTGCATTAAACATGACCCGCACACCAAAAATAATGCCTTTTTTTTTTTTTTTTACTTTGTATTTAGAAAAGCTCCTGAATAATACAGAAAAGAAAGAGATGTATTGACCCTTAGTTAGTGGAGACTAAGTAAAGGAGAGCAGAGAAATGAAAAAGACCGACACGGCGATATCAATGATAACTGAGGATATTCAGCAACACCCAGGAGGTGCTCAGTAACTCTACTTGGGTCCAAAGCTATTTCAGTCACATTTTCTTCTGTGGGGTAAGGAGTGTTCTCAGCACCCATTGAGGACACTGGAAATATAAGCAGCTCATCACCTTATGGGATGTGGCCCTTTGTTTGTTAGTACCTATCAAGTTAATGAGACAGCTCAGAGGAGCAGGTGCTACAAACTGCTAAAGGTCAAATGCTATGCTTAGCTGCATCCACTGAATCCCATTGACTGCATGGGTGTAGCCAGGAGCAGAATTTAGCCTTACGTATTCAAAGTTCTCTACTAGATGTTAGTTGTGTATCTCCCATTGAAGCTAGTTGGCAGCACATAGTTTAAATGCCAACACACACTCCCTGGGGTTGATAATAATGCTAATAGACCTTACTCAGGAACAATATGTCCCACAGAGAGAGATCTGAACTGACAGAGAGAAATACTTCCCAAATTCAATAGTGCTGAGGAACATTCATCACATGAGAAGAAACAATATGTGACAGATGTTAGTCATGTTGCTTAATGAGCTACCAGAATGTGCTTGGACACTACTACAGTGACGAGCACAGTATAAAACCAAGCCAAACCCTGGAATTACACAATTTCTTGCCCAGAACATCACTGAATAGGAGCCTTGCATAGACTCCAGCATGCTAAAGGTAGATGAGCAGAGTTTATTCATAACATTAATCGCTTTCTCCTTTTTTAAACAGCACACAGATTACAGAACTACGTGTTCTATATATTGGTATTTGGATGGTCTTGGTCTTTCCTTTAATATGCTGTCAGACAAGCGCTATTTAATAATGCAAGGCATGTCAGAGCTAAATACGTGTCTCATTTACTTGTGCCAATCCCACTGAAGTCAGGAGGGTTATGCGGATGTAATGGACAACAGAATCAGGATTTTAGCATTGACTGTAAGAATTAAAAGGGGGAGGGAAGGAATGGAGCAAGACTGCCCAGACCAAGTCCCTCAAACTTCAGGGGTTTAGGTGCTCATTGACACTTTCAGGATTGAAGGAGCATCAAGCAGTCCAACACTGATATGCTATATGTTTATTCTTCTTAGTATCTCTCCAGCATATTTTTCAATACATTGCAGCTCATATTGTTGCTGTTGGTAACATCTATTTCACACATTAATTACTCTGCTGATAAAGAGATTTCTTCTGAACTTCTCTACTGCTGGCTCCTTTTTGTTTCACTTATGCCTCCCTGTTTTCTGTCTTTCTACCTACAGTATTTCTGTGGCACCTATCACCCACATTATTTGAAGCAAGCTACTCTCCTGAATAGTTTACTGGCTCCTTCATTCACTGTGTCTTGATAGAGTTTTTACACCCCAGTCATGTCCTCTCTTGATCAACTGTCTGTTTTCTTTCATTTAAAATGAACTGACATTGATGGAAGATGCCAGAAAGACAGCCCTGGAGACTTAGGGCACGTCTTCACTACCCACCGGATCGGCAGGTAGCAATCGATCTATTGGGGATCGACTTATTGCGTCTAGTGAAGATGCGATAAAATCGATCCCTGATCACTCTGCCGTCGACTCCGGAAATCCACCGTGGCAAGAGGCGGAAGCGGAGTCGAGGGCGGAGCGGCAGTGGTCAACTCGCTGCCATCCTCACAGCCAGGTAAGTCTACCTAAAATACGCAACTTCAGCTATGCTATTCATGTAGCTTAAGTTGCGTATCTTAGATCAACCTCCTCTCCCCCTGCCCCCGTAGTGTAGAGCTAGCCTTAGTCCTCTAATAACCAGAGAACTTGGTGCTTCCTCACAGTACCTTGCCAGTGTGCCTCCACTTTGACCTAGAGAGACCACCACTATGGTGAGGGGATAGTTGATGCACAAAGGGGCAGGTTCATCCCTATTGACAAAGGGAAATGCAATTCATCTCTCCCCAATCCAGCTGCCCTTCCCCAGGCTGGCATGAATCTGATCCCACATGCTCAAATGATTTCCTAGTTCTTTCCTTTGTACCTGTGTTCCAAGATCTCTGCACACACAGCTAGTGGCTGTTATTCTTCCCCTTTGTTGACCATCTCCCTCAGGATGTGGAATATCAAGTTTGTGTGTTACACAAAAGCTTAGATTCACATAATGTTGTATTGGCTGTTAAGCCAGGAAAGCCAGAAACTATGGGCTAGATCCACAAAGAGATGTATGTGTTGTAATGCCTAACTCTTAAGTGTCCTGCTGCCTAGAGGAATCCACAGCACTGCGTTAGTTGCCCGGGTTGTCTATACAATGCATGGTTACAGTTATGCACCTAAGAATCAGGTTTACAAAAGCTGGCAAACAGAGAGTATGTGTCTACACAGCAGCTGGGAGGTTTGATTCCTGGCTCAGGTAGACATACATGCGCTAGCTATGATCAAGCCAGTGCTCTAAAAATAGCAGTGTGGCTGCAGTGGCACGAGCAGTGGCTTGGACTAGTTGCCGGAGTATGTACCTAGGACCTCAGATGGGATTGTACTTGGGCAGGTAGTCTGAGCTGCTGTCTGTACTACTACCACCACACTGCTATTTTTAGCACATTAGCTTGATCACAGCTAGTGTGTTTGTCTCCCCAAGCTGGAAATCACACCTCCCAGCTTCTGTATACACATTCCCTGCCTGTGGAGCTGTCTAAGCTAGCTAGTAGGAGGAAATGCCGATAAGGGTGGCAGGGCTTAGGCTATAAGTCCAGAGCGAGGGGGAGAATGACACTATAGCCAGGGCCGGCTCCAGCATTTCTGCTGCCCCAAGCAAAATTGGCGGCATTTGGGGGGAAAAAAAAAAAAAAAGCCGCGATCAGCAGTGGCAGTTCAGCGGCAGGTGCTTCGCTCCTAGAGGGAATGAGGGACCTTCCGCCCCCGAATTGCCGTAGGTGCCGCCCCTCTCCCTTGGCCGCCCCAAGCACCTGCTTGTTAAGCTGGTGCCTGGAGCCTGCCCTGTCTATAGCCTAATGGTTAGCACACTCACCTGAGAATCCTGGATCCCACTCTCCCTGCTCAGTGAATATTTTTTTTCATATTGTATACAAAGTGGAATAGTTTCAACAGAAACTGGGAGAGACCCACCCCAGAGTATCCTATAAACTAGTGATTAGAGCTGGTGAGGGGAGGTGGGAGACATAGTTTTAAGTCCTTCCTCCAAATCAGGCAGTGGGGATTTGAACCAGGTCTCTCACATCCCAAGAGTGCTCTAATTGCTTGTCTGTTACATAGAAGGGGGAGGCAGCACCACCACCTCCTCCTCTTCCTCAGCTGTCTTTTATGGGGGTTAGCTGTGCTCTGAGCACACCCACCAGACATGGCCAGTCAGGGAATGCCTAGTTTGAGAATCCTGCTGGGGCTTAGGTGTGAGCTGGGTGCCTCGCTGCTTGGTGGCATCAGGATTTAGCCCGCAGAAATTTAAGTATGTAAGGGACTTCAGGCACCTATAGGGTTAGTTGGTAGCTGATGAGTGTGGGTTTTGAGGATTTTAGGGGCACATAAATATTGGACTTAGGCATCTAAGTCCCTTTGTGGATCTAGCCCTAAATGTCTGACAAGATTAGAACAATTTTGTCCAGTCTTACTAGGTTTTAATTCCATTTGATTGTTACTCGTTAATTCGTCTGAGTCTAGTTTGAGTAACTATTGACTCAGTTGACTGCAGCTCGCTAAGGAGTGGGAACAAAGAAAGCTACCAAGTTATCAAAGAACTCCCAAATATTAGGTTCCATAGGGCTAGAGTATAGCAGTATGGTTGCTCTTTGCTTTCGCATTGTGAAAGCATTTTGCCTAATGAACAATTTTTCCTTCCTGCAGGGAGTTTTTCTGTTCTTCCACATGATTCAAAGACTGGAACCAACTAAAGCTTCCACACTGTATCTGAGAACAGAAGCTTTCTTGTTTAAACCTGTCTTAAATCAATGCATAATTTGGGTCACACGGCCCTCATTAACAGATGCTTAGTTGTTGTCAAAACTGGCATAAATTGGAAAACAAGGGGAAGATTTTCTTGTCTCTTTTATGGGTCAAATATCTTTTGAGCGTGGACTCAGAATGGGTCTGAATTAACCCTGCCCTCTAGTGTTGACAAATAAATACTGTCCCAGTTAAGATGTGCACATACTGTCTCTTTCTTGGGTTGGCTTAATTATATGTTTAAGAGACACATGAAGTAGAAGATGATCTGCAAGAATTGTTTATAACTGTTTTCCTAGTTCTACAACAGAGATCTGGCTTTCAAAGAGGCTGAAAGCCATAATGAGGTGTAAATAGTTGTATAACAGTAACATTCTTACATTTGTTTAGACCAAAGTGCCTTCCACCACCACCTAGACACCAGAATGTGGCCCAATTTGCTTCCACTAGAGCCCATGGGAATTTACATTTGGACTTAGTGGGAGTAGGCGCAAGCGAGGTGTTTTTAATAAAACAGGGCTTTGGAGCGGAGCCTGGAGCGCGGAGCAGCTCCAGAACAGTGGAGCTGCAGGTTTTGACCTGGAGCTGGAGCAGAGCCGGAGCACAGCTCCAAAGCTCTGGTTTTTATAAGAAATATTCCTCCATCTTGGAAAGTTGTTTGAGTCAAAAAGGATAGATCCAAAAAGTAGGGAAGCAAATCTTAAAGGTGTTTTGATATATTATCATACTACATTTAATCTTAAAATAAACAGCAATCCTCTCTTCACTATCAACTAATAGAATTATTTCTCCCACATTTCAACTAGAAAGAGGGAGACAACAGGGCTGGCCCCTCCTTTTTAATGTCTCAAATCACTGTCAATGTACATATGTCAACACTCAGCCATTGAAGGTGTGACTATAAACAGGAAATTAAAAATCAATTTATATGCTAATGACATTTTTGTACTATTGAAGAATCTATCCTCATCAATCTCATCATTACTGAATGTCATTGATATTTTTGGAAATATTGCTGGTTTTTGCACTAACTGGAATAAATCACAAGCAATAGATCTATCCAAAAGACCAGATTCTTCTCAGTTTCATCATTTTCCATTTCAAATGTGTCAGGAAATAACTTATGTAGGTGTTAAAATCTGTCCTAATCTTCCCAAAATTGTTTCTATAAACATGGACTATATATTAAAAGAAATTTCCAAGACTGTAGAGAGGTGGCATCTCTTCCCTCTAGCCTTTCTGGGGAGAACAGAAATAGCCAAAATGAGTATCTGCCCAAGCTTGACTTATATCACTAGCCTGTTGCCTTTCAAAGTGTCTCACTTGCTTTTTGCTCAAATAAATAGGCTTATCATAACAAGCAAGGCTGTTTTTTATTCCATACAAATAGGCTATTTAAATGATGATTTATATCTATATATAGATATATATAATCATCATTTAATTTATATTACATTTAAAAAAAGCCTCGCTTGTCACACAAAACCCTTAAAAAAAATCAAGACATGGGGTTGTCAGATGTGTTCAGTAGAACCTCAGAACTCCGGAGTTACAAGCTGACCAGTCAGCCACACACCTCATTTGGAACTGGAAGCAAATACAGTACAGTACTACTGTAAACTACTAAAAAATAAAGGGAAAGCAGCTTTTTCCTCTGCATAATAAAGTTTCAAAGCTGACTAAGTCTATGTTCAGTTGTAAACTTTTGAAAGAACAACTATAATGTTTTATTCAGAGTTACGAGCAACTTCCATTGTTGAGGTGTTCGTAATTCTGAGGTTCTACTGTATCTATATTATCTAGCATTCCAAATGTGCCCTATTGCAAGGTGGTTCCCCTCCAGTAGCTCTGTATACACACTGGCCTAGTTTGAGATTGAAAAAAGCGTAACAATGCACTCTCTTCTTTTATATACCTTGAGAGGCTACACACACCCTTAAGGAAAAATCCAGTCTACCAGGGAATCCTGCAATGTGATAAGATGATTACAACATCCAATCATATTAATTCTCTTCTTGTACTACTGCAGGATAACCTATGCCTCAGGATCAAGGCCAACCCCATGCTTAAGATAATTTGGATAGAAAAAAGATTAATAAAATTGAAGATATAATACAAGATGGCAGACTGGCCTCCTTCCATTATATATGTAACAAATATCAGCTACCACTGTCTCACAGTTCCTTCTTTCAGTGGCTATGCTCAAGGATTCATGTAAGGATAGAGGACAGTTGGTCTGTTTCAACTCTTTCACCTCTAGAAGAACACATTAAGAAATATGGAAACAAAAGTCACTTTGTAGGAATTACTTATATGTGGCTTAATGCTTTGCATTACCCTTTCAATTTCAGTCTCAAAGAAAAATGGGAAAAAGCCTTACTGTCCCAGTAGAAACCTGGGAGGATATCTGGCTTAATGTGAAAGATACTTCATGTTCTTTATCCTTGTGATTCTTCCAGAACAAGATATTAAACAGGCACCTTTCATGCAGCCTTTATACCTGGCAAAAAATGGATGTGATCTTGGGCTGCTACCTTGACGTGGTGGAGAAGCTTGCATATACTTAAGACCCTAAGAGTGATGCCATCTGGAGTCCTGTACTCCTGGTAGGGTCAGTCCCATGGCAGTAAGGTTGAAGGCGAGGTACCAGGCAGCCCAGCACAACCCAACCCAGTATAAGACCTCAATGGCCAAACAGGCGGATGAAGCAGGATCACCTCTCAACACCTGTGAAGGCGGACGAAGGCCATAACGGAGGAGAAACCCCTGGTCATCTTGCACCTCATTGCAACCGGACACAGGTGCCTCTTCTGCCAAGATTTGTGTGTCTGCCAGTGCACATCAGCTCCCCCACATTGAACTACTCACACTCAGGCTTCTTTCACAGGAAGAACTTTTCCCCCATCCCTTCCCATAAAAGTCCTGCAGTGATGGACGAGTGGTGATGAGGATAGGAGAAGTGATCACCAGGAGTCCCTAGTCACAGACCAACACGCAGGCGGTGACCGCAAGATGGTCATCATGTGCCTTGATAAAATGTGTGTCATCCATTCCAAAAACAGATAAGATAATCCTTTTTAGGGATTTTAATGTAAGAGTTGGCTGAGATTCTAACATATGGAGTAGCACCATTGGGAAGGAAGGAGTAGGCAAGACCAGTTCCAGTGGCATCCTTCTACTCAAAAATGTGCAGAGCACGACCTTGTGATCATAAACACAGTCTTCAGACAAAGCAACAAATACAAAACAACTTGGCAACACCCCCACTCAAAACAGTGGCACCTCCTAGACTATGTCATTGTAAGAACACAGGATCTAAGAGATGTCCAAATCACCCATGTCATGAGAGGAACCAATGATTTCTGGACTGACCACCAGCTGGTGAGGTCAGTCATGTCCATCAGGATTGCACCAAAACATAGAAAGCAATCCAAATCACACAGATGGCAATTCAACATCCAAAGACTTCAATCCTCAGTGCACCAAGAGAACTTCCAATCTCCTCAGTGAAAAACTGGCTATCTGCACACCTGAAAATGACAGCACACGTGTCGAAGAAGACTGGGAAGTCCTAAAACAGACCATCCATGAGATTTGCAAGGAATCCATTGGCCTTGCTACCCACCACCATCAGGACTGGTTTGACAGCAACAACATGGAGATTACAGTCCTTTTGTACCAGAAGAGAAAAGCTTTCTGCAACTGGCAAAACTAACCACTATCCAGTCAGAAGCAGAGCTCTTTCCATCAGCTCAAAGCTGAAGTTCAAAGGAGGATCCGAGAAATCAAAAACAATGGTGGAAGGACAAAGCAAAAGAAATCCAAACATTCGCTGACAGACATGATATGCAAAGTTTTTTTTGTGAGACAAAGACCCTGTAAGGACCAAGCTCATGTGGCCATACACCTCTGAGATCCAAAGATGGTAGTACCCTTCTTAAAGATACTGAATCCATCAAAGAGCGCTGGAAGGAACACTACCAAAAGCTTCTAAATCGAGAATCAACTGTGACTGTCAGTACCATCCACTCCATCCCTCGACACCCAATCTAGGAAACTCTTGCCAACTCATCACCTGAGGAGGTCTGCAAAGCAATGAAACAAATGTAGAACAATAAAGCACCAGGTCCTGATGGCATACCAGCTGAAGTACTGAAAGTGGGGGGAGAAACACTGACTAACAAGCTTCACCTGCTGCTCTTCAAAATCTGGTGCACCGAAGAAATCCCTGCTGACTTATCTAACGCTAACATCATCACCATTTTCAAAAAGGGAGACAGGGCCATCTGTGGCAACTATCGAGGCATTACCCTCCTCTCCAATGCTGGGAAGATTCTTGCTAGAATCTTACTGGATCACCTGCTCTCTCTTGCAGAGGAAGTACTTCCAGAGTCCCTCAGACCATCATGAGGCACAACAGACAAGATTTTCACAGCCAGGCAGATCCAGGAAAAATGTCAACAACAACACCAGGAGCTGTATATGGCCTTTATCAATCTGACCAAAGCCTTCGACTCAGTCAATTATGAGACTCTGTGGAAAATCATGTCAAAATTTGGCTGCCCAAGCAAATTTGTCACCATTTTAAGACTCTTCCATGACCAGATGACTGCCTCCATCTTGTGCAGTGGCTCTATCCCTGAACCCTTTGTCATCCAAACTGGCATAAAACAAGGTTGTGTACTGGCATCCCTCCCCCTTTTCTCTATTTTCTTAGTAGCTACGAAAACATTAACCCAAGACTGTCTACTACAAGGCATTGGCATCCAATATCGGATTGACGGCAACCTCTTCAACCTTTCTCGTCTCCATGCCAGAACTAAAGTAATATCGACAACAATAACCGAACTCCAGTACGCAGATGATTTTGCTGTAGTTGAACACTCAAAGGAGGATCTTCAAACAGCCCTTAATTGCTTCTCTGATGCTTTTAAAAGCCTATGGCTAGCACTGAACATCGGCAAAACAAAAGTTCTCCACCAACCAGTCCCCGGTCAATCATCAGACCCAGCAAGGAAGATCTATATTGATAAAGAAGAAGAACTGGAAAATGTAGAATACTTTGCCTATCTTGGCAGCCATCTCTCACAGAGGGCAGACACAGATGCCTAGATTCAGCATAGAATGCACTGTGCCAGCCTGGCCTTTGGCAGACCATCTCACTGGGTGTTCAACAACCACAACATCAGAACACATACTAGAATTTTAGTTTATAAAGTGGTGGTAACTCCAACTCTCCTCTATGGCTGAGAGACTACAGAAAACACCTGAAAAACTTGGAACACCAGCACCAGCACTTTCTTCAGAAGATCCTCAACCTAAAGTGGGAGGATCATCGAACTAATGTCAGTGTCCTCACAGAGGCCAACATCTTCAGTGTTGAGGCCCTGATTATCCAGCACCAGCAGAGGTGGAGCGGGCACTGTGTGCACATGCCTGATGTACGCTTTCCAAAACAACAGCTGTATGCCCAGCTCACCAAAGGAGAAAGGAAATTGGGAGGCCAAAAGAAATGCTTTAAAGACACCCTCAAGATAAAATCAAGAGATGTGGCATCAACACTGCACTCTGGGAGACAGCAGCACAGGATAGGGATAACTGGCAAAGACTTGTCAGACAGGGAACGTCTAATTTTAAGAAAATCACCTTGCCCTGGTTGCAGAAAACGCCAGAAAAGAAAGGATAGATGACTGTCACGCAGCAATTGCAGCCCAATCCTGTCTTCCAACACCACCTGCAATGTCTGCCAATGAGCCTGTGGCTCAAGAATTGGATTCCTCAGTCACCAAAGGACCCATGAAAAATAAAACCTGTGAAACATCATCCTCGATCTCGAGGGATTGCTGACAATTCAATGCTCTCAAAAACTTGTAAGTGTTGCTATTTTTCCTTCTCCAAGCTTGTGTATTTTAGGGGTGAGTTGCTATTAACAGTTAACATTGAGACATGGATTGCAATAACTTTTAGTGGCCAAAAGAGTTATTTTGAGAAAATGGAAATCTGCAGTTCCTTCCTCATACACAGTCTGGCTTAGTGAGCTCTGTACTACTGCATTCATGGAAAAAACATCTCTGTCTAATAGAAATGCTTGGAAAAAATATGAGGATGTCTGTTCATACATGAAACTACTGCATACATTTTTGCAGCTTAGTATATATTAGTCCCCGATCCTCGTAAGTTATGTTCTCCCTTATTTAGTCACTTTAATAACTGATGCCCTGCATGACCTCTACAGGTTCAGGATTTTTCTTTCTTTGTTTTTGTTTTTTTCCCCAAGTTTTACAAATAATGAATGTTGAATTTTGTTATTTATGTGGTATTTCTATCTTGTGCATGTATTTACATATGTTTTGTTTCATTTCATTATGTCTTTATATTTTATATAAAACAATGAAAATAAAGTTTTAAAAAATAAACTTCAATACCAGGAAAGGTCTGAACCAAAGCCTTAGGTCCAAGGATGCCTCCTCCAAATTCTGTAGAAGCTTGAGATATGGGTCCAGATCTGGGTATAAATATTGTAGCTAATTCTTATCTCTATAGCTGGCTAAGCCATAACTCTAGATCTGAACACCCACAACCCTTGGGCTGGTTCAGATTTTAATCTGAACTCGGTGCCTTTATGCAATCTTTAATCAATATACAACAAACTTTAGGGCCTTGGATGATTCTAAAACCTGTAGTAGTTCGGAGTATCGTGAACATTTTGTTCCAAGGCCTGTACTTTTTACAAACATGAACTGACTCATTCTCAAAACACCCTTGTGACACTGGAAAATATTATTATTAGGTCTACTTTAAAAAAGGGGGAAATTAATGCAGAGAGCTTGTCTGGTTTGCATTAAGCCATAACGGGAACAGATATCACAACTTGGGTTAAAACTCGGGAATTCCTGGCTCCCAATCCTGTGATCAGAACTTTAGTCCTCAGCTTTCTCTCTAAAGAAATATAGATAGTTTTATGGGAAAATAGATACTTTACGCTGGAGGGTGATATGGCTAAGTATTGATAACCTGAGTCTCTAGGCCTATAGATGAAGAGATTTCAGAAGTGACTAATGACTTTGGCTGCCTAGAATATAAAGGCTCTGAGCAATGCGCAGATGAACAACGTGCCTGTACTAACCTGTATTACATAGCAAAATATGAGGAGGTATTAACTCATTATACCTCTTTTAAAATCACCACATTAAACAGGTGTTAGAGGAAGTATAATGCAAAACAAGCCTCTTATTTCCAGTAGGTCTCTGAAAAAACAAACATACCTTTTTTACAATCCCAGTAGTGGTTACAATGTTTTCTGCTCCTTCGACAGTCTGTTTTGCCACTGTGTTCACGCTGGCCACAACAGCTTCACCCACCACATTGGCCTGCTCTTTGGTTTTCTCAGCCACTAAAGGTTCAAGAAAAAGGAGAGTCAGTGAATGAAGTTCAAAATCAGTCTTTGTTTAACTGGATAACATCATAATTGACAGTCTACAGAGCTAGCTTGGATCAGTGAAATGGATGGGGCCAACGGTTGCAGCAGGGTAAGACAGCAATATTTTGCCCCGTGTTATCTGTTATTTGGACTTTCTGTATGCAGACTACATGCTAACAGTTTAATTTTACAGTGCATTGTGACTAATTCTCACACATGCCGCTTACCTCAAGAATAGGTGGGTATTGCAACCTGGCAACCTTTAGGGAAAGGGCAGATCGCAAAACAAACCTATACCAAGAAGCAGTAGCACAAAAAAAGGGAAAAAAAAAAAAAAAAGTCATCTTGCCCATTGTAGACTGCCAAACTGGACTGCCCTTCTGTAACCCCTTTCCATCTAGCTAAACCCTCCCTAGATGATTAATAGAGCTGGCTGGAGAAAGGAAATTCTGTTTCACAGAAGATTTCAATATTTCAGAATTTGGTTTTGTTCCAAATTAGAATGAAAACCAAAAATTTCAAAATTTGCAGTGAAAGCAAGAGTGCAGTCCATCTGGTCAGCAGCTATGGAACCAGGGGCCTTGGATGCAGTGGGGTCATAAACTCTAAGACAGCCTGCCAGGCAAGCTGCCAAGGAGTTGGGTGGGTGAGCTGGGAGAAAAACAAGCAGGTTTCCAAATTAACGTGGTCAAAAATCAAATCTTCACAGAATGTTTTGATTTCAATGATTCTGCAAAGTCTGTTGAAAAAATGTTTTGTCAGAATTTTTCTGACTAGATCTACTGATTAAACCCTTTTGGCCTGCTTCCAGCACTGAAAAGTGCCACAACCTACAACATTGCCCAGTGACAAGCATCCTTGACCCATCCAGCAGTAGAACACTCATACTCTCTGACATGCTGAGCCGAATATCGAAGCCTCCGTGATGCCTTTCCTGTGTTACTTTGTTTAGGAGTCCCAGCATGCAGTGCATTTCTATAACCAAAGAATCATTCTGGGAACCATGGTACTTTGGCTTCTAAAGTGTAAAAGAAAACTCCTCTTGCTTTATATCAGTAGAAATTATATTCTTATCCATATTTACAACAGTGCGCTATCAATTTACACAAATCTGTAGGGACTGTGCTCTTACCTGAACTCACGCTGTGCACAACCCCTTCCTTGGTTTTGGTACCTGTGAAAGGAAACATAGGCTCCATCAACATCATCCCCTCTGGGAAGACCTCTCTGGTTTCTGCATGCAGACCACATCAGTTCTGATAGGGTGTGGTCCTAATTTTACAGTGCATTGGGTCCTTGAGTAGTTCTCAATAAGGCCAAATCCTACTCTCGCTGAAGTCCACGGGAGCTTTTCTGTTGGGAGTTGGATAGCTCCAGTTAGTTTTACTGGCGTGTGTATTATTTGGAGGTGCCTAGACAATTAACCTTCATCTTTTATACCCTTAAGTAATATCTTTAAAATGAAAAACTGGTTGATTTAACAGTGCAGTTAAACCCATGTTAGATTAACCAATTATGTAAAAGAAACCAAAAGAGAACTTACCATAAAGAAACACCAAAAGTCTGCTTTTTTCACGCTTTCAAACACTGAGCTACATTTCCTGTCTCTTCCCCTACTTCCCAGCAGAGGGTCCAGGCTCAGCACTTGTTAAGTCTCTGATTTCATACAGTCAGTGGAAGTTTTTAATACGTAAGGAGTACAGGATTGGGCTCAGAGAGAGACAGGCTGCCAGTCACTGTCATGGTGATCAGGACAGCGCAGATATTTCTAAAAAATATAGTTATTTATTTTCATAGTAAAGAATATATAATGTATTTAGCACCCCAATGCTGTGAGGTATTGAAGTCAATGGGAGTTGAGGGGACTGGCCCCTAAGGAACAACAACAAATCATTGCGGTTTTCCTTTAAGCCTGAATCTACTTGCTCAACAGACCTCATTGTATCTGCGTACTGCAGCATGCACAGTATGTCAGATCACTTACAGTATGTTTAAACTGCAGCTTGGAGCGTGCCTCTTAGCCCGGGTATGCAAACGCGTCACCGCTGCACAAGCTAGTGCATTAAAAATAGTAGCATGGCCGTTGTAGGGTGACCAAATGTCCCGATTTTATTGGGACAGTCCTGATTTTTGTGTCTTTTTCTTATATAGGCTCCTATCCTATTAACCCCCACCCCCATCCTGATTTTTCACATTTGCTGTCTGGTCACCCTAGGCCGTTGCAGCATGGGCAGTGGCACTAGCTAGCCATCTGTGTAGAAGCCTGCCCAGCCCCCTGGTTATGAGTTTGAGGTGCAAGCCCAGTCTGCTGTCTATGCAGCAATGTCCAGACTGCTATTTTTAGTGCACTAGCTTGAGCAGAGCTGGCATGTGTCTGCCTGCCTGGGCTGGGAAGCACGCTCCCAGCTGCAGTGTAGACATCCCCTAGTGCTGAGGTTTTCAACCTTTTTTCATTTGCAGACCCCTAAAAAATTTCAACTGAAGGTGCAGACCCCTTTGGAAATCTTAGACATAGCCTGCGGACCCTCAGGGGTCTACGGACCACAGGTTGAAAACCACTGCCCTGGTGGTTGGAAGCCTCTGCAATAACTAGATTCAGTTTCACGTTAAAAACCATCCCTATTGTAACTCCATTGAGTTTAATAATGATTTTTCCCATTGTTTTTCATTGTTTCCATCTTATTAAAAATCATTTAAATCCACAATTCTCTTTACTTTTTCATACTCATGTCATAAAAATGGACAGTTTTTATGGTCCAGTTACAAAACACTGTAAATAGTGATGCAGAAGCACCCAGGCTGTTAGCTACAGCAGCACTGATTCAATAATTATGTGTGGATGGGGTGAGGAAAAATTAATTGCGGACCATGCCCAGCACTCATTACAAGCCTAGAAGGAAGGCAGAACAAGTGTACTACTGTGATAACAACTAACCCAGCCCAGTTCTGTCCTGTCTAATTGACATTTGTAATATACTGTTAAACCTAACACAGCTCTGTGTAGCTCAAAAGCTTGTCTCACCAATAGAAGTTGGTCTAATATAAGATATTACCTCACCCACCTTGTCTCTCTAATATCCTGGGACTGACACGGTTAAAGCACTACATACAAACATAACAGGTCATTTTTTTAATGTTTGTTAAAGTCATCTAGACTCGAATATAAGGAAGGTGCCCTACTACTTCACAACCTAACATTCTACTTCACCTTCAAATGACTGTACAGTCATGTAGAGGAGAATACCTTTTTGATTAGTATAGCAGAATGGATTAACCATACTATGCATGATATATCAGTATTTGAAAACCAGAGAATACTGCACTGTGGTTGTAATACTCTCTATAATCATGTAACAGCAAACAGCAGTGAGCAGAACAGGTCTGCATTGCATAAATGCCCACAATAATAAATGAGGTCCTAGTATGTGCCCAGTGCACCAACTTCTATTCTAATATAATCTTGCTTTAATGTTCATTATTCCTACAGGTACCCAATGCATCAGGCTGTACCATTCCAAAAGAGCACCGCTTAATGCTTATTTATTCTACAATTCACCAGTCACAGCCATTCAAACATAGCTCTGCTTTAACGCTTATAAAAATGTAACTTCTTAAATATCCAAAAAATCAAGCAAATCAGCTGTTTTAATTAGCTGAATTCATATATTCGTTATCTTTGCATTACTTCAGTGAACACACAAACCAAAACAAGAATTGTAATGAGTTACTCTTATCTCAATCATTACATTTGTTTTTTGCCAGGACTCTACTCACAAATAGCTATGATTTTTTTTCTTTTTTCTAATGGAAAATAACTCGTAAGAAGAGGGAACCTGACAAAACAAAAATATCTGAATGCAATTAAAGACTGAAGCAGAAGCAACAGCAGCAAATAGCCCCTGGCGCTGCAGCTTGTCAGGTTCTTTTCTTTTTAAATGCACTCAGGACCACACCCAATGACTCAGACTTCAGCTCTCGTAATGCACTCTATGAAATCTAATCTTCCGGCCCATACCCTTGCCAGCAAGCGACATCTGTTGAACTGATAAGCATTCAGTTGAAGCTGTCAAGTTGCACTGTTACTTTTTAACCTTTGCTTGTAGCTTGTGTGCATAGTTACAGGTTCATACCTTCCCTGCCCCTGCTACAAAAAGGAAGAAGAAACGTATATGATATAGAAAATTTACCATTGGGAAATGACACACCAATAAGAAGTTTTGTATTTTAAATAGGTACACTATAGTGATAGTGAAGCATTGTGCACTAAGAACAGGCATGCATTCAAATAGGAATAACACGGGGTGTGTACAGCTCCTGTACCAGGTATTAGATCTGGTCTTTTCATCTGTAAAGGTCAATGCCTTGGGTGTTTTGTGACAGATGGATGAGGCCAGATGTTTTGGGCAGGCCAGAACTGCATTCTTTATTGAGAGCTACTGGATTGGATTATCTAGTATTTCTAGTATGTATTTGATAGTGAATATAACTTCGTGATTATGATTGTGATCTTTCTATGTTGCTTGTACTCCTGTGTGCGTACAACTCAATATTGCATCCGATTCTCTCCTAGTGTAAATTGATATAGTTCCATTGACTTCACTGGAGTTTATACCTATTTACACCAACTAAGAATTTGGCCCAGTGTTGCTGCTGGTCATGCAGTAACTACAGGAATCCACAGCAGCCATTATGTTCTCAATGACAGCAGTAGCATGGACAGGAGAACTTGTTTTGATTGAGTGAGGGAATTTGAAAAGAAGCCCAGTGCCATAACCAAAGTACCATGAGATCTTTCTTTCCCACCTGGATAACCACATCCATAGGCAGAGAGGACCCTATTTGAATGCCTGACTGTCATGGCAGCATCTCTTACCAATGCAGCCCCCACAGCCTCAAAACTGCATTGCAGTGTTAGCACAAGATAGTGGAACTCCCACCCCCAGGCATTGACATGGGATGTGAATTAAAACTTTCTGGCCCAGAGATCAGAGTGAAGATACCAGCAGAACTATGAGCACCCTATAGGCTTCAGGAAGCTGTATCCTGCAGTAGATGTCACAGAACTAGCCATTTTATCTCAAGCTGCAGTGACTCATCAATATTGGTACTGATGTCTGGTCAACTGGAATCCTCAGGAGGACTCAGAGATCCCATCAGTGCAGTGAAATGCTGGCTTCCGATTCATTAGCAGAGTTATGTAAGAAGTTGACTCAAAACAAGACATCCACCCCACCCACTACTATCCTTTTTCTGACATCCAGAAAAGACTTTCACAGCTTTGAGTGGTTCCAACTACACAGCAGATTCAGATTTCAAATTCCTTCATGCAGTGTCTTAACAGCAACCTAACTGTAGTAGGTTATGTAAAGAGGGAAAGAGTACTGAAAGAGCAGTTTAATTTAATTGGGCATTTTGATTAGCCTTTCTTGGGCATATAGCTAGGGAGCATAGCGCAGCAAACAGGTTCTGGCCACTGCAATGATAATGGATGGTACACACACACATAACTGGCATCTAATCTCTTTTGCTCATTTAAACCAAATTCTGAGAGAGCTTAATTATCTGGATTTTAGCATCTCCATTCTGTGAAATCCTGGACTAAGGACTAAGCATGCTCTAGCATGCAGTATGCACTCACCACCATGGAGGATCAGGCCCTTAATGAGCAAAGCATCACACAATGCATTATAAAAAAGATGGAGAGTATTTTATAATGCATTGTGTGATGCTCTGCTGACTAAAATGTTTAAATGCCTGATGTAGTTAAAAAAGTATCCATGAGCCTCAAAGTCAGTGTCTAATGGACTCTTCATTCAGCTATTTAGATTTAAAAGAAGGCTTTCAAAAAGTTTTTGAAATGGTTAAATACATAAGATCATGGCAGAATATTCTGCATTTTGTCTCATGACTGTGCAAAAATGAAAAGCAAATCAAAGGCCTGGGAAGATATTTGGGAAAATATTTATAAAAATGCTAAATATTCTGGTCTGATCTTGCTCTGATCACCTAGGAAGAAGGAACTGGATACAATAGCAATTCCCACATTTGACAGCTGGTTGTCATGTTGTATTTATCATTTTTATTTACTTATTTTTAGAGATGCTGTAATCAAACTTTTGATTGTGGTTCAGCTTCAGATTAAAATGTGAATTGGTTATATATTGCTAGATAATGGCAGGATTAGCTGTACTACATCAGTAATTGTCTAAATCTGGGGATGAAGATTTGCTATGAATGGGGTTTCTGATTCCACTGAATTTTGAAAGTGCAGATCTGTAACTACAGTAAGGTTTTTAAAGTGGTGATACTCTGTGTATAAGGCAGTGTTAATGGAATCAAGAGCCTTTTCTATTTAAAAATCACAGCTTACCCACAGCCAGCACATACAATAGCAATCCTCCCTTCTGAGAATAACAGGGGATAAGAATGTAAGACTACAAACACAGTGTATAACAACACAGTGGTTTTGTCCACCAGTATCATACATGCACCTCCGTCATACAGTGCAGATACCCGGTTTCAAGGGCAGTTTTGAAATTATTACTGTAGGGTTTATGGAAATGGAGAGCATTCATTATATAATAGATGTTTCCAGGAAGGGCACAACTTGTGTCATGATCCAGCACCTAGCCATTGGACAATACCGATAACTGTCTCTTTGCAAGGCAAGTAAAGGATTTTTGCATGGAGAATGTAAAGGGTTATAGAGTATAAGGAGGAGGATCTCAGAATAAAATGACATGATGGTGGGAAAAATAGGTGATTCCTACCAGCCTAACTTAATAAGCAGAATCACTGTGTATGCCCTTAATAACCTCAGTCACTGCACCTTTGGAGGCGAAAGAGAGATTGCTAGTAGTCAAATGTTTGGAGAGTGAGTGCCTACCCTGAAAGCAAAGAGGGAATAATAATTGTAATATGTACCTTCCATCAGAAGATCTCAAAGTGCTTTCTAAACATTGCATTAATTCATATGTAGCAATCCTGCCTCTCTCCCCAACCCTGGGAAGTAGGTAAGTATCAATATCTCTGTTTTACAGATGGGGAAACTGAGGCATGGAAGGTTTTGACACCCCAAGATTACAAGTGAGACTGTGGCAGAGGTGGGGATGGGGTGCAGATCTCCTGGCTTTCAGTCCCATGTTTTAACCACTATCCACTACTTCATGCTTTCTGGAAGCTAATTTGTGTCACATTTCATGCTCAATTGTGTATTAAAAATAGTTGTCTCTTACCTACATACATCACACCCTCTTTGGTCTTCTCTGCAGCCTCAGTCACTCCCTGTTTGGTCTTTTCTGCTGCAGCCACCACACCTTCTTTAGCCATGGAGAAACCTTTCTTAAAGACATCCATTCTTGCTTGCTTGCTTTGGTACTAGCTGCAGGATCTGATTCAAGGCTGATGGTGAAAAGCACCTCAATGCACACTGACTGCACTATGCAATCTTACCCTTCTGTGGCTGTTCGGTGTCTCTCTGCGTCTTAGTCTCTTGCTATCTTTTGCTCTTATTCCTCTGCTGGATGAAGGCAGTGTGGTGAACTACACAGCCTTTGCCAGCTCTTATTGATGACATGCACTGCAATGTACCCAATGCCTGTGAATAGCTGATGCTGAAATATTAATGATATAGATCTGCATGGCAAGGTTTTGGATAGGAAGAAAGGTGGGAGGGAAAAGAAGGAGGTAGGTTGAGGGACTTTTTGGAATATGTCCAGATGATTAAAGCTTTTAAGATCTGCTGCAGTGCTCTCACTCAAAGACACTCTGCAGATGCTCTCATTTGGAGAGGGAGGTTTTAAGCAACCAAGCTCTAGGGAATTGGTGTTTTAAAAGCATAAATCTCTGAGGATATGGTGGAGAGAGCAAATGGGAACTACTGCAGGCTCCTCAAAGCTGAAAAATAGATATAGCTGGTATTCCTAACAAAACAAACAGGGTCAGGTGTCTTTTGCTAGCAGTTACCAGAACTCATCCCTAATAAAGGGGTATCACTAACATCCCTATGTAGCCAACACTAGCGGAAAGAGGGAACAAAATCCATTTACAAAAGCTTAATTCATAGTTAAAAAACAGATGAATAGCCACTGGCTGTATTTGTGGAGTTTGACATTAGCCCCACAAGGCATGCTATGTGATTTACGTTTGGCTGCACATCATCTTACAATTATTCACTTCTGAAAACTCACAGACACCCTTGTTGGGTGGCGGGTGGAATCCCATTTTCTACTCACCTTTTTGTGTTGCTGGAGACACCGCTTCGTTCAGCTGCTGCAGAATGATGCAACATTTTTACACGGGCATCATCACTCATATCAAATGTGTGCATAGTGAGGACTGTTGGGGAAATCAACCCTTTGATCTGACATTGGATTGTGGAAAATCTTTTAGCTACATAGAAAGCCCCTCCAAAATTAAGGCTTAGTTCAGCAAAACCCTAAAGCATGTGCTTAATTTTAAGTGTGTGAGTAATCTCATTGAGTTGAAATGGGGCTACGCATGTGCTTAAAGCTAGGTACATGTTTAAGTGCTTTGCTGAATCGGATTCTAAGTGCTGAGTGACCCAAGTTAGCTATTGTCTTGCTGACAAATCATAATTCAAAGAAACTAGATTTGACAGCAACCGTTATACCATTTTCTAGCACAATTGAAAGTGTTGAGTAGCTGGTCTCATGGAAGCTGAGCACCAAATCATATTTATTATTCTACTATTATGTTACACAGGAAATAAAATGTTATAAAATACTATTCCCTGAATATTCAGTGCTGCTGGCTATATCTGCTTTTTAAAATCAGACAGAGTGAATGCTAAATTGAGAGGTCTAACTATGTTAAGGAAAGAATACTGTGCAATCTTATGAGTTGTAATGGTCTATAAGTCACTCATACCATAGTCTCAATGTGGAAGATTTAGATATAGAATGACTGTAGAGGGACTCTACAGCCAGGAGCGGCGCCAGGGTTTTGGCGTCCTAGGCGGGGGTCCTTCCGCGCTCCCGGTCGTTGTTGGCAATTCTGCGGTGGGGGGTGGGGGGGGGGAGGAGGTGTCCTTCCACACTCCCGGTCTTTGGGGCACTTCGGTGGCGGGTCCCAGAGTGAGTGAAGGACCCGCTGCAGAATTCAAAAAGATTGAATTCAATAGACAAGTGCAAAGTACTTCACTTAGAAAGAAAAAAAATCAAATGCACAACTACAAATGGGAAATAACTGGCTTGGCAGAAATACTGCAGAAAATGATCTGGGGTTATAGTGGATCACAAACTGAGCAACAATATGATGCGGTTTAAAAAAAAGGATTAGTTTGTTCTGGGGTGTATTAACATGAGCGTTGTATGTAAGACATTGGAGAGACTCTACCGAGGCATCACCAGTGCTGAACAGAGTACTGCAGCCAGTTCTGGGCACCACACTTTAAGAAAGATGTGGACAAACCAGAGTTCAGAGGAGAGTACCAAAAATAATAAAAGGTTTAGAAAACCCTGACCGATGAGGAAGGGTTTAAAAAAACTGGGCATGTTTAGTCTTGAGAAAAGAACACTGAAGACCAGGGCTGGCTCTGGCTTTTTTGCTGCCCAAAGCAAAAAATGCCCGGCCGGCCGGAGCAAGAGGGGGGAAGGGAGGAGGAAAACAAACCTGCCCCTGGCCGGAGCGGCAAAGAGTGGGGGGAGAACAAACTAGCCAGCTGGAGCAGCAAAAGGTGGGGGGGGAGAAACAAACCTGCCCCCAGACAGAGGGGAGGGGAGAGAGACAACAAACCCGCCGGAGCGGCAAAAGGGGAGGTGGGGAGGTCCGGGAAACAAACCTGCCCCCGGCCGGAGCAGCACAGGGGGAGTGGGAGAACAAACCGGCCGGCCGGAGCAGCAAAGGGCGGGGGGGACCACAAACTGGCCCGCCTGCTGGAGCGGTGAAGGAAAGAAAAAATAAAAACAAACAAAAAATACCTGCGGGGCGGCGGGAGCGTGGGTGCAGGGGGACTCCCGGCCCTGCAGACCCCGGGCAGCGGAGTGCGCACCCCGGCTAACGGGGGAAGGGGGGGGAGAGAAGGGGGTCGTCCAGAGCTTCCTTAAGCGGGGCGCTTGCCACGCGGCCCCTCCCGCTGCGCCGCCTGCTGGGAGGGTTCCACGCCGCTCCGTTCGGCAGGCAGGGAAGGACGCGGGCTGCCCTACCGGGCTTGATGCAGGGCCCTCCACTCCTCCGCCCCCTACAGGGAGGCGGGAGCAGTAAACCAAAAAGAAAAAAACCTGCAGGGGTGGCCAAAGCGGTGAAGCGCAAAACAAAACAAAAAGGATTAGATGGAATGTCGCCCTTTGAAATCTGCCGCCCCAAGCACGAGCTTGCTCGGCTGGTGCCTGGAGCCGGCCCTGCTGAGGACAGGCCTGGTAAACCTTCAAATATGTTAAGGGCTGTTATAAAGAGGATGATGATCAGTGATTCTTCATGCCCACTGAAGGTAGGATAACAAGTAATTGGCTTAATCTGCAACAAGGGAGATTTAGGTTAGATATGATGGCAACATCATGTAATGGCAGACAGCTAAAAAGTGACAATTTTTTAAGTGCTTATACACAAATGCTAGAAATCTGAATAATAAAATGGGTGAACAAGAGTGCCTCATATTGAATGAGGATATTGATGTAACAGGCATCACAGAAACTTGGTGGAATGAGGATAATCAATGGGACACAGTAATACCAGGGTACAAAATATATCGGAAAGACAGAACAGGTTGTGCTGGTGTGGGAGTGGCAATATATGTGAAAAAGTGTAGACTCAAATGAAGTAAAAATCTTCAATGAACCAAACTGTACCATAGAATCTCTACAGATAGTAATTCCATGCTCTAATAATAAGAATATAGCAGTAGGGATATATTACCAACCACCTGACCAGGATGGTGATAGTGACTGTGAAATACTCAGGGAAATTAGAGAGGCTATAAAAGTCAAAAACACAATAATATTGGGGGATTTCAACTATCCCCATATTAACTGGGTATATGTCATCTCAGGACGGGATTCAGAGATAAAGTTTCTTAACACCTTAAATGACTGCTTCTTCGAGCAACTAGTCCTGAATTCCACACAGGAGAGGAAATTCTTGATTTAGTCCTAAGTGGAGCACAGGATCTGGTCCAAGAGGTGAATATAACTGGACCGCTTGGTAATAGTGACCATAATATAATTAAATTTAACATCCCTGTGGTGGGGAAAACACCATAGCAGCCTAACACTAGTATCTAATTTCAGAAAGGGGGACTACACAAAAATGAGGAAGTTAGTTAAACAGAAATTAAAAGGTAAAGTGCCAAAAGTGAAATCCCTGCAAGCTTCTTGGAAACTTTTTAAAGACACCATAGTAGAGGCTCAACTTAAATGTATATTCCAAATTAAAAAACATAGTAAGAGAACCAAAAAAGTGCCACCGTGGCAAAACAAAGCCAAAGAAGCAGAGAGAGACAGAAAGGCATCCTTTAAAAAGTGGAAGTTAAATCCTATTGAGGAAAACAGAAAGGAGCATAAACTCTAGCAAGTGAAGTGTAAAAATATAATCAGGAAGGCCAAAAAAGAATTTGAAGAACAGGTAGCCAAAGACTCAAAAAGTAATAGCAATTTTTTTTTAAAGTGCATCAGAAGCAGGAAATCTGCTAAACAACCAGTGGGGCCACTGGACGATCGCGATGCTAAAGGAGCCCTCCAGGATGATGAGGCCATTGTGGAGAAACTAAATGAATTATTTGCATCGGCCTTCATGACTGAGGATGTGAGAGATTCCCAAAGCTGAGCCATTCTTTTTAGGTGACAAATCTGAGGAACTGTCCCAGATAAAGGTGTCATTAGAGAAGGTTTTGGAACAAAGTGATAAACTAAACGGTAATAAGACCCCAGGACCAGATGGTATTCACCCAAGAGTTCTGAAGGAATTCAAATCTGAAATTGCAGAACAACTAACTGTGGTTTGTAGCCTATAATTTAAATCAGCTTCTGTTTCAAATGACTGGAGAATAATGTGACACTAATTTTTAAAAGGGGTTTAAAAGGTGATCCAGGCAATTACAGGCTGGTAAGACGGACTTCAGTACTGGGCAAACTGGTTGAAACTATAGTAAAGAACAAAATTGTCAGACACATAGATGAACATAATTTGTTGGGGAAGAATGGTTTTTATAAAGAGAAATCATGCCTCACCAATCTACTAGAATTCATTGAGAGGGCAACAAGCATGCGGACAAGGGGGATCCAGTGGATATAGTGTACTTAGATTTTCAGAAAGCCTTTGACAAGGTCCCTCACCAAAGGCTCTTAAGCAAAGTAAGCTGTCATGGGATAAGAGGGAAGGTCCTCTCATGGATTGGTAACTGGTTAAAAGATAGGAAACAAAGGGTAGAAATAAATGGTCAGTTTTCAGAATGGAAAGAGGTAAATAGTGGTATCCCCTAGGGGTCTGTACTGGGACCAGTCCTATTCAACATATTCATAAATGATCTAGAAAAAGGGGTAAACAGTGAGGTGGCAAAATTTGCAGATGATACAAAACTACTCAAGATAGTTAAGTCCCTGGCAGACTATGAAGAGCTACAAAAGGATCTCACAAAACTGAGTGACTGGGCAACAGAATGGCAGATGAAATTCAATGCTGACAAATGCAAAGGTAATGCACATTGGAAAACATAATCCCAACTATACATATAAAACGATGGGGTCTAAATTAAATGTTATCATTCAAGCAAGAGATCTTGGAGTCATTGTGGAGAGTTCTCTGAAAACATCCACTCAATGTGCAGTGGCAGTCAAAAAAGTGAACAGAATGTAGGGAATCATTAAAAAAGGGATAGATAATAAGGACAAAAAATATCATATTGCTTCTGTATAAATCCATGGTTCACCTACATCTTGAATACTGCATGCAGATGTGGTCGCCCCATCTCAAAAAAGATATATTGGAATTGGAAAAGGTTCAGAAAAGGGCTACAAAAATTATTAGGGGTATGGAACAGCTTCCACATGAGGAGAGATTGATAAGACTGGGACTTTTCAGCTTGGAAAAGAGATGACTAAGAGGGGGATATGATGAAGTCCATAAAATCATGACTGGTATGGAGAAAGTAAATAAGGAAGTGTTATTTACTCCTTCTCATAACACAAGAACTAGGGATCACCAAATGAAATTAATAGGCAGCAGGTTTAAAATAAACAAAAGGAAATATTTTTTCACACAGCGCACAGTCAACCTGTGGAACTCTTTGCCAGAGGATGTTGTGAAGGCCAAGACAATAATAGGATTCAAAAAAAGAACTAGATAAGTTCATGGAGGATAGGCTCCATCAGTGGCTATTTGCCAGGATGGGCAGGGATGATGTTCCTAGCCTCCATTTGCCAGAAGCTGGGAATGGGCAACAGGGGATGGATCACATGATGATTAGCTTTTCTCTTCATTCCCTCTGGGGCACCTGGGATTGGCCACTGTTGGAAGACAGGATGTTGGGCTAGATCAGAGGTGGGCAAACTACAGCCCGCGCGGCCATCCTGCTTGGGCTCCGAGCTCCTGGCCGGCCCCGGCCCCTCCCCTGCTGTCCCCCCTCCTCCGCAGCCTCAGCTCGCCGTACCAGCAGTGTGGCAGAGTGGCTGGCTCCGGCTGGGTGGCACGGCTCAGGGGCAGATTTACAAGGGAACACAGGGTGCCCTGGTATGGGGCCCCCCCAACAACAAGGGGCCCCATGGCCGGGCACTCGGGCAGCTCAGCGCCGGTGCACCCCCTGTGGGGGGGGGAGGGGCTGCACTGTGGGGGCAGGAGAACAGGCAGGCGCGCAAAGAACGCGGGCGGAGGACTCAGGATGAGCACTGGGCGGCCACGCAGCAGGCTGGAGAGAAGCGGTGCTTTGAAGGGGAAACCGCTACTTCTCTCCAGCTGCGCGGCTGCCCCTGCAGGGCCACAGGGGCTGGGGAAGGGGTCCCGGGAGTGGGTGGTCAGGGGACAGGGGGTTGGGGGGGCTGCATAGGGGATGGGGTCCCCGGGGGGCGGTTAGGGGCGGGGATCCCGGGAGGGGGCAGTCAGGGGACAGGGAGCAGTGGGGGTTGGATAGGTCAGGGCATACTACACCCTGACTGAAGCAGAAGCTGCAGATGCATCAGTGGGAAAAGCAATAAAAAGCATCACTGCTGCCAACTTCCTCACACTCTTCTCCAGACTGAACACTGCTTGAGAGTCACCCACATGTGGAATACACATGGGGACCAGCACTTAAAGAAGAAATGACGATTACTTACTGTAACTGGAAGCTCTTGGAGGTCCCGCTCTGTATTCCACTACCTGTCCACCTTCCCTTCTGCTTTGGACCCTATTGCATTGCGGTAAGATGAGGAACTGGAGAGGCATCGACTCACTCTGCCCCTTGGATGGAAGCATGCGGGAAGACGCTGTTCATGTATTGGTCAACGGACACCACTTGGAAGAATTTCCAGACTCAGGTAACATGGGGCGCACACATCTCAAAGAACCTCCACTTACAGTAAATAACCTTCATTGCTGTCTGGCTCTTCTGCAGTTCAAAGATGCATTGAGTGCAGGGCCGGCTCCAGGCACCAGTGCAGCAAGCAGGTGCTTGGGGCGGCCAACAGAAAGGAGCGGCATGTCCGTCTTTTCGTCAGCAATTTGGCGACGGGTCCCTCAGTCCCTCTTGGAGAGAAGGACCTGCTGCTGAATTGCTACCGAAGAATGAAGCGGCAGCAGTAGAGCTGCTGCTGATTGTGGCTTTTTTTTTTTTTTCCACCGCTTGGGGTGGCAAAAACGCTGGAGCCGGCCCTGATTGAGTGAGAGGGGTGGGATTTTAGTGTGAAATCTCTTTTGTCACAATGTGTCTAAATAGTTCAATGGCATGTGACATTTTGTTTGGAGGATGGGCATGGAAAGAGAATCACATGCATTTGTGACTGACAAATGCCATTTGGCCAGGCAGCTTTTTGTAAACAGAATATAGGTTTTGTCATACTGGATCACACCATTGATCTGCATAAGCTGAGATCCTGTCTCTGATGCAGCCAATTCTAGATACCTTAGAAAAAAAGTGGGAAAGAGCTGCATAATGGTCATATATACATGGGAAAGAATCCTATTTGACCTCTTAACAATCAGTTTAAAATTTTATGTGTTTTTTGCATAGCTAATTAATAAATCAGTTCTTCCTTCCCATGCAATGAATAATATATGGTCCAGCTACTATGCAGTATATAGGGCATACATGCAAGTAGTGAAATGTTGTTAGTGCAACATTCATTGATCTTCATGCTACCTTTCCTCCAAAATTTGTAAGAGAAATTCAGCAATACAACCAAAGTGAGAATGCAGCTTCAAGAATTTGCAATGTCTTGGTTTCCTGTGCTGCAAGACTTGCTGGAAGAATATGTCCCCATTCTGAGCCGCAAAGAAGTTGCACTCCTCAGTTTTTCTGTGCAGGTGCCCACCTGCACAGGTTAACAGTTTACTCATTTCTGGCAGTCATTGCATCAAGAGTGCACGGTGTGCACGCATGCGTGCGTGATCATAAGACAGAAAGAGAACAAGGCCGTGTTTTCCAGGCATAGAAATCAATGTCTAATGAATATTTATTCTGTTAATGCCCCATCCCTCCCAATGAACATAAAATTCTCTTCAATTATTCAGGCTATGTGCAGACATCTAAAGCCAGAACATGCGTTTCTGTGCAACAAATGCTCTTTACAACCATTCCTGGTTTCTGAGTTTTTTAAAAGGCTATCCCTTTTTTTAAAAATGTTTAAACCATTCATGTTTATAACCACAATTTATCGAGCAGAATATACTGAATTTGGGTCTTAAATGGGTCAATTAACACATAAGTATTTTGAAAATCCGTTTTCTTGTTTCCTTGCACAAGGCAAAGAATGGGAAACTGTAGTATGAAAAATTATTTTTAAGAACTTTTCTACACAGGGAAAAGCCCAGAATAGTTACAAAGCCCAGAATAGTGCCCCATGTGGATCATAGAATCATAGAATCATAGAATATCAGAGTTGGAAGGGACCTCAAGAGGTCATCTAGTCCAACCCCCTGCTCAAAGCAGGACCAATTCCCAGCTAAATCATCCCAGCCAGGGCTTTGTCAAGCCGGGCCTTAAAAACCTCCAAGGAAGGAGACTCCACCACCTCCCTAGGTAACGCATTCCAGTGTTTCACCACCCTCCTAGTGAAATAGTTTTTCCTGATATCCAACCTGGACCTCCCCCACTGCAACTTGAGACCATTGCTCCTTGTTCTGTCATCTGCCACCACTGAGAACAGCCAAGCTCCATCCTCTTTGGAACCCCCCTTCAGGTAGTTGAAGGCTGCTATCAAATCCCCCCTCATTCTTCTCTTCTGGAGACTAAACAATCCCAGTTCTCTCAGCCTCTCCTCATAAGTCATGTGCTCCAGACCCCTAATCATTTTTGTTGCCCTCCGCTAGACTCTTTCCAATTTTTCCACATCCTTCTTGTAGTGTGGGGCCCAAAACTGGACACAGTATTCCAGATGAGGCCTCACCAATGTCGAATAAAGGGGAACGATCACGTTCCTCGATCTGCTGGCAATGCCCCTACTTATACAGCCCAAAATGCCGTTAGCCTTCTTGGCAACAAGAGCACACTGTTGACTCATATCCAGCTTCTCGTCCACTGTGACCCCTAGGTCCTTTTCAACAGAACTGCTACCTAGCCATTCGGTCCCTAGTCTGTAGCAGTGCATGGGATTCTTCCGTCCTAAGTGCAGGACTCTGCACTTGTCCTTGTTGAACCTCATCAGGTTTTTTTCTGCCCAATCCTCTAATTTGTCTAGGTCCCTCTGTATCCGATCCCTACCCTCTAGTGTATCTACCACGCCTCCTAGTTTAGTGTCATCTGAAAACTTGCTGAGAGTGCAGTCCACACCATCCTCCAGATCATTAATAAAGATATTAAACAAAACCGGCCCCAGGACCGACCCTTGGGGCACTCCACTTGAAACCGTCTGCCAACTAGACATGGAGCCATTGATCACTACCCGTTGAGCCTGATGATCTAGCCAGCTTTCTATCCACCTTACAGTCCATTCATCCAGCCCGTACTTCTTTAACTTGGTGGCAAGAATACTGTGGGAGACAGTATCAAAAGCTTTGCTAAAGTCAAGAAATAACACATCCACTGCTTTCCCCTCATCCACAGAGCCAGTTATCTCATCATAGAAGGCAATTAGGTTAGTCAGGCACGACTTCCCCTTCGTGAATCCATGCTGACTGTTCCTGATCACTTTCCTTTCCTCTAAATGTTTCATAATTGATACCTTGAGGACCTGCTCCATAATTTTTCCAGGGACTGAGGTGAGGCTGACTGGCCTGTAGTTCCCCGGATCCTCCTTCTTCCCTTTTTTAAAGATGGGCACTACATTAGCCTTTTTCCAGTCATCTGGGACCTCCCCCGATCGCCATGAGTTTTCAAAAATAATGGCTAATGGCTCTGCAATCTCACCCGCCAACTCCTTTAGCACCCTCGGATGCAGCGCATCCGGCCCCATGGACTTGTGCACGTCCAGTTTTTCTAAATAGTCCCGAACCACTTCTTTCTCCACAGAGGGCTGGTCACCTTCTCCCCATGCTGTACTGCCCAGTGCAGCAATCTGGGAGCTGACCTTGTGCGTGAAGACAGAGGCAAAAAAAATCATTGAGTACATTAGCTTTTTCCACATCCTCGGTCACTAGGTTGCCTCCCTCATTCAGTAAGGGGCCCACACTTTCCTTGATTTTCTTCTTGTTGCTAACATACCTGAAGAAACCCTTCTTGTTACTCTTAACATCTCTTGCTAACTGCAACTCCAAGTGTGATTTGGCCTTCCTGATTTCACTCCTGCACGCCTGAGCAATATTTTTATACTCCTCCCTGGTCATTTGTCCAATCTTCCACTTCTTATAAGCCTCTTTTTTGCGTTTAAGATCAGCAAGGATTTCACTGTTTAGCCAAGCTGGTCGCCTGCCATATTTACTATTCTTTCTACACATCGGGATGGTTTGTTCCTGCAACCTCAATAAGGATTCTTTAAAATACAGCCAGTATTAAAATTAAAATGCTTTATTCTGGAATAAATGTCACTTTATTGTGGAATAATAAGTGCACTTCATAAGCACACTCATTCTGGAATAAAGTGACTTTTTACCTAGAGAATTGAGGGAGGTAATATGGAACAGCTTATTCCACAATAGCTACTTTGATCAATTTTCCCATGTAGACAAGCTCTTAGGCAGAGGTCCTTTTTGCCTCTGTTGGTGGTGAGACACTCACCTCATATTGGCCTATAGTGATCGTTTCCCAGTCTGAGGAGTAAAAAAGTGGCCAAAGTGAGATGTTTCATCATAGATCTTACCCAGTTCCAAGGGGATTCCGAATCAATGTTCTGGGTTACACCTAATGCCAAAGAACTAGTCAAGTACTTCTGATATGATTATGGAACATTACCTTGTACCTGTAGTGAGGACATAGTCTGGGAGGGAGGAAGATCTTGAATAAACACAAATAGATGTAGTAATTAGCAACCATAGTAAGAGTAATTATGAAAGCTATGTGCAGAATGAATGGTTGTATAGTTAAGTCTGGTGTAGCTGTATGTGATAGTTGCTCCTAACCGGAAATTCTGTACTGATTGAGGCATTTTAGGTGGTAAGAGCACAAGAAATGTTTTTAATGATCAGGACCAAACAGGGAAAAGCAAACATTGACTTTCAGTTGGTGATCAATTCCTGAAATGGAGATGCCATTGCAGTGAAACCTTGGTGGAGAGGCTCATATGAGAGGTACCAGGAACCCCTGAAAAATAGTCCTGCAGCTCACCAAAATATTCCATATTCTTCTAGTTATCAAGTTGCTTGCTGATGTGCTTCAGAACATTGCCCTGAAATACATTTGTGGAGTAAAACCTATTTCCAAATAATTTTGCAAAGTGCATTTTAAATCAGATTTTTCCTCACATACACTTTCTCTCTCTCCCCATCAGTGAAACACACATTCTATAAACGTGGTTAAAGCTAACACTTCAGGTAGGATGACAGTTCAGTCTGGCTCAGTTGGGTAGTGATCAAGAGCCATTCAATGGATGTTAGGTGACCTTTGTGAAATTAGTTGGTATCAGTCCAGCTCTTGGTGGACAGGTGTCCTTTTCATAAAACCCCCCTTCCCAATGGCTGTCCTTGGTGGCAGACCAATCAGCAAACCCAAGGAATGAATAGGTATGGAGACTGAACTACTCTTCAGCTCCTATACATGGTTCCACTGGGCTGCTTCTGAAACATCAGGTCAGTGTAGGCAAAGTTTGCAAGTATAATGATCCAAAATGGGGGCTCTTATCTGCTCCTCTGGAGTAGGGAGAGAATAAAATTGACAGCCCAGTTAACCAATGGGTTAGTTGCTGGAAATAGGGAGTAGCAGGTGAGTATGTTATTTAGAGGCCCAAAATCAGGACAGTTAGTACTAAGACGGGGTTAATATTAAGTTTTGTTTAGTAAGGGTGCACCTTTTAATAATTTATACATCCCTTTCTACATTGCAGCTGTCCTTGCTGTACTAGGCCCATAGATAGACGATTGCAGTCTCCAGGATAATCAATATTTTAGCACTTTTCATTAGTATTAAAAAAATGTGTTTCATTATTAATGTGCAAATGGCTGTGTAATCTGTATATTTTGGCTGCTTCATTTCTAAGCAGCAGATCTTAAAAGCTGCATAAGATAAATTCTAATACCCAAAAGAGAGGTGAGGACTAGACACTCCAAAACAGTCACAGGACACAGAAATACTGCCATATACTCTATGTGTGATATGTCTAATCTGACTGAGGATAAGGGCTGAATAGACGACACAAGATTGAATGGAAAGATAGGTGATGAAAGATAAGCCTAATGGGGTTTGGAAGTAGGTACTGATTGGAACAGTCATTATTATCTGTAGCCCAAAAGTCCTCCTTTAGAACCCATGTTACTATAGCAGCTTTGTTTTTAAGACTCTTCATGTTTGGTTCAGTTTTTTGTCAGTGAAGGAATTCAGCTGATACACAAGCATAATGAATACTATAACTATGCTAAAAATTATAACCGGTGCCTTCCATCCTTTAAATCATAGCAGGAACGTATGAGCAGATGCTATAGCAGGTTGGTTTGTGACATATTCTCCGGCTTGGCAACACCACAGTGGAAATCTGCTACATCGCTCAATATTTTCTTTTCTTTCTTTTCCTTTCCTTTAAAGCTAACATCCTTTTCCTGTGCCCCAGGGAGAAGGCAGCTGATAAAGACTAAATTCCTGTTCACCGACAAGTTTAGAAGGCAGCCAAAATCAGAAGTTACTTGAACAAACTATGACCCTTCCCCCACTTCTTTTCTCCCCTCTCTCAGTCTTTTGAGCTCCCCACAGGAACCCAGCCTCACATTGTTTGATGGCCTCTGACATTTTCACATCACTGGGAGGGTTGAAAGCTTTTTCCGCTCTTTGTTACAAGGCTTTTTTTTTTCCCTCTTCCAAGTTTTAACTTAAAAAATATTATGAGGGCATTCCAGAAGTAATTCAGTCTGAGCTTCAGGGAAGAGAATGAGAGGCAGGTGTGGCTGGTTAGGAAAAGCCATAATGATAGTGAAGCTTTTGCTCCTCTGTGTTTCAGTAGGACTGGTGGAGCTGGTCACACATTCAAGAAATCCTGGATATGAAGATGGCTCTTTCCACAACTCAAAGACATCAATTTATGGGATATCTACATATCCTCAATGGTCCCCTGGATCACAGGAGGATTGGGCGATGGAGAAGCTCAGGGAGGAGACCCCAGAGCATCTTTCAAGCACCATAACTTCACATCAAGGAGAGAGAGATGATTCAGAAGCTGGAACCCCACAGTCCAGAAATGGGTAAGTAAGATATTTACTCCTGCATATAATGGCACTGGGCTCCTGCTTGGAAGAAAGAGTCTCCTATAAAGAATAGATCAGATTCTCAGGTTTATATCATGTCTGTATGGGGGTGGTGGTGGTGTTAGATGTTACAACTGCCAAATGAAAAGCAAAATAAATAGTCTGTAGAGGATGAAACCATGGAAGACTTAGGCTCTGTTCCTCATCCCAAAATAGGAAGGCTGAATGTGCTTCCCATGTGCATACACAGCACTTAGCACAATGCTGTCCTGATATTGGTTTGGGCCTCAAGCTGCTACTGTAATACAGACAAGTAATAGTTGTGAGGTAAAGCTGGTTGAATTAAACTCATTAATTTATCCATTTTTTCTCTTCCCAATCCAATCCTGAGTTATGCATGTGCATTTATTTGTTGTATGGAAGTACTGACTGAACAGTGTGTACAGACAGATTTCAGCCTAGGGTGTTGATGAAAAATGTTCATTTTGACTATGCACTATTCATTGTTTGTGGTGTGTGATTGGTCACCTAAATCACATGGTATTATTTCTGCTCCCTCATTGGGTAACACATTTTAAGAAGAGGACAGGAAATAGTAATGAATGAATAGAGAATAATGAACAATGTCTAATTCTAGTCACGCAGAAAATGTTCTTGTTCACATGTGGATACAGGTATTGGTACAAACAGCCATTCTCCAGGCATTGGTGTGAACAAAAATATGTCCATGTAAATGTTTGCAGGCCCCCATTTAATACGGTACATAAGCACATGCCTCAACTTTAAAAATGTACGTAAATACCTTGCTGAATCAGGGCCATACTGAATAATAAGGGGTGTGAATGTGATGAAACCAAGCAGTGTTTCAGAATCTGAATGAGTGGTTCTGCAGCATATGATCAGGTGTCCTCTAAAGCAGAGGTGGGCAAACTATGGTCCGCGGGCCACATCCGGCCTGCGGGACCGTCCTGCCCGGCCCCTGAGCTCCTGGCCTGGGAGGCTAGCCCCCAGCCCCTCCCCCGCTGTTCCCCCTCCCCGCAGCCTCAGCGCGCCGTGCTGCTGGCGCAATGCTCTGTGCTGTGCTGTGGCTCCAGCTGGGAGGCGCAGCTCTAGGCTCCAGGCAGCGTGGTAAAGGGGCAGGGAGCAGGGGGGATTGGATAGAGGGCAGGGGAGTTTGGGATGTGGATAGGGGTCGGGGCGGTCAGAGGGCAGGGAACAGGGGGGTTGAATGTGGGCAGAGGTCCCAGGTGCGGTCAGGGGACAGGGAGCAGGGGGGGTTGGATAGAGGGCAGGGGAGTTCGGGGGGGTGGTCAGGGGGTGGGGGTGTGGATAGGGGTTGGGGCGGTCAGAGGGCAGGNGTGGTGGTCAGGGGGTGGGGGTGTGGATAGGGGTTGGGGCGGTCAGAGGGCAGGAAACAGGGGGGTTGAATGGGTGCAGGGGTCCCGGGGGTTAGTGAGGAAGGAGGGGGGTTGGATGGGGCAGCGGGGGGCAGTCAGGGGTGGAGGTTCTGGGGGTGGTCAGGGGACAGGGAGCAGGGGGGGTGGATGGGGCAGGGGTCCTGGGGGGGCCCCCCATCAGGGGACAAGAAGTGCAGGGGGGAAATAGGGGACAGGGGCTGGGCATGCCTGGCTGTTTGAGGAGGCACAGCCTCCCCTAACCAGCCCTCCATACAATTTCCAAAACCCGATGCGGCCCTCAGGCCAAAAAGTTTGCTCGCTCCTGCTCTAAAGGGATCCCGTCCCAAGTTATCAATGAGTGGATATAATTTATGGCCTTGAGAATGGACAGAGTGGAGCAGAATGATTGGGATGTCACCCGAAAGAGAGAATTAGGACATTGGATAATAAATAAGTAAGTATCAAGAGGAGATGAACCTAAACCAACAATGATCCACAGCTAAATATTGTTTGTGACAATAAACAGGAGAAAGAAAGCCCATCAGTGTGTGAGAAGTGTGTGTTTTGGCAGAGCTCTGTTCAAGCAGAATATTTTTCAAATTTTTCCAGGACATGCAAGTAGGTCTCTGCTATAAAAGATTCATTCAATCTCCTACCTAGACTTCTGTTTTTGAATCACTGACTGGGACTGCAGATTCCAATCTGGGTCAGCAGCACAGTGAGTGCTATTCACAGCTCCATGCTTTAGGATGTACTGACACTTTTTTTATTAATTTCTTTGAATGCCTTCGTGGAAAGGAAAAAGCAAAAATCAATCTACACAGCAAGCAAACAAAAATAAAACCTTGTTAATGCCATGCTTCCCTCTGACACAAACGAACAAAATCAGAAATTGACTTGTTTCAAAGCCTTACCTAGATGCATAGTTAAGTCCTCTCCACTGTCTGTCACAGGCATTATTTTTCAGTCTTTCTTTTGAGCCGGTTGGTGTCAGTCCTTTATTGTCCAGAAGAGGTACTGTTGAATAATAAGACACACAGTCAGTCTAACCTATCCTAAATATTTAGGATAATGCTTTTAAAATACTCACAGACCCATTCTAGCATAGGGAAGCAAGCCAAAAAGGACACTTTTTCCCCCCCATGTGATAATGCAAGGCATTACTCACTGGACCATAAGGCTGGACAGTGGTGAAATCATATTTCAAAAACACTTCAGGCTTCTTGATGAGTTCTTTACAGCCAGAAAGATCTGCCACTATAAAATTATTGGCATAATGGGATTCTTCCATTTCTGCCTGTGTAACCACATGTGTAGCACCATACATTCCTCATTTCCAGGGTCATTTTGGGAAGTACAACACTTCCTTCTCAGGGGACCTTTAAGAATGAGGGTTTATGGTGAGTTGAGTCATAGTGCCAGTCCTGATCTCCAACATAATACAGGTTACAGCAGTGATGTTTATAGGCCAATGGCATCTCTCCAGGGAAAGAGACACCTCAGATATATGCAGAGATTTATGCTTTGCTTGGAGAAGACCATTTCCAAAGCTGGCAGTGGAGGGAGACAGTTTATGCTGTTCTCCATTCATGAGGTTCATAATCCAAGTTGTAGATTCTGTTCCAGATCAAAGTAAGGACTCTGCACAGGAATACATGTACCATACACATGCAGATACCCAAAATGCACATAGAAATCTTGTATTCACATGCGCAGGTATCCAGTTAAGCACGCACACAAATTGTAGGCAACAAGTTAAGCATTTGTAAATGTCTGTGACCTGTTGACCATATTTGACTTTGAAAAGTTGGGCTTCTACGTCCACCAGAGTATGAATAGAATGAAGCATTCGGGGTGAGTAAGTGGTAAGATGGAGATAAAACACCGCACAATTAGCTACAGAGAGTGAGGTAAAACATGGCTCACTACCAAGTTCTTGTCCATCAGACTTAGGTTTACCCTTGAAATGAGAGCACACCGTCATTTCAGAATCCTGCTAAAGAAACAGACGATAACTCTGTAGTATCTCTACCTATTATAGCCTCGCAACCCTACAAAAATGATGATCATTTCCCATAAACATGCATGGAAAATAGCAGGGTAACAGGCAACAGGCTTTGCAAAATAAGCCAGAAGTCCCCTTAAAACAAACAGAGCATTATTTTGTTCACAGCATCTGTTTGAATTTAACTAGATACCACAGTGACTGATACATTAAAAAAGCCTAAAATAACCAGAGAGAACAGATGCCTGGTGATGGCTCCACACCTAAGATGAGGTGTTTCATTGCAGCTCATCAGCTGCATGGATGTGTCACCCTCAAAACAACAAGACTGTTCTAACAGAAAGAGTTCAAGAAGAATAGAACTCCTAAAAGTTAGTGCTCAGCCTTTGGATCAGGTGCTTGTGACCAGACTCTTTTGTGGATAACCGATGGGTAAACAAAGCTGCAGAAGAGAGTAAGAAGTGGGTAGTAACCGGTTATCATGTCAATGGGTGAACATATAATTTATCAAAGCACTTTTATCCTCTTGGCCTATAAGTCATTTTCTATGTGCAAGTAACCTGTGATGTAGGATTAGTGGCTGCATGAACACAGAAAACTGATGGAAGAATTCTGTAGGTTAGATATTCTCAAACTTTTGTATGGATGACCCCTTCCACACAGCAAGCTTCTGAGTGAGACATTCCCCCCTTATAAATTAAACACACATTTTTTTAATATTTAACCCTGTTATAAATGCTGGAGGTGAAGCAGGATTTGGGGTGGAGGCTGACAGCTCGCGACCCCCAAGTAATAACCTTGTGACCCCTGAAAGGTGTCAACCTCCAGTTTGAGAACTCCCTGCTGTAGGTGTTGCCTATTGCCAGAAATGCTCGCTCTATGAGATTGTCAACAATTTTATGAAAAATGTCAATATTCTAAAATTATTTTCATTTTGAACCAATTTTAACATCTTTTAAATGTTTTGCTTTTTTTTTAATTTTAAAAATTATATATTTATATTTTGTTTTTTTATTGTCTTCTTTACTTCTCTCCTCCCAGTCATTTTGAAAAGGGAAATCAGTTTTCCAAAATTACTGGAAAGGGGAAGAGTAAAACAAGGACAATATGATGAAAAAAAGAGGTCAGAAAAAAAGAAAAGGAAAACATGAAAAATATTGTATAAAATAAAAATATCCTTGTGAGCAGTGTTTCCACAAAAATTTGAACAAGAAAATAATTTATATTGAAATATTTTGAGTAGCTCTGCTCTCTATGGCTGGCCAATCACAGAGAGCCCTTCTTGGTCGTGAGACCCAAATATCTCCCAGATAGCTGACCTCAGTGGATCATACTTGCCCATTTCCCCAGCAGGATAAATGGAGAGGACAGGGACATAAGAGTTAAATTGAGCAGTCCCTTGAGTCTCTGCTCACCAGCCTTCATCAAGTTAGATGTGAGCTTGAGAGGAGGATAGAAAAAACACATTCTAGATTGCACATATATCTAACAAAAAAAAAAACCCATCATTGATTATTTTTCCATAATAGATCATAGGAATGTTTGTACTACTCACTCTAACTGTACAGCAGATGGCCTAATGGTGAGGAAGAATCTGCTATTTTAATCAGCCTTCTTGCTTCTGGAGATGGTCTCTTAGAGGGTAGCCTGAGGATGTGACTGGATACAAGGAAGCTCCAAAAGTAGCCCAGCATTGGAGCCAAAGTCAAAGAGGGGCTTTTAAGATTGCGGGATGTCAGCACCCAGGTGTTAGCTACTCTTGTTTACAGCCAACTGGCTGTCTCAAATTAGTGCCTAATGAAAAGGCAGCACATCTAGCAAATAGGATAGCAGTGGTGCCACACTATTAACCACTACTGGGCTGACACATTCTATGGACTCTTAAAGCTCAGCTTAAACAAACAAGCCACTTTAGAAGAGTCTTTGCCTAATTTGGAGCAGTTTCCAATAAAGAGCTAGATTGCAGCATATGGCCACAGCCCTATACAGGGCCTGGTGCTGAGTCGCATCATTCCATGGAGAGCTCATGAAAGGATTGTGCTGTGTGGTGAGCAGCGGAGTGCAGGAGCCATATGGTGTTTTCACTGTCCTTTAGGCTGGACCCTCCAAACAGGCAGGGAAACCATTATTTGTGTGCTCTTCACCCCACATCTGCACAAGGCCAGGGACACTGTGTTGCAGCAATGAAAAGAAAAGCAGATTTCTTTGCCCCAGTAGGATTTCTAGATCCTTGCCAAAGACTTCTCTTACTTTCAAAGATCCAGCTGAAGAGCAAATGCTGTGCCTTTATAATGGACTCTGTTCTGTATTATCGACATAGCATATAGCTTCAGCACATTTTCATTGGGTAGAGCTACCACACAATGCTTACTAAGAGATTATTCCTCAAATCAATCATGGTTTAAAATCCCTAGCCTATACATCCACTCCCCTGAATGTTCAAATGATTGAGCAGGATTATAGCTAAAGTCCCATTGGGGCTAAAACTAAGAGAAGTAAACCTGCCCACTCCGATTCCATTTAGTCGCAGTGAGTGATCTGTTCTCATTTTGATTCAAAAACAAACCAAGCATTTAAGTTAATGTTCTATGGGCCAGTTTTAGAAGCTATAATTGGTGCGATTAGAGATAAGATCTGGCTGCTGTGCTGGAATTATCGAATCTTCAGCCAGGCACAGGAGAATGGTTTGGCCATATAGCTCACACACAGAGAATCTTAATCTGTTGCAGTTTTCTACATTGTGAAAATGGGTTCACTAAAATAAAAACAGCAATTTTTAAAATATAGCAAAAGCAAAAACTTGGAAAAAACCCTCTTCCCCCCAATTATTTGATAATTGCAGTAACACACATCAGGGCCTAGGCACATCATTTTAGATATCACTTTTTCTTGATTATATGAAGGCTTCCCAGAATCACCCCAGGTGTGTCATTATCTCACAATAGCACACACATACACTTCCTTTAACACTGCTCCTAAGGCCTTGGCTACACTTGCGAGTTGCAGTGCTGTAAAGCCGCCCTCAGCGCTGTAACTCACTCCCCGTCCACACTGGCAAGGCATTTGCAGCGCTGTATCTCCATGGTTGCAGCGCTGCATGTACTCCACCTCTCCGAGAGGAATAACGAGTATTGCGCTGCCGTGCAGCGCTGCAGCGCCAGTGTGGCCGCCCAATGCGCTGTGAATGGCCTCCAGAATTATTTGGCAGTATCCCACAATGCCGGTTCTAGCCACTCTGGTCATCAGTTCAAACTCTACTGCCCTGGCCTCAGGTAACCAACCATGTGACCGACCCTTTACATTCCCCGGGAATTTTAAAAATCCCCTTCCTGTTTGCTCAGCCCGGCATGGTGTGGAGTGCTATCAGCGAATCTTTCCAGGTGACCATGCCTCCACTCACCAAGCAAGCCCCAGCATGGAGCAATGACGAGTTGCTGGACCTCATCAGTGTTTGGGGGGAGGAAGCTGTCCAGTCCTGCTGCGCTCCAGCCGTGGGAATTACGATACCTTCGGGAAGGTATCAAAGGACATGATGGAAAGGGGCCATGACTGGGACACCCTGCAGTG
The DNA here is from genome assembly GCF_013100865.1 of Trachemys scripta elegans. NCBI lineage: Eukaryota > Metazoa > Chordata > Testudines > Emydidae > Trachemys > Trachemys scripta. The sequence continues at coordinate 73,498,053 of NC_048304.1, forward strand.
CAGGATTAAAGTCGAGGAGCTGCGGAGTGCCTACTGCAAAGCCCGTGACGCAAACGGCCGCTCGGGTGCTCCCCCTGCGACCTGCAGATTCTACAAGGAGCTGGATGGTTAACGCCACCTCCACTCCGAGCACCACCATGGACACTTCAGAGCCGGTGTGTGGTGGGGGGAGGAGGAGGAAAACGGGAGTGATGGTGGTGGGCCGGATGGAGACACCCCGGAATCCCTGGAGCCATGCAGCCAGGAGCTCTTCTCGAGCCAGGAAGAAGGTAGCCAGTCGCAGCGGCTGGTACTTGGTGGAGGGCAAACAGAAGAGCAGTTTGCCGGTAAGCGGTTTTTTTTTTCCCAGGAAGGAATTTTTTTGATGTGGGCTCTTTGGGAGAGGAGGGTTAGACGTGCATGCCTAGATGCGGAATAGTGCATTGATGTGGTTTATCACATCGCGGTAATCAGCCTCGGTAATCTCCTCGAATGTCTCATCCACAACGTGTGCAATGCGCTTGCTCAGGTTTATAGGGAGAGCCACGGTGGTCCTTGTCCCAGCCAGGCTAACGTGTCCGCGCCACTGTGCTGCAAGGGGCGGGGGGACCATTGCTGCACACAGGCAAGCTGCATATGGGCCAGGGCGGAAGCCGCATTGCAGTAGGAGACCCTCCCTTGCTTCCCAGGTCACCCTCAGCAGCGAGATATCGTCCAGGACGAACTCCTGTGGAAAACGTTGGGATAGTGTTCAGTGTAGGTGCCCCCTGAAGCTGTTGGCTCTCCCCAAGGTGCAGAAACCCAGACGACAGTGCAGCCCTGAAACAATCAGTCCCCATTACTCACCATTTTGAGGCTCCCATGGGATATGTGTGCTCTGTTTCGGACGGGAAAATTATGCTATTGTGTAGACCCTGTGTGTTTTCTACTCCTTAAGTGCGGGGAGAATCATTACTTTGTCTGGTATAAACAATGCTGCCTCTGTTAAATGTTGCATTTTGCCTATACAGCTGCATCAACCTTGAGACCTCAGCCGTCCCTCTTATCGCCTGCTCAGAGACTGCAAAGACTCAGGAAGAGACCGTGAAAAAGCAAAGAAAACATGCTGCAAGAAGTGATATGGCAATCTATTAAAGAGAATGAGAAAGCACAGAACTGGAGGGAGAGAGAAAGCAGGATCCGCCAGGAAAACGCAGCGCACCGGCGGCAAAGCACCATGCACCGTGCACCGGCAGCAAAGCACTGATAGGCTCATAAGCATCCTGGAGTGCCAAGCAGATGCTATCCAGGAGCTGGTAGCCATGCAGAAAGAGGAGCAGTACTGAAAACGCAAACGCCACACCCCCCTACAGCCCTTGTCCCAAAACTCTTTCCGTTGTGCCCCACTGTCACCTCCAACCCACTTTCCCCAACTTTCATGTTCTTCACGCCACCTGCTGCCTCCAACACCAGTATCTTCACCACCCAACCCTGAAAACCATGACCCTTACCCTCTGCACTCAACCCCCATCACCGTGCAGTATAGCTGCCCTGAAGTGCAGCACTCACTGCACAGCACACCAGACAGGACATACACAAATCTGTGATTGTACTGTTCCCCACTCCACCCCCTTGTTTCTTTTCAATAAATAAATATTTTTTCTTTTCAATAAATGGATTCTTTGGCTTTGAAAACATTCTTTATTATTGCATAAAGTAAAAGACTCCTTAGCCCAGGAAATAAACAGGCACTGCAAGTCTGCTAAGCAGACACTGATTCCTAAAGATTGGAACTACTGCACTTCACTCCCGTGCAGGGCACCAGATATCACTGCTGGTTTTCAGCCTCAAATTGCTCCCTCAAGGCATCCCTAATCCTTGCAGCCCCGCGCTGGGCCCCTGTAATAGCCCTGCTCTCTGGCTGTGCAAATTCAGCCTCCAGGTCTTGAACCTCAGAGGTCCATGCCTGAGTGAAGCTTTCACCCCTCCCTTCACAAATATTATGGAGGGCACAGCACGCGGATATAACCGCGGGGATGCTGCTTTCGGCCAAGTCCAGCTTCCCATACAGAGATCGCCAGCGGGCCTTTAAACGGCCAAAGGCACACTCCACAGTCATTCAGCACCGGCTCAGCCTGTAGTTGAACTGTTCCTTGCTGCTGTCAAGGCTCCCTGTGTAGGGTTTCATGAGCCACGGCATTAATGGGTAAGCAGGATCTCCAAGGATCACAACGGGCATTTCAACTTCCCCTACCGTGATCTTCTGCTCTGGGAAAAAAGTCCCGGCCTGCATCTTCCTGAACAGCCAAGTGTTCCAAAAGATGCGTGCGTCACGCACCTTTCCGGGCCAGCCTGTGTTAATGTCAATGAAACGCCCACGGTGATCCACAAGCGCCTGGAGAACCATAGAGAAATACCCCTTCTGATTAACGTACTCCGATCTTAGGTGGGGTGGTGCCAGAATAGGAATGTGCGTCCCATCTATCGCCCCTCCACAGTTAGGGAACCCCATTTGTGCAAAGCCATTCACTATTTCCTGCATGTTACCCAGAGTCACGGTTCTTCTGAGTAGGATGCGATTAATGGCCTTTCAAACTTGCATCAACACGATTCCAACGGTCAACATTCCCACTCCAAACTGGTTTGCGACCGACAGGTAACTGTCTGGAGTTGCCAGCTTCCAGATTGCAATAGCCACCCACTTCTCCACTGGCAGGGCAGCTCTCAATCTTGTGTCCTTGCGCTGCAGGGTGGGGGCGAGCTCCTCACACAGTCCCATGAAAGTGGCTTTTCTCATCCAAAAGTTCTGCAGCCACTGCTCGTCATCCCAGACTTCCATGACGATGTGATCCCACCACTCAGTGCTTGTTTCCCATGCCCAAAAGCGGCGTTCCATGATGCTGAGCATGTCCGTGAATGCCACAAGCAATTTTGTGTCGTACGTGTTATGCGGCTCGATAGCATCGCCAGACTCCTCACCCTCACTCTCACTGTCACTTTGGATCTTAAGGAATAGTTCGACAGCCAAACGTGACATGCTGGGGAGACTCGTCAGCATATACCTCAGCAGTTCGGACTCCATTTCCCGCAGACAGATTGCACTGCACAGAAACCGTTGAAAGATGGCACCAAAGGAGGACAGAAACAAAGGGATTTCTGGGATGCGAAGCGATGCATCATGAGGCAATGGGACAGGACCCAGAATCCCCCGCACCCACGCCCCCTTCCCACAACCCACGGCGCCAGAATGGGAAAAGGTGCTCTGTGGGATAGCTGCCCTTAATGCACCGCTCCCAATAGCGCTGCAATTGCCGCAAATGTGGCCACGACAGTGCGTTGGCTTGCTGTCAGTGTGGACAGACTGCAGCGCTTTCCCTACTCAGCTGCATGAAGTCAGGTTTAACTCACAGCGCTGTACATCTGCAAGTGTAGCCAAGGCCTAAGTCTGCTGTGGGGAAGGTCAAAAGCCAGCAGCTCCACATTTGGATTATTCTGTTTGGGTGACAAAATAAGGTTGCAGTGACTCTTCAAAGTGTTGGAAGCAGATAAAAACAAAACAAAATCCCCATCGCTCTTTTTCAAGGGGAAGTCAGAACAATGCTCTAGCTCGATAGTTTATTTGACTTGTCTGCTTTTACAGGAAAACACCCGTCAATTGAATCAAGCCCTGTTTCATGTTGACTAGTTTATTGCTATAAAAGTAAAACAGGGACTTTCTTAGGAATTGGCTGACCATTGAAAACTCCCAGCTTCTCATATGTGGAGAGTTCACATTGAATATAGACAACATCTGCTTGAAATAAAATTAGCTTGGATGAAATACAATTAGGTATTATATGATGCTCAAGTGCTCAGATGCTGGTAGGGTGGTGACTGTGCAAACAAATGGAGCAGCCACTGTCTGTTAGGAATAGCTTAAACCCTGTCTACACTGGCAAGTTCCTGTACAGTAAAGCAGCTTTCTGTGTTGTAACTCCCGAGATATACACAATGCCAGGCCACTTAGTGCACAGAAACTGCGCAGTTGTAGAGCTGTAATAAAACCCACCCCAATGAGAGGCCTACAGCTTTCTGCACTGGGGCTACAGCACCGCAGTGCCAATGTAGACAGTGATCGATTACAGCACTGCGATTGGCCTCCAGGAGGTGTCCCACAATGCCTGTTCTCGCCTCTCTGGTCGTCGGTTTGAACTCTACTGCCCTACCCCAGTGGTCTCAGCACATCTTTCCAGGTGGCCATGCCTGCTCCACACACCAGGCAATCCCCCGCTTAGAGCTGCTGGACCTCATCAGCATTTGGGGAGAGGAGGCTGTCCAGTCCCAGCTGCGCTCCCGCTGTAGGATACCTACGGACAGATTTCACAATGCATGACAGAAAGGGGCCATGACCGGGACACACTGCAGTGCAGGGTCAAAGTGAAGGAACTGTGGAATGCCTACCTCAAGGCACGGGAGGCAAACCACCGCTCCGGTGCTGCGCCCACAAGCTGCCAGTTCTATAAAGAGCTGGACACGATACTCAGCAGCAACCCCACCTCCACTGCGAAGACCCCTGTGGATATTTTGATGGTTCATGTGCCAGTCAAACGTGGACCGACCCAGAAGGAGGAAATCTTGGACGAGGAGGAGGAGGGGGACCCAAAGGCAGAGGATGACTTGGAGGTCATCAGCCAGGAGCTCTTTTCTACCCTGGAGGTGGCTAGCCAGTTACAGCTGTCAAATGTTGGCGAAGCTCAAACATGAGAGGAGGCCCCTGGTTTATTAATTCCATAAGGTTTGTCCAAGATATTGTCAATCTATCACATGTATTATACCAATTTTGCAGATGGGTAAACTGAGGCAGAGAATTCCTATCAAACACAGGAAATTAGCCCCTTGCTGAAATCAGAGGACAACAAGGGCTCCCTTCAGTTGGTGCTGAGAATGGTTTAACTGCAAGTGCTGACAGGTCAAACCATTGTAAGCACCATTATTAAAAATAATCTGAGGCGCTTTCTGCACTCAGAAACAGCACTTATTTAGCATTCGGTGGCTAATAATCAGTAGGGACCTACCAAATTCAAGGCCATGAAAAGTGCGTCATGGACCATGAAATCTGGTCTTTTGTGTGCTTTTACCCTATACTATACAGATTTTATAGGGATGACCAGCTTTTCTCAAATTGGGGGTCCTGACCCAAAAGGGAGTGGCAGGGGGCATCACAAGGTTATTTTAGAGGCGGAGGGGTAATGGTATTGCCCACCTTACTTTGATGCTGCTTTCAAAGTGGCCAGAGTGGTGGCTGTTGGCCAGGCGCCCAGCTCTGAAGGCAGTGCCCCGCCAGCAGCAGCACAGAAGTAAGGGTGGTAATACCATATCATACCACCCTTACTTCTACACTGCTGCCTTCAGAGCTGCATGGTCGGAGAGTGGTGGCTGCTGACTGAGGGCCCAGCTCTGCAAGCAGCAGTGCAGAAGTAGGGGTGGCAATACCATGCCATGCCATCTTTACTTCTGCGCTGCTGCTGGTGGCAGCTATGCCTTCAGAGCTGGGATCCTGGCCAGCAGCTGCCACTCTCCAACTATCCAGCTCTGAAGGCATAGCCGCCGCCAGCAGCAGCACAGAAGTAAGGGTAGCAATACCACAACCCCTCTTCCAATAACCTTGCAACCCCCTCCCAACTCCTTTTCAGGTCAGGACTCCTACAATTACAACGCTGTGAAATTTCAGATTTAAGTAGCTGAAATCATGAAATTTACAATTTTTAAAATCCCATGACTGTGAAATTGACCAATATGAACCATGAATTTGGTAGGACTCGAACAATCAGTGTAGCTGCACTGGTGCTCACCCCAAAATGCAGACACAGGCAAGCCTCAGTGTGCATGCGCTGTGCTAGGGGGAACCTTGATTAGCTCAATCAATGCAAACCCCAGCTTGCCCTCATCTGCACTTCAGCACCAGTGCAGCTCCACTTATTGCCAGCCACCAATTGCTATTGTGAAATGCAAACAAGCCCAAGACGCAAGCAGTGGCGTTACTCCAGAGATGAATTTGTCCCATGATTTCTAAAGATAAAATCCAAATTATTTAGCCTTTGACGTGGCTGGACCACTTGCTTTGCAGTGTGAATTGGGAAATAACGATCGTGGACACTTTGTGAAAAGATCAAAATCTCATGTAGAACACTGTTGCAAGGAAAGGCTTGGGTTTTTCTCAAAATAAAATGTAGCCTAATTTGCCTTCTCTCCTGAACCCTGTTTACAGTAAAGCTTCAAAATTAAGTATTGAATTGGCCAAACCTTTCAAATGGGGCTGGTTCACAAACAGCTTTAACCACAGATTAGTGGCTCAGACATTCCATAGGACATAGTCACTAACATCATGATTCATACATCATTACTTACCTCCTTCAATGAGCATTCTGTCCTTCTACTAACCTTTCAGCTACATGCCCAAAGGGCAGGAAGATTAATTCATGTGGTAAAAGAGCACACGGTATTTGCATGCTAATTACTGCTCATAAGAAAAATCAGTGTTTATCACGGCAAGCCCTGTTCCCGTTAAGACACTGCAGCTTCTTAAAAAGTTCACAGCACTTTACTTTCTGCAATGCTGGGAGATGAAAAAAATGTGAGTTACATAAACTGACATGATTTCTCCTTGCTTGGATGAATTTAATGCAATATTCTGCTCACAGATATCTCATTCATGTCAATGGGGGTTTTGCACAGAGACCAAAGACCGAATACTACGTGAATTTTTTTTGTATCAGGTCTGATTTCCTTTCACACTAGTGTAAACCAGGAGTAACTCCATTTAAGTCAGTGGAGATCCACTGGTGTAAATCAGGCAGGAAGCAAAGCCCCCTATTTTTCACATGAACACGGACAGTGGCAACGATTATGTAGCTGCCTTCTTTTGTGCTCTTGTGGGAAAAGAAAAATGTTAAGAGTCTGACAAATTCCCTATTCTGCTCAGGTAGAGAACACTGGAGTTTGCAAAATAATTAAAGAAATGGACTCTGGTGAGAATATAATCATGAAGAAACAGGTGTGAGTGGGCAACTCAACTAAATCCTGTGCACACAAAGGGGTAATAAAATGCATGGAAAAGGCAATTCAGTTCTGCAGGCTTATGTGTGCCAGGGAGACCTCCCTGTACATTGGCCCCAACAGACAAGCAGCACCCCTGCAAGTACGAACTTACAAAGTTTACAGCTGCTAAGCTCAAGGACTCTTCTTTCGGGGCTTCTATTAGAGTAGGGTTCTCTCTCATGGTCACAAGGACAGATCCCTGTCCAGATCTGTCCATAAAAGATGAAATTGCTCCCCAAGCTTGTCCATGTCAAGTGAGGCTTCACGTACAGATCCTAAGAGATCAGGATTGCTGAAAACCTCCGAGCTGGAGGGTGAAGCATGCAAAAAAATAGGATACGTTGCTTCAGTCAGTGGTACCGGCTCTGAAGCACAAGGGTTGACATCCACCGACTATATCCAGGAGTGCTGGACCTGATTCTTTGCTGGGGCTGGCCCATCTTTCAGAGGACCACCTAACTACAGCCTCTCAGGACACATGGGAACCAATGGTTCCAACCATCAAAATGCCCCGAATACTGAGACACACAGTCACACACACTACACTTGAGAATATCTTCTTCCCTTACCCTCAGTCTCTTTTCCTCTCCAAGCCGATCCTCCTAAGGGACATTGCCACGCTGGAGTATGGCAGTGCTTAGGTGACACACGAACCATGTCCTCTGCACCCTCCAGTACTGTTGGCCCCCCAATGGAGACAGAGCAGTTCTCGGGCTTGAAGGAGTTAGGCACACCAGCCGTTCTGTCATCTCCTGGTAGGGAGCTGAGCCCTGACAGACAGAGGAGATCTGGATGCCATCCACCCAGATATGACTTCCCCGGAGACTGCTGATACCAAATGCCCTGCCTCCCCCAACCAGTAGATTTCCCGCTCCCAACTGGTTGATCCCTCCTTATGGCCTTAAAGGAGCCTGAGGGAGCCCCATGTAGACACCCCAGATCCATCCCTGAGTCATACCACACTCTCTTACTTTGCACCCACTGGATCCATCAGAGTATGAAGAGGATATTGTTCTGGATCCATAGATACCAATGGGAATCTCGTCCTCATCTCCGGAAAAAGACGTCACTCCATCCTCACCACCTCTGCTGGATGACCATAGGCAGTATCAGAAGCTATTGCAGAGAATGGCCAATGATCTCCAGATACCAATGGAGAAGGTCCAGGACTCGCAATGTTGGCACTTAGATATTCTGCAGCTTACAGATCCAAGCAAGGTGGCACTCCTGTTTAATCAGGTCATCATGGAGCCAGTCAGAGTGGTCTGACACACCCCAGCCTTATGCGCCCCCACACCTAAGAGGGCTGAGAGATGCTATTTCATCCCCACCAAAAAGGCTGAATTTCTTTTCTCCCATGCACTGCCTGATTTGCTGGTGGTACAGGCAGCCATGGAGAGAGCAAGATCACAACATCCCAAGACCACCCTGGCTGACAGGGGCTCAAAGAGATTGGACCTCTTGGGAAGAAAGGTCTTTTCCTTTACAAGCCTGCAATTCTTTATTGCTAACTATCATGCCTTGTTAGCAAAATATGATTTTAACAATTATTTCAGGCTGGCTGACTTTAAAGACAAGCTTCCCCCTGAGGACAGAGACCAATTTCAGTCTTTCATAGAAGAGCGCAAGTTAATGGCAAAGACATCCCTTCCAGCTGCAGACACAGCATCCCAAGTCTTGGCCACTGACATAGTTATGAGGCATGTCTGGACTTCACTCTTCGAGACTCTCCAAGTTGGTCCAGAACACCAAACAGGACCTGCCGTTCAACAAGTTGAATTTATGTAACAAGAAAACAGATGAATCCCTACACTCTTTGAAAGACCTGAGGTTGACTGTACACACCCTGGGCAATGTATACTCTGACCCTGAGGAGGAAGCACTAGAGGCAGGAGTATAAGCCAAAGCCACCCCCTCCACAGATGTTGTACCACAACTATCCAGTCAAGCCTCCATGTAAACATCAGATGGTTCAGAGGCTTCAATTTTCAGCACTTTCTGCTACCAAAACTTCTAACCCCAAGAGCCACTTTTGATGTCTTGATCAAGATCCATCCGCTGCTATTGATGCCACCCATCTCAACTCCCCTTATCTTTGTGGCCAGTCTCTCATTTTTCACCCACAATTGAGACTCTGTCATGACAGACAGTTGGGTCTTAGAAATTATCCATCAAGGATACTCCATAGAGTTTCTCTCCCTCTGTCCAACAAATCCCCTTCCCAGTGCCCCTTCAGGGATACTCGGAAGAGGTGATTCTTAACAGAAGGCAGGCTCCCTCCTCCAGTGAGGGGCAATAGAACAAGTGTCACCTCAGTATCAAGGGAGAGGGTTCTATTCCCCTTATTTCTTACTCCTCCCAAAAAACAGAGGGTGGAGACCTGTTCTGGACTTTTGACAACTTTATTTGAAAGTCAAAATTCAGGGTGGTTACATTAGCACAGACAATCCCCTTCCCACAGGAGGGGATGTGGTTCATGGTTCTTGATATGAAGGATGCCTATTTTCATGTTGATACAAGGAACTTTCTGTGGAATAGAAGACTGTTTCTAGTGGGTCAAGAACACTTCCAGTTCAGAATCCTTTCCTGTGGAGTAGCAGCAGCTCTCAGAGTATTCACAAACGTTTCCTGTGTGGTGGCAGCCCAAATGAGATGTCAGGGTTATACAGTTTCCCTGTCTTTCGGTGACTGGCTCCTAGTAAGTTGCTCCAGCCAAGAAGTCAGATCACTGACTTTGTTCCTGTTCCATCTTCTAGCAGTGCTGGGTGTCTGTGTTAACACCCACACAGACTATAACCTTTATCGGAGTGACACTGGACTCTTTCAGCAAGAGCTTTCCTCCCCAAGTAAAGAATTCAGGTAATGAGCAATCTGATATTGCAGATTACTCACAGACCAAAGACTACAATGAAGATGTGCCTCTCTCTTCTAGGCCACGTGCATTTATGTGACAACATTCGCCAGTCTTGATCTATGATGCCTACAGGTCTGGCTCCGGTTGTTCTACTCAGCAGACAAGGATCATATCAACACAAGAATGACCGTTCCCACCAGAGTGATTACCTCTCTAATCTGTTGGTGGAATCCAGAACAAGTGAGAATGGGCATCCCCTTCAACATTCCCACCCCCAGTGCCACCATCATAATAGACTCTTTTTGGGTTGTGGTGCTGACCTGAACTACCATGCCATATAAGGTACCCATAGGAAGCCAGACTGCACATCAATCTATTGGAACTGAGTGCTGTCCTGATGGCATTCAGGGCTTTTCTTCCGCTTATACATTCACTCCATATGCAAGTAAAGTCAGACAGTATCACCATACATATTGATTTACATAAACAAACAGGGTGGAGCAAGATCTCTTCTCCCTTGTCTGGAAGCAGTCAGGCTTTGGAACTGGTGCATCAGAAATCGCATCACTATCCAAGCTGAATACCTTTCAGCTGCTCAAAACTCTTTAGCACACAACCTCATCAGACACCAGTCTACAGACTACTAGTGGGAGGTGAGAAGCTCTATCCTGAGCAATATATTTGCTCAGTGGGGAACTCCTCAATGGGATCTCTTTGTGTTCCACACAACAGAAAACTTCCTCTGTATTGTTCCAGAGGAGCTATGGGTCACGTCTCTTGGGATGATGCTCTCCTATTGTCATGGACAAACCAATTCAGTTATGCCTTTCCTCCCATTCCTCTAGTACCACAAGTCTTGAGAATGGCCCTGTCGTGGTGGATCTAAGTCATTCTCTTAGCACCTAACTGGCCCAGAAAGTTTTGGTTCCTGGAGCTTCTAAGAATGTCAGTCCATCTTCCTGTCAGGATCTCCCCATTCCCAGATCTCTTAATGTAGTAAGGGGGCAAAATCAGATATCCCAACCCACACTCACTCCACCTCATGGCCTGGTGTTTGGATGGGCATCCGAACCAGAATGCTCTTGTTTGGCACCCATCCAAACTATTGTTACTTAAAGTCGGAAAGACTCAAGTAGGACCTGCTACCTAGCTTAATGGAGATGTTTCTGTTCTTGGGCGCAGCATAATCAGCCTTCTCCAGATATCCCAGTGTTTTAGATTATTTCGTGTCATTAAAAAACTCAGGTCATTCCATTAGCTCACTGCAGGTCCATCTCGCCGCCATCAATGCCTTCCTTCCTCCAGGTAGACAGACATTCCATTTTCACTCACCCAACAACAGTGAGATTCGTGAAACACTTAGTCAGGACTTTTCTGCCAGTGGACAAATCTACACCTCAAAGGGATCTCAATCTTGTCCTATCAGTACTCACCAGACCACCATTTGAATCATTAGCAACATGTTCCATGTTCCACTTAATCCATGAAAGTTGTATTTTTAGTTGCCATTACTGCCTCCACAAGAGTAAGCAAGATGGCCACCCTTATAGTAGACCCACCATATACTATTTTTCACAAGGAAAAGGTCTCCCTTTGATTCCGTCCTCAGTCCCTCCCCAAGGTTATTTCTGAATTAATTACATATCAACCATCTATCCACATATGCTTTCTTCACAAAACCCCATGCTTCTGCCAAAAGGAAAAGCATTCATTCCCTCAATGTCAGATGTGCCTTGTGTGACACTGTATGAAATCTGAGGGACACTTTAGGATATTATGAATATTGTAAAATTGAAATGAGTTGTGCCAAATATGCCATGTAAGATAGCTGCAAAAATGTTATAATTTGCCAAGTATGATAATATATATATATATATATATATATATATAGGGTATAGCTGTATTTCCAAATTTATGCTGTGTTTCTGGGTGACACTCCCAGACAGATTGGCATCAGCACTAGGCCTGCTTGATGGCCCATCAAGGGACATCAACTATACAATGAACTCATTGAAAGAAACAAGGACTACACCTTTTGAGCCAGCAAACCATGTAGGGGCATGCCTATGGACAAAACTGTAAAATTTTTCCATGCCATGTGCTGGACAGCTTATGTTTGGAACAAAGGAAGTACAAGCCACATGGCAAAAGGAATATAAAGGGCAACTGCATCATCTTCATTTTGTCTTCAGTCCTGCTTCTTACCTCTGGGGGAACTTTGCTACAAACTGAAGCTCTGAACAAAGGACTGAATGACCCATCCAAACTGTGGATGTATTCTAGAGGGACTTTCAAGCTAACAAACTCACCACTACTGCTAAGAACCTGATACATGGACTTTGAATCTTTGTATGTATGGGACTGCTTTATCATTTAACAACTCTCTTCTTGTTCTTTCTTCATTCTTTATAATAAACCTTTAGTTTTAGATACTAAAGGATTGGCTGGCAACGTCGTATTTTGGGTAAGATCCAAACTTATATTGACCTTTGGGATCAGAAGAACATTTTGCATACGTGAGCAGAGTTTTAAAATAACTTCTCACTGTACTGGACCTATGTGCTGATTGAGAGCCAGAGAACTGGAATGCAATAAAGGGGGCTGTATGATTTTTTTTTGTTTCTTGATAACCAGTGTGGGGGGAATCAGAAGCACAGTTTGTGACTGGTTGGAGAGTTTAACTTCAGTGTTATCCACCAGTCTTGGGAATATCTGCTTTCCCTTTTGCAGCCAGACCTTGGCATGTCCAGTGAGGGCTACTCCGGGAACCCTGGGTCACACCTTGTTCTACCTGTAAAGGACCACACCTATCAGAACATCACCAAGGTTATTTCTCACTATAGCAGAAGAGTCGCAAAGATGAGCATTATCCTGTGAGAGAATCTCTAAATGGATTTCTGGGTGCATCATCACATGCTGCCAATTAGCGCATATCCGTCCATTCAGGCCTGTGCTGCCGATGCATCTTTGCTGCCAGCATCTTCACACCCCCTCCACTCTGAATACTGCTTGTCAGTCACCCATATGTGGAATACACATAGGAATCAGCGTGTGAAGAAGAAATGGAGGTTACTTACCTATAACTGGAAGTCTTTCGAGATGTGTGGTCCCTACCTGCAATCCACTACCTGCCGTCCTTCTCCTCAGTTCGCATCTTACTGGATTCACGGTAAGAAGAGGAACTGGAGAAGTGTCAGCCCATGGTGCTTCTTAAGCCTTCAGTCTAGAACAAGAAGAACTACTGAGCATGTGAAGGCCAACAGACACAGCTTGTTAGAATTTCTGGTCTTGGGTGCATGGCTCACATGCATTCCCACGGATGGAATACAGATAGAGACCGCATCTCAAAGACATTCCAGTTACAGGTAAGTAACCTCCATTTTTCACGTGTTAGCAGGTCAAATTAAAGACTACAGGGGAACTAAGTGTTTACCTTGATCTGTTAACTTGTGTTAAAATTACAAACCACCTGGTCTTCACTAGGGTTTTACCTCAAGTGAGTTCACATGGGCAAAGAATACTTTTTTTCCTAGTAAAGACAAACCTAAATGTTCGCAGGATGGGGAGCCCGAGAGACACCTTGATTTGCTACTGAAGGAAGAGACTAATGGTTATGTGGAAAAAGCAGGACACTTGGATTAAAGTAAACTAAAAGATAGGCACATATGTTTTGAGAATCCATTCAACAAGCAGAATTGAGAGAGTAGCTGAGAAGCTGTATCTAATGGAGTAATAACAGATAATGGGTCACATTTATTCCTGGTGTAACTCTGTCAGTGGAGTTACACCAGGGATTAATTTGGCCCAGTGCTTGGATTCAGCAGAGACTGTAAAACATGAGAAACAACAAAAATATCCAACTATTTGTGGCACTGGGTTACTGGTGAGTTCAGAAGACAGTGCCTTAGCCTGCAGACGTGAACCAAACATTGCTTTCCACCAGGCTGGAGAGAAGCCTTTTCCACTTATTCCATCAACAAAAAGTCTGTCTTATTCCTGCCCATTTGCCAGGCAGTCACTTGAATCAAAGTGAAATTGTTCAAGAGGGAATGAAAAGCAGTGGGCATTAGACCAACCATAAAATTAGTCTATCCAATGAATAAACCTAGACACAGTTTCACAGGATGCCCAGAGGAAAAAAATGTAGATGTAGAACACAAGGTTTTTGTGATCCCATAAACAAGCTGAATAAGGAAACAATTTGGCTCACGTTGAGAGCTTTCTGGGAATGTTTAGGGCTTAATCCATAGCCAGTGAAGTCAATGGAAAGACTCCCATTGTCTTCTGTGAGTTTTGGCTCAGGTCCTTATAGACCTCTAAGTTGCTCCTTTAATATCAGAAATAAACTTTTATTCTTGATCCTAATGAAACCTGGGAATTTTTCTGAACACATACCATACTCTGAAAGAAGACTGTTGAAAAGAGATAGGCTAAATAATTGCAATAAAAGGCAAAACTGCTTGCTCATCTGTCTATACTGCACTTCAATACCAACTTGAAAAATGGCCCTCTGGTGAAAGATGAGTTGTAAACTTTATGGAACAGGACAACAAGAAAAGATATGGTGATTAAATACAAAACATGACACATATGCAACCTTCAGGTTCCACTAGTAAGCACTCGAAAGTCAGGAAATGCCTAAATTAAGGTTAACTGCAAAGAATGGAGAAGTGAACAGAAGGGCGTGAATGCAGTCAAAGAGAAATTCTATTTAGAAGCTGCCAAACTATTTGCAAGTATTTTAATCCCTATTCATCCAGCTTTAATGCTGATAACTGTCCAAAATAAGCAGCAGGCCTTACCTATTACTGACCCCAATTCTCCTTTACTTCACTTGAACAGTTTAAAGTGGGTTTAAACATACCTCTGGTATAGTGGGGTGTTCACTGCTGCTACATATCTACCAATATAGGCCTTCTCCCAGCCCCTGGTAAAGGGGGTGGTTTTGACCAGGCTGAAGGAGGGGAGCAACCAGCAGGAGTCAAGGCAGTAGTGCACTGAGATCTGGCTCTTCTGTGCTGGTCTAATAGCTCATAGAGGACCACTGCAGAGTCTGCAGCGCAGGTGATTTGGAACTGTCTGCTCATCAGGTCCGTTCTGTGATCTGTTTATTAGGGTTTCAGACTGATAACTGGAATACCTACTGAATAAATATATGTGCAGTCATATAGGAGCCCTTGTGCCTCCCCATGCATGAATTGTTTTAGATTAACAACTCATAAGGAACTTCTTGTTTTGGAGCAGTATCTGGGAGGGGTAAACAAATCAGCACAGATGATGACTCATGAGGTGTGGATTGTTTTCACTGGGAAAGAACAAAAGCACTAGAGCAAAAGAGTCCTATTTTAAATGCAGGTTTCCACATGATTGCACACCCCTGCCTGAACCTGGCAGACTTCACACAGAATGGTTCCAATACTAGTTAGAGTTGGCAGTCAAGCAAAGTTGCATTGTTAGCTCAGAAGAATGTAGTGAGGCTCTGAGAGGGAAAGCCTCTCCCAGTTCTGACTTGCAAAGCACACAGGACCCATCCCAGGCTTTCAGCTCTGATTTCAGCAGTAAGGCCCAAATCCTCAACAGTATTTAGGTGCCCAGTTCCCATTGATTTCAAGCCTCTCTCAGTTTTTATGTTGTCCTTTATTTGTCAAAACTATTAGAGATAGATGATGATCCTCAGCTGGAGTAAATTGGCATCGCTCTGTTGACTTCAGCTGAACTACCCTGATTGACACCAGCTGAGAATCTAGCCTTCAGTGAGTAAGGACAGGATAAAGACATCAGGATTTGGCCCATGGTGAAAAGCAGACGTTTTTACAGCATGGTCTACACTTTCAAATTGTCGGTGTAACTTGTGTCACTTAGGGGTCTGAAAAATCCACACCCTGAGTGATGCAGTTAAACTGTCCTAACCCCCAGCGTGGAGAGCGCTAGGTTGACAGGAGAATTCTCCCATTGACCTAGCTACTGTCTCTCAGGGAGGTGGAGAACCAATGCTCTTGGAGAAGCCCTCTTGTTGGCATAGGTAATATCTTCACTGAAGTGCTACAGAGGTGAAGCTGTGCCACTGCAGCATTTTAAATGTACACAAATCCTGGTCCTCTAACTCTCCCTCCCACCACACAGGGTTCTATAGCACGGGCTCCAGCCGAAGCCTACACAGCAATGAAACCAGACATGCCAACTCTCATGAATTGATCATGAGAGATGCAATTTTTAACTAAAATTAAGCCTCCTCATGATCTGTGATAGAACACTCACTTGTCAGGATTTTTTATCAAGATGAGTGAGGCTTAATTTTAGTTAAAAATCTGTCAGCCCCGGGACCCTCCTCTTCCCACTGCCCTGGGGTGCACATTGTTGTGGGGAGTCACTTCAATACACCTCCTCTGCCATGACTGTGTATTGCCTCTCTCATCAGCTGCTTAGAGCAGTGCTGCCCAGATTGCTCAGCTTCCACCAGCATCTCCTTTTCATTTCCCCAGGATTTTCCTTCCTGCTCTGGGCACGGCTGCTGCTTCTGACCAGGAGCAAGGTAGAGTTAAGATTCCATCATCTTCCTGTGCATCCCCCAATCCTGATTGAGGGCTTCCTGTAGGAGAGCAGCAGGATATGAGGCAATAGTTGGGCCATAAGGTATGGGGCATTCATTGACTTTTGGGGGGAAGTAAAGTTTTGTGCAGCTCCATGCGTGATGTTCCTCATGTGGTTGTTCCCCCCCACCCCCACCCCGACAGTGGCAGGGGACCATTTAGGGGAGGCTAGTGACTTTTTCATATTGGTGCAAAATGTCCTGCATGGAGCTGCACAAACTTTGGCAGCTATGGGAACAGGTGACTGCCATGGCCTGGGAGGGAAGGAGATATTTGCGATACCTGCAGGCCCTGCTCCATAATTGCATAAGGATAAGAGCTCTTTGCATTATTGCGAGAGCTCCTGCAGGAGAAGCAAAAATCCTCTTCCTTTCCATAAATATGCAAGAGCCGGCAGTACTGTGCTAATCACACATACATCGGGAGTAGGCAGGGGAAGATCAAAAATCAGAAGGTCGAATAAAAAAATCATGATTTAAGCTTTTATAAGAATCTTGTGATTTTTAGGCCAATCTCATGATTTTTTTGAGTCTCATGGTTTTTGAGCTGTTTGGGTTGGCAATACTGTGAAACAGCCCCTCAGCCCAATCCCCGCTTGCCCAAGTCAGCTGGCATGGGCCAGCTGTGGGTTTTTCTTTGCTATGTATACATACCCTGAATTTCCACTTTCACTCCAGCTTTCAGAGCACTGCAGGATTCCTCAAATTCCAGGGGCCACTGCAATATGTTGATTTCCAAGAAACAAAAAATTTTGTTTAGCAACAGGGATAGCAGAAGTCTCAAAAGCAATCACATTTCTTTCTAAGAGTGTCAGACTCAGGGAACAGAAAATGCTCTGCATACCCTGACAAACCCAAAGGCTGTGGTTTGGTGAACTTTCCTAACAGTGCAGTCTAAACCTTTTTCATTCAGCTGTGTTCCCCATACCATTTCCACTTCTATGCTGGCTTCCTTCCCTCCCACTAATTGCTAAGCTGCTCTCCTGGCTGGTGATGTCAGTCTTTGCTTTAGTGCTTGACATGGTTTCCCATTGTTTCAGCAGTTGAGTCTCTGAGGCAAACTTTTCCCATATATGACACTAATCAGAGCTTTAGTTCCTGTGTTCCCATTTAAAAATATACTCTATAAAGCTCTGCTGTTCTTTATCAGACACAGCCTTATCCCCTAGACAAACAATGTACTCTTTTAATGCAAGCCCCATTGAAATAATGGAGTATAAGAGTCTCCTGACCTTTCCAAACAACCCATCTGACATTTACCACATTGTACGGGGCTTTATTTTTATTTTTAGTAACTAGTTGGTTTCTTATGGGAATGTAGTTTTATATCAAAACACCGCATTGTATGAAGGGAACAGTAGCACCTTTCTGGGCTTAGGATAAGCTATAGTGCCACAATTAGATGGTTCTATCCTATACACTCATACTCACATGAGCAAAATGTTGCATCCAACACAGGAATTCTCTATTAGACCTTGTCTTGACATATAAAGAAGAACTCATCACAGAACTAAAAATTAATAGTAACTTAGATACAAGTGATCATGACTTGATCACATTTATAAAGTTCAAACAGAATAAAGTCCAGACCAGTGATATATATACTCGGTGCATTAAAAAGGCCAGTTTCACAAAGCTGAAAACAATTATGAGCAAGATCAGCAAGGAGGAAGAATTTAATCTGAAAAATGTGAGTGATAATTGAGAATTGTTTAAGAACAATTTACTAGATGCCTCAAATGCTGCAATCCCATCATAAAGGAAGAAGGCCATATTGGTTAAAAAAATGACCAAGTTTAGAGGGGAAGTAAAGGCAGCTATAAAAAATAAAAAAATAATATATAACAAATAGACGAAAGGGGAAGTTGATAGTAATAAATATAAATCAGAAGCTAGTAATTATAGAAAATTGATAAGGGAAGCAAAGGGACACAAGGAGAACACTCTAGCCAGCAGAGTTAAGGACAAGAACAACTTTTAAAAAGTATATTAGGAACAAAAAGAATCCTAACAATGGCATTGTTAATAATAGAATTATCAGTACTAATGCACAAATAGTCAATCAATTTTCCTGCTCTGTATATGGGAAAAAGACAGATAATGTAGTCATATCGTATGACACTCTTTCATTCCACTAGTATCTCAGGAGGATGTTAAATTGCAGCTACTAAAGTCAGACATTTTTAAATCAGCAGGTCTGGATAACTTGCATCCAAAAGTTTTAAAAGAGCTGGGTGAGGAGCTTGCTGGACCATTAATGTTGACTTTCAATAAGTATTGGAACACCAGGTAAGTTCCAGAACATGGAAAGAAAGCTAATGTTGTGCCAATGTTTGAAAAAGGTCAATGGACTGATGTGAGTAATTATAGACCTGTCAGTCTGACATCGATCATGGGCAAGATAATGGAGCAACTAATATGGGACTCAATTAATAAAGAATTAAAGGCGGGTAATGTAATTAAAGCTAATCAACATGGGTTTATGGAAAATAGATCCCCTCAAAATAATTCTATTTTTTTTATTACATTACAAGTTTGGTTGATAAAAGTAATAGTGTTGATGTAATATAGTTAGACTTCTGTAAGGCATTTGACTTGGTACTGCATGACATTTTGATTAAAAAACTAGAACTATATAAAATTAACATGGCACACATTAAATGGATTAAACGCTGGTCTCAAAAAGTAATTGTAAATGGGGAATCATTATCAAGCAGGTATGTTTTTAGAGGGGTCCCGAAGGGATCAGTTTCTGGCTCTATGCTAGTTTTTATTAATTTAAAAAAAAATTAACAATGATCTGAAGAAAACAGAATCATCACCGATAACGTTTGCGTATGGTACAAAAAATAGGGGGAGTGTTAAATAATGAAGGGGACAAATCACTGCTACAGAGTGATCTGGATAGCTTGGTTAGCTGGGTGCAAGCAAACAATATGTTTTAATATGGCTAAATGTAAATGTATATATCTAGGAACAAAAATGGGGGACTCTCTCCTGGAAAGCAATGACTCTGAAAAAGATTTGGGGGTCCTGGTGGATAGTCAGCAGAACATGAGCTCCCACTGCAATGCTGTGGCCAAAAGGGCTAATGTGATCTTTGGATGCATAAACGGTGGAATCTGAAGTGGAGTAGAGAGGCTGTATTACCTCCGTTCTCTGTATTTGGTACTGTTGCGACCACTGCTGGAATACACTGTCCATTTCTGGTGTCCACAGTTCAAGAAGAATGTTGATAAATTGAAGAGGGCTCAGAAAAGAGCCACAACATTGATTAAAAGATTGGAAAACATGCCTTATAGTGATACGCTAAATAGATTGAGCTCTTTGAGTGTAATGGAGAGAATGGTAAGGAATGACTTGATTACTGCCTAAGTACCTATATGGAGAACAAATATTTGTAATGGGTTCTTCAGACAAAGGTATAACATGATCCAATGGCTGGAAGTTGAAGCTAGACAAATTCAGACTTGAAATAAGGCATATATTTTTAACTGAGAGAGTAATTAACCATTGGACCAATTTACTAGGGTCATGGTGGATTCTCCATCATGGACAATTTTTAAATCAAGGTTGGATATTCTTCTTAAATATCTGCTCTAGGAATTATTTTGGGGAAGTTCTATGACCTGCGTTATACTGGAGGTCAGATGAGATGATCCCAATGGCCCCTTCAGGCCTTGGATTCTATTAATCTATTAAAAGTGTTTGCAGGATCAGGCATATAATATGGCAGTGAACAGTGCTACTTTGTGGCATATCAGATGCCGCAAGATAATAAATTAAACACCAAATCCCAGAAGATTGTAAAACAGGGTTAAAGTGCAGATTAAGATAAAAAATTTGACCCTATAAAAAGGGTACCTTCTTACTCAGCAGACCTGCTCCCTTTGTCTGTTTGGCCATACTTAGTCAGACCAAAGGTTCATCTAGCCCAGTATCCTGTCTTCCAACACTGGCCAATGCCAGGTGCCCCAGAGGGAATGAACAGAACAGGTAATCATCAAGTGATCTATCCCCTGTCGCCCAGTCCCAGCTTCTGGCAAACAGAAGCTAGGGATATCATCCCTGTCCATCCTGGCTAATAGCCATTGATAGATCTATCCTCCATGAACTTATCTAGTTCTTTTTTGAACCCCGTTATAGTCTTGGCCTTCACAACATCCTCTGGCAAGGAGTTCCACAGGTTCACTTCCTTTTGTTTGTT
Source organism: Trachemys scripta elegans (assembly GCF_013100865.1). Classification (NCBI taxonomy): domain Eukaryota; kingdom Metazoa; phylum Chordata; order Testudines; family Emydidae; genus Trachemys; species Trachemys scripta. The sequence continues at coordinate 73,518,738 of NC_048304.1, forward strand.
TTAAACCTGCTGCCTCTAATTTCATTTGGTGACCCCTAGTTCTTGTGTTATGAGGAGTACATAACACTTCATGACTGATGTGAAGAAAGTAAATAAGGATTTTCTAGACCTCATCCTACTCCCCTAGTCGTCTCTTTTCCAAGCTGAAAAGTCCCAATCTTATTAATCGATACTCATATGGAAGCCATTCCACACCCCTAATAATTTTTGTTGCCCTTTTCTGAACCTTTTCCAATTCCAATATATCTTTTTTAGGTGGGGCAACCACATCTGCACATAGTATTCAAGATGTGGGTGTACTGTGGATTTATATAGAGGCAATATGATATTTTTTGTCTTATCTATCCCTTTCTTAATGATTCCCTACATTCTGTTTGCTTTTTCGACTGCCGCTGCACATTGAATGGCTGTTTTCAGAGAACTATCCACGATGACTCCAAGATCTCCTTCTTAAGTGGTAACAGCTAATTTAGATCCCATCATTTTATATGTATAGTTGGGATTATGTTTTCCAATGTGCATTACCTTTGCATTTATCAGCATTGAATTTCATCTGCCATTTTGTTTCCCAGTCACCCACTTTGGTGAGATCCTTTTGTACCTCTTTGCAGTCTGCTTGAGACTTAACTATCTTGAGAAGTTTAGTATCATCTGCAAATTTTGCCACCTCGCTGTTTACCCCTTTTTCTAGATCATTTATGAATATGTTGAATAGGACTGGTCCCAGTACAGACTCCTGCTGGACACCATTATTTACCTCCATTATGAAAACTGACCATTTATTCCTAACCTTTGTTTCTTGTCTTTTAACCACTTACCAATCCATGAGAGGACCTTCCCTCTTATCCCATGATAGCTTACTTTGCTTAAGAGCCTTTGGTGAGGGACTTTGTCAAAGGCTTTCTGAAAATCTAAGTACACTATATCCACTGGATCCCTCTTATCCATATGCTTGTTGACCTCCTCAAAGAATTCTAATAGATTGGTGAGGCATGATTTCCCTTTACAAAGACCATGTTGACTCTTCCCCAACAAATTATGTTCATCTATGTGTCTCGACAATTTTACTATAGTTTCAACCAGTTTGCCTGGTACTGAAGTCAGGCTTACTGGCCTGTAATTGCTGGGATCACCTCTGGAGCCTTTTTAAAAATTGCTCTAAAGCTGTAAAATGTTTGTTCTGAAACTGTATGTGACATTGCACTCTATATGATTCTATGAAAGTATGCTGATGAGTGTGAATATAATGTAACTAAAATATGCTTCATGCAAAAGTCTCTTGTAAGGTATCATTACAAAGCTTAGAATTTACTGAGTGTGGTCATCCTATTTGTATAAACGTATCTCTCTTGTATCTGAAACTAGAAATATGAAATATAACTCTGAGGTGCTATTGTAGTTATGCAAAGTATGGGCCATTAATGATGGTTTGGAATCTTAATGGCTCCCATTAACCAGGACGATTGACTGTAGATGGCTGTTTTACTTGTAAGTCTTCCTTTATACGTGTGTGCTGGCAAGTGGGTAATGAAGTCTTACAGTGACACATGACCATGTCACCTGAACTGGAATCCATCTTTAACCTGGTGTTTTTCCATTGAGAAGGAGGGGTGGAAACCCAGAGGGACAAAGGATTCCTGCCTTATGCAAAAGATATATAAGTGGGTGGAACAGAACAAAGGGGGAGCCATCATGAAAAATCTCCTAGCTACCACCTGAGCTGGAACAAGGGCTGTATCAGGGGAAAGGATTGTGCCCAGACTAGGAAGACATCCAGTCTGTGAAAGAAACTTATTGAAACATCTGAGGGTGAGATTTTATCTGCATTCAGTTTTATTACTGTATTAGGCTTAGAGTGGCATGTTTTATTTTATTTTACTTGGTAATTCACTTTGTTCTGTCTGCTATTACTTGGAACCACTTAAATTCTACTTTCTGTTTTTAATAAAATCACTTTTTATTAATTAACCCAGAGTATGTATTAATACTGGGGAGGGGGGGTAAACAGCTGTGCATATCTTTCTATCAGTGTTATAGAGGGTGAACAATTTATGTTTTTTTTCCTGTATAAGCTTTATACAGAGTAAAATGATTTATTTGGGGTTTAGACCCCATTGGGAGTTGGGCATCTGAGTGTTAAAGGCAGGAACACTTCTGTAAGCTGCTTTCAGTTAAGTCTGCAGCTTTGGGGCACGTGGTTCAGACCCTGGGTCGGTGGTGGAGAATACTGGTGTGTCTGGCTCAATAAGATGGGGGTGCTGGAGTCCCAAGCTGGCAGGGAAAGCAGGGGCAGAAGTAGTCTTGGCACATCAGTTGGCAGCCCCCAAGGGGGTTTCTGTGATCCAACCCGTCACACTATGGTCTTGTCTACCTACACATTTTTTGTTGGCAAAAGGGAAGCTTTTGCCAACAAAACAGTGGAGGTGCACACACTACAAAGGTACTTTTGGTGGCAAAACTCTGGTGTTTTGCCGAAAAAAATAAAACCACCTCGATGAGAGTCATAAAGCTTTTTGCGGCAAAGTTAAAGCGACAACGTGTCAGTGTAGACATTGCTGTTTGTTATGTCGCCATAACTGGCCTCCTTCAATATTCCACAGTGCCCACACCTTGACCACTCTGCTTACTGTTTTGAATTCGACTGCCCTGCAGCCATGCACCCCTCCCCTTTCAAAGCTCCAGGAAGATTTGACATTCCTCAGCCTGGAGAGCTCACAGAGCTGCTGAGGATGCTGCTCCTGGCAGCTGAGCAGCTATGGGAGAACTCAGAATCATAGAGCCATTAATATGGAATTAGCAGGCTGGCAGAGCGGGCTGCTGCTGCGGGGGCGGGGAGGGGAGAGACTGCTCTGCCTTGCAGAGCCAGGGGCTGGTGGGGGGGTTGTTCCCCTCCCCCAGGATTGGTTGCTCAGGCTGCTGTCTGAACTTAGAGAGACAACATGCCGACACACTCTCCCCCAACACACACCACACGCTTCCAACACACACATGGTCTCTCTCGCCTATACACTCTCCCCACACACAGTCTCTCACACACTTCCCAACACACACTTTGTTTCTGACTCTGCACACACACACACACACACTCCTCCTCTCCTGCTCTCCCCTCCCCCCACATACTTCAATAGAAAAGCAGCTGGCAATCTAGTAGGATGCCCAGGGAAAAATGGGATTGAGAAACCTGCATCATGTGATGCTGTACCTGCCCTATGAGGCATTGCAAACCCTTCCCGAAGCACCCTGTGGCCAGTTGCACAGTGGGGTATGTACCCACAGTGCACTGCTCTCTTTGTCATTGCAAGAGCTGCTAGTGTGGATGCGCTCTGCCAACACAAGGAGCATAGTGTGGATATGCAACAGTGGTTTAATTAAAGTGCTTTAATTAAAGTGGCATAACTTTTGTTGACAAACTCTGTAGTGCAGACATGGCCTATGTAACTCACCAAACTGGGGGGGCGGGGAGGGGGAACTTCACCTAATGCAAAATGTGGGATCCTACGGAAGGTGTTATCTCCTGCTTATCAGGAAAGACTATTGAATCCAAATGGGCCATTGTTGATTGCTTCCCTCAATCCACCCATGAAGCGATTAAATGCAGAAACACTTAGCCCATCGGTTTAAATTCTGGGGGAAGAGAATAAAAAGGCCTCTTAAAGAGAAATTATGATTCCTTTGCTGCCTGGACTCTGAGGGGCGAGGATTTCTAAGCATAAGCAAGGAATCTCCAACAGATTACCTTGGGTTAGCCTTAAAGGACACAATGTTTGCTTATTATAGAAGTTTCTGTTATCTTTTGGAACCGAATACTGTAACTCATTTGTGTGCATGTTACCTGCTTTAACCTTGTAAATAACTCTCATTTCTTTTTCCTAGTTAATCCTTAGTTAGTTTACTATAGGATTAGCTACAAGCATTGTCTTTGGTGTGAGTTCTAGGATGCAAATTGACCTGGGTAAGTTACTGGTCGTTTGGGACTGAGAGTAACCTGAATATTTTGTCAAGTATCAGAAGGGTAGCCCTCTTAGTCTAAATCTGGAAAAAGCAACAGAGGGTCCTGTGGCACCTTTAAGACTAACAGAAGTATTGGAGCATAAGCTTTCACGGGTGAATGCCCAGAAGTGACCAACTTTCACAGAGTCAATCTTGCCTGGGTGGCAAGGAAGATTGGAATGCCGAGGAGACTGTGAATCCACATTGAGGCTATATAGTGGCTTAGGAATTTACACTTGTTACTTGACTGATGAAATCTAAGTCTACAACTCATGATCTGTTTAGAGTTTGTGCCCTGCTTCTTAACAGTCTGCCCTGAGGTTGGTATTCTTGCTCATGAGTCACTGCAGACAGCATGACAGTGGTCACCTCTAAAAGAACAGGATAATTCAGGCTCCATTGCTCATCTGGTCCTTGGCCCAAGCCTGCTAATTAATGTCACTTGTAGAGGTGTTTTTTTCTGATGGGAATACTCGTCCACTAGGAAATGATGAAAACCACAAATCTGTTTGCAACTGATCTTCTAACAACCTTAATCTCCAGAAGGTGATGCTGTGAATAACAATGTGTGGGGCTCTGTTTCAAAGGAATTGTTACAGTTCTGCCCCTGAACATATAAAGTTTCATTTGCAGCTCTTATGGTTCAAGAGGCCGGGTTCAAGTAATCTGCCCACTGGGAGACAGGTTACTTCTTAGATCTTAAGACCAGATGGGACCATTGGGATCATGTAGAACTCCTGGGTAACACAGGTCCATAGAATTTCACCAAGTGATTCCTGTGTCATAGATGCTGAGTTTCATGAGACAGCGTACCACAATGCATTTGCAAAACACTGTATCTTAGATTGAAAAGTCAGATTTAAATACCTCCCTAGGGATACACTGTTCATTAGGTTATTGAAACAGTAGCCTCTTAGTTCCTCAGCTTTTCAGCCTGTTTCGTTAATGGACTCTTAGAGAGCCTAGCCTTTGTGGGTCAGTTCTTGTGGAGTTAAATTCCATGTAAAATTCTTATGTTATTTTTGGTGAAAAATTGTCATTGGACATGTGAAATAGCCACTCCGATGGAGACCTGTGTTAATTAAACAAAAGGCACTAGGCTGTCTGTAGATATGTGATCTGTAAAATGTTACATCTGGTTCAATAGACTCTTCCTCTGGAAATGATTACAGCTAGAATGCTAGGCAGGGAGCCCAGTTTCCTTGCCATCGGGGACCCACTTATCTCTCTTGATCCTTTTTGCAAGCACCAAACTGACACAGTGCCATTTCTGTTAATTACTGAATTGGTGTTGTTGTTGCTTGGTTCCCTTACTGTTTGAATAATTGCTGAGCCTTCTTGCATAAACACTATCTGAACTAGGATGTTGAACATGCTTCCATTTTAACACTAATTACAAGCTGATTTTTCCAGGATGTTTTTGTTAGTTCAATTTCTTATTCAAGTTCATGTGTAAACCGATTCCTCTTCCTTCCCCCTTCGACCTTTACCCCGCCCTCTCCATTTTTGTTGTTACATTTAATTTTGGGCCTCACCTATGAAATTTTCAGTTCAGAGCAACTGTCCTGAGTGGGTTATAAAGCCTTGGAAATAGAGACATGCTGCGACTAGTGGATACCAATATAATTCAGTCTTGTAAAATTATCATGAGAATTTACCAGTCCAGAAACAAAATCTACTTGGCCGCCCTTAGCATGACCATGAGAATGAAAAAACAAATGATACTGTACTCAATTTTCTAAGATGATTTTCCCTTGGTGAGATAATTTTTTCAAGGCTGCTGTAATTACGGTGACCAGATGTCCCGATAAAATCGGGATCGTCCCGATTTTTAGCTGTTTGCTCTGCCGGCAGCACTCTGCTTCCTCCCCGTGTCCCAATATTTTCTTCCTCTGATCTGGTCACCCTAGCTGTAATTAATATATTAAAGGACCTAACATTAAACAAAAAAATGGTCTAGGAACAGTCTTTCTATTAGTGGAGTTTATAGTTATATAGGGCCTTAGATTTTCAGAAGCAGTTTCCCATTGTATATCCAAAATTGATAGGCAGCTAGGCATCTAAATGGTAATTGAACATGCTAGTCAAGTTATTTGATGTCTAAATGACATCAGTCAGCCAATAAGATACTTGCAGGTGAAGCTCTGAGCCTGCAAACTGAAACCAAAATTGAGAAGGTTGCAAACATGGCTCAAGGTCATGATAATGTCCCAAAATTCAGAGAATATTCTTCTGTATTGAACACTAATAAACATTACCATCCCAGACCAAAGCAAATTAACTATAAAGAAAAAGCTTTGGTGGAAATTTCCATTTTCCCGTGTCATCCTTCAGCTTGAAAAGGAGGCCCCTCTGAATGGCACACTTCCCTTGCATTGCTATTACTAAGGATTTTTGAAATCTTTCATTTTAAATTCCTTCCCTGTGCTTTCCCCTCCCAGGAATTGGTGTTCCTTCATGAAGTCCCAGCTGGTCACATACACAGCTGCCTGCAAGAAAGAGAAATATGTGATTAAATCACAGCAGCCTTGTTCAAATGGAGCCCCAGACTGCCAGAAAATCATGTAAGTATCCTTAGTGGTATTATTATTTGTATTATAGTAGTGGCCCAGGACCATGTTGTGTTAGGCACTGTACAAACACAAAACAAAGAGATGGGCCTGTCCCAAGGAGCTTACAAGTATCAGCCAAGAGGCAACAGGTGGGTATAGATAGATGAGAGAGTTCAAGTAAACAGTGAGGCAATATTGGCCAGTCTCTACACACCAGAAGCCTCGTCACTGTCAGGTTTTTTGTACAAGTCACAGAAATGAGAGTTTTGAGGGGTCTGAAAGAGGGCAATGGGGTTGCTTTGTCAGTGTTTACGGGGAGTGCCTCCCAAGCATGAGGGGCTGGCACAGGAGAAAGCATGAAGGTGTTTGTTTGAAAATTGAAAAACTGGGTAGTGGGGGCTGGCATCATAGGCCAATTGGCGGTGAGCATCAACAGTTCATAGGTAGGGTGGGGTTTGACTGTGAAGGGCCTTGAATGTGAAAAAAGCAGTTTATGTTTGATGTGATAGAAAAGGGGGAAGCCAGTGGAGGAATCAAAGAGAAGGGTGACGTGGTCAATGTGATGGGTTAGGAAAATGTGTTACAGTAAAATAAAACAAGCAGCCCAAACATCCTGCTTTTTTATATACCTCATAAAATTAGAGAACCCAAGGAATATTTGTTTAATTTTCCCATTATCTGCTTCTTTATTGGCTTCAGTAAAACCAATGGAGGCAGCTAAACCTTTTTCTTGTACATATTCAGGGTGAGATTTTCAAAAGTTCGTAAGCGACTTAGCATATGTATTCACTGCAAAAGAAAGTGTGTTCTTAACTTGTGGTTGCCAACGTGTGTTAAAGTAGCAGTGAAGACTTGGCAACTCAGCATCTACTCAGGCTAGCAGCTCAAATTCAACGGCAGGCTCCTCTGTAGGCTTTCACACAAGCTGTTAACTGAAATTAAAAGCCAAGTTGCCTTGTGTTCACTGCTATTTCAACCTGTGTTAGCTAACACAGGTTAAGAATGTACTTTGTTTTGCAGAGAAGACATACCCGTAGAAGCACAAGTCCCATTCAAACCCAACTGAGACTTGTACTCCTAAGTCATATGTGCTTGTGTGTAATCTAAACTTAGCTTAGGCATCTTTAACTGAGGGAAGAGTCCTTAACTGTCATCAGGGCTGGCTCTTGGTTTTTTGCCGCCCCAAGCAAACTGCGGGGGGGAGGGGGGGGAGCGGCGTTTGGAGCAGCGAAGCAAAAAAACCAACAAAAAACACAAACACCCGTGGGGCGGCTGGAGCGGCAAGGCACACAAACACACACACACACACACACACACACACACAAAACACCTGCGGGGCAGCCGGAGTGGCAAAGCAGAAAAAAAAAAAAAAAAACCCTGCAAGGCGGCCGGAGCCGGAGTGCGCGCCCGGGCTAGCGGGGGGGAGAGAGAAAAGGGGGGCGGCCAGGGCTTCAGCGGGGCGCGCACCACATGGCCTCTCCTGCTGCGCCACCTGCCGGGAGGGCTCTGCGCCACTCCGGTCAGCTGGGAGGGAAGGACGCGGGCTGCCCTGCCGAGTTTGTTGCAGGGCGCTCCCCTCCTCTGCGCCGCCGCCCCCTACAGGGCGGCTGGAGCGGCAAACCAAAAAGAAAAGGAAAAAAGAAGGGCAGCCGGAATGCCGCCTTGGAATCTGCTGCCCCAAGCACGAGCTTGCTCGGCTGGTGCCTAGAGCCGGCCCTGACTGTGATATCTTTACTAAGGGAGTCACTAACTGATCTGTGCTTAAACACATTAAAAGAAAGGCTGAAGTCAGAGATCATTAAGACCCTGATCCTTAATGGCAGACTCTTACACATGCGTATTTCTATGCAATGTGTCTCCATTAACTTCAATGGGACTACTCACAATGCATAAAATTAAGCACAGTGTAAGTGTCTGCAGGTTTAGCACCTAAGATTGCATTGGGTACTATTCCCCGAGAAGATGATGTCTGTGCAAGGAACAGTGGCAAGAGCTTGAGGTACCAATACTGGTACATTTGATAGTGGTTGGGAAACACTGGCTGAAAGAGAGACTTTTTGGTTAAAAATAATAAAAAATAATATATTTAATATATAACACATTCTTACCCGTTATTAATTTATTAAAAAAAATTTTTAAATCTTATTTGTAACCTATTCATGCATTAATTTGTCCATTGCTCTGAACAATGAAATTAGACTGTCCAATTTGGTTTTTGTTTATAGCCTGTTTCAAGTCAGTTTTAAATGTCTCTGGTACTAGCAGTATGCTGCAAACGGCAGTAGAATGTCTGTTTAAAAATAAACTAGTTTCCATTATAATTTGTTTTCAAAAGTCAGAAAAGATATTCCAGTTGGCATTTGGATTTTGAGTGAAATTTGGACCTGAACGTATAATCCATCTGTGGTGTTTCTCATAGATACACCAATAACAAAACTGCAATTGTATGTCCCTTTAAGGCCACCACACAGTAACAGAAGACCACAACACTTCTGGAATTTAATCTAACTCCAACACTTGTGGAAGCAATTACAGTAGAACCGCAGAGTTACAAACACCAGAGTTACAAACTGACCAGTCAACCACACACCTCATTTGTAACCGGAAGTACACAATNACAGTAACAGAAGACCACAACACTTCTGGAATTTAATCTAACTCCAACACTTGTGGAAGCAATTACAGTAGAACCGCAGAGTTACAAACACCAGAGTTACAAACTGACCAGTCAACCACACACCTCATTTGTAACCGGAAGTACACAATCAAGCAGTAGCAGGGACCAAAAAAAAAAAAAAAAGGGGGGGGGGCAAATACTGTATAGTACTGTGTTGAACATAAATTACAAAAAAAAAAAAAAAAAAAAAAAAAAAAAAAATCAGGGAAAGCAGCATTGTTCTGCATAGTAAAGTTTCAAAGCTGTATTAAGTTAATGTTCAGCTGTAAACTTTTGAAAGAACAGCCATAATGTTTTGGCAGTTACAAACATTTTGAGAGTTACAAACAACCTTCATTCCTGAGGTGTTCCTAATTCTGAGGTTCTATTGTACAGAGTGGAACAAGTTGTTGGAGCTCTTCTAATTAAAGAATGGTAACCTCTACCTCTGAGTGTGACTGGTTTTACATTTGTAAGACACTATGGAAACTAACATTCAGTTGCTAACCCTGGACTCCTTTATAACTATCACAATGATACTTCTTTTCTGAAAGAGGAATGTAGCGAGGGGTCTACTAAAAAAAGTATGAAAATCAAATCACAGTGTACTGAGGTGGAAAAGAGCGCTTTCACTACACAGACAGTCAGAATGCTCTGCTGAGCAGCATAGATGCATGTTATTTGATTTCTTAATTTTTTGTACTAGCCATCTAGTACAGTATTAGGACCAGATTCTCAGCTGGTGGAGATTTATACCAATTGAGAATCAGGTCCTTAGTCTCATGTTTTTCATTTTCCAGGTATAGGGCAACTTTGAAGCCAGTGTATCGTGTGAAGCAGAAGGTTTTAAACTCTTTGCACTGGAAATGCTGCCCTGGTTATATTGGCGAGAACTGTGAACAACGTGGTAAGGAAAGTTAGAAAGTGAATGTGAGAATTAAGACTAGACACCAATCATGGTAGTTTGGGAGGGGCAGGGAGAACTTCTCTTTTTTAAATAATTAGGAACAAGAGATCTAAGTTGAGCAACAGGACTTAATTTTCTGCATTAGACCTTCTCTAAAGGCTTTCATTCCATTTTAGATGTCTGTATTTTTTTTAAAAAGACTGTTACTCATCTGTTCTTGTGTCTAAGGGTATGTTTACACTACCCGCCGGATTGGCGGGCAGCAATCAATCCAGGAGGGATCGATTTATCGCGTCTAGTCTAGATGCGATAAATCAACCACCGAGTGCTCTCCCGTGGACTCCTGTACTCCAGCGCCGCGAGAGGCGCAGGCAGAGTCGACAGGGGAGTGGCAGCAGTCGACTCACCACGGTGAAGACACCACTGTAAGTCGATCTAAGTACGTCGACTTCAGCTACGTTATTCATGTAGCTGAAATTGCGTAACTTAGATCAACTCTTCCCCCCTCCCCCCCACCAGTGTAGACCAGGACTATGATGTGAGGCCACCAACATGGCGCATCTTCTCGGGACTTCTATTCCCCGAATCTGCTGCTAGTTTGACATTATTAGTAGCTGTAATGGCTGCAGTCATGTAGAAGCCTGCTGTCATGCTCAACACACATGATGAAAGGTCTGTTTGCCACATTGCTGTGGGCTCAACTGAGATAGAAGTCTACCCTGCCAGTAGACTTCAAATTCCAAGTGAAGGGTGGTGACTAGGACAGTTTACAGCAGCAGATCAGTTACTAGAGAGATCATGATGTATTCAATTCCAAACAAGGTTAGTGGATCCTATACTCACTGCCCTCCACAGAATAGGGGAAACTGGCAGCTGACACACTAATGCATGGTGGGTTAGGTAATATTACCTCACCCACCTTGTCTCTCTAATATCCTGGGACCAACATAGCTACAACAACACCTCATACAAAAATGCTTATTGATCATGCTCAGAAGAGGAGCAAGAAACCCAAACTACATTAGTATTAGACAATTTCTCTTTGTAATTAAGGAGGCCACAGTGAGAACAAGTCAAGGAAGGTGAATCCTTATCTCACTCGTCCATGTATTCCGTAGTTTAAAAGAGAGTTTCTCTTTTTCCCTTTGTGGAGTTGGCTTATTTTTTATTTATTTATTTTGGAGGGCAGATCTAGCCCTCTGTAAAGCACTGCATATTTTGAAACATATTCTTTCATTTATGCTGTTAGAAGAAATACCATCAAATGTAGTGCATTTTGTTTGGTAAATGAGTGTTACAGAGAAGAAATTAAATGCAGGTACCCTCCCTTTAATTTTCTATTTCTATATGTTAACAGTGTACAGTCCTTCCTAGCTCATTTCTTAAAGGTCGATAAATCAGCATGAATAGAAGATCCACTGAGGCTTTATTATTATTTAAGCAATGCTATAAGCTTGTGGCACTGTAAAATAGGTAACTGTTCCAGTCCAGAAAAAGGTTCACTGCCCTGAGGAACTTGTAATCCAAAGGTCTGACCTTGGAGTCCTTACTCATATGGGTGTGGTAGGACTGGTCTTAAATGTACAAGCAGTTAAAAAGCAATACAGACTGATGTGTGATATTGCAATGATGAGTGCAGTAACTGGGCAAGTGGGTAGACAGAATGATTTAATATCTGGAATGCTTCATGGTAGAGGTGGAATTTAATTAACACAGAAAACAAGGGGCAGGTCCTTAACATGTAAATTGACATAGCTTCATTGCCTTTAACAGTGCTGTCATAATTTACACCAGCTGAAGATCAACCTCTATATGTATAAAATGAAAAGAGATCCCTTCTGTTTTGAGTAGTTGACTTGTGTGAAACAATTCACAGGAGAGGGGAAAGCAGGCTGTGCCATTAATATGCAATTTATCAAATCTCAATTGCAGATCCCAATTTTGTTCCAGTGCCTGCTAATCATACAGAAGGACTGGAAGATGGAGAAGAGTTCTCAAGCAAAAGTATGTTCTTGAACTTAACTCACTGCATCTCTTTAACCTCATAAAAACAGATGTATACAATGAGAGGAAGGACTTTTCAGCTGCTGTATACATGCTCTATGTGGACAATAGCTGTCTATATAGTGAATTTGATTGCTTTGGGAAGACCTTTCCCCTTCAGTTGGTGAGAAGTCTTTAAGTGTATATATCTTGTTTGTGTTAACCCTGTATAACATTTCTACAAATGATCATGGAAGAAGAGATCATTTGTTCAGTACAGTAACTCCTTGCTTAACATTGTCGTTATGTTCCTGAAAAATGCTACTTTAAGCGAAACGATGTTAAGCGAATCCAATTTCCACATAAGAATTAATGTAAATGGGGGGGGTTAGGTTCCAGGGAAATTTTTTTCACCAGACAAAAGACACACACATACACTATCTATATACACACACACACACTCACATACAGTATAAGTTTTAAACCATTTAATACTGTACACAGCAATGATTATTGTGAAGCTTGGTTGAGGTGGTGGAGTCAGAGGGTGGAATATTTCCCAGGGAAAGCCTTACTGCTAAACGATGAACTAGCACTCGGCTGAGCCCTCAAGGGTTAACACATTGTTGTTAGTGTAGTCTCACACTTTACAAGGCTGCACGAATGGAAGGAGGGGAGACAGCATGGCAGAGAGAAACAGAGACACACACCATGCGTGTGAGTGAGAGATGCGCATAGCCCCTTTAAGTATGCTGACCCCACTCTAAGTACACTGCCCTTTTAGATAGATCAGCAAGTTGAGACAGGAGCTGCTGCCAGCATGCTCCCTCCATCTTGAGCACTGTCGTGTCCCCCCCCCCGCTCTATGGAGATGGGGTAAGTGGGGGGCAGGAGCAGGGGGGAGGGGGACACCCTCACATTAGCACCCTTCTCCCCCCACCCCCCGCACAGCAAGCAGGAGGCTCCCGGGAGCAGCTCCAAGGCAGAGGGCAGAAGCACATGGCAGTGCGGGGAGGGACAGCTGAACTGCTGGCAATTGATAGCCTGCTGGGCTGCTGCTGCACAGGGAACTTAGGGGAAGGGTGAGCTGCCGATCCACCCTGGTTCCAAGCCCCCATCACTAGCTCCAACGGGCTGGTCTTTCCGCAAGCAGTGGACAAAGCAGGCGGTTGCCAAATGACGTTATAAGGGAGCATTGCACAACTTTACACAAGCATGTTCCCTAACTGATCAACAACATAACAAAACAACGTTAACTGGGACGACTTTAAATGAGGAGTTACTGTATAAGATGCTCCCCAACCCTTCCGTGTAAGGGAATCCCTTTTTGTAAGCCTGTAAGTTTGACACAGGATCCTGCCAAGCTTGAGACAAAGTGACCCAGATTTTCAAAATTGGGTGCCTCGTTGGACTCCTTTGCCAATAGGTAGGCACCTAAATAAGTATCCTGATTTTTTAAAATGTACTGAACACCTGGCAGCTCCCATGGACTTTGACGCTGTACAAATACATACCTGTCCTGAAGTACTAACTGTCTTTTTGGTCTCTCACTGCCCTAGACTGACTTGTAGTACAAGAATACCCAGGGAAATTAAAGTAACCACTCTATAACTTTATATCAAACGGGCACTTAACAAGGTGAGAATACGAACTAATACAAAGTATTAATTCTTTCACTGTTTTGGAGATTTCAACATGAAATTGCTCTTCCTCCAAGGTGAATTCTACCATTGTCAAGAAGTGGAAACCTATTGCTCAGAATATTTATCAGAAAAACAAAATGGTATTTTAGAGTCATTAATAAAATACACCTGCCCAAGGCTCTGATGGCATTACTATGGACTTAGCGCGTTAGATCCATACCTCAGCACTCTGTCCTATCAGTCTGACAAAATGTACTGGGTCCTTGTGCCTCTAGGAAATGGTCCAGTTTTTAAGTGCTATTAAATATCTCCTAACAGCTGGCTTTAGGGCAATGTTACAGCCTTGGCAGACACTGTCCTCTGTCAGACACTGAGCTCAGCTTGCATAAATAGCTGCTGCAAGGAGAGTTGAGAGTATAAAAGATTTTTAATGAAGGTGAAGGAAACAGAGCTGGATTGGAAATATTTTCTCCCATCCCATGAAAATTTTCAAGATTTTAAAGAAGTTCCTGTTCTGCATTGGGATGAAACAAAGACCTTTTGATATTTTTGAAAATAAATAAATAAATAAATAAATAAATAAAACCTCCGCAACCACACCCTTGAATAGCCAGTAGCCTGATGGTTAGGGTTCTCAGCTGGGATGTGGAAGACCCAGGTTCAAATCCCTGGCCTAGTGGCTCTTCTGCTCTCTTACCCTCCCCGCCTCCAGTTTTGACCAGAAAATCTATCTCGGACCTGAGAAACATTCCCGATGAAAAACTGTTCTGTCAAAAAATTCCTAACCAGCTCTACAAGCCAATGGTGTGTGATTGTATGTAGACCAATTTTGCTTAGAGTACATCTGGCACTGCAGTTAGGTGGTGTGATTCCCAGCTTGGATAGACATACATACGTTAGCCCTGCCTGAACTAGTATGTTAAAATAGCAGCATGGCTGTAGCAGCATGGGCAACTAGATTGAGCTGCTGCCTGTGAAGCTGTGGCCATAATGTTATTTTAGTGTGCTAGCTTGACCACGTCCATCTGCCTGAGCTGGGAATCACACCTTCCAGTTGCAGTGTAGCTGTAACCTTAGCCAACTGACTTGAAAGCTCTCATTCTGCAAGAGATGCTCATGGTGTGGCGGAAGGCTGTCATTATAATACTCCCATTGAAATAACTGGGACTACACGTTTAAGTGAGCTTATAATGTCATGTCCCCCAAAGCCTTTTGTTTATAGAGTCACTGGAAGACTCAAGGATGAATTAAATTTTTACTCAGTGAGTAAGGAATACAGGATTTGGTACAGAGCCTGCACCAGATTGGGGTGCACCTTTCACACTGTTGATTGCTGGATATTGTGTGGCTGATCACTTTCTTTCATTTTGCAATTAGTGTCAACATCACTGCAGGCAGAAGAAATTACGAAAACCATTCAGAATCATAAGGCACTTCTGGAAGATCTTCAGAACGATATTCATCAGTCAGCCGGAGATTTACAGAAACTGCTTGAAAACAACATTACCAACATGACGTCAAAACTGAACCAGAGTAAATCTGGTGAGAGGATTGGCACAGACACATCAGTGTTGAAGCTGGCATTGTAGATTCATATATACCAGAACGAAAATCTAGAAACTAAAACCTATTCTGTGGGTTTTTACTTCAATTTTTAGGGTATATCTACAATGCGGAGATACGATTGCAGCATGTGGAAACCTACTTGTGTTAGCTTTGATTGAACTATCTCAAACTATAGCAGTGAAGCTTTGGTGGCACAGGCTAGATGTTTGAGTACAGACCCAATATCGCGGGCAGGTTTGTCTGGGCTGCCACAGTTTCATTGCTATTGGTACTTGTGCTAGCTAGATCAAAGGTCACTAAGACATAACTTAGTGTAATTTACATGCCACAAAGGCTGAAAAATGGGTATCAGGAAAAGCAATTCAATGCGTAAGAGAAAGCAGGCTCCTTACATTTACTAGTTCATTTCTTTTCCTGTTGCGCCCTTCACCTTCCTCCCTTTACTGTGTAAATTTTTGCAGAGACATTGTGTACACATTATACTGAATTCCAGATTGGTGGAAGTTACATAAGAGTGAGTGTCTGAATTCTCCAAATCAGCCTGTACTCCATACATACCTTCACTGCTGAATTTGGCCTACTAGTGAGCCATGGGTTCTTAGAATCTGATTCCTTAATAAGAAAGGATCAGTGTTTGAGTCGGTTACCATCAAGTACAGAGAAGATATCACATACCGTTATAGGTGACTTTGCAGATGCTGCCCAGGCCCAGTGTAATATTCCTTGTGTTTGTTATTAAAGTCATTTTAGTTTATGCTGTCCCTAAATTTTCAGATTTCAGTGTGTTGAATAATTTTGTATTTGACACAGTTGCACAGTAGGTATCAGAGGGGAAGGCATTATGGGATTGTGGGATACACATATTAACTTGTGCGGGGTGTTGCTAAAATGGCCAGTTGAGAAATTATCCTCATAAATTCGGAGTTAACATGCTTCTTAGATGAACAGGGGAATTTCACACCTCTCAGAGTTATTGTTTCAAAGTGGCTGTAAGATCGGAAAGACAAGACTGTATTTACTTATGCTCGGTTTAAATTGGAAGATTATTTTTCTGACCATAAGTAAGGCTATGTTTTAGTCACGGGTATTTTTAGTAAATGTCATGGACAGGTCATGGGCAGTAAACAAAAATTCATGGCCTGTGACCTGTCCATGACTTGTACTACATACTCCTAAAACTAGGGTGCTCTGGGGCAGGGGGCGGCCCAGGGGTGCCGTGGGTCCTCTGGGGGGGAGGGTGGTCAGGGACCCCCGCTGGTACTGGGGGGCGGGATTGGTAGGGCTAGCAGGTTCCCAACCCAGCTCCATGTGGTTCCCTGGAAGCGTTGACATGTCCCTCGGCTCCTAGGTGGAGGCATTGCCAGGGGGCTCCACGCACTGCTCCCGCCCCAGGTGGGACATGTCGCCACTTCCAAGGAGCCCTCCTGATATAAGCGCCACCCAGAGCCCTCACCCCATCCCGCACCCCAACCTCTTGCCCCAGCCCTGAGCCCCCTCCCACATCCAAACTCCGGCTGCTGCTGGGGGAGCATGGTGGCCCGAGATTGCCCCTGCAGCAGTCAGTGCACCTGGCCCAGAGGCTGCCTGAGCTGCTCAGGCGGCCCCCAGCCACTGCAGAAGTCACGGAGGTCCCACAAAGTCCCAGAATCAAAGACCTCTGTGACAGACTCACAGCCTTAACCATAAGTATTAGAAGCTTAATTCTCTTTTAAAGGAAAGTCTAGATTTTTTGGGGATATTGTGATAGTCACTACAGTCCAAGCCTGGAAAGGTTTATTTTCCCAAAACATCATTTAAATTTTTTCTTTTAGTTTTATAGGAACATTTTTCTTAGATTTTGTGTTGTACAATTTAATTTTGTGTTACAGAACTGCCTGAAAGGCTCCTTCAGCAAATGCTGTTTCCTCATATGGAGAGTTTCCTGAAGGAACATTTTAACCCAATGTGGGCAAACTTCAATAAAAGCTTACAGAGCCTCTCCAGCATGGTAAGAAACTTGTCCAAGGATGTGGAGGCCAACAAAAAAAGCATAGAGAAATTCCAAGAAAGCACCGTGCCCAAGAAGGAATTCCAGGAGCTAGGAACTAAGTTTGAATCGAAAGTTCAAGAAAATGTAATGAGAGTGGACCAGCTGAAAAGGGAAATAGGCAATCATCTACACATGCAGCAGACTACCATTCACAACAATCTCACCATGATCAAGGCAGATACTGATATGAAGCTCAAGAGGTATCATAAGATACAGCAGTCCCATTTATTAGCTTTGAACAGTAGCATGACAGACATAAAACAAGAGCAAGAAAACCTTGAAGATGAACTTGAGACTTTGAACAGAAACTTAACAGAACTCTCTTTATACTGTGGCAACAAAGATGAAGCTACCTGGCTATCCATCAGGCAACTCAATGAGACCTTGATAGGGCATGAAAAGCAGCTTAAAGAACTGTTCATGGAGTCAGATGCGGCCTTTGAGGATATTACTGTTTTAGATAAATGGGTTAAGGATTTAAAAGCCAAGTCAAAGCATGAATCAGAGGAGTTTAGAGTAGCCTTAATGGAGAAATCACTTATTATAGAAGAGAACAAAGAAGCTCTGGAAAGGCAGATATTGGAGCTCAACTATACCCTCTCAAATCTTCAAGAAAGCCACTGGGATCTCTTAAAGTACATGAGAGAGTGCAATTGTGCGAAAATATCTTCTGACATTGACATACTGGAAGATCATCAAAAGAATATCACCCGTTCCCTAGAGAATACCCAGCTAAACTTAAAGGAAGTGCAACACCTAGAGATGTCTTCAAAGGATCTCTTGAGGAGTGAAATTGAAGAGCTGTCCACGGCTTTTAATTCTATCCACCAGTCTCTTGGTTATCAACAAGAGCAAAGCAGACAACTGATGGACAGCATGTCTCATCTTAAATCACAAATTAAGATTTTGTCAGAAGATATTGGCTTCCTGAAGAAGAAAGATGAGGAAATTCATGGCCACATCAAGTATCTCAATAGCTCTTTCAATTCTCTTTTGGAAGATGCAATGCGGCATGAAACAGCACTAGAGGCCTTGTTGGGAGCAGAAATTATGGAGGTATTGTCTGAAGAAAACCCTAACACCTTAATATCGCCAGTAGCTCAACTGCAAGAAGCTCTCAGACACACCTCAGATAAACTCAAAGAGCAAAATGTGACTTTAGAATCCCTTACAAAGAGATTTAATTTCCTGGAGATTGGTCGTGAGAGTAACCATGGTGCTCAGAATGTCCCTAAACATCCAGAACATAAAAAGCAAACAAAAAACACTCTGGAGGAAGTCAGGAGCCCACACAGCAATGTAGAACATATGGAGCCTAACCATGAGGCTTCCAGGGATGACATCGTGGATAATCCAGCATATAATGATATCATGACTCTAAAAAAAGAGATCAAACATCTAAGTATGGACATCAAGAGGCATCAATCATGGAGGGACGATAACAATAATTGCTGCAATCATACTGTAGTAAATCTAGTGGAACCACTCAGCATTTCAATGGAGATTCTGAAGGCAGATTTAGTAACCACCAAACAGAGTTTTGAGGACCATCTACAGATTTTTCAAAAACTGTTTGGAAGTACTGAAGAATTAGTTGCCTCAAACATAAGTCTGGACATTACAAAGATTCAGTCAATGATGACCAAAAAGATGAGGCGGCAGCAAAAAGGTCATGAGAAGCAAAAAAGGAGAGACAAGAAACAGACTGATGAGAACAGAGAACACATGCAAACTATAAATGGAAGAAATAAAATAGAGGCTGAGCTTTTGGAAAAAGGTAGGTTCTCCCCCTCCCCATGCCGTAGCTTGTTTCTGAGCCTCACAGCATGCTTCAGGTGTATGGTATATATAATGTGAGAGCTGGTCGGTGTTTCAGTGCAATCAAAGATTTGATATTGCATTTGGCTCCTTGACTGGTATAAAGTGGCGCAGCTCTATTGCGGTCAGTGGAGTTACAGATTTACAACAGCTGAGTAACTGGCCCTTAACATTAAAAGCTCCATGTTTTGCTTGCAATTGCTGGTGATGACTTAAATGGTTTTTTGTTCTGAGTCAGGATGAGGCTGCTGGGTCTCCAAGCATTGGTTCAGTCTCCATCGTTATTTGAGTCTGGGAGGAACAAAAAGGGCCAAATCCTATTCACCTTGCTAACAGGAACAGGCATGTTAACTTAATTGGGTTACTTGAGTGAACAAAGTGGGAAAGCTTGGGTCCAAAGGAAGCATATTACTTGTCCACGTTAGAGATTCATACACAGGTTTCTACCTAGCACTTCTTCATTGATTACCAATTCCTCTTTACTACAAACCTGCTTCTTCATGATTGTTAACCATGTATCCCCACAGCCTACTCATCTGGGGCACTGCAAAAACGGCACATACTAATCCTACCTGCCAGAGTTGTAGAGTGTTGCTTGTGTGATGATCCCAGCTCAAAATATGAAATTGCCTCGGTCACAGCACCAGCCAGACTTTCAGGCCAGCCCAGTTAAGAATGTTGTAAAAATGCAGTTAGATTGAATAAACAAAGAGGTTACATGGATCAATAATTTCAGGTGAACTTAATGTTCACCAGCAGGACAGAACAGGAGACATAGCACTTTTCTTATTTGCAGAATAACTCACACTGGTGCTGTACCTCGGTGCAGTCAGCCTCATAATTTCCAAGGTTATTGATTTAATCACTTTCCTAATGAGAGCAAAATGCAGGTGACACTGTTTATTATACTCTTGTTTAAATAAAATATGTGCAGCTATCTGTGCAAGTACATAAATGCACATTTCTTTTTCAAATGCCAGGACTTCAGCAAATTGAATGCTCTGTTACATCCCAACTGCAAATTGGCATTAAGATCTAAATTAAAATAAAACTGATAGTCATTACAAATGATAGATAAGATAAAAGATATTAAAAAAAATAAAAGATATTACCTCACCCACCTTGTCTCTCTAATATCCTGGGACTGACATGGCTACAACTACAGTGCATACAACAAATGATAGCTGTCTTTTATCTGCACTGTTCCATTTTTGACCCGTTACACTTCTGTTCTTACATTTTAGCTGCTTTATTTACCTTGCTCCACACTCCTGCAATGTGTTCCTCAGAATAAGATATGTAACTGAGAACAGGTTTTGACATGCAGCAGGAAGAATCATTTAATAGAAGCCTGTTTATTTTTCCACTGAGAACTTCAACTGACTCATCAAGTACGATTTTTTTTTTTTTAATGTCAAGAATGGGACCAACTCAATAAGGAATTAAAAGCCTGTTCTGTAACGTCATCTCACTGAAAAGATCTCTTGCTTTCCTGAGTAAGAACTTCAGACACTCAGGAAAGTTAAGGTGAATCAACTAAAGTAAAGTGGCTTTAGTTTGCTATAACTTAATCTTTTGAGAGCATCCATACAGGGGTTTAATATGCTGTACTTTATGTGTTTCAACTTCATACCTTTAGTTGATTCACCAAAACTTCCCTGTTTTTTCCCATGTAGACAAGCTCTGAATGGGACTGAAGATTCTCATCACTTAAAATGTGTTGTTTACTGACTGCTTTTGGCACTGATTCTGTAGGTTCCTTTCTATCATGCTTCACTGCAGTGCCCTCTGCTGGTAAGAAGTATTTCTTTATAGATTCACAGACTGAGCCCAGAAGGGACCATTTCTAATAATTTAGTCTAACCTTTTGCATAGCATAGGCCATAGAATTTCACCCAGTAGTTCATGAATTGAGCCCAGTAACTTTTTATTGAGCTAGAGTAAATCCTTTAAAAAGACATCCAAATCTGGATGGAGAGTCCGTCACATCCCTAGGTAAAGTATTCTAATGTTTAATTACCCTCACTGTTAAAAACGTGTACCTTATTTCCAGTCTGAATTGAGCTTCCATCCATTTAATCTGGTTATTCCTTTATCTGCTAAACTAAAGATCTCTATCAAAAACCTTTTCCCTGTTTATGTAACTCAGACCACCTTCAAGTCATTTCTTAAACTTCTTTTTGATAAACTACATAGATTGTGCTTCTGAAGTCTTTTACCGTAAAGCACGTTTTCCAGACCTCAAATCATTCTTGTGTCTTTTCTGAATATTTTTCAATTTTTAAAAACATCCTTTTTAAAGTGTGGACTCCAGAACTGGAGAATGTATTCCAGAAATAGTCTCGCCACTGCCATATACAAAAGGTAATATGAACTCCCTGCTTTAATTTGATAATCTTTTACAGTAAAAGACTTAAAAATAAGGCACTGCTTTAAGATATGTGGTTTGGCATTATTTTATCTAGAATTATGGAAACGCCTGTTGCATGTACATAGACTCATAGAAGATTAGGGTTGGAAAAGACCTCAGGAGGTCATGTAGTCCAACCCCCTGCTCAAAGCAGGACCAATCCGAACTAAATCATCCCAGCCAGGTCTTTATCAAGCCAGGCCTTAAAAACCTCTAAGGATGGAGATTCCACCACCTCCCTAGCTAACCCATTCCAGTGCTTCACCACCCTCTTAGTGAAATAGCTTTTCCCAATATCCAACCTAGGCCTCCCCCACTGCAACTTGAGACCACTGCTTCTTGTTCTGTCATCTGCCACCACTGAACAGCTTAGCTCCATCCTCTTTGGAACCCCCCTTCAGGTAGTTGAAGGCTGCTATCAAATCCCCCCTCACTGTCCTTTTCTGCAGACTAAATAAGCCCAGTTCCCTCAGCCTCGCCTCAAAAGTCATGTGCCCTAGCCCCCTAATCATTTTCATTGCCCTCTGCTGGACTCTCCAATTTGTCCACATCCTTTCTGTAGTGTGTGTGTGGGGCAGAAGGGGGGCAAAACTGGATGCAATACTCCAGATGTGGCCTCACCAGTGCCGAATAGAAGGGAATAATCACTTCCCTCGATCTGTTGGCAATGCTCCTACTAATGCAGCCCAATATGCTGACAGCCTTCTTGGGAACAAGGGCACATTGTTGACTCATATCCAGCTTCTCGTCCACTGTAATCCCAGGTCCTTTTCCTCAGAAATGCCACTTAGCCAGT
The DNA here is from genome assembly GCF_013100865.1 of Trachemys scripta elegans. NCBI lineage: Eukaryota > Metazoa > Chordata > Testudines > Emydidae > Trachemys > Trachemys scripta. Next base: position 73,541,088 of record NC_048304.1, read on the forward strand.
TGGTCCCCAGCCTGCAGCAGTGCATGGGATTCTTCCATCCTAAGTGCAGGATTCTGCACTTGTCCTCATTGAACCTCATCACATTTCTTTTAGCCCAATCCTCCAATTTCTCTAGGTCACTCTGGACCCTATCCCTATCTCCAGTGTATCTACCTCTCACCCAAGCTTAGTTGCACCCTCAGCAAGTTCACGGATGACATCCATCCCATCATCTAGATCATTAATGAAAATTTGAACAAAGCCAGCCCAAGGACCGACCCCTGGGGCACTCTGCTTGATACTGGCTTCCAACTAGACATCAAGCCATTGATCACTACCCGTTGAACCCGACGATTTAGCCAGCTTTCTATCCACCTTATAGTCCATTCATCCAATCCATACTTTTTTTAACTTGCTGGCAAGAATACTGTGGGAGACTGTATCAAAAGCTTTGCTAAACTCAAGATATATTACGTCCACCACATTCCCCATATACACAGAGCCAGTTAGCTCATCATAGAAAGCAATTAGGTTGGTCAGACATGACTTGCCCTTGGTGAATCCATGTTGACTGTTTCTGGTCTCCCCATGAAATCTGGTCTTTTGTATACTTTTACTCTATACCATACAGATTAACAGATTTCGTGGGGGAGACCAGCATTTCTCAAACTTGGGTTCACAACCCAAAAGAGGATCGAAGGGGAGTTGCAAGGTTATTGTAGGGGGATCATGGTATTGACACCCTTACTTTGGCGCTGCCTTCAGAATTAGGTGGCCGGAGAGCAGCAGCTGTGAAGAAGTAGGGTGGTAATACCATACCATGCCTCTCTTACTTCTGCGCTACTGACTTCAGAGCTGGGTGGCCGGAGAGTGGTAGCTGCTGACTGAGGGCCCAGCTCTGCAGGCAGCAGTGCACAAGTAAGGGTAGCAATACCCATATCATGTCATCCTTACTTCTGGGCTGCTGCTGGTGGCACTGCCTTCAGAGCTGGACTCCTGCCTAGCAGCTGCTGCTCTTTAGCTGCCCAGTTTGGAGGGCAGCGTTGCTGCCAGCAGCAGAGCAGAAGGGTGGCAATACCACGACCCCCCTACAATGACCTTGAGACCCCCCATTACCTTATTTTGGGCCAGGACCCCTTTAGTTACAATCCCATGAAATTTCAGATTTAAATATCTGAAATCATGAAATTTATGATCTTTAAAATTCTATGACTGAAATTGACAAAATGGACTGTAAATTTGTAGGGCTCGACCTATAATGAACCAATTCATCCTTTACAAACAGGTTTTATAAGTTTGTGTTTTATATGACATCTGATTCTTCTTTACAACAAAGAATGAAAATTTGAGCAGTCTAGTAACATTCCATAAAGAACAAGAGGCATTTAGTTGTAAAAATATTTCTCTAATTAGTATGGAACAATTTCAAATATACATATGTTATTTGGGTGAATCTGGTGTACTATAAAAAAAATAGCCCAAATATTCAGTGCAACTATCCCACCAGCTACTTGGCCAAACAACCTACTAGACTTTGTCCAAGTAGTGATATATCTGCATTTGCAATTCATTTTTTAAAATGGATATGATATGATCTACTCCAGAGAGATCATGATGTTCCTATTTATTCTCTGTCAATTACTTTCAGATCTGATTAGATTGTTTTACAAGTCAAGACAATTTTTCTGTCAGCACTTTGCATTCAACCCAGGAAATAAAAGAAGCAAGTTTTCTGTCTGCTTCATATATTAATGACTAACACAGATTATGGAATGAAAATTTTGCTAGCAGTGTTATTGATTAATGAGGCAGAATGGACTGTAGCTTGCTCTTATAGCTAGATCAGCTCAGCAATGCTGATGGCAGCAAAAAACGAGTTATTTGTATTATAGTAACACCTAGAAGCCTCAACCAAGATTGGGGCCCCACTGTGCTAGGCACTGCATAGACACACAATGAGCACACAAAGAGTAGGAGGGGAAGCAGAGGTGCAGAGAGGTAAAGTGACTTGCCCAAAGTCACACAGCAGAGCCAAGAATATAACCTAGATCTTGTGACCCACTAGTCCAGTGACCTACCCACTAGAACATGGCGCCTCATTAAATCAAACAGAGATGATTCGTAAGACCCAAAGGAAGCAGATATGGATATATTACTGTTGAGCCATTTTGATTCCCATTGTGAGCACAATCTTATTTCAAATATTTACATTTAATAAGATAAGTTAACACAAATAAATATGTGGCAATCATAATTACAAGCTTTATTCCACTACCTACCTGTGGGGAGCAAGCGCAGAAAGAGTTGCTGTGTTGTTAAAACTGTTCCTCTCCCCGTGTTGTTCTAGATTCATCAGTGGCATTCTACGTTGGATTCTGCGAAGAATGGGATGAAGTAAAAGCACTGAGGTTTAATGAAACATACCTTAATTATGGTAACAGCTATTTCCCTGAACAGGGCTACTTCAAAGCACCTCAAAATGGTGTCTACATGTTTCTTATCAATGTGAAGTTTAGTGCAGGACCTGCACTAGGGCAGCTGGTTTTCAGCCATGGGAACAGAATGACTCTGTCAAGTAGTCAGAAGAAGGAGACAACTGGAAGCTCTGAGACCACTTTTGCTATGGCAGAGCTGAAGAAGGGGGAGAGAGTGTGGTTTGAACTGCTTCAGGGCTCTATAGTGAAAAGTAGCCCACCTGGAACAACCATGGGTGGATTTCTAATATTTAAAACTTGAAGTGTGCCATTGCTCATTAGTCAACATTTTCCCACAGATACAGTGGACCATCAATTACTGCCTGATCTGTGATTTGTTTGCATATAAATACTGTTGTGTGTTTTTAACATAGCACTGATTTACCTCCATATTCCTTTCTAGACATATTTGTTTTTTGATTACTTAAAGCATCACATAGAATTTAGAGAAATGGGATTTTATTAAGTTTCTTGTGTGTGATGAGTTAATGCGTTCAATGCAGTATCTCAGCCCAAGGTAAGTTAGAGTTGAGGGAAATTCCAAGATTTCAAAATGTAGTTTCATTCTGAATTGGGATGAAAAGTCAAATCTTTGATTTTTACATATAATACACCTCTACCCCGATATAACGTGACCCGATAGAACACGAATTCGGATATAACGCAGTAAAGCAGTGCTCCGTGGGGGCAGGGCTGCGCACTCCGGTGGATCAAAGCAAGTTCGATATACCACGGTTTCACCTATAACACGGTAAGATTTTTTGGCTCCTGAGGACAACATTATATCGAGGTAGAGGTGTAGTTCATTTTGATAAGGTCAAAATGTTTTGGCTTTTACATTATAAATTATAAATATAATATATAAATCAAAATGATGAAATCAAAGTGCAACATTTCAAACTTATAAAAAAAAGTTTCAAAAATTCTGATAAAACACAGATTTAGTCAAATCAACATTTTCTGATGGTAAACTGTTCCATCGGAAAAATTTTGACCAGCTCTAATTGTAAGCATTAAACTACAGAATTATTAAAAACAGGTCCATGTATTGCTCTTCAAACCTTAATTTTATAGCTGACTGTGCCCCTTTGCAGTGAAGATTGGATGTGCCAGTTCGTAACATGTATAATAATCACATGAAACACGCCTTTGCACCATTGCCTCTGCATGTCTCTTGGAATAAGGCAAGCCAGAAAGTTAGCAGTTTTAACTGTTTATAAATTAACTCACTGGTGGGATTGTAAGCATCTCTCTGTACTGCTGTCTCCAATACACTGAAGACTGAAAATACACCATTTATTCTGTGCCTTTGACAAGTAAAGTAATCTCATTTTTATGCACAATACTGCTTGAATATTTTGAACTGGGGGGAGGAAAGAGTACAAGAAAAGCAAGACGGGGTGAGAAAGTGCAAAGGGAGACAAAAGCATCAATGCCAGGTATCTTTCATTTAGGCCATTAAAATCAGGTGACCCAGACACTTTTAATGAAGTAGATTCAAGTTTCCTTTCTACCCCACTCATCATCATCAGCAGTGATATGGCTTAGAGCAGGGGTAGGTAACCTTTCAGAAGTGGTGTGCTGAGTCTTCATTTATTCACTCTAATTTAAGGTTTTGCGTGCCGGTAATACATTTTAACGTTTTTTAGAAGGTCTCTCTCTATAGGTCTATATTATATAATTAAACTATTGTTGTATGTAAAGTAAACAAGGTTTTCAAAATGTTTAAGAAGCTTCATTTAAAATTAAATTAAAATGCTGATCTTACGCTGCCAGCCTGCTCAGCCCGCTGCCGGTCTGGGTTCCATCCGCTGGCTCCTGCCAGCCAGGGTCCCGGCTGCTGGCCCCGCTCAGCCTGCTGCCCGTCTGGGGTTCCAGCCCTGCCCACATAGAGTGGGTACCTACCTTCTCCCTGGTTTAGCACATTCTTTTCCTCTCTGCACTGAGCTGAGGGTGGGAGTGCACTGAGCACAGGGCTGGGGGTGAAAGAGCAGGTTGGAGGTTGGGGTGTAGGGTCTGGCCAGGAGCTAGAATGAGGGAGGGGGCTCAGGGTTGGGGCAGGAGATTTGGGTGTGTAGCACTTACCTGGGCAGCTCCCATTTGGTGTGAGGGGTGTAGGTGGGAATGTGGGTGTGTGTGTGCAGGAGCTTCCATTTGGTGCTCAGGGTGGGGGTGTGGGGGGTGCAAGAGTCAGGGCATGGGGGGACTGGGTATGTGTGTGGGGTGCAGGAGTCAGGGCAGGGGGATGGGTGTGTGTGAGGAGGGTGCAGGAGTCGGGGCAGAGGCCTGGGGGCGTGTGAGGGGGGGTGCAGGAGTGACGGCATGGAGGGTGGGGGAGCTGGGTATGTGCGGGGGGTGCCAGAGGCAAGGCGGGGGTCGGGGGGGGGGGGGGGGCTCGGGGGGGGGGGGGGGGGGGGGTTCAGGAGTGAGGGCAGGGGGCTGGGGTGTGGGCTGGAGTCATGGGGATGGCTCCCAGACCCCTGCCCTGAGCGGCTCATGGCAGGGGGCTTGAGGGGATATGCCGTGATTCCACCGTCCTTCCCCAAGGCCCCGTCCCTGCCCCTTCTCCCGAGCAGCGAGCACGCTGCAGCTGCGGTTCCAGCTCCGATTCTCCCTCTCCAGGGCCATCAGCTGTTCAGCCGCAGGGAGGGAGAGGAGGAGGGGCAGGAACCCAGCACACTGGGGGAAGAGGCAGGGGAGGAAGGAGCTTGGCTGCCAGTGGAGGCTACCCTGCAGCAGCAGCCAGCAGGACCAAGCTTCTGCCCCCTGCCCCCGCAGGAGAGAGTGGCGGGCGGAGAAGAGCAGGCTGGGCCGGGCAGGATTTTTAATGGCATGCTGTTGCCTGCCTGGGTCCCGGCCGCCGGCCCCGCCCAGCCCACTGCCAGCTTGGGTTCGGCAGCAGGCTGAACGGGGCTGGTGGCTGGGACCCCGGCAGGCAGCAGTGTGCGATTAAAAATCAGCTCGCGTGCCGTGTTTGGCACACGTGCCATAGGTTGCCGACCCCTGGCTTAGAGAAACCAGGTAAAATCCCGGCCTGATTGAAGTCAATGGGAGCTTCGCCAATGACTTCAGTTGAGACACAATTTCACATGAGTTATTCAAAGTGTATTTCTCCACAGACATTTACAAGCTTCACAGTGCCTCACATGCTTTTTCAAAATTCTTAAGTATTAAAGCAAATTTTTGCTGACAGTAAAAAGTTTAATTATATTAAAGTTCTAAGGGTGGCCAAAAAAATTATACCAAAAATGTAAGAATTCTGTATCTATTATTGGCAAGGGATAATATTAGTAAGGGGAGAAATAAACATTCATTAGATTATATCAGTTATGGAGAAAACAAACATTTTGCCAAAAGGAGTCTCAAAACTTTAAAATATAATACCACTTTGTGGCCAAAAAGCCAAATACCATGGGGGAAAAAAGTTATAATTGATTAATCAAAACAAAATTAAAATAATTCATCAAAAATTTCACTAAAACACAGCCTCTTCATCGTGCCTTTCAATACTATTCACAAACAAAACACAATCTCACCCTAGCCAACATTAATGCCATGTGGTAAAACAGAACAGCTTTAGTATCAACTACAGTACAGTAGCTGCAGTTCATTAAAAATCAAAGATATTGACAACATATCTAGGCCCTTTCCAGGCCTACATTTCTATGATTCTATATTTCAAGGTACCATAAATATTAGCAGTTAAAAAGGACAATTCTATTTGAGATATAAACTGTTGCTCCTTGGATTGATGAAAATGTCCAAAAAGACTCAGCTTTAAGTATTATATCCCACTGGCCACTTTTGGACAAGAGTTTACTACTATAACTTCACTCAAGTAAAAATACAAAATTATAATTGGTTTTCTAATTAATATTATTTGTAGGGCTGTCAAGCAATTAAAAAAATTAATTGCGATTAATCATGCGGTTAAACAATAATAGAATACCATTTATTTAAATATTTTTGGATGTTTTCTACATTTTCAAATATATTGATTGAAATTACAACACAGAATACAAAGTGTACAGTGCTCACTTTATATTTATTTTTGATTATGAATATTTGCACTGTAAAAAACAAAAGAAATTGTATTTTCAATTCACCTAATATAAGTACTGTAGTGCGTTCTTTTTATCATGGAAGTTGGACTTACAAATGTAGAATTATGTACAAAAAAATAACTGCATTCAAAAATAAAACAATGTAAAATTTAGAGCCTACAAGTCCACTCAGTCCTGCTTCAGCCAATCGCTCAGACAAACAAGTTTGGTTACATATGTAGGAGATAATGTCGCCTGAAAGTGAGAACAGGCGTTTGCATGGCACTGTTGTAGCAGGTGTCGCAAGATATTTACATACCAGATGCGCTAAAGATTCATATGTCACTTCATGCTTCAACCACCATTCCAGAAGAGATGCATCCACGCTGATGACGGGTTCTGCTCGATGATCCAAAGCAGAGAGGACTGATGCATGTTCATTTTCATCATCTGAGTCAGATGCCACCAGCAGAAGGTCTATTTTCTGTTTCGGTGGTTCAGATTCTGTAGTTTCCGCATCGGAATGTTGCTCTTTTAAAACTTCTAAAAGTATGCTCAACATCTCGTCCCTCTCAGATTTTGGAAGGCACTACAGAGGCTTAAACCTTCGGTCAAGTGCGGTAGCTATTTTTAGAAATCTCACATTGGTACTTTTGCATTTTGTCAAATCTGCAGTGACAGTGTTCTTAAATCAAACATGTGCTGGGTCATCATCTGAGACTACTATAACATGAAATATATGGCAGAATGCGGGTAAAACAGAGCAGGAGACATACAATTCTCCCCCAAGGAGTTCAGTCACAAATTTAATTAACCCACTATTTTTTTAATGAACATCAGCAGGATGGAAGAATGTCCTCCGGAACGGTGGCTGAAGCATGACAGGGCATACGAATGTTTAGCATATCTGGCACGGTCGGCTACAACAGTGCCATGAGAACACCTGTTCTCACTTTCAGGTGACATTGTAAATAAGCAGGCAGCATTATCTCCCATAAATGTAAACAAACTTGTTTGTCTTAGTGATTGGCTGAACAAGAAGTAAGTAGCTAAAGTTTTACATTGTTTTGTTTTTGAGTGCAGTCATGTAACAAAAAAAAAAAATTCTACATTTGTAAGTTACACTTTCACAATAGAGATTTCACTACAGTACTTGTATGAAGTGAATTGAAAAATACTATTGCTTTTATCATTTTTACAGTGCAAAATATTTGTAATAAAAATAATATAAAGTGAGCACTGTACACTTTGTATTCTGAGTTGTAGTAGAAATCAATATATTTGAAAATGTAGAAAAACATCCACAAATATTTAATAAATTTCAGTTGGTATTCTATTGTTTAACAGTGTGATTAATCGTGGTTAATTTTTTTGAGTTAATCCCATGAGTTAACTGCGATTAATCGTCAGCCCTAATTATTTGTACTGGCAATAAGAGTTTGTGTAAATTCAATTGACAAATAGATCTTTACCTGTATAGGCAACATATGCCTAAAAGGTCTATCCCCAAACACAAATAAAGACCAAATGATCAAGCAAAGCAGTTTATTAAAAGCGGGCTTTGTTTTTCTTCCAATACGAACCAAGGAGAAAAGTTAAGAAGAATACTGATTTTAGTATTGTGCCCACATTTAAGGCACTGGATGATTTACGGTAGTCCACCATGCAACTTTGAGCATCACTAAGTAAGATGATTAAAGCTGTTAATAACCATTGTTAACTTAACCAATGATTTAAAGACTGAACCAAATACAGTATTTTAAAAGCAGAGAAGTACTTGGTTATGTATTATCGGTTTCCAAGGTAGTACATACTCATGAAGAAGTCTTATAGTAAATACAAAACACATTACTAATATGTACTAAAATAAGGTTATTTACTTAAAAATGATACATTGGACATAATCTGTGTACAGAAAAAAGCATTCATGGTAAACTTAAGGCACCTTTTAAATCAGATGCTGTACAAGGTACATTAGTGTGTTACATTTTAAAAGATTATTCTACACTTTTGGCATATAACAAACACAAGAATGTAATCGTTCTGCTTGTTTTACCCTTCTCTCATTTTTATTTACATCTTCTCTAAGTTAACTACAATGTTATTTTTGTATACAATATAATACATTTCACGTTGGGCATGGGTAGGTCAGAGCACAAACATCACTACAGTATGTGGACTTAATTGCATTCAAGGATAATATAGAACAAGGCAACAATTACATGAGATTTGTTTAACAAATTAAGTAAAATAGTGTTCACTCCACCTTTGTGATAACTATTAAACCATGGCTACTATACTGTGAGCTCCATAAAGCTCTGTATTATATACCATTATATCATCCCTACATGGGGTACACCCAGTGGAAGCAGGTTTGTGTCCTCTGCCTTCTTACAGAAGCACTGTCACAACAATGGAGAACTGCTAAACCATTTCTATCTAACCAAAATAAAAGATAATTACTTCCCTTTAAACATTATTACAGTAACCAAAAAATATTTTTAATTTTAAACTTAAGTGACATTTTTACTCTTCAAGTGGTTTTAGTCTGTTAATTTAATTTAAAATATAGTATGTGAAGACAATATAGCTGATTTGTACCCAAAGAATTAATTTTATAGCACATTCAGTGGTCATTTAGATGATGTTCTAAAATTTGATTCTAGGCTTACTGAGGAGGTAACAGTTAAAAATTCATTATGCATTTTAATATCAACACTTAAAGATAATATAATTTAAAAATGTAAATGAAATAATTAAGGAAAATATGGTACATACAAATGAAGCTACCAATTTTCCAAGATTTTAAAGTCTCGTACTTTCAGAAATATCTACCTTAAAAGCTGATTAGAGGCCTACGGAAGTTGTACATCACTTATCTAATTTGGGTTTTCAAGATACTCATTCTTAAAGGAAAATTCTAAGATAAGCAAACAGTAAAACCCAAAATGCAAGTCTGCATTCATTCCTAGAAACATCATATTCCTTTAGGAATTTACAAGTTAACCAGGAACGTAAATGTTTCCTTACTCTCACTGAATACAATGGCCTCAATTATCTCAAAGATGCAAGTTACTTTCCATCCAACTAAAACAAGATAGAACCTGCTAGACAATACAAATCTCCATATGCAATGCTTAATTGGTTCCAATGCACAGACCATGTTCACAAGGCATACTCTACACATTACATTTAAAAGATATTTGCTAGGCATCCTCCCCCCCCCCTTTTTTTTTAAATACTGGTTGACAAATAATTACTGAAGTAAGTTTGACCAACAAAATGAGACGATCACTCATTTAGGATGAAGGAGTCTGATACTCCTTTAAAAGGCTTTGGAATCCTTATAAGGCAATGCAACTTGTCTTAAAGTCTACATTAAGTATAAAAATATTTTAATTAATGAATTTGCTAAGATTAATGTCAAGATTTTAAGAAATTGATATCTAAAGCTATGAGCGTAAGCACATATTTAGGCCCTGATTTTGCAAGTTACTTCACATAGGACTTAAGCACATCCTTAAGTGCTTTACTGAATTAGGGCCTTAATTTACTGATTTTCAGACATACTGAGCACCTACCGGCTCTCAATTGAGCCAATGAAAGTTACTGTATACTCATGATTTGAGAATATCAGGCCATTTACTGAGGTGCTTAAAAATAGATTTTGGAGCCCAACTAGGCAACCACTTTTTAAAATTTAGGCGCAAGTCCCCCTCCAACTCTTCCTCTCCCCTCCTCCACCCGCCCAACAGAAAACCCAGCTCAGTGGATTTACTTTATGTAAAGGTGTTTTTTGTAAAAGCCTTTTAAAGTGTTATGGCATTTACTCAGAGTATGTCTAAACTACAATTAAAAACCCATGGCTGGCTCATGCCAGCTGACTCAGGCTGAGGGGCTGTTTAACTGCAGTGTAGACATTCAGGCTCAGTCTGGCTCCTGGGCTCTAGGACCCTACGAGGTGGGAGGGTCCCTGAGCTCAGACTGCAGCCCAAGCACAAACTTCTACACTGCAATTAAACAGCCCCTTAGCCTGAGCGGGAGCCCAAGTCATCTGGTATGGGCCAGCCACAGATATCTAACTGCAATGTAGACATACCTTCAGTATCACCAACATTTTGCCTTGCAAAAACTTAAGCAATAAATATTTGGAGTGAGGGGAAATCAATGAATAATTAAAAATGGTGTTTCACTTTTACATTTCTGTTGCTTTATTTAGACAACACCAACTGTTTTCCTTAAAGACTTCAGAAAAACACACCAAGATTAAGTGTCAGCAAATAAATCATAGCTAATAAAGATGTATAATTCAAATGGCACTTTATGAGATGAATACAAATATTCCAATATAGCAGTGGTTCCCAAACTTGTTCCGCCACTTGTTTAGGAAAAGCCCCTGGGTGCGCTGGCCGGTTTGTTTACCTGCTGCGTCCGCAGGTTCACCCGATCGCGGCTCCCACTGGCCATGGTTCATTGCTCCAGGCTAATGGGAGCTGCTGGAAGCAGCAGCCAGTACGTCCCTTGGCCCGCGCTGCTTCCAGCAGCTCCCATTGGCCTGGAGCAGCGAACCACGGCCACTGGGAGCCGTGACTGGCCGAACCTGCAGACACGGCAGGTAAACAAACTGGCCTGGCCAGCCAGGGGCTTTCCCTGCACAGGCGGCGGAACAAGTTTGGGAACCACTGTAATATAGGAATGGATTAAATTAAAAAAAAACTCCATGTTCTGAAAGAGCAAGCTTATGGGACACGTGCATTAACATTTTCCTTTTTATTGTTAAAAACCCAGAGCAATGGGTGGGTGGAAGCAGTTTATTCTAAATTATTGATTTTATTACTCATGCCAAATATTTTCCAACTACCTGTGCTACTCTTGGGGGAAATCTGCGTCACTGTGCATGCGCAGAATTCATGGCCCTTGCAGATTTCTTTGCTTCCCATCAGAAAAATGACTTTTGATGGGGAAGCAAAGGGAAGCCGCAAGAGCGGTCACACACCCCTCCCCAGCAGTGCAAGCAGGTTAGTTTGAGTGCCCAGAGCTGCTGGTAGAGACGTAAATCACACCCGGGGCGGGAGGGTTGGGCAGTCATGTGTGAGAGAGAAAGAGACACTCTGTCCCTCTTGCTTGCTATTGTGGAATGCTCGGCATGAAGGGGCAAGGCTTTGGGGTGTTTCTGAGAAGGTAGATGTGCAGCAGGCTCTGTCCCTACAGGCAGAGTAGAATGTAGCAGCCTGCCTGCTTAGTGAATTGTTCCCATTGTTCTTAGTAAATTCCCCAGGAGTATAAAACAGGTGTAAAAAATTTAAGGCTCCTTTATATTCCCAAAGTGGTGTAAATAAGCCTTATTGTAATAGCCTTATAAATCCTTATGATGCTTTAGTGATTAGAACTAATCTAAATTTTTTGACTGAAAAATTTTCCTATCAAAATGAGCTCCATGAACTGTTTTCTACTGACCTTCCTGGAGATAGTCAGTAGCCAATATAAATTGTGAGTCTGAGCCCTCACTTGCTCTTCAATTGCCTATGATGTAACACTGAGCATATGGCTGCATATATTTGCTGATTAATAACTAGAAGTAAAGGGTCAATACTAGCTACATTACTACTAGACAGAGGGGGCTTGGGGATTTCCTCCAATGCTCCCCACTCCCATTCTCCATCCATTGTATTGTAGTTTAAATAAATTACCAAAATAATTGAAACCGGCGTGATTATATTGTGTTATATTAACAAATAAAATATGCAGAATTTTGCAGAACTTTAAAATACTGTGTGAAGAATTTTTAATTTTTGGCACAGAATTCCCCCAGGAGTACTATGCAAACTAATGCATAAAGACATGCTTAACAACTTCGCCTCATCTTATATCTTTCTTGGCAATGGACGGGAAAAAAATTTAAAGCCCTTTTTTCATAAGAATTGTGGCACACTATTGTCTACCGCTGTCTTCAAATAAGTTAAAATTATACTTGACACACCCATGAATTGTTCAACGAGAATACATATTAATACTTAAAGGCTTTAATGAACAAAAGTAATGACTTTATTTTAAAAAAGAAATGTCCCTTGAGATAACTAGTTTTCTATAAAATATGTAGCATTGTTAAATAAAGTCTGTACATCACAACAGAAAATAAAAAATACTGCAGTCTTTTGCCTGACCACTTACTTTTTGCAAACTATGGAACAGAAGTGAAAAAACCCAATGTTAGATAGTTATTTGCAGTTGTTCACAAATGCATATTGGAACTTCATTAAGCTACATTTTCTATTGTATTTTCAAAAGACATTTTAACACAATTTCAAAGCAGTCTCCATGTACCCATTTTAAGACGACAGATAATTTATCAAAAATCTTTATATGAAATCGCTATGTCTGAACAATTTCAACATTATTTCTAATTCCCTCCCCCTCCAAATCTGGGCTATAGCATGTGTGTACACATGTACCTATGACCAGGTGTTTTAAAATAGAGCACATTACACACTGTATAAATACCTTACCTTTTAAAATTATCTAGAACAAGGTTTACAGTACAAGGTTAGAGGCACTTAAATTAGGTTTAACTGAACTGTTCCAATACTTTGTTTTTAATCTTCAGAAGATTCACAGCATTGGGAGTTTAAATTTGAGTTATGGTGCTTTTTCTGACTTCAAACGAACAGTGACAAAATTAATGGTATATAACTAATGACCCAACTTTACAGTAATCATTTTAGTTTTTTTGGCCTTTTATATCAACCTGTCTTGGTCAGCAAAAAATGGAGCAGAAATTTGATTTCCCGTGCAAGCCAAATGGCTTTCATGTAACTAGCTAGTTGCTGCAGTACAGAATCATATGCACAGCACTGCATATTATACAGCAACCCTTGACCAAATCCTGCAGCAATGTTAATTTATTGTACCTCCATTAAAACCCCTTTCAATCCCATTTCTCCCATACCCAACAACACACATCCGATTCAGTTGAAAATACTCACTGATTTACAATTCGTCGATGATTTTCAGGAATGATAGTATTTGATTATGTTTTTTCAATGTGTCCTCTAGGTGGCCAGTAGATCTCCAGCAGTAACGATGCTGTCAGGATGATCTAGCTCAGAATCTTCTTTGCCTGTCTCATGCATGCCAGTCAGCTTCAGCGGTTATCTCAGTTCCCCAGGCCTTGGATGACACTCTCAGTCTCCTAGCTGCCCAGCCTGCACTTCTGGGAGTGGACCCTAGCTGCAAACTGGACTCCAGCTCTGGCTCTCAGACCTCCCCTCCTGCCTGGTTCTATAGAATAGTGAAAGGAGCATGCAGTGCAATCCATTTAATTCCCTCTCATGGGGAAAGATGCAAAGCATGAAGCAGCTGCAGACAGGTCCCAGCAGGACAGAGAGACAAAACAGAAAGCCAAAGGTCTGGTTGCTGCAAAATGGTGAAGTCTACAGCAAATATGATGACTTCTGTGGTACCCTGAAAAAGGCCAAATTCCACAACCACACAATCAAGGAGCATACTGGGCCCCAAGTGAAATGATTGAGGCAGATCACACCTCTCAGTCACTGTTTCAGGCTTTCTGCAGACGCAGGGCCTGTCTCCACAGTGAGGGAATGCACACTAGAGAAATGTGATTTCTAAAATGCACTCATGTGCTGCACGCTTACTGGCCTGCAACAACCCTGCTGGCATACACTAAAAAGTTTCCTAGTGCATGTTAACAAGCAGCATGTACATTAAGCACCCTAGGAAACTTACAGTGTGTGCCAGCAGGATCTACATCGATCAGTCAGTATACTTTAGAAATCACACCCCTCTAGTGTGCGCATTGCTGAACCATGTAGACAAGCCCTCAGATGGACATTGGTTTACACTGTTCACATTTCTGAGGTTCTCTTTGCAACCAAAACAGCACAGAAATGTAATTATTTCAAAATGAAAATTGAGATTCTGGAGCACAATTCTGTGTCGAGGGATGAATTCTGTGGCAAATCCTGAAACTGTGGAATCTGGGAACATATGGGGCCCTGACCATAAGTCTTTCTATGAATTTAAATTATCATCTATCCCAAATGGCAGCCAAAGAATCCTGGCACACACATAAAAGACCCATAAAAGGCATAGGAACTGTTAAACTGAGTAGTATCTCAAACAGATTCCTAACCTACAGGCTATTTCAAAAAGTCTTGGTATGAACCAACTAGGTTTTTATCAGGTAGAAGGCAAAAAGCTTATATTTCTCCATCTCTGTTGAATCCATTTAGCTTTTTAAGGCTTTCACAGAAAGCAATTCAGTATCCAGAGTTTCACCGGAGACTCACTAAGTGTGACTGAAGTCTCAATGCAGCTTAAAACAAAAATGATACGCATATTTAAAACAAGGCTGTCCATATATGTAGCATGTAGTGTACAGAGACTCTCAGCATTATATTCTACAAAGTACTGAAAGATTTAATATTAGCAGCCTGTAAAAGTGAGATGAGGAAGTGGACTGAATCTCAGTTGCTTCCTCTTCCCACTTAGTTCTCACCCTTATCAGGGTGAAAAGTTCTAGGAGTCCAACTCTGCTCCTCAGTACTATATTATTCTGTCAAATCTTTACATCTTGTGATTCCACCATCTTGGCAAGTGTCTTCTTGATCCTCAAGGCTGTAAGTCTAGAGGCAGGATTGTGGGCCCAGCATTCAGACATTAACTTCAACACTGCTCTTAAACACTGAAAATTAAAAAACAAAAAGGATAATATTGTAAACAATAATGATTGACAGTTGAAATGGCACAAGTTTTAAGGAGGACACTGGTGAAACTAGTAGGCCAAAAAGGTTACTTTTTTTTAGTATTTTGTTGATTTATTTACAATATCCTTTGACAATTATTTCCCCTGAATAAAGTAACATTGGTATCTCCAACAATGATTTGATTTAGAAAGTGTGCCTTAGTTACAACACAACAACAAACTGGTGCTCTTTCTTTTGTTTTACAAGAGCTCAGGGATTCTTTTACATTTCAATTTACTGCCTGAATTCAAAAATGGAAGAGGACTATAAAGTTTCAGTGGGTCAGGCTAACATCCCATAGCAGAGTAATGAGGTGTCATACTGTGTACCCAATGTTTCTCACC
The DNA here is from genome assembly GCF_013100865.1 of Trachemys scripta elegans. Taxonomy (NCBI): domain Eukaryota; kingdom Metazoa; phylum Chordata; order Testudines; family Emydidae; genus Trachemys; species Trachemys scripta. Next base: position 73,556,690 of record NC_048304.1, read on the forward strand.
AGAGGGACGGTTGTCATGACAAAAGGTCTGATTGGGTGACAAGTGAAATGGGAGAAATTAGGGCATGTCCAAAAGAAATGGACAATCTCTGACGGTGGGAAAAGAAATAATATAGCATGCATATAGCTTCTATTTGAAACAGGTAGATCATATTATTTATCTACCAGCTTCAATAATATCCATTTAAAGACCAAATATTCCTGTTTAACCCATAATTACATAGAATGATAAAAAACCCTGCATCTCGTGGGAGAATCTTTATTACACATAATGCTGAATTGACAATAAAATATATGTATTTTCTAATCTTGATCACAGTGTAAGGTAATTCACACCAATTTGGGAGAATGTGTGAAGAGACTAGTAAACATTTGAACACTGGCAACAGTCTTTGGAACCCTACCTTAAAAGGTTTACTCAATTTCAAGCACACTGAAAATAAATGCAAAATTTTGAACACAAATTTTTGTGCCTCTTAAACAGCAAATTAATGTAACAGGGATGGCCAAACTGCACCTTGTGAGACGCATGCGGCTCTTTTACAGTTAAAGTGTGGCTGAAGGAGCTCACCAAAATTGGAGGGTGTGTGTGTGTTCTGCACTGCAGCACAGTGGTGGGGCTAGGGGCTTCTGCCAGAAACGACTGGTGCCTGCTGAGAGTAGGGGGGGGGATGTCACAATTTAAAGGTGTCCCCCCTCACAACAGCGGGATGCCCTCCTTCTTACCTTCAGTGGCCCCTTCCAGCAGATCCCAGGTGCTAGCTCTGTGTGGAGAGGCAACAGCAAACAGCTTGGAGCTGTAGGAAGGAGCCGCTGCTTTAGCGCCATGGGGAGAGGCAGCAGCAAAAGCAGCGGCTCTCCCTGCAGCTCCCAGCTGTTTGCCACTGCCACTCCCCATGCCTGCAGCTCCCAGCTTGCCAGCTCCAGCAGCTGCCATGCAAAGAGGGAACCCGATGACATCATATGCCCAAGCGGGGCCAGCAAACCATAGCAAAAATTGGGGGGCGAGGGGAGGAGCACATAAACCCATGTGCCACCCCCCCACACACACACATCTTCTCTGGCTTCTGCCCAGCGGGGAGGGGTGGTCTCAGGGCTTCAGTCCTGTGTGACTTGCCTGCCAGTGCTCGGGGCTTCAATATATAGCAGCATATCTGAACTAGCACTACCTTTAAACTAAACATTGGAAATTATGCAGTATGAGCTACTGTTACCCTTAATAAATGGGCATTTTAATCCCATTATTATTTCACCTTCTTCTGGGATACTGACCCTAGAATACCTCTAATTCTCCTAATGGATCTCAGGTACACAATGAAAACAGGAACAATGCAAAACCTAATGATATTCTGTATGAGATCTCTCTGAGTAAAAAGGAAAATGAAGGTTACTTACTTGTATCCGGAGTTCTTTGAGATGGACTATGCATATTCCCACTCATGGGATGCTCCGACCAGCACAGCCTGAATGGTAGAACTCTAGCCAGCAATGTTCTCTGGAACGCTCATGTCTGTCCCTCAGCCCTCCCATCAGTGAACATTAAACCTTCCATGGCAAGGATATAAAAGGGGTATGGTGGCCAGCTGCCTCAGGTCCTTTTCCCCTGGCCTCAGGTCCTCTGAGAGTAGGACTCCAAAGCAGAGAGGAAAGGTGTGCAGAATGTGTGAATATAGAGAGTCCATGTCGAACAACTCCAGTTACAAGTAAGTAACCTTCATTTCTTCTTTGACTATCCTCTGCATATTCCCACTCACAGGACAGTCTAACTACGGTAACTCTGACCCAGGCTGGTGGGAACATGGAATCCTGGTAAAATGAGAATTGCATTGCCAAATTTTGCATCTGATCTAGGTTTTAAGTCTAAGGAGTAGTTCCTAGTAGAAGTGTGGATTGTATACCACATTGTTACTCTTTATGTTTCTATTAAAGGAATATGTCTAGCAAATGCCACAGATACTGCTTCTGATCTAGTAGAATGAGCTCTAATTCCTTCAGGAAGACAGGAATTCATCAGCTTATAAACTTCAATACATAGCCTAACCCATCTTGAAAGAATTTGTACAGTGACCTCTCTCCCGTTATTCCTCTTTTCATAAGAAATAAAGAAATTGGGAGACTGTTGAAAATGCTTAGTTCTATTTAAATGAAAACTAAAGCCCTTCTAACTTCTAGCACATGAAATCTAGCCTCCTCATCTTGAGTGTGAGGTTCAGGAAAAAAAAGCTGGTAACAGATTTATAGTAAAATATAAGAATCTTGGGTGTGTACAGAGAATTCCTTTATCCTTATGAAAGATAGTAAATGGTGGGTACAGCATTATCACTTGTAATTCACTTATGCGCCTTGCAGAAGAGATAGCTATCAAGATGACTGTCTTAATAGATAAAGAGAACAGCATACAGATTCCCACAGTTCAAATGAATGTTTCATTAACTGTGTAAGCACTATGTTTAAATTCGAAGATGGTATAAGATATCTAACCGGTGGATATAGATTATTAAGACATTTCAAGAATCTTTACATCACGAATAAAAACTAATTTACTATCCACAGGGACACAGTAAACTGAAATTGCTGCAAGATGAACCTTGACTGGTGACAAACAGAGACCAACTCTTTTAAGATATAATAAGTAATAATAAGTAGGGCTGTTGATTAACCGCAGTTAATTCATGCAATTAACTAAAAAAAAAATCGCAATTAAAAAATTGTGATTTATCGTGCTGTTAAGAATAGAATACCAAATGAAATTTATTAAATATTTTGGATGTTTTTCTACATTTTCAAATATATCAATTTAAATTACAACAAAGAATACAATGTGTACAGTGCTCACTTTATATTATTTTTTATTACAAATATTTGCACTGTAAAAATAATAAACAAAAGAAATAGTATTTTTCAATTCACCTCATACAAGTGCTGTAGTGCAATCTCTATCATGATAGTGCAACTTACAAATGTAGACTTTTATTACATAACTACACTCAAAAACAATGTAAAACTTTAGAGCCTACAAGTCCACTGAGTCCTACTTCTTGTTCAGCCAATCGCTAAGAGAATCAAGTTTGTTTACATTTATGGAAGATAATGCTGTCCACTTCTTAATTATGTCACCTGAAAGTGAGAACAGGCGTTCTCATGACACTGTTGTAGCTGGCGTCGCAAGGTATTTACACATGCCACATGCGCTAAAGATTCATATGTCTCATCATGCTTCAGCCATCGTTCCAGAGGACATGCTTCCATGCTGGCGATGGTAGTTAAAAAAAATAATGCGTTAATTAAATTTGTAACTGAACTCCTTGGGGGAGAATTGTACGTCTCCTCTTCTGTTTTACCCGGATTCTGCCATACATTTCATGTTACAGCAATTTCAGATGATGACCCAGCACATGTTGTTCGTTTTAAGAACACTTTCACAGCAAATTTGACAAAATGCAAAGAAGATACCACTGTGAAATTTCTAAAGATAACTACAGCACTCAAGCCAAGGTTGAAGAATTTGAAGTGTCTACAGAATCCGAACCACCAAAAAAGAAAATCAACCTTCTGCTGGTGGCATCTAACTCAGATGATGAAAATGAACTTGCGTTGGTCCGCACTGCTTTGGATGGTTATCAAGCAGAACCCGTCATCAGCATGGATGCATGTCCCCTGGAATGGTTGAAGCATTGAGGGATATATGAATCTTTAGCGTATCTGACATGTAAATATCTTGCGACGCCAGCTACAACAGTGCCATGCAAATGCTTGTTCTCACTTTCAGGTGACATGGTAAACAAGAAGCAGGCAGCATTATCTTCTGCAAATGTAAACAAACTTGTTTGTCTGAGCGACTGGCTGAACAAGAAGTAGAACTGAGTGGACATATAGGCTCTAAAGTTTTACATTGTTTTGTTTTTGAATGCAGGGGTTTTTGTTACATAATTCTACATTTGTAAGTTCAACTTTCATGATAAAGAGATTGCACTACAGTACTTGTATTAGGTGAATTGAAAAATACTATTTCTTTTGTTTTTTACAGTACAAATATTTCTAATAAAAAATAAATATAAAGTTTGCACTTTACACTTCGTATTCTGTGCTGTAACTGAAATCAATATATTTGAAAATGTAGAAAACATCCAAAAATATTTAAATAAACGTAAAAAGTATAAAGAATAAAAGTATTCTATTATTAACAGCATGATTAATCACACTTAATTTTTTTAAATTGCGTGATTAATTGCGATTACTTTTTTTAATCGCTTGACAGCCCTCATAAGAAGTAAGACAGAATATGTAAGTAATCAGAGCGGCATATGGATCTACATCAGTGGTTCTCAACTTATTTATCATTGTGGGCCGTATATGCGGGACCCCCGACCCTGCGGGGCAGGCCGGCAGCCTCGACCCCGGACCCTTGCCGTGGGGGGCAGGCTGGCAGCACCGACCCTGACCCCGTTGAGAGATGAGGGAGGCACATGAACATGCTAACAAACACTTCTATCTAGAGTTCTATTGGTCAGGCTGAACGGTCTGTGCATCCCATTAATGGGAACATGCAGAGGACACCTGAAGAACTGTGCAGCACTACCAATGAGATCTCTCCATGAAAAAGCAATGGGGCCATTAATGATCTACCCCATCCTCTCCTCAGGTCTACAAACACACTAGTATCACCTCATATTCCACAGTGTTGAAAATGTCTGATATATCCAGTATGAAAGAAAAAGATATACTGAGGTTGAGTGTGATAAATTGCATTAAAATGACATGTTAAATTGTAGGTCCATTCAAAAACACTGGAAAATACTAAAGCCTAGTTCTAGATTGGTTTGGGGTGAGAATATGACCATGCAGTTGGTTGCTGGTGAGGTATTTCTCCTTCCCATCCAGATGGGTATATAAAAAGATCAGGCATGTAAAAGCGCTACCAGTTGTTCTCACACATTAGTATTTTTATTGTGGTCAGAGATATCTCAAAACATTAGAATGTCTAATTTTGTTGCCTACTCTACTTCAGTTTCAGAAAACTCTGGGAAAGACTAAAATACCCTTATTATACATTAGGGGCTAACGCTGAACTCCTCCCATTTCTCCCTTTTGCTGTACTTACTTCATCGCTATTCCATCTGTTTGATACCACTGGGCGTAGGCGCTTGACACACACCACCTCTCTCATATCTTCATAAGATGGATCATTCGGCACCATGTCATAATATGGCAACTGGTACTCTTCAACAATACCTGAAATATGTGTGAAAGATCAGGGTAATATATGCAAGAACAAACTAAATCCATAAATCTGCTCCTAATCTAAACTCCTAACTAACTGAAGAAGCATAAATTAACACAAAATTCTCTTGTTAGCAACTTAAATTCATCAGTGGTTGAAAACTATAGGTAACACAGAATTGTACATAATATGACTTGCTGAAAATTTATAGTTGATGGTGGACATTTAGGACTAAATGCTGACTTAATTACCTATAGTCCCACTTAATATTTGGTGCTATCTGTCCTATTACATACTATAGACCTACTCCCTACAACAGAGGAGTGCATACATGCATATCTTCCACTTTATTCTGAGACTGCCTGCAATCTTCCTATTTCACCTAGTTCACCATATCCAAGAAGTGTACTTCATTGAACATATAAAGACAGATCACTGTCCCAAGATGATGCAATCTAAATTAGGATGAAAGGGTTACTCACCTTGTGCAATAACTGAGGTTCTTCGAGATGTGTCCCCCTATGAGTGCTCTACTTTAAGAGTTTTAGCACCCTTGTGCTTGTTATCGGAGATTTGTGGTAGCAGTGCCTGGTTGGGTCGCACATGCTCAGTCCCCATCTCGTGCTGCCTCAAGCAGTTAATTGGCACTGTGTGAGCAACCTCCCCTCTGTTCCTTCTCTACTGCAAAGCATGAGTGTGAAACTCTGAAGTAGAGGGGCAGAGGGAGGGTAGTGGAGTACCCATGGGGACACACATCTCGAAGAACCTCAGTTACTGCACAAGGTGAGTAACTCTCTCTTCTTCGAGTGATGTCCCTGTGGGTGCTCAACTTTAGGTGACTTCAGAGCAGTGCCCTCCAGTGGAAGGGAGGGGCTTTGGAGTTGACATTGTGGCAGAGGATAATACGGTGAGTCCAAATAATGCATCAGATGTTGCAGGCTGCTCTAATGCGTAGTGCTACATAAATGTATGGGTAGAGGCCCATGTCACAGGTCTACATAGGCCGGAATGGGAACACTGTTCAGAAAAGCTATTGAAGTTGACATTGCCCTGGTGAAACGCATGTGAATCCCCATAGGGGGTTGCAGGTCTTGTGGCTGGTAACACAGTTTGATGCATTCTGAAATCCATTTGGAGAGCCCCTGTTTGGATATGCCATTTCCTTTTGATTGTTCCATGATTGAAACGAATAATTTTGGGACTTGCGGAATGACCTTGTTCTATCTGTGTAAAAAGCCAGGGCCCTGCGAACACTGAGGATGTGAAGTGTGCATTCTTGCCTATCCTTATGTGGCTTAGGATAGAACGTGGGTAAGTAGATGGTTCGGTTGAGGTGGAATGAGGCAGCAACCTTAGGTAAGAACTTGGGATGCGGTTTGAGAGTGATTTTGTCTTCAGAAAATACTGTGTAGGGTGAATCAGCCATGAGGGCACCTAGTTCCCCCATTCGTCTTGCAGATGTAATGGCGACTAAAAAGGCCACCTTCATTGACAGATGGAGAAGTGAGCAAGTGGCTAGTGGCTCGAACTGGGTATCTGGTGATGCCCCAGAGAACTAAGTTGAGGTCCCATGGCGGCGTGAAAGTGTTGAGGCTTTTCAGAAAATGTTTGGTGGTATCTTATGGTGGAAAGCTGCTATGGCTGAGAGATGTACCCTGATTGAGCTAATAGATAGGTCTGATCTCTTAAGTTCATGCAGGTAATCCAGAATCAAAGGTAAGGGGGCAGATACCGATGTGGTCTGCTTCGTGTGACACCAGGAATCAAAGTGTCTCCATTTGTGTAGATATGTGCAGCAGGTAGTCGGTCAGTGACTATTTAATAAAATGTTCTGTACTTCTTTGGAGCATGTCATTTCAGGTCCTTGGAGCCATGGAGCAACCACGTTTTGAGATGGAGTGTCTCCAGGGTCGGGTGCAGAGTTCATCCCGTGTCCTGGGACAGGAGACAAGGCAGGAGAGGAAGAGTTTGAGGTCTGCACACTGACATTCTGAGAGTGTAGAGGAACGATGTTTGACAAGGTCATGCAGGGATTATCGGTATTACTGTTGTCTTGTCTGCTTTGATCTTGTGAGGCACTCACGCCATAAAGGGAATGGAGGTGCAGGGGAGGAGGCATATAGGTGGAGAGCGTCCTCCATTTGATAAGAAACGCTTCTCCCAAGGAGTGATGGCCCATGCCGGCCCTGGAGCAAAACAACAGGCATTTGGTGTTGTACTCCATTGCAAAGAGGTCTATTGTGGGGAATCCCCATTGTTTGACTATGTTGTGGAGAACCCTGGTGTCAAGTTCCCACTTGTGGTCCTGAGAAAAGTTCCTGCTGAGTGCATCTGCCATAGTCTTTTGACATCCGGGCAGATAAGCTGCTATAATATGGATGTTGTGCTGGATGCACCAGTGCCAAAGTCACATGGCCTCTGCACACAGGGAATGTGAATGTGAACCCTTCTTGTCTATTTATGTAGAACATGCATGCCAAATTGTCCATGAGTATTTGTATGGTCTTGTTTCTGATCATGGGTAGGAAGATGGGGCATGCATTGCGAACAACTCTGAGTTCTAGCAGATTTATGTGAGGGTGGGCTTCTGTTAGGGACCAATGACCTTGAGCAGAATGTGAGTTCAGATGTGCTCCCCAACCTATGAGGGACGCATACGTCGTAATAGTCAATGTAGGAGGGGCTTGGGTGAAAGGCACTCTCAAGCATACGTTGTGTGGTTGTGTCCACCAAGATAGAGAGTCTTTTACTTTGCTTGGCATTGTGAGGCATTTGTTTATACTGTGTCTTCATGAGCAATAAATTGAACGGAGCCAAGCTTGTAGGGTTCGCATATGTTGCATATGTAGCATGTTGAGCGATGAAGATCGATGCGGCCATGTGACTCAGTAATTCCAAACAAGTCCTGGCTGTTACCTGGAGGCTGTTGAGTGATGTGGCAATCAGATTCATTCACTGAGGGTTGACCTTTTTTTTTTTTTTTTTTGGGGAGACCTAATTGCGGAAAGAGGCCTATTGTTTGTTGAGTACCCTCCACTGCTGCTGGTCAATTCGCTGCTTATAGTAGGCAATCATGCAGATATGGAAATATCACGATTCCTCTCTTGCAGAGACTCCCGCGAGTACCTTTGAGAAGACTCGGGGAGAAATGGACAGACCCAAGGACAGGACCTTGTATTGGAAATGATCTGGTCCGAGAATGAATCAGAGAAATCTCCGACGTGATGGGTGAATCATTATGTGGAAGTATGCTTCCTGGAGGTCAAGGACCGAGAGCCAGTCCCCTCTTTCTAACGCTGGGATAATGTTGGCCAGCGTCACCATCTTGAAGTGTTGATTTCTGATGAATTTGTTGAGCCATCAGAGATCAAGAATGGGTCTTCATCCTCCTGTTTATTTTGTGTGTGTGAGGTAGTAATTTGAGCAGAAACCTGTCCCTTTGTATTTTGTTGGTATCAGTTCTACTGCTCCTAGCCGGATGAGGTGGGTTACCTCCTGTCGCAATAGATCTTCATGAGAGGGGTCCCGGAAGAGGGAAGGGAGGGGTGGGTATGGAGTATCCAACTTCAATGATCTTCAGCACCCATCTGTCTGTAGTGATAGATTGCCAGACTGGGTAATAGGGGAGTTAAACGGTTTCCAAATGGCTGGGAGATGGTAGGAGTTTCCACTGTTGAAAGTTGGGGGGTCTCGGGCCCTCGACCAATGTTGATGAGACATGGTAGACTGATTTGACAAGTATAGTCTCCTTGGGGGTCATTGTTTCTGGGCTTGTGGCTCGTATTGCCTGTGTGTCTGTGCAAACTGAGTGGACCGGAAGCTCTGTGGGTTATAATACCTTCCTTGTCTTCTCTTTGTCCTAGGAGTATAGATACCCAAGGACTTCAGAGACGCCCTTGAATGGCAGGTCCTCCACTGTTGCTTGCACTTCTTTAGGGAAGCTAGAGAGATGCAGCCAGGACGCCCTCCTCATTACGATCATGGTGTGGATCGTGCTGCTCTAGCTGCAGAGTCTAGGGCAGCTTGCGGTGCCATCCTGGTGATCAGTTGGCCCTCGGAAATGAGTGCACTAAATTGCTTTTTTTCCCCCCTCAGGGAGAAATTCAATAAAATCGGATAGTATGCCATAATTTGTGTGGCTGTATTTGGCTAATGACATATGATTGTTTGCCCCTTTCATTAACAGCATCCACTACCAGGGAGCTTGGTGTGGGATGTGAAAAAAGAAAAAGTGGTTACCTACCTCTCGTAACTGTTGTTCTTCGACATGTGTTGCTCATGTCCATTCCAATAGGTGTGTGCGTGCCGTGTGCACGATCGTAGGAAGGTTTTTCCGCTAGCGGTACCCATCGGTTTGGCTGTAGATACCCCTACAGTGGCGCCTTTATGGCGGTGTATATAGGTCCCTGCCGACCCATTGCCTGCTCAGTTCCTTCATGCCGGAATACTCCGACAGAGGGGCGCCGGGCGGGATTTGGAATGGACATGAGCAACACATCTTGAAGAACAACAGTTACGAGAGGTAGGTAACCATTTTTTCTTCTTCGAGTGATTTCTCATGTGAATTCCAATAGGTGACTTCCAAGCAGTTCCCCCGGAAGGAGGGGTCGGAATTCACCTGGTGAATTGCAGGACTGCCCTGCCAAAGGCTACATCATCCCTTGCCTGCTGGGTAATGGCGTAGTGTGACATGAAGGCGTGGATGGAAGACCACGTTGCTGCCTTGCAAATGTCCTGGATAGGAACCTGTGCCAGGAATGCTGCAGACGACGCATGCGCTCTGGTGGAGTGCTCCGTAAGCGGAAGGGCTGGAATTTTAGCCAGGTCGTAGCAAGTCCTGATACAGGACGTGATCCATGATGAAATGCACTGGGACGAGATCGGGAGCCCCCTCAACCTTTCTGTGATTGCAATAAAGAGCTGTGGTGACTTACAAAATGGCTTTGTGTGCTCAATGTAGAATGCTAGGGTACGCCTGACATCCAGGGAATGGAACATGCGCTCCCTGTTACTGGCATGGGGTTTAGGGAAGAACACAGGTAAAAATATGTCTTGGTTCACATGAAACTGGGAGACAACCTTAGGCAGAAATTCAGGATGAGGGCGTAGCTGCCCCTTGTCTTTATAAAAGACCATATATGGTGGTTCAGAAGTCAGTGTGCTCTGAGCTCGGTTACCCTTCTGGCTGAGGTCATAGGCGCCGACTCCGTGGGTGCTCCGGAGCTGGAGCACCCATGGGGAAAAATTGGTGGGTGCTCTACACCAACCGGTAGCCAAGCTTCCCACCCCACCCGCCCTCCCCAGCTCACCTCCGCCTCCTCCCCAGAGCACGCCGCGTCCCCGCTTCTCCTCCTGTGCTTGCCGCAGTGAAACAGCTGTTTTGTGGCGTAACAAGTTGTGGGAGGGAGGGGGGAAGAGCGGGAACGTGGCGCGTTCAGGGGAGAAGACTGGGAAGAGGCGGGGCTGGGGCGGAAATTTGGGGAAGGAGTCCAATGGGGCAGGGAGGGGGCAGAGTTGGGGCAGGGACTTTGGGGAAGGGGTTGGAAAGGAGACAGGGCAGGGGAAGAGTCGGAGCGGGGCTGGGGGTTGAGCACCCACTGGCGCCAGGAGAAGTTGGCACCTATGGCCGAGGTTATGGCCAGCAGAAAGGCCACTTTCGATGATAGGTATGACAGAGGGCAGGTTGCCATGGGCTCGAAAGGGGGGTGCATGAGTGCGGACAGGACAAGGTTGAGGTTCCACTGGGGAACTGGCAGTTGTACCTGGGGATAAAATCTGTCTAAGCCCTTGAGAAACCTGCCTACCATGGGATTATTGAACACTGACCCACCCGCTGCCCCTGGGTGAAAGGCTGAGATGGCAGCCAGGTGTACCCTGAGAGAGATATTGCTAACCCTTGCTGCTTAAGGTATAACAGGAGAATTGGAGCTAGCTGCTGTTCAGTTCCCCTTTGCCAAGACCAAATGGAAAAACGCTTCCACTTTGCCATGTACATGGTACGAATGGAGGATTTCCTATTTCCCAGCAGGACCTCCCTCACTGGGTCCGAACACTGAAGCTCAAGAGGGTTCAGCCATGGAGTTTCCACGCCATGAGGCGGAGGAACTCCAGATTGGGGTGTTGCAGACTGTCTTGTGTGATTAGGGTCGGACAGACAGGAAGCGCCACTGGTCTGTCCACTAAGAGGTTCAACAGCATGGTGAACCAGTGCTGGCGGAGCCACTCTGGCGCTATGAGGATCAAGGAAGCCCTGTCCTGGCGAGTCTTGAGGACTCTGTGTATGAGAGGGAAGGGCAGAAACGCGCACAGCAGGTGACCCATCCGTGAAAGGCATCCGCGATGGAGCCTGGGCTGCGGTTCAGGAAGGAGCAAAACCACTGGCACTTCCTGTTGCTCCGTGTCACGAACAGATCTATGTGGGGAGAGCTCCACTTCTAGAAAATTGAGTGTGCAATGTCCAGCTGGAGGGACCATTCATGGCCGTGAAACGAACGGCTAAGGCAGTCGTCTAGCTTGTTCTGTGCCCCCAGAGGGTGCGACGACTCAAGGTGTATCGAGTGGGTGATGCAAAAATCCCACAGCTCAAGGGATTCCCGGCTCAGGGGAGAGGAGTGAGCACCACCCTTTTTGTTTATATAGAACATCGCTGCAGTGCTGTCCCTCAGCACCGACACACATGTGCCCTGCAGGCGGGCCTGGATGAACTGCCCTCAGCTCCCTTACATTGATATGCAGTGATAGTTCTGTGTGGGACCATTGGCCTTGGGTCCTGATATTGCCCACGTGCACTCCCCAACAGCATAGGATGGGGTTTGGCAAAGGGTACTCCCGCACAAACAACTTTCGGTTGCAGCCACCAGTGGAGAGACTCGAGGAAGCGAGGGGAGAGGATAACTATCATGTCCAGCGGGTCCCTGCCCGGCCTGTGCACCTGCGCCAACCATGCCTGGAGTGGCCGAAGGCGTAACCTGGCGTGCTGTATCACATATGTGCAGGCTTCCACATGCCCCAATAGTTTAATGCAATTTCTGGCCATGGTTGTGGGAAACCAGCGAAGGTGCTTGATAATGTTGGTAAATGATTGGAAGCACAGCTCCGGCAGGAACGCCTTGGCCTGCATGGATTCCAAGAGAGCCCCTATGAATTCTATTCTCTGCGTCGGGGCCAGTGTGGATTTGGGCACGTTCAATATGAGGCCCAGCATATGGAATGTGGCCCAGGCCAGGGACACATGCTCTGCGGCCCGTGCTTGGGACTCGGCCTTGATAAGCCAGTCTTCTAGGTACAGGAATACTTGCACCTGATGTTTGCAGAGGAAGGCTGCCACGACCACCATACACTTGGTGAATACCCAGGAGGCCACCAAGAGCACGTACGGGAGCACACTGAACTGATAGTGCTGGCCACTGACTATGAATCTCAGGAATCGTCTGTGGGCCAGGATAATAGATATATGGAAGTATGCATCTTTCAAGTCGATGGCGGCGTACCAGTCCCCCGGATCCAGGAAAGGAATGATGGTGGCCAAAGAGATCATGTAGAACTAAACCTTCCTTATGAATGTGTTAAGATCTCACAGGTCCAGGATAGGCCAGAGCCCACCTTGACCTTGGGGATGAGGAAATAGCAGGAGTAGAACCCCTTGCCCCTGAACTCCTGAGGAACCTCCTCTATTGCCCCTAAAGCGAGGAGTGATTGCACCTCCTGCAAGAGGAGTTGCTCATGAGAAGGGTCCCTGAAGAGGGACGGGGAAGGGGGGTGGGAGGGAACAGAATTGGACAGAACATCCCACCCCTACCGTGCTGAGGACCCAACGATCTGACGTGATCTGGGACCAAAAACGGTAGCAGCGGGAGAGTCGATTCACAAAGGGGGGGGTAAGGATCCGAGACTGAAACTGATGCTCCGTCCTCGGGCGCATCTTCAAAGGTTTGGCTTCGGGGCCGGGGGCTGAACCCTGGCCTTGGCCTGAGGAGGACTGTGGCAAGCGCCTCCTATTGTTTCTGCCCCGTCTCCTTGGAGAGTCTCGCCTAGGAGGCCCAGAGTAGAAGCGGGACGGGGGCTGAGGCTTAAAAGCTTTCTCTGAGGTGCTGGGGTGTTGGTGCTCCTTGGAGGACTCCTTCCTCGGAACCGGAACATCCCGCACTTAGGCCAGAGCGCTGCGCGCCAAGGATGCCGGTGCCGCTTCCGGCTGCGGGTGGAGGGCCAACTGCATCAGGAGGAGCTTCAAACGATAGTCCCACTCAGTTCTGGGTCTGAAGCTCCTGCAAATTGGGCACTTATCTGTCTGATGTCCCTTTCCTAAACACTTGAGACAGGCAGCATGCAGATCGCCCGTGGGCATAGGTTTCGCGCACCTCTCGCACACCTTAAACGCCTGCAACCGAGGCATGCCCTGGCGCCTGGGGAAACTAGGACGAGGGGGAAGCCCCCCGAAGTAAGTCCAACTAATCTACGAATAATATAAAATGAACTAACAACTATATGCAACTAAGAAAAGGGCACCACTAGGTAGGCACTTGTGAATGCAAGAGACTGAGCTGCTCCAATGACTCTCACTGGCGGTAAGAAGGAACTGAGCAGGCGGCGGGTTGGCAGGGACCTATATACACCGCCTTAAAGGCGCCACTGCAGGGGTCTCCACAGCTGACCCGACGGGTACGCTGGGGAAAAACCTTCTGATGACTGAATGCGATGCACGTGCACACCTATTGGAATGCACATGAGCAATCACACGAAGAAGAAACTCTCTTCCCTTTGCAGGGATATAATATTTCCTGTCGGACCTCTTGCAGGTTGGAGCGACTGTTGCAGCGGTCTGCCAGACGTGCTTGACAGGTTCCATGATTGCATCATTCATGGGGGGGGGGGGGGGGGGAGGCATGATGAGATCATCCGGGAAGGAGGAAGAAAAGTGACCACACTGAGATTGTCCATCTGAAATTGGTACTGAAAGCCTGCAGGTCAGGCAGTGTTTAAAGCCCAGTGAACTGGGCATGCCCCTGAGGGGAAAATTTCCCCCTTCTCCATGAGGGGAGAACTAACACTACTCTAACAGTGAAACAAAATACTAGCTTCTACTGAGGGAAAGAAATAAACTTTTTTTTTTTTTTTTTTTTGGGAAGAAAAAAGAAACATGGAGAAAGTGGGAAGGCAAATTAGCTAGTCAAAGAACTAATGGAAAAGGGGTAAAATACTAAGCTATGAGGCACTGCTGAATGCTCCTATTCAAGCCAAAGGTGGTAAAGGAAGGGGAGTTGAGGGGGTTGGTCACACAGCGTCAGTTAACTGCTTATGGCAGTGTGAGACTGGGACTGCACATGTGCAACCCAACCAGGCACTGCTACCACAAATCTCCAATTACAAGTGCAGGGGCTCTCAACCACCTAAAGTGGAGCACCCACAAGGACATCACTTGAAGAAGAACTTACAAATTCTTGAAAAGAGAGAGTGCAAATTTGGGAAGAAGTAGAAGACAGAAAATATGGGATGAAGATAGAGAACACAATGTAGGGAAAGAGACAGGTAAGAAGGCACAGGAATAAGACCAAAAAAAGGGGAAATAGATATTGAAAACAATGTAAGAAAAAAGATAAACAAGTCATCTATCATAGGAAAAAAGAGGAAGAGTAGAGTGGAACCAGGCACAGTATAAAGGTATAAAAAAAGCAAGAGAAAAATAGTAAGTTATGTTATAAAAAATGAATTAAGAAGACAGTTGATTGACAGTGTTACAATTAAGTGAATCACACAGCTGTTTTGTTCTTTTAAATGCAGGGTGCCTGTCCTTGAGACACAGGGCAAGCGGTAGAACTCAAGTATTTTCCATCCTCTTCAGAAGGTTTAGTCTTTGGATTAGAGGTATTGGGTAAATTCTTTTGAAAACTTAGTTTTGTAAATAAATTTTGAAACACAAGATTTAAAGGCTTACCTCCTGTGACACAACGCCGAGCCATTTCCCAAATGATCAAGCCAAAACTGTAGATGTCAGCCATGATATATGGTTGGAAATGATTTTTATTTAGGCTTTCATCTAGGACTTCTGGGGCCATGTAACGTTTTGTTCCCACTCTAGTATTCAAAGGGACATCAACTTCATTCGTATCACTAAATGTAAATAATAAAGGTTAAACCAACTGTGGAGCAGTACAAAGAAATTGATGTCATGCAAAAAGATGCAATTATTATTGTACGAAGTAAAATTATGAACTATAATTAAATTATAGATCTTTCTCAAATCCTCCTTCCAATATTACAGCTTATAATATATTATGCTTCTTTTAGACAGATTAAATAAAAAAAGATTATAAAATACCCAACATAAAAGTTCATGTGACTGCTTTGCAAAAAAAACCAAACCTGCACACATGACTAAGCAGACAGAAGCAGACAATTCCAAATGTTCAAGACTCAAAATGCATTCCTAATATCCACAGTTCTACACATCAATACTCATGCTGAAGTTTTCTTGTGTTCTAGGATCTGATATCCACTTCAAGACATTGGTAGCCCGTGCATTTCACTATAAGCTTTACATGTACAGTTTTTACCCCTATATTAGACCTAAAATACTCTTATTTCTAATAGGAACATTTTGAGCACACTGAGCAGGTTACAATGAGTTTTACAAAAACACAACAAAAAACAACCTATTTCTACAAAATTACCTGCATTTATAATGTTCTATCACCATACTATCCAGACACCCACTAAAAACTGTACTAGAAATTACCACGTCAATTCTTGGACAAGGGCTTGCAGTTTCTTTGGCACTAGTGTGGGAAAGTGAAATTTTGAGGCTGCTTCAGACATTAGCAATTGTTTTTGTAGTAATTTTTCATATTTTTAAACACAGTCAAAACAGTAATTTTGTAGGTAATATATATTACTATTCAATTCATTTATTTCAACTTGATCTTTGATGCCTTTCAACATACGTGCAAAAGATACCAACTATTAATAGGCTTTGATCATCTACCTGTTAAATTTCACTGCAAGACCCAGGTCGGCAATACAGCAGCTTCCATTTTTCTTTATCAAGATATTTTTACTCTTCAGGTCCCTGTGTGCAATAGCAGGCTTGCCTTGTGTCCCATAAATTTCTGTGTGTAGATGGCACAGACCACATGCAGCAGAATAAGCCAGTTTGAGCAAAGCCCTGTTGTCAAGTGTGGCACATTTCAGGAAGTCATACAAGGATCCATTTTCATGGTAATCTGTAATCAAGTAAAGTTGTGTCCAGGAGCCTGTGCCTTTAATATCAGCTGCTATAAAACCTGTGAAATGCATAAACAAAGTTAGCATTTAGTGTTACATAAAAACCACATAATTCATTACTTGGAAGACTTTTCAGGAAATGAAAAAACTGCAGACTCATTTTAAAGTAAGACTCAACAGCCCCTTACAAACCCATCACTTCTTATTTGGGGACCAGGAGTGCTAGTTTAGGTTTCAACCTCATGTGATGTCACAATGCTGGTCTTCAAGCAAAAAGAAGAAAAGTCAGGATCTGTTATTTGTAACATTAAAAATAAGCAAGATCCATAGTCTGCATATAATTATAGCATTTTTATTATTATATGGTATGTTACATTCCTCCAGTGATTTCATAAAGGAACTTCTCCACACTCTTCATGAAACAACTACAATTCTTTGAAATACAAGTCCTCCACTACCCATTCAAATTACAAACTGCTTACTTACCAAGTATGTTTTCATGACGCATTAGAACAGTCTGGTAAATCTCAGTTTCTCTGAACCAACTGGCTTCCTCAGTGGTAAAAAATACTTTGACTGCCACTTTTTCGCCGCGCCATTTACCCATCCACACCTCACCATATCGCCCTTTCCCAACTTGTCGCACCATCTGAATCTGTTTGGCAATAGTGCGCTGAACCTAAACAAGGAAAAAAAAAATCAGCAAGTGATTGAAGGCACATTGTCAAGATGGTTGTCAGTCTTCAAACTTTGCTTGCCTTAACAATGGTCCCATTTCAAAGATCTATTCTAGATTCTTTCCAGCTACTCCTTCTAACTAATCATTGCTGCCTCGATTGGGAGAGTGAATGTATATAAAAATCAATAACTAAAATACTCAGAGAAGAAAATACATTTGATTTTTGTTTAAATTAGACTGAGCTAAAATTCTTCTAATTTGTATAGGATTATAGCCACCTGTCTCACTGGATAAGCCTTTTGCTGAGCTACTACAATAATTATGTTAAAATGCATGCCTAAATTCACTGTTGAATCAGCCTGTTTATGCAGTTATTACAGTTGTTCATAACCAATGTAAAGTATGCCAGTGTGCAGTACGCAAGTCTATTTTATTAAATATCATGAATAAAGCTGAAGAGAAAATCTTACAACTGGAATAGTATTATCCAAGTCTAAGGTATTTTATCCGAAGGCCTGTTGGAGGACAGAACACTCTTTTGTATTTTACTGGCCTCAGCAGGTTTTCTACAAAAGAATCCCTCTTCTCATGCTTTCTAGTTCTGGTTCATTATGTGGAAGAGAAAGACTGACTAACATTTGTGTGCGTTTGTTTTTACTTTCATACTAACTGCAGCTCAAAAAAGTATATAGAATTAAATATTTACAGCTAAATAGCACAGTTCAGAAATGAAGTATACAAACAGGCAAAGGAAGAAATGGGTGTTTTCAGGTGAGATAATAAATGAGACGGAGAACTGATGAGGTTGAAAAACACAAAGAAAACAGCTCTTGTACCAACCTATGGCCTGACTTTGTAGCAGTAACAGAGAGGAGAATAATACTAGATTGATAAAAGGAGAAAGAACAGTAACCTTCCTTACAAGTAACGGTGGTTCTTCAAGAAGTCGTAATCACCTCTGATCCCACTGCAGGTGTGCATGCACCCCATTGCATGTGAGATTGGATATTTTATTTTAGTAACAGCATCCATCAGGGTTGCACATGTGCCTATGCCTCTCCTTGTGCTCTCATGCAAGGGTATAAAGAGGGAGTGGCTGTGATGCTCCCTCAATTCCCTTGCAATTTGAGTCCATGGAAGCAGAGAACTCTGAAAAGCAGGGACGGAATCATGGGATCCACATTGACCACATCTTGAAGAACCACAGTTACTGTAAGGTAAGTAAAAGACGTTTACCTTTCGTAACTCTTGTTCTTTGAGATGTGTCGCTCGTGTCCATTCCATTGTAGGTGTGTGTGCTTGCCACATCCACTGGTGCTGGAAATTTTCCCCTCAGTGGTATCCATAGGGGACTGGCTCTGGTGTCCTCTGGAGTGGAGTGCATATGCCGCGGTATAAGGGGGCACCACCGGCTCCCTACTCCCTCAGTTCCTTCTTGCCGAAACTCTGATAGAGGGGAAGGAGGGCAGGTCCTGGAATGGACATGAGCAACACATATCGAAGAACACGGTACGAAAACAGGTAACTCTTTCTTCTTCGAGTGCTTGCTCATGTCCCTTCCATTGTCGGTGACTCCCAAGCAGTACTATTGGTGGCAGGTAGGAATTCATGGACATGTCAATTGCAACACAGTTCTGCCAAATCCAGCGTCATCTCTGGCTTGCTGGGTGATGGCATAATGCGTTGTGAATGTGTGTACCAAAGACCACATCGTGGCTTGCAGACGTCCTGGATAGGGACATGCGCCAGGAACGCAGCCAAAGATGCCTGAGCCCTCATCAAGTGAGCCTTCAGTATCGGCGGAGGCACAGCCTGTGCTAACTAATAACGAGTACGGATGAAAGTGGTGATCCAAATCCAAATCCTCTGAGAGGACACCAGAAAGGCCTTGGTGTGCTCCAGGTAGAAAGCCAGGGCATGCTTGACATCCAGAGCATGCAGCCGCCTTTCCTCATTGGTCGTGTGAGGCTTTGGACAGAACACCAGGAGGAAATAATCCTGGTTCACATGGAAGTGCAACACCACCTTTGGCAGGAAGGCCAGATGGGGCTGCAGCTGGACATGGACCATGTCCTTGGAGAATACAGTGTACAGGGGCTCCAAAGTGAGGACTTTAATTTTGGAGACACGTCTCGCCGAGGTAATAGCTACAAGGAATGCAATCTTCCATGACAAGTGAGAAAGGGAACAAAAAGCCATAGGCTCAAAGGATGAACCTGTGAGCCTGGAGAGGACCAGATTGAGGTCCCATTGGGGAACCGGATCCCGGATCGGCAGAAAGAGTCTTTCAAGGCCTTTCAAGAACTTGACTGACATCTCATGCGAGAACACCGATCTACCCTGGATGCATACGGCTGATACGGCAACCAGGTGCACCTTGATAGAAGAGAAGGTGAGCCCTTGGTGCTTTAAGTGAAGCAGGTAATCCAGTCTGGCCTGCAGAGATGACTGGGCCGGGGAGATATTCCGTTCTGATGCCCAGCAGTAGAAATGTTTCCACTTTGCCAAGTAAGTTGCTCTGGTGGAGGGCTCTCTGCTTCTCCAAGAGAACCTGCTGTACCTGACTAGACCAGCTTGTTCCCCTAGATTCAGCCATGCAGCATCCAAGCTGTGAGGTGGCGAGAGGCAAGGTCCAGATGCAGAAGTCGACTGTGATCCTGCGAGAGTAGGTCCAAGCAGCTGGGAAGTGGCCAAGGGGCTGCAACGGCCAGGTCTCTGAGCATGCCGAACCAATGCTGGGACAATCATAATGACCTGTGCCTTGTCCCTCTTGATTTTTGAGGGACTTTGCTTATAAACGGAACTGGTGGGAAGGCGTATATCAGGTCCTCTGACCAAGACAAGAAAAAGACATCAGATAGTGAGCCTTTGCCAAGGCCTTGGAGAGAACAAAACTGATGACGCTTTCTGTTCTGTCTGGTGGTGAACAGGTCCACTTGGAGAGCTCCCCACTTCTGGAAGAGCATTCTGACAACCTCCGAGTGAAGGGACCACTTGTGGTGAGAGAAGGAGGACCTGCTGAGGCAATCCGCCAGCGTGTTCTGGACACTGGGGAGGTTTCCAGGTGGACTGCATGCTGGATGCAGAAGTCCCAAGGATGGAGGGCTTCTGGCCCAGCGCTGACGATCGAGCTTCCCCCTGCCTGTTGACACAGAACATGGAGGCTGGGTTGACTGTCAACACCTTCACCACCCGGCCAGACAGTTGGGGAAGGAAGTCGCCGCAAGCCAGGTGGACAGCTTTGAGCTCCCTGACGTTTATATGCAACACAAGCTCCTTTCAAGAACATAACCCTTGAGTCCTCAGTGTACTGAAAAGCACTCCCCAACCGAGGTTGGATGCATCTGAAATCAGGGAGACCGTGGGCCATGGGCTTGTGAACGGCACACCTTCCAATACTAGAATTGGGTCGGACCACCACTGCCGAGAGGTAACTATCCGCGGAGGGATCATTATGACCTTGTCTAGGTGATGTCTGTCCGGTAAGTAGTCCGATGTGGGCCACATCTGGAGGGGACGTAGCCTGAGTCTTGCAGGCTGGAAGGTCGCCCTTGAGTGCACACTCAAAATGCCTGCTTAGCACCCGGTTGGTTGCAAGTAGAGCTCGAGTGCGCTGATGAGGCCGGGTGTTGGCCTTGCAGGTGCTTGTAGTCCTTACCCTTTTTGCAGAAAGGCTCTGTTTGGGATTGGCCCCCAAACCTGTTAGACTGCTGTGGTTTGAACCACTTTCTCACAGGCGCCAGCATGTAAAGGCCCAGCGAGCACAAGGTAGCCCTTGAGTCTTTCAGGCCGTGTAATTGCTGTCTGTCTGTTCTGCGAATAGTGCCAGGCCGTCGAAGGGGAAGTCCTGGATGGAGTGCTGAACCCCCACTAACAGGCAAGACAACTGAAACCAGGACGCACGCCTCCTGGAAATGGCTAAAGCCATGGTCCAGGCCGCCGAGTCTGCTGTATTTGAGGCCGCTTGGAGGGCTGCCCTGGCCACAGCTTTGCCCTCATCCAGAATAGCCAGGAACTCTGGCAATGAGTCTGCAAACTTGAGCATGGACTGCCAAATGTTAAAATAACGGCCTGATGGTTGGCAACTCTCAACTGGAGGCTGGCCATAGAATAAATTTTTCTGCCATAGAGATCAATTCTCTTTGCCCCCTTACTCTTAGGGGTTGATCCCGGTTGGCCCTGTCTATCGCACTCATTGGCTGCCAATACCACCAGTGAGCTTGGAGCGGGGTATGTATACAGGTATTCAAATTCCTTAGTAGGGACATAATACTTTCTCTCACCCTACATGGGTGGCAGTGATTTGGGGGTTTGCCAGAAGACCATGATCAGCTTTATCACTCCCTCATGGATGGACAATGCCACCTTGGAGGGGGCTGCTGCACTTAAAACATCAAACAGAGGGTCAGAGGGTTCTGCCAACTCCTCAGCCTCCAAACCCAGGTTAGATGCCACCCTCTTTATAAGCTCCTGGTGAACCTATGTAGGAAGGTCCTGCTATTGCCTCATCAGGCGAAGAGGATGAGGAGGCGGGTATAGGCAGGTCTGCCAACTCAGTAGCCTCCGCCAGGGGAGCAGGCGGGAGACTGTTGTCAACCGTTCCTCTGATGCCCCTGCAATGTTTGAGGAAACCTCCAGGGTTCCATAGTTGCCAGGGAGCCAGCCATTGATCTTGGAGCCATGCGGCCACTGGTGGCCCCAATGGGAATGCCAATGCCCCCGGTCGGTGGTCCTGCCCTGCAGGCAGATCCTTCTCTTCACTCTCTGAGCCTGAAGAGGGAGAGACTCGCCAGGGGAACCAGGACGATACTGATGCCAGCTGTCTGCCCTGTTCCCGTCAGACCTCTCCACTGGTGACCTGTACAGGGAAGGTGGCTCTCTGTGCTGCACCTCCTGTGACTGGCAGCGGCATTCAGCAGAATGGTAACAGTACCACAGTGATCGATGCCTCATGCTTTGAGAGCGATGCAGCTCTGTGGACTGGGAGTGAGAGGATCGAGATCTTAGCTCAGGAGATCATTCAAGTACCCATGGGGATCCATAATGGCAAATTAGAGACCAGTGACAGGATTCCAGGGACCAGTATCTTGACTCTCCAGAGTGGTGTCGCAAGTTTGAAGATCGATTCGGCCGCTCCAGGGACTGGTGCTGGGACTCTGGGGACTGGCTATGCACCTCCACAGGTCTGCGCCAGACAGCCGGTGATTGGTGCCAGGATCCTGGGGAACACTGCCTAGAGTCCAAGGAACAATGCTGGGAACGCTGACAGGTAAGCCGACCCATACCCAGGGGCTGGTGGCACTGCTCAGGTGAGCGTTGGCGGGGCACCCCCTGCCTTGGGGAGCAGTGTGGCACCGATGGGGACTGCTGGAGAAGTCCCAGAGTGCGTTTATCCCTTGAATGGGGAACCTCACTAACCAACGTTAACGAAACCGGCAGGGACAATGTGGCCTGAAAGGCCTCCAGGGTGGATGGCACCGCCAGGTGCCAAGTGCCTCTGCCACTTCCTGGGGTGGTGGGCAGGTCTCTAAGGGGGCTCAACAGCCCAAGAGATGCTGGAGACTGGCCACTGTCTGAGGGGGAGGAGCTGCCCCGTGCAGGTCTTTGCTCTCCCCCAGCTCTCTCCTTCCCTTTATGGGATGTAGGAGAATGCCCTCTCCTGGCCTTTCTTTGCTTTTCAACTGGTACTTGGGATGGGGATCCGTGCTGGTCGGAGGCCAGTGCTGGCGGTGCACTTCACACCAATGCTGCAGTGCTTGGAGAAGAGTCTGATATAGCTGGCTCCGAGGCAGGTATGAGGGCCAACTCCATAAGGAGCGCTCTAAGTCAAATGCCATGCTCCTTTTTGGTCGCAGCTTGAAACTTTTACAAATGCAGTACTTGTCGCTCATGCGTCTCTCTCCCAAACACTTCAGACAACTTTGATGGGGATCACTGACTGGCATAATTTTTTTGCAGCAGTCACAAGGCTTGAAGCCTGGGGATCGGGGCATGCCCCATCCCTAGGCTAAATCCAGTAGGGGACTAACTATTTCTAACTTATGCACTAAGGGAACTAATAAACTATACAAACTTTCTAAGAACTATATACAAGAGATTCACAACTAGACACAGGTGAGAAGGAAAGTTTCCTGAGACAAGGAGATGTTCCAGCACTGTCATTGGCGATAAGAAGGAACTGAGGGAGGGGGAGCTGGCAGCGCCCCTTATACCAGCGCATATGCGTGCCGCTCCAGAGGGCGCCAGAGCCAGTCCCCCTACAGATACCACTGGGGGAAAATCTTCCGGCACCAGTGCATGTGGTGAGCACACACACCAACAATGGAATGGATATAAGCAATCACTTGAAGAAGAACTATCTGTCTTGGATGGTTTAGATACAACAAATCCTGCAACGTTGGAGGGGTTAAACTAGATAACCCTTGTGGTCCCTTATTAGCCTATGATTCTATCGGGGTGGTCAAACTTACTGACCCTCCAAGCACACAGGACAATCTTCAGAAGTTCAAGAGTCAGGGTGTGCCTGCCAGGGCTTCAGCCCAATGAGAGGCGGGTTGGTGGGGCTTGGGGTTTCAGCCCCACAGGGAAAGGGGTCTCAGGGCTTCAGTCATGCGGGAGGCACCTGCCGGGGCTTCAGCCCCATTCCTGCTAAAGCCCCAAGTCCTGGTAGGCATGCCCCATGGGGTTGAAGCCCAAAGACACCCCTGCCTGCTGAGCAGAAGTCCCAAGCCCCACTACCCTGTTGCAGGGCAAAAGCCCCAAGCTTCCCCCCTCCCCGCCAGTCCGGTAGGCAGAGAATGGGAGCGGGCTATGCAAGTCATACTCACAAGCCGCTTTTGGCCATCCCGGATTTCTATGATAGTGACCCATCCTTTTTTCGCATAAGAAGGACTGGTGCTCCTGCTGGAGAGATGGGTTGCTGAATGAAGCCCTTTGAAAGATTTTCCTGGCTATATCTTTGTAGTGCCTTGAGCTCTGGTTCAGAAATGGTGTATATGCAACTTTAGGACACCTCTGCCCCGAGTTGTAGGTCTATTGGACACTCATAGTCCCCACTGTGGGGGCAGTGAATCTGTGTTTTTCCTTTCAAACACATCCAGGTAGTCCTAGTATTTGTAGTCTGGTCTAGATCTGCCCCCTTCTGGTCAGCCCCCCGCTGTCCAGGGTCTCACTTCCAAGAGTCTTATCTGATGCTGGGGCCTAGGGATTGGGTATTCTGGGGCTTGGTGAATTTGATGGAGGAAAACTTTCTGGCAATATTTGGAGGAGAAACTTATGTTCCTCCACCACCGGGAAATACAAGGGTCATGCTGCCCCAACAAAAGAATGCCAAGAATTACTGAAAAGAATGGAGACTGGGGATCACCTCTAAACATATTATTTCCCAGTGCCACTCCACTATGGCCTGTAAGGGGACCGTCTCTTGGATCACCGGTCCTGATGATAGGAGCAGCCCATAAATCATCTCCACCAGGTCTGGCGTAGATTTTGGCTGGAAAGGGATCTGGAGTGTTTGGGGCATCCATCTCACCAATTCCAAGCCTCCCAGTTACAGTGGCAACTGGAAATGCAGGGAAATGCCATGGTTCCTGGGTCAGGTTCTACTCAAGGGTTTCAGGGTGATTCCAGAGCATAGAGCTCTGGTGATGCTGAGGCTGTATCCCCCTACCGGGCCTGGACTGGTCCATTTCCCAAGCAGGACAGTAGGCAAGGGTGTGACCTGGCATCCCACAGTAAAAACAGAGATTCAACTGCCATTGATGTTCTTTCTCCTCCGGGGTCAAGGATCAGTGACCCAGGTTGACCTGCATGAGTTCAGGACTCAGTTCTACAGATTTTTGCACACCAGATAGATGTGGGGGCATCAGGCAGTCCCTTCTTTCCTCCTTCCACTTCCGCAGCCGAGAGCAGATGCACAAGGCAAGGTCAATAAGGGCCTCTAGGTGGGTAGGGTTTTCAACGTGGGCTAGATCATCTTTTACCACTTCATTGAGTCCTCACTGGAACTGATGTAAACCGGGCTGCCTCATACCATTCAACATCAGCAGAAAGCCATCTGAAGTAAGTGGTGTATGTGGTGGCCAGCTCTTGCCTCTGACAAACCTTCCGGGGGAAGGGGGGACAGTATCTGCAGAGCAGACGTGATATGGGTCATCAACAATGGTCAAGAAGGCTTGCATGAAGGCATCCCAGTTGGAGAGCACTGGGCTGTTCTGCTCCAACAGGGGGGAAGCCCAATCGAACACTGTGCCAGTGAGAAGGCTGACTGTGGGATAAGTTTGGAGGTAGAGCAGGAAGAGCAGTGGAGTATAGCTGCTTGCTAGCTGTTTTCATAAGGTCTGTGCTTTGGCAGCAAGCTGCTTCACCTGGGCTTAGTGACTGTGCCCACTGCTCATGCAAGGTCTGTGCCTTGGTTACAAACTGTGTAGTTTGGGTCTGTAGCGCAAGATTCTCTACCTGCATACAGGTGACTTGGTCCTGCAGGTCCCAGAACTTCTGGTCAGAGCGTGGCCCACACCGTTCATCTTGTAAGGGATTGTATGTGTATGGGGGGCAAAAAGGGTCTAAAAACAGTCAGGGCCATGGGCGGCCTGTGTGCACAAGTCAGTTACCAAGCTGCAGTCTGGAGACGAATAGTGGAGCTGGGGCCAAGCAGGGCTGGGATGCCAGAAGCGATAGTCAGGCATTGAGTTGTAGACAGGAGGCAAGTAGTAAAGTCGGGATTAAGCAAGAGTCAGGAGCCAGAGTCTGGGGTTCACAGCAAGGCAAGGTCTGAGTGGAAATAATGAAGAAACAATGCATTGTTACTCAGACAGCTCCCTGTGATGGCTTTCTGGTATATATACCAGCACTGGCCAATCAGTGGACTTTTGGGGCAGCCACTCAGGCCCCACTGTACAGTACTTCCTGCAGTGTCTAGCTTCACAGGATCCCCCAGCAGAAACCCGGTCTGAGCTTCCAGTGGCGATGTTGAAGTGTTGGTGGTCTGGAACCCCATGGTGCCAGGTTCTAGTCTTGCAGGTTCTTACACAGAGTTGGAGGAGCAACAGGTAAAGTCTATCAGACAGTGTCACGTTCACTGACTCCTGCCGTGATCTGCCTCTCATCAGCCGGTGATCCAGGCAGGGAGAGACATGAAAGCCTTGCATTCTCAGGTGGGTCAGTGCTGTAGAGGGCCCGAGCAGCTTTATCTTGTACAGGTAATGATATAGTCCCGCTTTGAATTTTGAGTACTTCCTGCAGGCTAGGTGGATAGATATATGGAGGTACACACCTTGCAATTTGAAAGCCACAAACCATGCTTGAGCCTGAAGAAATGGAACAACAGAGGCAAGTGATACCATCCTGAATCTGAGGCAGTGTGTGTAGCTGTTCAGTCTCTTCAGGTTTAAAATAGGATGAAGACCCTTCTTCCTTGGCATAATGAAATATCATGGCTAGAAGCCTCTTTCCCTATACTCTTGAGAATCCTCTATGGATCTTAGGCATGTCTACACTACTAGCTAAATCGGCACTGCTGCGATCGATGCAGCGGTGTAGATTTAGCAGGTCTGGTGAAGACCAGCTAAATCGATGGGAGAGCACTCTCCCATCAATTTGTGTACTCCACCTCTCCGAGAAGTGTAAAGGAAGTCGGCAGGAGAGCATCTCCCATCAACACAGCGCAGTGTAAACACTGTGGTGAGTGGATCTAGCTACGTCGACTTCAGTTACATTATTCACATAACTGAAGTAGTGTAACTTAGATCGATTTACCATGGTAGTATAAACCAGCCCTTCAATGAAGGAATGAGGCCATTTCTCTTTGTAAAAGACTCTCGTGTGAAAGATCTCTGGAGAGGGACAGGGAAGGAGAGTGGGTGGGCAGAAGGTGTGAAAATAAAGAGGCTAGCCAAGGGCTACTATATCCAAGACTGAAGACTGGCTCCTGATCTGTTCCTATGTGGCTCCTGACTTTCCCGTCAAATCTACTGTTTGGATGGTGGGACAGAGTGTGTGACAGAGGAGGCAGATGACTGGAGTCTCCTTGAGTATCACAATTGTTTCTATGACAGGTACTCTGGCTGTCTGCCCTGAAAATATGGGTGAGCCTACTGTGTTGAGAGGGGCCCTTGAATCCTTCAAGAAGCACAGTGCTTCCTGAGTTCTTTTGTTGAAGAGGTCCATACCATTGAAAAAAGAGGTCTTGTATACTGTCCTCAACTTCCCCATGGCAGATGCTAACAGCCTCATGGTTACAGGCATGGTCATCAACCTTAAGGCCGTGCTGGAGGTATCCCAGGCTGCCTCTAGGGCTGTACTGGTAAACATTTGACCTTCTTTGAGATCCATATATGCTCCAGAGTCCTGCAGTACTTTCACCAAGAAGGGAACCAACCCTTTCCCACTTCAGGAAATTGTATCTGGTGAAAGTCCGGTAGTTGGCCACATGGAGTTACACTAAAGTGGACGAGTAGGCTTTGTACCTGAATATCCTTGTTTTTGGGCGTGCCTTTTGTTGATTTTGATTTTTCCTGAATTACTGCAACTACCAATGATCCTGGGTTTGGATGGGAATAAAAGTATTTGAATTTTTTAGAGGTACCTGATAGTCCCACAGTTCACCTGTTCTAACATGGACTGGATGGTAGCAAGGGTTTACCAGAGACCCTTGGCTAGCTATTGCATGCCCTCATTTATGGGGAGAGCAATTCTTGCCAGATCTGATATAGTCAAAATGTCAAAGAGTTGACAGGATTTCTCTTGTATGACTGTCATTTTTATATTTGGGGTCTCCACCAAAGGAGCTCGGAGATGCTGTAAAGCTTTAAAAAGAAGAACAGGAGTACTTGTGGCACCTTAGAGACTAAGGTGCCACAAGTACTCCTGTTCTTCTTTTTGCGGATACAGACTAACACGGCTGCTACTCTAAAGCTTTAAAGTCATCAACTGTCAAGGCAGGAGTTGGTATGACTTCATCAGGTGAGAATGACTACTCTTTAGGAGGAGATTGAGGATTCCTGGTATTGTACAGCTCCTGGGTACTGGGTCAGGCTCTAGTACCAGTAAGGCTAAGGTGGCATGGTGTAAGGATACTGGGGCCCATTTACAGCTGGTTAGCCCAATGCCACCCATGTCTCTTTTGTGGTGTTGTGCCTTGTGAGATGGAACTCTGGTAGCAGCTCTAGGTTTACTCTCAGGAAGTAGAGAAGAGGCATTGCTGCTCAACATGAAGGAGAAATCTGGGAATGGAGAAGAAGAGAAATACTCTTCAAATGGGGGTGCCAAGGGGTAATGTCTCAGCCCCGGTGCTATGTTGGCACTAATGATGTCCCCATAGAGGATCCTGACTGCTCTGTAAGGGCAGGTCTTAGTCCTGAAATTGATGCAGGTGCCAGTTTACTCCGTGCTACTCCCTTAGCAGAGGACTTAGACACTGTCCGTGGACGACTGATGTCTCATCACATCTCCCTGAGCAATACTTCTCAGTGTTTGATCTCCACTTGGCCCTGCCTTTTGGTCACGCTCTTGTGTTGGTGAGCTGGTGTGAACATTATTTGTGCCAGAGGCATTGTTGCCAAGCATATTGCTACTAGTGCCAAAACAGTTGTTGGTTCTGGTGTAGCAGCAGCTGGTGCCCAAGGTTTCAATGCTGGGGCAACAGGTATCCATTTTCATGGATTTTTTTTCTTTTGCTGCTGGCCACCGGGGTGTGGTGCTTCCTCGGATGGCACCCACTAAAGACATCTTCTTTGGAGGAGGATGTCTTGTCTGGATCTGAGGTGATGCTCATTAATTGCCTGAGTAGGTGTAGTTTCAGCCGTGTGTCCTTCTACTTTTGAGTTCTTGAGAAGAAGGACATGCACGCTAAATACTAATCAGTGATGGGACTCTCCTTGAGACAGGAAAGGTGGCTGTTATGCTCATCAACCATGGCAATGAGTCCATTGCAGGTTGGGCAGGGTTTAAACCCTGTGGGTTTAGAGTCTGCCATGGTGGTTGGCATGAGGTGTCTTGCCCCACTGTACAGGAGGGGATGTAGGTTTGTTCTTTTTGTTTTGTTTTTAGGAACATTCAAATTAAAAAGTAAATGAAGATGAGTGTGAAGATAGATTTCTTCATATAACCAGTCAAGGTGATTAGTTTGAAGATCACAAAAAAAAACGGGTTCTGTCTTGCTGCAACGGGTGGTAAGAGGGAACTGATGGAGGGCTGCAGCAACTCTGCCCTCTATACCCTCGCAGGGAACATGAGGCGGCACAGGGTGCATGTGCAGCCTGGGTGGACATGGCTATTAAAAAAAAATCATCTAACTTCACACGCACAGGGCACGTGCAAACCTACAGTGGGATCCACACTGACACATACTCATAGAAAGAGAAGATCTATGAAGTTAGCTTCTTGAAGTGCATGGAGACTTTTAAAAAACCTGAGGGTAATTCTGGAGTTGGATCCTAAAACAAATGAGGAGCTACTGGGATTTGTGAATGAGGTGATGTTATGTGTCTTTGTATATGGGAGAAAGCAGGCAGGAGCTTTCTGCTGGAAAGCTGGGATATCTGCAATATAGAGTAAGGAAAAGAAAAGACCAAGGTTTTCAGAGGTGAAGTTGAGTGAAATGCATATATGGTCACTGTAGTGATGACTAGGGCCCTACCAAATTCATGGCCATGAAAAACTTGCCATGGATGGTGAAATCTGGTCTTTTGTATACTTTTACCCTATATTACACAGATTTCACAGGTGAGACCAGCATTTCTCAAATTGGGGGCCCTGACCCAAAAGGAAGTTTCAGGGGGATCGCAAGGTTATTTTGGTGGAGGGGTGGGGGGAGTGTCACTTTATTGCCACCCCTATTTCTGCGCTGCCTTTAGAGCTGGGCAGCCGGAGAGTGGTGGCTGTTGGCTGGGCGACCTGCACTGCCTTCAGAGCTGAAGTAAGGGTGGCAATACCATACCATGCCAGCCTTACTTCTGCGCTGCTGCTGGTGGCAGCTCTGCCTTCAGAGCTGGGCTTCTGGCCAGCAGCCATCGCTTTCCAGCTACCCAGCTCTGAGGGCTGTGCCGCCATCAGCAGCAGCATAGAAGGGTAGCATTACTGCAACACCCCCGAAAATAACCTTGCAACCTCACCCCCAACTTCTTTTTTGGGTCAGGACCCCTACAATTACAACACCATGAAATTTCAGATTTAAGTAGCTGAAATCATGAAATTTATAATTTTTAAATTCCTATGACTGTGAAATTGACCAAAATGGACCGTGAATTTGGTAGGGCCCTAGTGATGACACATGGATTTACAAAGACATATCAGAACAAAGATACATCAGAGTCACTGATAAAACAAATGTTACAGGCATCACAGAAAAATGGGAGGATAGAGGACTGATATATTGAATTAGTCAAAGATGTAAGTCTTGAAAGATTAATTTATAAACCACAAACTTAACTAACAGAGTACAATGTAGTTGTGGGAATTTCTTTGAGTGCATTAGTAATACAAATGTCAATCTTATCTATGCAAGACAACGTGTTTAAAACATTAAAAATAGTTTCTTAACTATATATTCTTCACTACTCCACACAAGAGTGAAAAAGTGAAATGGACTCAGATTTATTTTCTTTATCTTCGTCATGTATTATAATTCTAATAGGTAACTGTATCAGGGGGTTAAAATGTATATTTGTATATGTTTCTTAATTGTAAGAATATGCAAATATGGATTTTTAATATACTTCAAGAATAAAAATATGTTTTAATGTAGTTTTACCATTTTGGCATTCAGGACAGCAGTAAAGTAAATCTAAGACTTTGGCTTACCAACAGAGGTAGTCCTGATCCACTGCCAGAACTCTGTGACTGGTCAATAAGATCCTTTAATGACTCCCCGGCTGGAATAAATGCTTCATCTTGCTCCAGATCACGATTATAACAACGTCTTTTTGCTACCCATCTACAGTAATGTCTGCAAAAGAAAAAAAACTACATATTAATACTTTTAAATATAACGTTACAGTTTATTAAACATCTTGACCTATGAAAAGAAAAAAGCTAAATTTATGTTTTTAAAAACAAACAATATTTATTACACGGTCATGTCATTTTTAGATGACAGATTGAAGAATATTTAAATTGTGTACAAAAGACACTTGAAAATGTTATATGACCACTTGATAAATTGTAAATCAGTATGTCTACGTGAGTCTCAAGTCAACATTTCCATCTGGGCTATATTAACTTCAGTTAGAGCAAATTAGGACTTTCTATCAATATTTGCAGTATTTTTGCTAATAGGATTACAGAATACAAGTGAACTCAGTTCATCTGAGTAATAGTTGAGATATCTTTTGGTCAGTGATGCTGGAGCTAAGAGCTGCAAATGACTGTTCTGTAGTAACTGTTTAAAAATACCTATAATTTTTCTCCTATTTTTCTTCTTTTTTTCTTTCCAACAAAACAAATATAACAAAAATCGCAAACAGGAAAGCAGAGATTTATTTTATATGCAATTATAATGAATCCATGATTTTTTATATTAAACTTCTCTGCTATGTCAATGCCTTCAATTATGACAACTTGGCTAACGATCTAAACCCCAGCTGGCACACACTAAACATTGTTCCTGGAAGCACCCACATTGAATATGAGGATTACAGTCTGTTTTTGTTCTGTTCTATTCTGCTCTTTGCTGCTTCCACTCCTGGAACTCAAATGAAAGGAAAGTGTCCTAAGTACTTAAGATTTTGTCTATTTCGCTAACTTCCAAATGGGCAAAACAACAGAGAAACTGAGTGAAGCAACTTGCAACCCAGACTCCATTAGGTCCTATTACCACAGTATTATTAAAATCCCTAATTTGTCCACAAGAGAATTTCAAGGGCACAGAGGAAGCACTATAAGCTCTAATTTCTATTCAGGTTCCAAGAGCACATGCACCATTGTGGTGCCTGAGCACATCCTGAGCAACTCCTCTAGAGAAGGAGGAGTTGTACATGAATTTTTTAAACAGCTTTCTAAAGTTAGAGTTAAGGTTACTGCCCTACAACCAGGCTTTCCACTCCCTACATGCTCCCAGAACATAGGGCTTCAAGACCCAAAATAACTGTCAGAAAAAACAGAAAATGCTCAGTTAAGATCTCCCCACACATTCCTCCCCTCCCCCCCCAACACCTTCAAAATGTTTGTGTTCTGGGGGAAATACATTATTGGTTTAAATTTATGGTTTAGAGTAAAGAATATTAGGGTCAACCGTGCATCCCTGTGCAGTGGGAAAACAGAATGACAACAAGTGACAAAATGCAGAATGCTTTGTTTTCAATTCAGACTATGCAGGACAAATATAGCTATTTTTTAAAAAAGCAGAAAAACTGTAGAAAGTTTTATTCTTGTGGCTTATTTGAATCTTTAATATGTTCCTAGGACAGAATAATGCAGAAGATAAAACTCAGAAGTAGCACAAAAATAAAAACAGCAGTGGCTGAATATCCAACTGGGCAAATGCGCTAACATATTCTTGTTTATGGAATTTTATAATGCCAAAATAATATCTTGTTTTGAAAACCTGTACAGTTTTCACACATGGCTGGAATAAAACATCAAATTCTATGCAATTCCGTACAACATGTTAATGTCCACATTTTTACCTAACACTATAAACTACTGTCCATAAAGATGTAAAGTTACATTTAGCTGGTTTCCTCTTGGATCTATTTAAAAAAAAAAAAAATCTCTATAACTAAACACATCTCTAGAGTAAGTCATTGTGTATATCATCATATAGGAAAAAATACTAGTGTGAAAGGAAGTACTTCTCCTTACTTGTAACAAAGGCAGCTAAATAAGATGATCATAACAATGATGCAGACTGCCATAGAAATCAGCACTGCCATCCAACGAACGCTGCCATCAAAAAGTCCATCTGTTTAAAAAGATAAAACAGTTACAATACTTATTTCCTAAAAAAGTTGCCAGTAGTTAGATTCTAGTGTAAATAAAATATTCTATTTATCAGTCACTTTCTCATAGATTATGTATTTTGTAATTGCCAATTTTGTAAACATCTTCTCCATGAAATATTATTTTTCATTTGTAGCTACAGCTACACTCAGCAATATCAGGGATCCTTCCAAAAGGGGCAGCACGGGTAAAGAATTGCAAAGCATCAGATTTTATTCTCTGTAGCAACACTGACAATACTGTGGGTATGCCACACATTTTTTATACATACTTATATAAAATTCCTTGCTATCTTAATATTGCCTACAATACCGGTGGTAACTCATTCCAATGCTTCTGAAGGCTTTCACTTCCACAGATACCAAAAGTAATATATACTCCAGCTTAAAAAAAAAAAACAAAAAACACTCATACCAACGGAAAACCTTACTGGTAACCTCACATATTCTTCTATCAACAACTTTGCACATCTGACTGTCCCACATCCCATGCAATGGGTAAATTACTCTTCCTTAGCACTGCTGAATTTTCTTTAAAGGATTTAATGTATTGTTAGAGTAGGCAAATTTCAGAGGAGACATGAGACTGAAGTACTTCTATCTACCTTCAGCGGTTGTTGAGATAGAATTTGAAGTTCTTGTGGCACTTCTTATAAACAGTGAAGGATAGTTCCAGAATCATGCAAATATATCCAGTCTCTCCTGTGAGGCTGGCTGATTCACAAAATTGACAATGGGCTATAGAGATTTCCATCTCTAGGTTATTTATTTAAATGTAGTCCAGGTCGATAGCTATCAAATGTTCCCACCTGATGGCTGTTGGGTGGTCTACATATCACAGTTTGGTAGTCTCAGAACAAGTCCTAGTAGTACCATGCCCATGGTAGAGGGAACCCATCACAATCCTTCAGGGCTGTCTTATTAGAGAAGTCAATATTTAATTGAAATTGAACTATGTTCACATCAGTATATTTCAGTTTCCTTTCCCCTGAAAGCATAGTGGCCAAAACTTCCACAGTTACTATCCATGCTTTATTTGTTCTGTGAATAAATACAAGAACACAGTTTCCAGAAATGTCTATTCTAGCACCTTTCACAACTCTAAATTCACTAAAATAGAAAATATAAACAGGATCTACTATCTAAGGCTATATGCGAGAGATCAGAAACTTAACAGATCATATGATTTTCACAGGACTCTAAGACTCACCTGTTTTCCCAAGCTATTTCAAATGAAAGTAAGGGAGTTAAATAAAGCTAGAGACCAGGGAAAGATAGGAATGTGATATATTTTAAAGGACTGGGAGGTACATTTACAATCATAGTCTTGTTGACTTTTTTAACATATATAAGACTTGTTCTGTGCCTGTAGCACAGACACAGGGTAAGTGCTTTTATAGAAGTTGATACGTAAACCAACAACAATTCCTGTTCCATTTAGTAACACACTACTTCACTAGCTAGATATTGTAGGTTCTCCCCTTTCTCCCTCAGGAGAGTGAAAATTCCAGGGGAAAAATGGGTCAGAAATGCTTACTACAGAAGAGATTAGGGCACACTCCACAGTCACTGCAGGGCCTTATGTACCACTTGAATCCCAGTGCCACTGCTGATCATATGGCAGAAAAGACTGCAGCTGAGAGGACTTTTGGAAGGGAAGTTTTTTTTGTCAAATTCTAAAAGTACAAAACAAAACAAAACCATAGCAGCCAGCTAAGGTACAGAGCTATCTGTGAAGTGGAAATGAGTTTGAGCCTCAAATGAGGCTCCTGGTATAAAGTCACTATTATACAAAGCTTAGGATAGTTATTAAATATTTATGTAAGTAAAAGTTGGGGTTCCAGAGGTGGATGAAAGCTGAGAGAACTTGGAGGTAAACACAGTTGCAAAGGCAGACATCATCCAAAAACAAAGTGATTATGGAGTAAGAGACCTTTTGATGAATCCTGTCAATTTTGGCTTTAAAAAATTAGAAAGACCTAGGGCAGTGAGAGACTGAAAAGAGTTTGAGCAAAGGGTCTAAGATGGAAAGGAATTTCTGGACTGAAGAAATGAACAAAGATATAATAGTTCAGTTAGAAGCAGAGCAGGAGGAAGAAAATTTACAGTAGAGACAGTTGGATGAGGTCCTGAGACTTCTTTCAGACATAGTCAGCACTGCAAAAGTAGCAGCAGAAGTTATGGAAAAACCTAGGCTGCAGACTGATCATAGGATAAAACAGGGGTGGGCAAACTTTTTGGGCCGAGGGCCACATCTGGGTGGGGAAACTGTAGGGAGGGCCGGGGCAGGGGGGTGGGGTGCAGGAGGGGATGTGGTGTGCAGGAAGGGGCTCAGGACAAGGTATTGGGGCAGAGGAGGGGTGTGGGGTGTATGAGGGGGCTCAGGGCAGGGGTTGGGGTGCAGGAGGGGTGCGGAGTGTACGAGGGGGCTCATGGCAGGGAGTTGGGGTGCAGGAGGAGTGCGGGGTGCAGGCAGGGAGCTTAGGGCAGGGAGTTGGAGGGCGGGGTGCAAGAGGGGTTTGAGCTCCGGCCTGGCGCTCTTTACCTAAAGCGGCTCCGGGGTGGCAGCAGCGCGCACTGGGGCCAGGGCAGGCTCCCTGCCTGCCTACCTTGGCCCCGGCCCCGTACCGCTCCAGGAAGCGCTGTGGCCCCTGGGGGTGGGGGGGCAGAGGGCTCTGCATGCGCTGCCCTTGCACGCCTCCAGGTATCTCCCCCAAAGCTCCCATTGGCCAAGGTTCCTCATTCCCGGCCAATGGGAGCTGCGGGGGGCGGTGCCTGGAGGCAAGGGCATCGCATGTGGAGCCCTCTACCCCCCTGCCCGAGGGCTGTTTCTGAGAGCGGCGCGGGGCCCGTGGCGCCATGGGGGGCAATCCCGCGGGCCGTATCCAAAGCCCTGAGGGACTGTATCCGGCCCGTGGGCCGTAATCTGCCCACCCCGGGATAAAATGATGCACCAGGGAAGCAAAGCGTGGATCAAAAGGACAGTGACCACGTAGTCAGAGTAAGACAGGCAGGTATGAGGAGGCAGCAGATGCTCTGAAAATTCTGGAATAGGTATGAATGAAAAAAAATGGGACATAGAAAATAGGTAATGCAGAAGTTGTTAAAATTAAAATGATGATTGCTGGGTAGAGGAACATCTGAAATGGAGAAGTTTGAAAGAGGAAAATGCAGTGTGAAGGTCAGGTCAAGGGGGAGATGGAGTTGGCAAGTGTAGGATTTAGCCCAGACCTTCGGACCAAAGGAGGTAATGAGGAAAGAAACTGAGGCAACGGCAATACTCCAGTCCTACACTTTCTCCTAATATTATATCAATTGGTCAGAAGGAATAAACCCATTCCAGATTAGTCTGTATAAACTGATAAAACAGCAGTTTACCTGTACTACCAAGTGGCGGTAGTGTGGGCTGTAGATCCCGATTGCAGAAATCAGTTCGACAGCATTCAATTGTCCGACGTAGCTGTGCTTTTGGGGAATCCTATAAATGGAGAACAAGAGAAAATAACTCAAAAGTTCTGAAATGGCCAAACAAGAATGATATTACAGATAGTATAGATGTACAGTACTGTAGAGATTACATAGCTAAGACTGAGTTCTGTTTTGCACATAAAACAGGGATTTAACCCTCTTGGTTATGTATGAAAAATATATCACGTATCCTCTCCCAAATTTATGGCGTATACTCTGACGACAGAATTAATTTCTGATAATTAACAAGTTAAAATTGATCTTAAAATGGGTTTTAATACATTTAGCACCTATGTCAGTTTTTTCTTTTTCCCAACTGGTATTAGTAATGGAATAATAATTTGAAAGTTTGAAAAGTCTAACTGAAACTGAAGTCTAACTGAAACTAACATGGCCTCTGGGGGGGAGCAGTCATTGACAGCATAGGGGAAAGAGTCCCCCAGCTCTCAGTTCAAGTACCCAGACCTGGTATGGATAACAGAAGCCCTGAGCTGAAACTGCAGGGAAGTCCTGTTAAGCTCTGGAGCATGCCCATGCTCTGCCCTGCATATCACACGCACATGTGACTATATATTGTATCCAGTAATTAGCTGCACAATATGAAATTTAATGTAAATATCACATATTTCAAAATAACAGTTGAGTGACAAAGGAATTTTCTTCAGACCCAGTAGAGCATTAACATGGCAGAAGTCAGCTTTTCAAAATTTATATTTAAATTGTATATTACACACCACAACTCAAGAGACTAGTGAGTTTGTGTGTCCATTCCAAGACTCTTTAAGAGTCCTTATTTTCAGAACATGGGTGCTCAGGAGATTTGGAAAAATCAGGCCCCTTTAATGGTGTCTCAAATTGGATCCCTAGAAATAGAGCGGGGTGACCAACCTGTGGCGCTGGAGCCACATGCGACTCTTCAGAAGTTAATATGCGGCTCCTTGTATAGGCACCGACTCCGGGGCTGGAGCTACAGATGCCAAATTTCCAATGTGCTGGGAGGTACTCACTGCTCAACTCCTGGTTCTGCACAGGCCCTGCCCCCACTCCACCCCTTCCTGCCCCCTCCTGAGCCTGACGTGCCCTCGCTCCTCCCATCTACCCGCCGAGCCTCCATGCCACGAAACAGCTGATTGGGAGGTGCAGGGAGGGAGGGGGAGGCACTGATTGGCAGGGCTGCCGGTGGGCAGGAGCCACTGGGAGTAAGGGCGGGGGGAGAGAAGAGCTGATGGGGGGCTGCTGACATATTACTGTGGCTCTTTGGCAATATACATCGGTAAATTCTGGCTCCACAGGCTCAGGTTGGCCACCCTGGAAATAAAGGCTCCCAAAGATACTAGCCACCTTTGAAAATATTGGCCCACAGACCATTTCCTTTTTCACCCCCGTAGTCAAAAGAAAACTTTCAGCTCAGTCCTCTTCTCTTCTGCCCCCTTTGAATGTGTGTTTCATGTACTTACTTTGCTGCCAATCCTGAAACAGATAGGATGTGTGTGTGCAGTCAACTGCAGGACTGGGGTCTTCATTTGTCAACAGCATAGCATCATCCACCATAGTAAAGGGCAATATGCAAAGTCCCTACTGTAATGGTTGTGCTCTGCATAGATTTAACTGCTCACACCTACTCTGCATAATCTCCATCATGTTCCCTTTATGGACAATTTTAAAAATAAATGAACTTGTTTGTACCTTGCACTGAAAATCTGAACCTTCATACTTCATGCAACCTGAAGCAAGGATGGGTTCTCCATGTTCATCTTCTTCAACAATGGCAAAGCAATGCCCATTAGTTCTGGAAAAACACATCATTCCAATTCACCAATTGCTGTGCAAAGTTAACTGGCAATCAACCTATTTATGAAAATTAGTATGTGTACCCTACAATGTTTCTTGTCCTAATATAAACTGATCACCAGAGTGTGGGTGAGACTAAAGGAAATGAGGTACACAGAGTGGTCGTTTTTTTGTCTGAACTAAAATCAGAGGGTACCAATATGAAGACACTGGTCAAGATACATATTTTTTCTATATAAACCTCAAGTTTAGAAGCTAGTAAAAGGCTCCTAACCTTCACCCATGAGGCAAAAAGGTCCCAGGTCAGCATTTCCCATCGGGTAAACATGTCGTTGAGAACTGAATTGTCAATCTCCCAATTCATGATTCACAGAAAAATGTCTGCTCCGGCAGTCCATTAGGGAGTTTTGCAGCCTTGGTAAATATGCTGCTTCTACCTCTCATTGAGGTGGAGTACTGAAGTCGATGGGAGAGCGCTCTCCCATTGACTTAATGCATCTTTTCCAGACCCGCTAAATCAGCGCTGCTGCATCAATGGCAGCAGCGCCAATTTAGCACAGTAGTTAAGACAAGCCCCAGAATCTCCTTGAGAGTGGTACCTGCAAAGGAACCAGAAGGTGGTTTGTGGGTAGGAGTTACCAGAAACTCAATCTGCCAACTGCCATGAATATTCTCTAATACATATTTATCTGTAATTAGGGTCCTCCAGTTTTTGGCAAATTAGATATGGTGGCCTCCAAATATCAGAGGAGAGGAATGACGTGACATCAGTAAAGAAACATGGGTTTCGACAGTCCTGTCAAAAGAAAAACTCTTTGCCTGGAGTTAAGAGTACAGTGTGGCAGTAGATGTTGCAGAGGCTAGGTTCCTGGGTCTATAAGCCTTCTGTCTCTTGCTTGCTGACTCCTGAGGACATTGGTGGTAAAAATGTTGAGGAGGAATGTAATGGGGTATACAACTACACACTGGGCAAAAGGGGTTAAGGCACTGCTCTGGGTACGGCCACTGCTCTGGGCACAGCTACATCTGTCAGAAATGCTCCAACTGGAAAAGGAGTTAAAAGGCAGAGGAGCAGCTTATTTGGTAGCAGACCAGGGAAGACAGCAGTCCAGGGAAGAAAGCAGACCTGCAACATGCAGCTCCAGCAGAGAAGAGCTGAGGGAAAGGCAGAATCTCTCCCCTTCCAAAAGGTTCCTCCCTGAGGGAAGGGAGGACCTGCTACAAAGAATCTGAGAGGGAAGGTTTTTCCCTCTCCCTCTCATATGGACTCTGAGTTTTGTTAATTCCCCCTTGGACTACCCCCTAGCAAGGGAAAGCCCTAGGACTGATCAGGCCCAGGAGGGTGGGCCATACCACAGGAGGATGCAGTTGCTGCCCAGGAGAGGAAGAGAGCTACCACACTACACACAACCACCAGAAGGTGCCTTGTGGTGAGAGGACACCCTTCACACCGCCTTAGCTCAGACAGCCACTTTGGGACAATCTCAGGTGGTTATAGGAAGTGGCCCATGGAGAGCAGCCTCTGGCTCTCATACCACTGACAGATCTCAAAGGGACTTGAATAGGAGCCCAGTGAAGTGGAGAACCTGGACTCCCCTACCACGAACACCCCTGAAAGTCACAGGCCTAAGCTCTGACCACTAGGTAATGCTACCCTACCAACCAACCCCCAAACAAGGACCATCAGAAGGCAGTGTTGCCCTATAACCCATCTATGGTGTTTTCTCTTAGGAGCAGAAATATAAATGCTCAGAGAGTAAAGCATAGTCCCCAAGGCTTTGAAGAGTGGAGAAACTCATCTAAATTCTCAAGGAATAGATTGATAGCATCAAAGGGCAGATCTTGGAAGGTACTCTGCAAATCTCTAGATAAACTGGAGAATTGCAACCATGAGTCTCTCCTCATAACAATGGTCATAGTCAATGCCACAGACGCAATATCTGCTGCATCCTCTGCAGTTTGGAGGAAAGTTTAAGCCCCCAATCTGCCCTCATCCACTAAGGCCTGGAAGCAGGCTCTATCATCATCAAAGAACTTGTCCTTAAACTCCATAAACTTGGTATATTAGTAAAATCATATTTGGCTAAGAGATCCTGATAATTTGAGATCCTCAACTGGAGGGAGGTGGAAGAGAAGACCTTTTCCCCTAGAAGGTCAAGCTGCTTGTGTCCCTTAATAGAGGGAGTAGCCTTTGGGTGCTATGGCTTGGACTTTTCTGTAGCCACCTGCATCAGCAAAGAATTAGGCAGTGGGTGAGAGAACAAAAAAATCAACCCGCCCTCAGCCATCAGAAGTGGGAGCACAAGAAGCAGCAGTGCGCTGAGTTCATGAAGGCCTCATGGATGAGGAGGGCAACTCAACTGGGACTGGAAGGCTGAAGAACGTATAGTAAACTGTGCTGTGGTTCCTAGACTTCCTCAAGCTGAATCTGTAATTCTGCAGCGACCCTGTGCATGACCTCTTAATATTGCTTAAAGTGGTGTGGAAGAGATGGAGAAGACAGAGTAACCACTTCATCCAGCGAAGACAACGAGATTACTTCCGGAACAGTTGGGACTGGTGGATCCAGCTCACCTTTCCTCTCTGAATATTCTGACAGGGCCGGTTATGAATGTCCGAGTGATGGTAAATAGGATTCCTGCATCGATCCTGAATGTTGTCTAGGGTAGGGCTTCCGGTCCCCAATATTGCCTGTTGGACAGATGAACTGGTAGAGGGGGACCCCATGGCATAGGACACCACCTGTCTCTTGGCAAAATGGTATTTGGTTGGAAGACGGAACCCTGATCTTCTGGGATTCCTATCCAAGACGTTTCTTTCCAATGCTGCAGAGACTCCTGTGGAGCGTCTGCCTCAGCCAAGGAAAAAGCCAGATCCTGTATCCCTGGAGGAACCGACAACAACAATGGTTGCATCTCAAGGCAAGCAGGTGGGATGGTCAGGTCCTTCCACCAACTGGATGACTCTAGGATCCACTGGGGAACAGAGAGTAATCTGCCTAGCCCATCCTTGTTTGGTTTGTAAACTGTTCAAAGCCATCCCTTTGACCTTAGAGATGTGATCTGGCATCTTGCCCTACAAAGATTCAAGCTGATATCCACCCCAGCAATTGAAGACAATCTCTTACTGTTATTTGGGGACTGCCCTGAATCTTTGAGATGAAATTCACTAGTATGGGAAATCTGTCATAAGGGAGATATGCTCTGCCTGTCACTACACATAGAGGAGATCCTATGAAGTCTAGACTCTGTAGTGGAGTCAAAGCAGACTTTTCGAGGTTGATTTGAAGGTCCCAACTCTGAAACAGAACACGTTATCTTTAATGATGTCTACACTTCCTGATATGATGTACCCTGATCAACCACTCATTGAGGTATGGGAAAATGATTATAACCAAACAATGTAGCAACTACTGCCAGAATCTTTGAGAATATCCTTAGGGCTGGAGATGGGCCAAAAGAGAGCATCCTGTATTGGTCAAGAAACCTCTTGTGTGAAGATTGAAGAGTGACATGAAAATATGCATCTTGTAAGTCAAGAGTTGCAAACCAGTCTCCTAACTCTAACGAGATAATTATTGCTGCAAGGGTCATCATCCTGAATTTCTGCTATTTTACGTATCTGTTTAGAAACCTGAAGTCTAAAATTGACCTTCAGCCTCCATTCTTTTTGGGAATCAGGAAGTATTTTGAATAGAATCCCCTTTCCCTGTGCTCTACAGGAACTAAATCCATTGCACGTAAATGTAGAAGTGAGGCCATCTCTTGCACCAGCTATTGATTGTGAGAGGGGTCCCTGAAGAGGGACAGGGACGGGGAAAAGGGTAGGAGGGATAGATTTGAAATGGATAGTGTAACCAGATGTTATGGTTTCCAAAACCCATTTGTCAGATGTTATATTCTCCCATTCAGCCTGAAAATGGGAGAAGTGGCATCTGAAAGGAGAGAGAATGGTAAGATATTGTAGCTGTAAAACCTTGTTGACTGGATGGTTGATACTCTTAACCAAGCCAGAAAAACTATCGCTTGGAGGATGTGGATGGCTGATTAAATGTAGCTGAAGGAGGAATTTTTTTTTTTTTTTTTTTTGTATCTTGGTCTCTTAGACCAGGGTTCAGACGGTCCATGATACACTGATACGGGATTGGGTATGTGCTTCATGCCATCTGAGATCTACTAAATCCCCTCTTATTTACAGGGATTGCAGTGTGGCTCTTGAGTTCAAGCGTGGAGAGATGTATCAGTCAAGTCTGCAGAGAGCTTGCAACCATCAAAGTGGAGGTCTTCTATGGTTCTCTGAACCTCTCTTGGGAAGCCCAACAGCTCCAGCAAAGAAGCTGTTCTAATGACTATGGCGGTGCAAAGAGACTATGCTGCAGTATCCGAAGTGTCCAAGGAGGCCCGGAGCAATGTCTTTGCCAGGAGTTAACCATCTTGTGCAATGGCCTTAAATTGGTCAAGATATTCCTCTGATGGGTGGTCAATTAAGGAATAAAATTTGTTGCAATTTAAATGGTTGTATTGGGCCATGAGTGCATGATGGTTTATTATGCTGAAGTGTGGCTGAAGCATAGGATTTCAGACCAAAAATCGAGTCTCTTGTGGTCCTTACTGTACAGGGTGGACTTTGAGTTATGTTATCTGCCTCCCCAATTTATTTACCTACAAAGACCCAAAGTCAGGGTTATCTGTCCATGTAGAAGCTGATAAAAATCACTAACATAACGCATAAATGGGAGCTCTATGCATAGCACTGCTATATCACCTGACTTTTAAGCAGTACAGGGAATATAACTCCCTCAACACAGGTCTCAACAGGCAGAAAAAAAAATCTGTTAACTTTTTAAAAGTACTTGCAATGTAAGTGTATCTACTGAATTAATAGCCTTGGATCTCAATAGTTTATGCTTTAACAAAAAGACAATTAACATTTAAATTTTACAGATATGCTTGTGCACAGTGGGGATAGAAGGTAGAATCTGTATATTTTTGAATATTTTACCATAAACATATTGCTCAAATAGAATGCATAAGTGCTGTTAAATTCTCCAGTAGTAGCAATAGTATATGATAATAGTTTCATATGCACTGGTTATAGACCAGTGAAAGAAAAATGCTGCAAGGATTATATTAAAAACCAACACCAGAGGGAGATAAAAAGCAACAAAATTTCTGATAGTATAAAGGAATTTAAAACCAAAATCATAATCCTTACCTCTAGTTTAGTGTCTTCTAAATTTAAAAGTCATAAAACTGAAAGTTGTGTATCATTTGTTCCAAAGATATGAAATTCCCTCAGATAAATCTAGATAAACTGTTTCAGATACAAGAGGCTGTAGCTAAAAGGACATTTCCCCTATTATTTATATCTTAATACATTTAATAACACAGTGATGACTAATAATACTTTGCAGCTTCTGTGGAAGGCC
The DNA here is from genome assembly GCF_013100865.1 of Trachemys scripta elegans. Classification (NCBI taxonomy): domain Eukaryota; kingdom Metazoa; phylum Chordata; order Testudines; family Emydidae; genus Trachemys; species Trachemys scripta. The sequence continues at coordinate 73,600,428 of NC_048304.1, forward strand.
CTCAAGGAATTTTACAAACAATTATTTTAACATCACAATTCTTATACAATACAGATGAGGATTATTCTTTCAATTTTAGAAATAAGGAGAGTGAGTCTCAGAGAAGCTAGATGACTTGCCCAATGGGACAAAGAAAGGCTGTGGAAGAGTAAAAAATATTACCTAGATTCTCTTGACCACCATATTCCTGGCTGGATTCTTAGTATATGGTGACTTTCTAAAATATGGGAAGCCTGTGACACATTTATAAAAATGGGTATATGCACATTTTAATATCTATCAAAATGAAGGTGCAAACTGTATAAAAAAGTAATAATATAAAAATATAAATTGTTATGTATCTCTGAAGTGTAATGTAAAATTATTCCAAAATTCCAACTGTATCAAAATGAAGGGGACTATCAAGGGAAAAGGGAGTGAGAGAAGGACCTCAAATGTCTCTGTTGGTTGGGGAGAGGGTGTTAAGGAGAAGAAACACAGATGGCGTAAGGAAGACTGAAATAAAGGAGAAGAAAAGAAAGATGGGAAACTGCAAAACAATTTTTAAATCATTACTCAAAACGACCACAAAAACCTAAGTAAGTTCAAGCTACAATTCCATCTTGGGGCTCTGGTGACATGAACAACTACTTAAGCTTTGCTCTTGTGGCCTATCACCACCAGACTTCTTCAGTGCAATTAGAGATATATTTTAATAGCTGGGGGAGCACTGGGCTGATTCTCCAGGCGATTATGCCACTGTGTGTATAAACAGAGCAAAGTGAACTTAGGCTGGCTGGAAATAGCTGGTGGAGAATTCTTCCTCTACACAGCTCTACACTAGCAGAAAGCTGGAGAAGGCAGCGCTGTCACTTTGTGCCAGACTCCCCACTCAGCATTAGTGGATGGAGGGAACATGGTTTGGTGGTAGGACATGGGTAAGACAAGGAGGGGAGCAACACCTCTGTTACAGCCACTTCCTTCACTGTCATGCCAGTAGTGCGAATTAGGGCTGTTGCTGTTCAGCCTAACTTGCATAAAGGCCAAGTGAACCTGAAAAAAGGAACTACGGCCTGAGATCTGCCAACATTACTTTATTCGACAAGAATCACAGCCATTATTACCAAACATTAACATTCAATATTTATACTTTATATTCTGTTTACTAAAACATTCTCTTCAATTCACCAGATGTGTAATTAATGCAAAAAACTATCTTAATGGAACTTAAACCTATTGAAGTTAAAAGGCTATCTCTGTTCTTCCTCACAAACTCTTCTAGACCTTTGATTCAGCGGTTCTCTTTGGGATTTTCTCGTTCCAATCTATCCTTATTACTGCTACTGATGCATATGTAATACGAAAAAACTTGAATTTAGTGATTACATAACAAGGGGCAATATGATATTTTGAGCACTAGTTGTATCAATATACAAGAAAATTTACATGAAACATTACCGAGAGTTTTACATTTTGGCCATGTATTACCTATTGTAGCTTCAACTGGATAAGTTTTTTATAATTTTGCCCTAAAGACAGTGTTGTTGGAACAAAAGGACTGGTTGTTACCACTCCCTAAATAGTTCCACTTCTGTGATGGGAGAAATCATGAATGCACACGCTATCCTGAGAGCAGTTTTGTATCCTTTTAGGGAAAAGATTCTATAGAAACAAGTAAATCTAATCAAATAGCTTGACAAAGTTCTAACGATAACATTAGAGAGAAAGAACCAAACTTTTCCAAACTTCTATATCTTGTGCACACTACTTACATGCATGTGTTATTAATAGCATCATCCGGACAATGTCCTGAACAGTAGCACTGTAGAAAAGGTAAGGTGTCCTCTGGAGCCAATGTTACTCCATTTGCCTGTTTCTTCTGGTCAGGATTTGTCTTCATTCCTGTGCCATGGAGCACGCTGTCTAGATTTTGCCCTGTGTAAAAACATAAAAAGATTTTTTTCCATATATGCTCTTCTTTTGCAACTAGATGAAGATATTCATCTACAGTGAAATGCAAAGTACTAGCAAATGGTAATACAAATTGGTTTGAGGATTATACAGTACACAGACGAAAGAAAATTTATTTGAATAGGAATTGTGGGTTAGCTCCATATTTCTGAGATAAACTAGTTACACTGGTCTACAATTTTTGAGAAGTCGTCTGCTTCAGAGATAAAATGTGCTATTTATTATGTATTTTGATGTGCTGAATTCAAATATGACAATTAAAACAACTGGCTACTGTTTCTAAGATATTTAAGTTTTTACATTTTATGTCTATGTATATTGTGTAGATAGTAGAGTTTTAATCATAAATTGTAAACCTAGGTCTTTTCATGTGTTTATGGTTGCTTTACATGATAATGTTTCACCTGTCCTGTTTATGTAACACTTTAAAAATCAGCAAAAGGTTATATAAATAAAATTTATTATGAAACAAAAGGCAAAAAACTATTATGTATATAGTTTAGTCCTATGCAGTGTCTACTCGGCGCTTCTTGGCTTGTCTCTTGTATTCATTAAATGGAGCATCTCTTGTCACTGTCCAGCAATAGTCTGCAAGCATTGATGGGCTCCATTTGCCCTGATAGCGTTTCTCCATTGTTGCAATGTCCTGGTGAAATCGCTCGCCGTGCTCGTTGCTCACTGCTCCGCAGTTCGGTGGAAAAAAATCTAGATGAGAGTGCAAAAAATGTCTCTTTAGTGACATGTTGCAACCAAGGCTTTTGTATGCCTTGAGGAGATTTTCCACCAACAACCTGTAGTTGTCTGCCTTGTTGTTTCCGAGAAAATTTATTGCCACTAACTGGAAGGCTTTCCATGCCGTCTTTTCCTTGCCACGCAGTGGATGGTCAAATGCATCATCTCGAAGAAGTTCACGAATCTGAGGATCAACAAAGACACCTTCCTTTATCTTAGCTTCACTTAACCTTGGAAATTTTCCACGGAGGTACTTGAAAGCTGCTTGTGTTGTTTTGTCAATGGCCTTGACAAAGTTCTTCATCAGACCCAGCTTGATGTGTAAGGGTGATAAAATCTTCCTTGATTCAACAAGTGGTGGATGCTGAACACTTTTCCTCCCAGGCTCCAATGACTGTCAGAATGGCCAATCTTTCTTGATGTAGTGGGAATCTCTTGCACGACTATCCCATTCGCAGAGAAAACAGCAGTACTTTGTGTATCCAGTCTGCAGACCAAGCAAGAGAGCAACAACCTTCAAATCGCCACAAAGCTGCCACTGATGTTGGTCATAGTTTATGCACCTCAAAAGTTGTTTCATGTTGTCATAGGTTTCCTTTCTATGGACTGCATGACCAACTGGAATTGATGGCAAAACATTGGCATTATGCAGTAAAACAGCTTTAAGAGTCGTCTTTGATGACTCAATGAACAGTCTCCACTCATCTGGATCGTGAACGATGTTGAGGGCTGCCATCACACCATCGATGTTGTTGCAGGCTACAAGATCACCTTCCATGAAGAAGAATGGGACAAGATCCTTTTGACGGTCACGGAACATGGAAACCCTAACATCACCTGGCAGGAGATTCCACTGCTGTAGTCTGGAGCCCAACAGCTCTGCCTTACTCTTGGGTAGTTCCAAATCCCTGACAAGGTCTTTCAGTTCACCTTGTGTTATGAGGTGTGGTTCAGAGGAGGAAGATGGGAGAAAATGTGGGTCCTGTAACATTGACGGTTCAGGACCAGAAGTTTCATCCTCTTCCTCGTCTGACTCAAGTGAGAATGATTCTGGTGCATCAGGAACCGGCAGTCCTTCTCTGTGGGATACTGGGCGTCTAGCTGATGGAATGTTTGGATAATGCACAGTCCACTTTTTCTTCTTTGACACACCTTTCCCAACTGGAGGCACCATGCAGAAGTAACAATTGCTGGTATGATCTGTTGGCTCTCTCCAAATCATTGGCACTGCAAAAGGCATAGATTTCCTTTTCCTGTTCAACCACTTGCGAAGATTTGTTGCACATGTGTTGCAGCACATGTGTGGGGCCCACCTCTTGTCCTGATCTCCAATTTTGCAGCCAAAATAAAGGTGATAGGCTCTCTTAACCATAGTGGTTATACTGCGCTTTTGTGATGCAAAAGTCACTTCACCACAAACATAGCAGAAGTTATCTGCACTGTTCACACAAGTACGAGGCATCTCTGCTCACTTTGGCTAAACAGAAATGTGTCTCTTTGCAAAATCAAACACTGACAAATAAGAGAGCACAACACTGTATGATTTCTAGAGCTGATATAGGGCAATTTGTTCAGCAGAGTGGGGTAAGCTTCGTTTAGATTGCATCATCCATGACTTCTAGGAATAACATGATGCAATTCATATCATGTATGACGCAATACCAGCTTCAGATTGCATCATTCATTGTTTTGCCTAAAAAGCAAGTACTGTCCAAACCAGTCATAGATTTATTCACAGATCCAGTCAAAGATGTATTTTAGTCATTTCTGGTTTAAACTGAGATCCCTTCCCTTTATAACTCACTTATCCTCCGCCATTCCCAAGTCAAGGGTCGTATATACTGACCCAATAGCATATCTTGAAAACTAGAGCCAATCAACAATTTTAAGCATCATTTTCGTTCTCAGTGACCCAGAATTAGTAAAGTTTGACTACATTTATTTCAGAAGCATTTTGGCTGTAGAGCAGTGTTATTAGTGAAATTCTGAAACATACTGATCAACCAGCAGATCTCTTATTTATGGTGTGTATATTTTGTGCCATTTACAATCAATGTAAACAGAAGAAGGATACCTTTCACTTGTAAAAACTCATGTGCAATGGAAGAGTGAAAATATATGAATTCTCTTTCTAAGCAAGCCCTTTACATTCACATATGTTTTTAGAACCAAAGTACTGGCGGCTTGAGAACCACACCAAGACAATTGCTTTGTGGGGGAGCTAAAGGTACTTAACCTGTAAGTTTTTCTTCTCTTTAGTCATTTCACTGGATTTCCACACTTGCGTCTTTATTTTCCAACTGAGAACTCTGCAGGACTAAAATAATCTTTGTTCTCAATCAACTGAAATACAACTTGCACATCCACAATGCTTAAATATATTGTCAGTGAGCCGAAGTAATGCTCCAAGTGTCCTCAACTTCTCTGGGCTAAAAAATGACTGAACAATAGTTTTTCCAGGCTCAGATCACTGGAGTGCCACTGAGAGTGGAGGTGGTGGCATAAACAGATCGAGCTGACCTCCCACTATCGTGGAGCATCAGGAGGGCAGCTACCAGGTTCATTCCCCTAGCAGCTACCTCAGCAGGCATACCTCTTGTACTTCACCGGTTGACAGACTCTCTCTGCTTCCCTTCCACTTCCTGCCCACACCTATGCTACCCATATTAACATCCCCATTAGGAAATATCCCTATTCATACAAAGGGGCCAATGTGATCCTTAAATGCATAAACAGGGGATTCTTGAGAAGGACTAAAGAGGATCTATTACCCCTTTACTTGGTAGTGGTGTGACTGTTACTGGAATACTGTGCTCCGTTCTGGTGCCCACAAATCAAGAAGGACGTTGATAAAATTCGAGAGGCTTCACTGAAGAGCCAAGAGAATGATTAAAGGATTGAAAAATATTTTTTAAAGCGAAAGACTCAAGGAGCTCAATCTATTTAGTTTAACAAAGAGAAGGCTAAAGGGTAATTGGATCATAGTCTATACCAGAGGAGGCAGGAGGGGTGTGGCGGGGGCTCAGGGCAGGGAGTGCAGGAGATGTGCAGGGTGCAAAAGAGGGCTCAGGGCAGGGAGTTGGGGTGTGGGGTGCAGGAGGGGTGAGGGGTGCGGCAGGGGGCTCAGGGCAGGGAGTTGGGGTGCAGGGTGCAGGAGGGAGTGCGGGGTGTGACAGACGGTTGGGGTTCAGGCAGGGGGCTCAGGGCAGGGGGTTGGGGTGCAGCAGGGGGTTGGGGGTGCAGGCAGGGGGCTCAGGGCAGGGGGTTGGGTGCAGGAGGGATGTGGGATGCAGCAGGGGGCTCAGGGCAGAGGATTGGGGGGCGGGGTGCAGGAAGGCTTCGGGCTCTGGCCCGGAGCCACTTACCTAAAGCGGCTCCAGGGTGGCAGTGGCGCACACGGGGGCCAGGGCAGGCTGCCTGCCTGCCCTGGCCCTGCACCGCTCCGTGATGCAGCTGGAACCATGTCCGTGCGGCCCCTGGAGGAGGGGGGATGCAGGGCTCTGTGCACTGCTTGCCGCTCCTCCAGGTACCTCCCCCGAAGCTCCCATTGGCCACGGTTCCCCATTCCCGGCCAATGGGAGCTGCAGGAGGCGGTGCCTGGAAACCAGGGCATCACACAGAGCCCTCTGCTCTCCCCCCGTCCGCAGGGACGTGATGCCAGCCGCTTCAGGGAGCGGCGCAGGGCTCAAGGGGGGCAATCCTGCGGGTGTAGTTTGCCCACCCCTGGCCTGGAGGTAGGCCGGGGGGTGCACGGGCCGCAGGAAATAGGCCCGCGGGCCGCATGCGGCCCGTGGGCTGCATGTGGCCCGTGGGCTGCATGTTTGAGACCCCTGGTCTATATCTATCTATCTGGGGAACAAATTTGATAACAGGCTTTTCAATCTAGCAGACAAAGATATAACAAGGTCCAAAGTGTAATTAACCAAAGGGTTGGGGAGGATTCTCCATCACTGGCAATTTTAAAATCAAAATTAGATGTTTTTATCAAAGTTATGCTGTTGTTCAAACAGGAATTAAATTCAGGAAAGTTCTACACCCTGTGTTCTACAGGAGGTAAGACTAGATGATCACAGTGGTTCTGTCTGGCTTTATAATCTATGAATTTCTCACCCTCTACTAATGTCCATGGCTCACATGTCCTCAGAGGGTGAACTGAGGTTTGCAGACATCACGTCCTGATCCAGTGAATCTTGCACTTTTGCAGTGGAAGTTTGCAACAGTCTTGTGTTGGAAGCTTAAGATGCTGGAAAGGGAGTCCAGCATATATGACTGTGACTGAATCCACCCCCCTGTACTCTCACCCTACACAACACTACAATAATCTCTGAACAGCATGTGCTTTGTCAGGTATCATTTGAAAGCTAATAAATTGCTGGTCAAAAATATCATGGTGAAATGTAGGTAGCAACATTATATGTAAATCATGACTGAAGTGTGTTTACCAGACAAGTCTGGGGAGTAGGTAAACCTGTTTCTCAAAGGACAAGCTGACGCCTCTGCTCAGGTGTCATCAAAGCTGATGTGCAATCACCTGTCAAGAAGCCATTCTGATGCAAAGAAGCGGGGAAGGAACAGATTGAGCTGCATTTTAGCAAACAGCAGTATGGAACCTCTCACCACCAGACTCCTTGTCTCTGACCTCCCAGTGGGAATGAACTTTATCTAGGGGTAACCATCAGGAAAATGTATTTCAAAGATGGACTGAACTATAAAAGTGAGGGGCAAAAACACTCCAAGGTATCTCTCCCTATCCATCTCTCCCTTTTACCTAAGATGACAAAAGCCACAGCCTTTGGACTTTGGGGGCAGATCCGGGCCTGAGAATTTGGTCAGCAATGTTACTGGGAACATGTTAAAGGACTTCATCTTGAACCAATTCTAGTTTCTTAAGTTTTAGTACTAGGAAACATTTTATCTTTATTTCTCTTGTAACCATTTCTGATTTTAATACCTTTTGGAGTGTGTTGGGGTCACCCTGCAAGTGGTAATCAGGGTTGGTGGAAACCAGAATGTGACTGGGGTGTGCTGGGCACGCTGCAATATACACAGATATTCACGGTGTGACCCGCATGCTGCCTGGCTGTTTGTGAGGGGTCCAGGTTAGGAGTTACAGCAGCAAAACAAGGTTGCAAGAAAAGGGTGACACACACCCCTCACTGGTCTGGATTGTGCCCTGGAATGTCATAATGGCATCTTTAGAAAAATCCAGTTACAACTCAGTGGACAGAAATATGTCTTCTCAAAAAGCAGTATGACTTTTACTAAACTGTACACATTTATTTTGTCTTCAAATGTCAATCCTGAACAGAAAAGTCCGTTAAAAGGGCCTATTTCACAGATTGATATGATTCCCTGTCAAATCCACCAAGACCTAACTTTACAGTAATAAGGACATCGTTCTAACATTATATTTCATCCTCTTAAAACGGTATGCTAGATTAGTCCTTATACTTTACACAGCCGCATGCGAGATGAAATACTTGTGAAACTTGATCTCATTTCTCTCATCACACAGACTTGCAGACTTCACCACCAGATTAGTATAGCATACTGAGTGTATTTTCCAGCTGCAACTATTTACTTTCCAGTAAGTAAAGAAAGTGTGTCTAGTTCAGACCTTACTAATAAAAAACAAACCCCGAAAACAATGGCAAAAAGTTACAGCAAAACTTCCCATGTCTTACATTATAATATTAATATTCCACTAGTCTCACCAATGTTCTTATGTTAGAAATATTTCAAATAAACACATGACTAAGAAAGGTGCTTGTAAATATAAATGAACATTATGCTCAAGGCTCAGTGTGCTATGCAGCATGTTAGACTTTAGTGTGCACCAGGTACCATGATTTATGTGGCAAGTATCCTGAATTTATTCAGCACTGACACCTCCAATCTCTTTCCCTTCTATTTAACTCTGCTGTAGTTCCCTTCTTAACAAGTCTGAAATGTCATCTCAGTACCAGATTGCTGCTGATATAATGAATGTGGAAACAGAGTATTTAAGAGACACTACATAACTGATCAATTTAGAGAACAGACTATGTAGCTCCTCCTTTTAGTCTTCACTGAAAGAGGAAACCTCAGTAGAGGTGTTTTCTTGTTGCCTTTTATGTCTCTAGCTAGTTTAAGCTTGTTTTGTGTCTTGGCCTTTCTAATTTTGTCCCTACATGCTTGTGGTTGTTTAGGTCAAATTACAAAGGATGAATATAGTTTCCACTTTTTGTAGGACTCTTTTTTGAGTTTCAGAACATTGAAGATCTATTGGTTAAGCCAGCGTGGTCTCTTGCCATACTTCCTACCTTCCCTATGCACTGGAATAGTTTGCTCTTGTGCACTTAATAATGTCTCTTTGAAAAACTGCCATCTCTCTTGAACCTTTTTGTCATCTTAGACTTGGTCCCCATGGGATCTTACCTACCAACTCCCTGAGTTTGCTAAAGTCTGTCTTCTTGAAATCCATTACCTTTATTGTGCAGTTTTCCATCTTACCATTCCTTACAATCATAAAATCTATTGTTTCATGATCACTTTCACCCAAGCTGCTTCCACTTTCAAATTCTCAACCAGTTCCTCCCTATTTGTCAAAATCAAATTACAAGAGCCTCTCCCCAGTTGCTTTCCACACCTTCTGAAATAAAAAAAAATATGCACCAATGCATTCCAAGAACTTGTTGGATAATCTGTGTCCTGCTGTATTATTTTCCCAACAGACGTCTGGGTAGTTGAAGTCCCCATCACCACCAAGTCCTGTTGTCACACACTGTACCATATGATAAATTTTGTACAAGTTATGCCTTGTGAGGTATCATTTGAAAACCTGGGTGGATAAAATCCAAGTTTAAAAAAAAAAAAAATCATTGATTTTTTTTAATTTAAATTGGATTTTTTTGATAAAATGCTTTTTGAGGAAAAAACCTATCTAACGATAGTTTTAATTAAGATACATTATAGCTCAAAGATACCTCATCATGGAATAGGGACTATAAATTCTAATTCTATAGTATGAGACAATATATTCATGTAATGTTTAAGAAAAGTTTTGTAAATGAGTTCCAATAGTTCATGGATTAGGGACCCAATTTTATGGAGTTCCAGGAGCTTCTGTATAGATTATTAAGGTTAAACTTTCTATCTACCGATGGGACTCAGTGCTCAGTCTAGAAGAGATGCTTAGTTTTTCAGTTCTCAAACTGTGGATTTATGTCTCCAGAGATAACATGCTTGTTAACAGCAAAACTGTTATATATAACATAATATAAATACTGTATAGAGGTGAAAAATAACAGACCTCATCCCTATTGTCCCTCTGCAAATTTGTGTACACAGAGTCAATGTCTTACCTCTCTCTAAAAGTGCAAAGTTTCAAAAAGTTCAGTGAATAGAAGATTGTTGGGGGCGGAATAGATCTAAAATATTTCATTTAACTATTTTAGTTAAAAACAATTTTAACAAAAACAGATTTTAAAAAACTTGAATGTTTAACTAAATTCAGAAATTCATATGCTTGTTTTGTTAAAATATTTTATGTTTGCTGTTGAAGAAAAAAATTCACAATACATAACGCTGTTGTTTTAGTTAAATAAAATAATTTAAATGTCTGTCCGGTGATGCTCTCCTCCTAATACAGCATGGCAAGACAATCCTCCAAATATTAATGATTAACCTGCTGAATTGGAGATAGTTCACCTCCCAATGACTTCATAAATATCTGCTTCAATTACCTTTGGTAAATGAAATAACCAATCATTCATTTTCTGATACAGCAGTAAAACGAACCTGAAAAGTTTTCAAAATAAATCACTTAAAAAATGTATACTGTGTACCTTCTGAAAATGAAACCTACATCTATCTCTGAGTTGTGAAGAATATGTATTAAGGTTATAACAACCAACAAGAATGCCCTTTTATGTAGAAATCCATGATTAAATCGAGTCTTTCTGACTAGTGATTTAAATCAAATCCACCCTGCGTCTGTCTATAATCTGCCACATGTAAGTGGGTTGAAGCTGTTGCGCAGTCAGTTTTCCTCCCATAAAGGCATTACTACAAGAAGTGCTGGAGTAATGAAGAAGCTCTGTGAAACGGGGTTCTTTCACTCTCTGCTACCAAGTTGGAAATGACTGGAATGATCAGATGGCAGCATTTATACCGTGGACACTTTGAGTACTACACTAGTGGTTCTCAAACTAGGGCCACTGCTTGTTCAGGGAAAGCCCCGGATGGGCCGGGTTGGGCTGGTTTGTTTACCTGCGGCATCCGCAGGTTCGGCCAATCACGGCTCCCACTGGCCACAGTTCGCCGCTCCAGGCCAATGGGGGCTGCAGGAAGGGCAGCCAGCATGTCCCTCAGCCTGTGCCGCTTCCTACAGCCCCCATTGGCCTGGAGCTGCGAACCGCGGCCAGTGGGAGCCGCGATCAGCCACACCTGCAGATGCGGCAGGTAAACAAACCAGCCCGGCCCGCCAGGGGATTTCCCTGAACAAGCGGCAGTCCTAGTTTGAGAACCACTGTACTACACCAGAAGGGAACCTTGCTTCTGCCCTATCCTGCTATCGCAGCCTTAGGGGACAACATTCTTTAACAGCTGTGAGGAATGTTGTCAGGTAAGACCCAGAACTGAGAATTTGGGAAGACTATCTTTAAAGCAATTTGTAACCCCACCCCAAACCTTCCAGAGAAATTTTACTATGGGAAAAATGTATCATGCAAAATGAGAAGTGGAATAGTTTGATTTTGGTGAAGTTAGGGGGTGAAGTTGTAAATCAGGCTTAGAAAAGAAACTGAGCTTTAGTTTTAACAGCTACTATGGACGGTCTAGGAGACTTCCAAAATACTCCTTTCAAGGTACATCTGTTTGCAAAGAGTTGCTTACCAATGTATTGCTGGTAAATAATTTGACTTTTTAAAAAGGCATGTTTAGTGTAACAGTTCATACAAAACAACTTCATTACATATTTATGATTTCATAAAGTTCATAATTCAGCATGAGTTGCCATTTACTTATTTTGCTGTCTATAGAGATATGGGAAGTTCAAAGCTTGGCTGTACGCATCCTAATTGAGAGAGAAAATATCACAGTTTAATAATATATATTCTGGGACCAGGGCTTTGGGAAGTATGCAAACGTGAACTTTCTGGCAAGGAAGAAGGATTCACCTACAAGAGAGTGGTCTGGCACAGAAATAACTATTTCTGATCCTCAGGAACTTTAGCATCAAATATGTCTTTGAAAGGAATCAATGACACCATACTAAAGACCTGCTACATAGTTGTGTCTGATCTAATTACAAGACAGAAAAAATTGACAAGGCAAGATGTTGTGTAGAGGGAAACTCGACACAAAATGCCTAAGAAACTTTCAGGATACCCTTTACTCCTGATAGTCAAAGAAGAAGCAGCAGGAACTGTGTCAGCACATCAGTCTTAAATTATGGTTTTATAAAAGATTCAAGCTTACACAGTTTAAACAGCTGGTTTGGCCAAATCATCTTTATTTCAGAACAGTGTATCCACATAGGGAGTTATACCAGTATAACTATGGTAGAATCATTATTCTGATATAGCCATGCTGGTCAATTGTAGACAAACGCTTAGAATCTAATAATCTAACTACTAAGAATAAAAAGGATCCCTTTCTTGTTGTTTTTAATTTTTCCTCTCCTGTTGCTCTGAACAGGAATAATATTCTGGGAAAACCTTTCTGCAGTTTCACAGGCCAGTTCCTACTGGCTGGCTGGGTCAGCCTTCAGAGATGTGGCCAAACCCTGCCAACCTTGATTGACAGGTTTGGTTTCTGCCTCCAAAGAACTGCAAGAAGTAGTAAGACCCATTGTAATGAGTCTGTGGACCTTCCCTGCGAACAACAGCTAGACTGACTTTTTTATGAAGTTACTTTCATTTATAGATTATTTTTGTATGTTGGGACACAGACTCTGAAAACCATCTGCTACAACAAAACTGAAATCTACCAGTTTTCTACCTAATACCAAGGCTGAGGACAGCAATGATTTAACATACACCGTTATGCGGATTTTGCTTTAGAATATTTTAGGTAACGTGCATATATATCAGCACTTTCCCTTTCAAAAACATCTTCAGCTTCTTGGAGTGTAAAGGAAGTGTCTTAATCACTTCACTGCTTTCTCAAGCCTGACAAATATAGAATAATATCGCCCTTCCAGTGACATCTCGTGTACCAAGCATGTGATCTCTGAAGACATTCATATGGATAGCTGCCCTATTCTTTTGGAGCAAGGATCAGCAGATAAAAGTTAAACTAAACTTATATCTTAAATTATGTTTTAAAATTGAAATAGCCAAACTTAATTTTTTAATAGGCGAATAAAAAGAGAATGATGTTCTTCTGTGCAAAATTTCAGCAGAGGGCACATTTTTATAAACATAGGAGAATGAATGACAAAATACAGCACCTTTTCTAAAATCTTCAGTCCCTGCACTGTGAAATTATGGAACTAGGGTTCCATTTCTTTGGTAATAAAGCTGTTCCAATTAAGCCATATAGGAAATAGTTATGTGCAAAAAAGGATGTCTGTCTTTAACAATCACATCAACAACTTCCTCTTTGGGGTTTCCATGCTTTAAACAGCACTGTAAGCTGAAATCTGCAGTGGTCAAAAAACACTCTCTCCCCAAGAAGCCATGGGTTTATTTTTATAGTGGCAACTCCTGGATTCCTTGTCTAGTCAGACTAGTAAGGAGTCATGAATGGGAACAAGGTGCACAGGTAGAGGACACTTTGTAACTGAATTCTGAAAGGGAGGAAGAAAATGAGTACTCCTCTAATGGTCGGACTAACCTATCTAGAATTCTAGAGTGAACCCGAGTCTCCTCTACCACTGGAGCTGAAGAGATGACCGGTCACCACAGCAGTACTGGTAGATAGTGCTGAGCAGGGCCGGCCTTAGGGCCGGGCAAACTGGGCCCATGCCTAGGGTGCCCCCAACAGGGGCTCGGGGCTTCCCCTTGCTGGCTGTGGCGGGACTTCACTTGGCCGCAGCGCGGACTCCTCTCTGGCTCCTCTCCAGCGCTGGGTCCACAGGCTTCTCCGTGATCCCGCCCTACTGGCACCTCCCCTCTGTCCACTCACTCCTCAGCCAGGTGGCTGAGGGCTCCGGCTCCACCCCCCACCCCTCCCAGGAGCCCAGTCCATCACTGGCAGCGCAGCAGCCCGACCCAACCACTGCCTGGAGCAGAGCTTAGTCCCTCCGACCCTCACTGCCTGCACCACTTGGTCTCTGGCAGGGGGAGGGCCCCGCAAGGCCAGGCCAGGGCCAGGACAGAAACTTTCTCTCCTTGTGATGTGACATGTGAGTGAGCTGGGGGGAGCCCGTGAGGCCGGGCAGGAGGTGAGGGGGGAGCCGGCAAGGTTGGGAACAGAGTGGGGGGAAGGAAGGAGGATACCCAGAGAAGCTGGGAAGGCGGGGGAGCCAGGCTGGGCATTGAAGTCTGAATGTGGGGGGGGACAGGCATGGAAGGGAAGGATGGAAACAGTGAGATTTCTTGCTTTATTTCTCTTTGTGCTGTTTAGCACTGGTGAATTGATTCCTTTTCTTATAGGTAATGTGCATATATGTCAGCACTTCCCCTTTTAAAAACATCTTCAGCTTCTTGAAGTGTAAAGAAAGTGTCTTAATCACTTCACTGCTTTCTCAAGATTGACAAATTTAGAATAACATCCCCCTTCCAGTGACATCTCGTGGCACCTCTTTACTTTTCAGGATTAGAGTGACATGCTATTTTAGGGAGAATGAAAGGCCATTTTTGGAAGGTGATAGCCCAGAGTGGTGGCAGGTAAGGGCCTGAATGAGGGCTGGACTCAGCTACTGGTATCAGCTATTTCTTTTTTGTCATTCAAATGGATTTTGGGTCATGGCTGACATCCCAGCCATCATGTAAAACGCTCCCCTGTGGCCTTCTGACATGCACACAGAGGTATCTCACCCCCAAGTCCCTATCCTAGGAGGGGATGGGAGGGGAAAGGAGGGGGAAGGCTGCAGGGTCATGTCCCACCTCCATGCAACCAGTGGCCTATACTTGCCACTGCCATGCTGGAGCCGCCACATTTATTTATTGACAAATAAAAAATGCAGAATTTTAAAATATTGTGCACAGAATTTTTAATTTTTTGGTGCGGAATTCCCTCAGGAATATGGGGTGCTGGGGAGCTGTGAGAAGGGCACAGGGCAGTGGGGGAGGGTCTGTGAGTGGGAGGGCGCTGGTCATAGAGATCTGCGGTGGAGCTCTCTGGGAGAGGGGCCACTGGGCATGGGTGTTGCTGGGCATAAGGGGGTGGGGGGCACTGGGCAGGGGGGGCAGTGAGGCAGGGCACACTGGCAGAGCAGGCCTGGGTTCAGGGCATGGGTAGGAGGGAAGTGCAGGGATTGGGGTAAAGGCGGCACTGTGCAGAGGTGAGTGGCAAAGGGGGCACAATGCAGGGGTTAGTGGCAAAGGGGGCGCAGGACAGGGGTGCAGGGGTTGGGGAGCCCATAGTGCCAGGGGAAATACCATGCCCACGGGGGTCGGGGCGTCAAAACACAAGTTCGCCCAGGGCATCATTTTCCGTAAGGCCAGCCTTGGTACTGAGGTATGGGGCACTCCAACAGCTGAGGAGAGTAACCGTGACTCAGGCTGCAAAGATACCATAAGATCACTCAGTATCAAAAATAACTTTGGCACAGAGTAAGTTGGTGCTGGGAGTATCTCCACTGTAGGGTTAGTCACTGGAGGTATAGAGGTCAGGGTCATCAGAACTGGGTCACAGGTGTAATGTAGACCATCTCTGCCTGAGATGGTAATGTGTGTATCTGGTGACCAGATTTTGAGCTGTGTCTGCATGGCAAATTTGGGCCATGAAATGCCTTTTGGCTGAGTAAAATGAGATGTATACATCATTTTACTGTCCAGGAGTCCTGGGGAAGGTGATCTAGACCTGTGCTTACTATGGGAATGTTGTTCCTTCCTACTCCTTTCAGGTGACTAGGTGGAGGACTCAGTGCTCCTGCATGCTGAGACTCAACTTTGAGCTTCCAGGCTCTTCAAAGGAACCAAAACCTACATTGACAAAGGCTTGTAGAGCAACTGAGGAAGCCAGTTCAGACCAAGAAGGATCTTTTTTCTCTGGCTCTGAGGAGGCTTCTATTGAGCATTCCAAGATAAAGGGTTAAAGAGGGGTCTCTTGCCTTCTGTGTTCTCTTGGAGAAGGAGCAACAAATTGAGCATCTTTCAGGGACGTGTCCCTGTCCTAGGCACAAAAAGGCACTTATGAATGTCTGTAAAGCAGAAAGCTGCATCACAGGAAGAGCAAATTTTGAACCCCAAGGACTTGGTTTCAGTCATAGCAGCTAAACCTAGGTAACAAGGAAGTTCCTACTGTGACAGGTTTCCCTCAGGGCTGCCACCTGGAACTGGGTTACCACTGAGCCCCCAATCCACCAGCCTGGGCTTCCTCTCACATAGTACTGCTGTGACAAGCTACAAAGCCCTCCAGCCTGCACTTTCACCAGCATACATACAGTAGGGGCACACCCAGCTGCAGTTACAAGCATGCTCTCTGACCAGCTCCTGCATGGGAAGGTTACTCCCAGCTCCTCAGCACCCATCCCCTCTGGAATATAAAGCTAGCTTGAACAGGAAACTGTACAGCATAAACTCATAAAATTTGCCCCCTCCCTCAATGTGAAGAGGAATATGCAACAACCTTTTGCCCCCGAGTTATGATTCCCACACACTTCCCTCCAACTCACTTGTTTAGATAAAGCAAAAACAAGTCTGTTAACTACAAAGGACAGATTTTAAGTGATTGTAAAGGATAGCGAACAGATTAAAGCAGATTACATAGCAAATAAACAAAAATGCAAACTAAACTTAATATACTAAATAGATTGACTATGAATAGCAGATTCATAGCAGAAGAATAACAGAGACTTGGTAGGATAACTCACATGACTGGAGTACCGTCATGGATGGATATACAGGTCTGTCTCATCTTACGCTGGGGTTACGTTCCACAGTCAGCGTGTTCAAGTGAAAATCAGGTATAGTCAAAATTACATTGAATGTAATGGCGGGTGGAATCGCCCACACTATAGGAACAGTATTTAAATTGTAATTTTTCTCTTTTTTTTTTGTTTTTGCCGACCGCGTAAAGTTGAATTCGCGCATGTTAAATGCACGTAAGATGCGACAGACCTGTAAACTGTTCAGGAAAGACAGGCAGGGCAGAATAGGTAGGGGAGTTGCATTGTAGGTAAGAGAGCAGTATGACTGCTCAGAGCTCCAGGATGAAACTGCTGAAAAACCAGAGTCTCTGGATTAAGTTTAGAAGTGTGAGCAACAAGGGTGATGTCATGGTGGGAGTCTGCTAAAGACCACCAGATCAGTGGGATGAAGTGGACGAGGCTTTCTTCCAGCAACTAACAGAAGTTACTAGATCACAGGTCCTGGTTCTCATGGGGGATTCCAATCACCCTGATATCTGCTGGTAGAGCAATACAGCGGTGCACAGACAATCCAGGAAGTTTTTGGAAAGTGTAGGGGACAATTTCCTAGTGCAAGTGCTGGAGGAACCAACTAGGGGCAGAGCTTTTCCTTACCTGCTGCTCACAAACAGGGAAGAATTAGTAGGGGAAGCAAAAGTGGATGGGAACCTGGGAGGCAGGGACCATGAGACGGTCGAGTTCAGGATCCTGACACAAGGAAGAAAGGAGAGCATCAGAATACAAACCCTGGACTTCAGAAAAGCAGACTTTGACTCCCTCAGGGAACTGATGGGCAGGATCTCCTGGGAGAACAACATGAGGGGGAAAGGAGTCCAGGGAAGCTGGCTGTATTTTAAAGAAACCTTATTGAAGTTGCAGGAAGAAACCATCCCAGTGTGTAGAAAGAATAGTAAATATGGGAGGCGACCAGCTTGGCTTAACGGTGAAATCCTTGCTGATCTTAAACACAAAAAAGAAGCTTACAAGAAGTGGAAGATTGGACAAATGACCAGGAAGGAGTATAAAAATATTGCTCAGGCATGCAGGAGTGAAATCAGGAAGGCCAAATCACACTTAGAGTTGCAGCTAGCAAGAGATGTTAAGAGTAACAAGAAGGGTTTCTTCAGGTATGTTAGCAACAAGAAGAAAGTCCAGGAAAGTGTGGGCCCCTTACTGAATGAGGGAGGTAACCTAGTGATAGAGGATGTGGAAAAAGCAAAGGTACTCAATGCTTTTTTTGCCTCTGTCTTCATGAACAAGGTCAGCTCCCAGACTGCTGCACTGGGCAGCACAGCATGGGGAGGAGGTGACCAGCCCTCTGTGGAGAAAGAAGTGGTTCGGGACTATTTAGAAAAGCTAGATGAGCACAAGTCCATGGGGCTGGATGCGCTGCATCTGAGGATGCTAAAGGAGTTGGCGAATGTGACTGCAGAGCCATTGGCCATTATCTTTGAAAACTCATGGCGACCAGGGGAGGTCCGGATGACTGGAAAAAGGTTAATGTAGTGCCCATCTTTAAAAAAGGGAAGAAGGAGGATCCGGGGAACAACAGGCCAATCAGCCTCACGTCAGTCCCTGGAAAAATCATGGAGCACATCTCAAGGAATCAATTCTGAAGCACTTCGAGGAGAGGAAAGTGATCAGTAATAGTCAGCATGGATTCACCAAGGGCAAGTCATGCCTGACTAGCCTAATTGCCTTCTATGATGAGGTAACTGGCTCTGTGGATGGGGGGAAAGCAGTGGACGTGTTATTAGCAAAGCTTTTGATACGGTCTCCCACAGTATTCTTGCCAGCAAGTTAAAGAAGTATGGGCTGGATGAATGGTGGATAGAAAGCTGTGGATAGAGGTGGATAGAAAAGCTGGCTAGATCGTCGGGCTCAACGGGTAGTGATCAATGGCTCCATGTCTAATTGGCAGCCGGTATCAAATAGAGTGCCCCAAGGGTCGGTCCTGGGGCCGGTTTTGTTCAATATCTTCATTAATGATCTAGAGGATGGCATGGACTGCAATCTCAGCAAGTTTGCAGATGACACTAAATTGGGAGGAGTGGTAGATACGCTGGAGGGTAGGGATAGGATACAGAGGGACCTAGACAAATTAGAGGATTAGGCCAAAAAAATCTGATGAGCTTCAACAAGGACAAGTGCAGAGTCCTGCACTTAGAACAGAAGAATCCCATGCACTGCTACAGACTAGGGACTGAATGGCTAGGCAGCAGTTCTTCAGAAAAGGACCATGGGGTTACAGTGGATGAGAAACTGGATATGAGTCAACAGTGTGCCCTTGTTGCCAAGAAGGCTAACGGCATTTTGGGCTGTATAAGTAGGGGCATTGCCAGCAGATTGAGGGACATGATCATTCCCCTCTATTTGACATTGGTGAGGCCTCATCTGGAGTACTGTGTCCAGTTTTGGGCCCCACACTACAAGGAGGATGTGGAAAAATTGGAAAAAGTCCAGCAGAGGGCAACAAAAATGATTAGGGGGCTGGAGCACATGACTTATGAGGAGAGGCTGAGGGAACTGGGATTGTTTAGTCTGCAGAAGAGAAGAACGAGGCGGGATTTGATAGCTGCTTTCAACTACCTGAAAGGGGGTTCCAAAGAGGATGGATCTAGACTGTTCTCAGTGGTACCAGATGACAGAACAAGGAATAATGGTGTCAAGTTGCAGTGGGGGAGGTTTAGGTTGGATATTAGGAAAAAGATTTTCACTAGGAGGGTGGTGAAGCACTGGAATGGGTTACTTAGGGAGGTGGTGGAATCTCCTTCCTTAGAGGTTTTTAAGGTCAGGCTTGACAAAGCCCTGGCTGGGATGATTTAGTTGGGGATTGGTCCTGCTTTGAGCAGGGGGTTGGATTAGATGACCTCCTGAGGTCCCTTCCAACCCAAATATTCTATGATTCTCACCCTAAGAGATTATACAAGCAGGCTGCAGATTCTTAAGGGGCAAGCTGCACTTGGGGGTTCCAAGCTGTAAAGCCAGGTGTTTTATTCACAGACTAAAAATCCCTTTAGCCTGGGTTCAGCACTTCCCCCAGTTCCGTCTTTGCTGCTCAGGTGTTTCCAGGAGTCTTCCTGGGTGAGGAGTAAAGAACGTCAGATGATGTCACTTCCTGACCCATACAGCCTTTGGATATGGCGGGAACCCTTTGCTCCCAAAACTTGGTTCCCAAACTGGTCCGTGGAAAAACACTGACATCCCAAGATGGAGTCCAGAGACATGTGGTCTCACCACATGTCCCTGCAGAGTCACAGCAGTCATCGCTCGGCGGCTGTCTGAAGCGCTCTCAGGAAGGCTCCCCAGGTGGGAGACAAGCCTCCCCCCAAGGCCCTCTGTTTTTTCCCCAATGGCCCACTGCCCTGAACAGGCCCTACCTTTCCCACCCACCCACCCTCGAAAGCATCCTGTCCAGCGGGCACCACCCAGATGCAACTACACCTGAAATACAGATACGTAGTTAATATTCATAAGCTCAGATACAAAAATGATACATGCATACAAATAGGACAAGCATATTCAGCAAATCACAACCTCTCCGACGACACCTTACATGACTTATCTTGCATAAAATACATCATAATTATGTCATAATGACATCACAACAATGTAACTGCGAAGAACTTGGGGTGCGTGTCACACCTACCACTAATAAAAAAACCCTGAGAAACCTATATTAACCTAACTATATAAAAGAGTAGCCAAGTCACAATGTGTGCAGAGAATCAGACAGGGGATCTGTCTCACCACCAAAGGAATTAAGAAGAAGAAACTGAGGGACAGCAGAGCCCTCTCTGCCCTTGATGCCTTCAGGTGGGACGGCACAGGGGCATCCAGGGCACACGCACCGGCCATCTTGTCTGACTTTCTGCACATTGCAGGCCACAGAACTTCACCCACCCACTCCTGTAATTGACCCCCTAACCTCTGCCTGGCTGAGTTACTGAAGTCCTCAAATCATGACTTGAAGACTTCAAGTTACAGAGAAGAGCCATCACTTGAAGAACTACAAAATAAATAATTTCCCCTTTACATGTAATTCCATCTTTGGAGGGCTCTTACTCTTGAAGAATAAGCAGCTCAAGTGACATCTAAAAATAAAACTGAGCCATCCATATGACATCAAGTAGTGATTGATGTGTGTCTGGAAAGAAGCTGCAAACCTGTTTACATATATGCACTAAATAATAGCAGTCAAATTGTCTAGAGTCCTGTTAACTGCACAGCTGTTTGGCAAAGCTATGATCAATGCAGAGGTACTGGAGCAGTCTGCAGACTTAGGAAAGAACTCTACTCTACTTCGTCTGACATGCATCTGACGAAGTGGGTATTCACCCACGAAAGCTTATGCTCCAATACATCTGTTAGTCTTAAAGGTGCCACAGGACTCTCTGTTGCTTTTTACAGATCCAGATTAACACGGCTACCCCTCTGATACTTGACAACTGTACTCTGGTATGCCCTGTGTATGCTTGTGAACGCCTCTGCAACCATAAAACTACAATTTTCCAGGTTTTTGAATGAAAGCTCAAATACTGAACAAACTGACGCTATAGGTCTCGTCCTCTCAACAGAAGATTTCTCCTTGCCCCTTAGTGGATGCACATATAGCACATCTTCTCTTAGGTATGCTCTTAAACATAACAGAAACACTGATGTACATGCATAGTACTTGATTTCCAAAATCTCACAGCTTGCGCAAATGAAAAGCAGTTTCCCCGCTACAACAAGGCCATAAACTACCACTCAATAAATATTTCTATGCTAAACTGCAACTTCCACACTTCAACCATCAAGGTTGTAGTAACGGACCACTCAAAATAAGGGTTGTGAAGTGCTGAGACTAGAGTAGAAGCAGCCCTCCTGGTTCCCAGTCATTTACATGTTCCCTTAGGCTCGGAAGCTTTTTCCGCAAGGAAAGCAGCAGGAAGATCCCGTTTACCACCACACCCTAGTTTCCCAAAACACTTGGAAGTACTAATTTGAAACGTTTAGGGTAAGTAATGATGCACATACGTAATGAACTTAGCAAAAAGCTACTGCATATGTTTAGAACGTGGATAGTCATCTGCAATTCTGGGTACTTCTTTGTACCATTTGAGGCTGACTGATCACTTGTCCATAGTAACATCAATACATGCCTATGATATCAGACCCATAAAGAAAATACAAGTTATCCACATTTGTGTAAGGAAATATAAATAAAATCTTCCCTTTTATGCAGACATGATACCAATCACCATTAGTGAGACCCACTCATGCACACTGAGAAAGATAGAAAAGATCTAACATTTAAATCAATTTATACACTTGTCACTAAATTTACTCCCTCACAATTTTCTAACACAAATGTG
Organism: Trachemys scripta elegans; assembly: GCF_013100865.1. Classification (NCBI taxonomy): domain Eukaryota; kingdom Metazoa; phylum Chordata; order Testudines; family Emydidae; genus Trachemys; species Trachemys scripta. Next base: position 73,622,466 of record NC_048304.1, read on the forward strand.
CAACTGATTAGCCACACAAACTTTACTCTTGTAAAAGAACAGTACTGTACATTCAGATATTTGAAAGGACCCATATCATAAAACCACTGGAATTTATAGCCACTCCAAATGAAAGATTATTAAAAAAACAATGAGATTTAAACAAATATGAATTTACCTTGAACATGAAGACTGATGAACAGATAGGCTCCCAGTAATCTGACGTATACTTTCAGTTGAGTCATAGTTCACTTTTAATCCTTCCCGTGCACTGTCACCCTTAGCAACTGGCCCTGCTGCTTGACAAATTTTAAACGTGGTTTGTTCAGTGAAGCCTGATGAGATTTGGCGGCTGACAGTAGTGATGATTTAATAAATATTCCAACTTGTCTCCTGAAAGAAAGTGAAATTAAGGTGTTTAGCAAAAGTTTAAAATTCCTCCAAGCCTTCTGAAACATTAAAAAAAAAAAAAAAGGGAAAAAAATGCAGAAAATGTTTTCAGTGGACAGAACATAACTAGCCTACTGAATACATTAAGATTAGCCCCAACATAAATGCTAGTTTTAATTATCCTAAGATTTACTATTCAAACTATATAACAAAATACTTGGGAATACAACACGTGGTTCAAAATTACATTCTAAAATGTGTATCAAGATTATTAGCACACAACAGATGACTGTGTAATTCAGGCTCACATATAGGTATCATGCGGTTGACTACATTAGCGTGTAAAGTCTGTTTAAAAATTGTTATATCTAAACCTATTATAATTTATTCCTATTATACTACTAAATAGTGAGCAAGAACTTTTATCTATAATTTGCCAGGTCTCTACAGCAACAAAATCACATTGCAGTCTGCCATCACACTTCAGAAAAAGCTTGAAGAGCAGCCAGCATGTCAATGAAAAATATAATTACATGGAAAGGAAGTCAAATTAACCATTTATTTTTACTACTATAACAAGTAAGGTGTACTGTACAAGACTACTTAAAAAGTTAACCTTAAAAATATATTTAGTGATTTTAATTTTACATTCAGGCTCTAAGAAACATCTAACAAAGTATAGTATCTGTGCCCTCTTTTTGAGAGCCAATATATTATAAAACTTTCTGAAAAAGATGCTGCATTCCAGCATGCAACACCAGTTAAATCAATTATTAATATGCCCTCTAGACCCATCTTAGAAAATTTGTATCTTCCTGGCTTTCCATGAGCAGTTTTGTGCAGACAGCAAGCCTCCACTGAAAAATCATGGCTGCTACATGGATGCGCACTTGGCTATAAAGTTAAAAAAAAAATTATAATCTGTTCATTCACTGAAAAGAAATAGGCAAGACAGTCAAACTTAAAAATCACCTTTTCAGGACCACAGTAGACAAGTATTATGGTTAAATTAAAATTCAGCAGTCGTAGTCACATTCTTCCCTAATAAAGATTTTACAGTGATTAATTAAAGGAAGCATAATTAGGTCTCGAAGGACTAAAAAGCAACTCGGACACCTAAGCAGTTAACGGAGACAAAGGAGATTTTGTATTAAGATGAACAGAACACTGATTTTGCCTTTCTTTGGCCTCTTGTTTCAGTGGGCTTGAACCCTATGACCCCTGTCAGCCTGGCGCTATTCTTGAATGCAAAAATTTGTATTTGTTCAAAGATGTACTGCAATTACTGTTGGTGACCACTTCCACCATAAATAACTCAATCAGTCTGTTGGTAGGACCCAAGAAGTTTTCATTTTAATTAGTGATTCAGAGGCATTTAACATGGAGGCAAATTAGTGGCAGAGCAGGGAGGTGTCTGTCACTTTCAATTTGTACGGGTAGGGGGCATGCAGCCTTCGACCTGTGGCCTACTTTTCACACATCTGTGACTTCTTATGAAGTAACAAAGAGGCTTCATCACAAGAAACACAGAATTGCTGCAGAGGAAGACTATATTTGTGGCTAATGAGCCACAAAGCCATAAAACACTGGGGAAGTCCCTAACTGCAACATACTATGCAATGATATTTTTTCTATTATTAATAAGGCTTCACAGGACACATTTCCATATTTAAAAAGTAATGACATTAATGTTGGCGTGTACTCTATATACTACACGATGCAAATATTCTGAAAACAAACTATAAAACACTTTAATTACTATCTTTAGTGAAAGTTTTAAGCAACATAAAAACAAATATTCATTCTTTGAAATAATTCATTTTTAAATTAAATATTAGTGTCTGGGAATCAGTAAGGAAGCAACTTAGTAATTATGAAACCTCAATATAGCAGTATTAAATATGAATGTTGTCACTTTCTGTGTTAAATTTTCAGGAGAAAGAAGGAGAAGTCTAGAAATTTCGACTCTTAATAAAATACTTAAAAATGAAAGAGTCAGTTGAGTTTCTATTTAATGCAGAAGGGTAAAAAAAGCCATGATTTCTTCTCAAGCTCTAGTATGCAGGATAATCTGATATGTACTGTTTAATTCTTTTTTAAAGCGTTATTTCTTTATGGAGGTTTGCAAGGTATAATACGCACAGTAGGGTCTTACTATCCCGCACTCTGCTAACCCAACTATGCTGTAATTTGCACACACAAAAATGTGGTCTCACTCCATTTCTTAGCAAAGATTTCATAGAAGATTGCTGAAGCCAAGTGTCATAAAAATTACTGTATTTTGTAAAAACATACCACACCACATCTACTAGTATTTATTTAAGATACTTAAAGAAGTATCTTAAATAAACCACAATTGAGAAAATGGAGTCATTTTAGTGATCCATTGGTGTCAATGGGGCTTCATCTGTCTGACCCTGTGTAGTTCTCACTGCTGGAACGGACCCAACAGTGGTTCCAACCACATGGCCCGTGCTCCAGGAGCTGGGGGATGTTGGCCAGTCAGCACTCCTCCCTTCCAAGAGCCTCCCAGAGGAGGGGACTAGCAGCTACAATGGTGCCCCTTCATAGAGTGTGTCCCTCCCTCGCTTCTGGGCTTGCCCCTCTTTGCCTCTGGCCCCATCAAGTTTCCCCACCCACTGAGACAGGTGGGTGACACTTTGAGCAAGTTCACTTACTGCATAATTTGCACAAATCATTACTTCAAAAATGGAACTCTAACGTAGAATTAAAAGAAGCTCCAATGTGTGGTTTCATCTAATATATGATTAATTTTATCCCTACACCTAAAACAGTTTATATATTCTAATAATTTAAAAATATCATCCCCCTTGCAAACAGGAAATACAATGAAGTTTTCACAGGGGTGTGTGATTACTGTAAGTTACATTTGGCTTATTTTCTCTCTGAACTTGACCAGCATGGAAAATTATAACATCGGAAGTTTAGTACTGTTTATTTCTAATTTTGGGGTGCTGTTTTCGTTATGGAAGTGAGATATTATCCTTATGAAATTTTCAAAACCATTCTTACCCTCCTTTCCCAAAATATTTATGTATTTTTGTTCTTATTATAGCACTAAAAACATACTTTGTAGCTGGATCATTCCTATCTTAATTTTTTAAAAATAAATCTGTATGCAACAAAATATTTAAATTTTCCATAACTTCTGAAACTATTCAGATTTGGGACATGCACGTTGCCACTTAAAAGATTTCTCTCAAAAGTGACCTGCTAATAAAATTCAAGGGGTGTGTGTGATCTATTTTTGTTTCTCTCTGATATATACATATGATCTTAAATTTGTTACTAGTTAATTCCAATTTTTTTGAAATGTTAATGTTAAATCTGGTCTTCCTGAGGTCAAGATAGGTCACAAATGAGTCTTGAGAGTTTTCTTATCCCTCATTTGAGCTTGTCTTCTTAAGTATACATCATGTCTTTAATTTAAAATAGATGTCAAGTCTACCTGTTCTCCACTTGTCTACAAAGTACTTTTCCAGATTAGGAAAATAAGGTGTGCTTGAGAAAGCGTTAACATAATCTTAAACATGACCTTGCGTCTAGTGTAGACACAGTTCAATACCTTAAATACATGAGCTGCCCATGTTTGAGTCCTACAAAAAGCCTCAGAAAAATTAGGTGAATATTTAATATTCTCTATTTAAAAAAACAACAACAAAATTTTACATCTAAAGGCAAAGATGCCAACCTTGCGGTAAGACTTTCAGGGATGTTAATGGGGAAAAAAAGGGGAGGAATTAGGGAGGTTGCCTGGGCCTCTCTCTGCTCTCCTCCACTCCCCCCAGAGAAACTGAAACCTCTCTCCTGCTGTCCTCTCCCCTACCTGTTTATAGCCAGCTGGCGAATCCTGGGATCCCTGGACCTCTCCCTCCCTCAATGTGCCCCACTCTCAAATAGGGAGGAGAGTCAGACCTAGGAAAGCTGCCCTCCTATGTGGCCTCGGGCCTGGATCTTCTTCCCAGGATGATCCTCTGCCTCTTCTCCTTGCTTTGACACATTCACTCTCTCCTCCTCCCGCCCCTTCTCCCCCCCACAGCTTCTCCTCCCACTGCAAACTTTGCAGTGAGGGGTTGATGGGAGGCAAGCCCCAGCAGAGATTCACTGCCCAAGCCACAAGCTGTACATTACACTCTAACTGAGCTGTGTGGACTCTTGATGCATTCTAAGTACCTAGAGTACATTACCACAGTCCAGCAGGGTCTATGTGGGGCAGTTAGAGACAGCATACAGCCTGTGGCATGGGCAGTGAATCCAGTAGTGCCACAACCCATTCAAAATCGCTGTGGCTTGCCTTCTTTTAGACTTTCAGTGCAGTCTGTGCACGTGTCACTGGAGAGAGAGAGAGAGAGAGAGAACATCCTCCCATGGCCGTGGTACTATTTTCTGTGTTCATCGGACCCCAGTGGTGGTGAGTGATACACACGCGCACATACACACTTTTAAATGTATGTATAAAATGTGTGTTTAGAAGATTTAAGCCTGAATTAGTCATTTCATAATTGCATGTAAAAATTGGAAGGAAAATGAGGGACGGAGGCATCACTGAAAATGGTGCCAAAAACAACATAATCCAGTTTTTTCTTTTCTTTTACAGGTCCCTGATAAAGTGCATTGCCTCAGTCAAAATTAGTATCAGTATGTGGTTAGTCAAAGATGGAATTTCTCCATAAAATATCTGATTTTGATAATGACATACAATAAAGAACGGTTACTTACCTTCTGTAACTGTTGTTCTTCGAGATGTGTTGTTCACGTCCACTACACATTAGGTGTGCGCGCGCCACGTGCACGGACGTCGGAAACTTTTTCCCTTAGCGGCTCCCGTCGGGTCGGCAGGGTCCCCCCCTCCCGCCAGAGCAGCACCCCGCTCTAGGGTATATATATCCCTGCAGACCCGACCCCTTCAGTTCCTTCTTGCCGGAGACTCCGACAGAGGGGAAGGAGGGTGGGAAGTGTAATGGACATGAACAACACATCTCGAAGAACAACAGTTACAGAAGGTAAGTAACCGTTCTTTCTTCTTCGAGTGATTGTTCACTTCCATTACACATTAGGTGACTCCCAAGCTTACCATTGGAGGTGGGTAGGAGTCAAGGTACAACTGACTGTAGCACAGCCCGTCCAACCACCGCGTCCTCTCTGGTCTGATGGTGGATCGCGTAGTGGGCTGTAAACGTATGCACGGACGACCAGGTGGCCGCTTTACAGATTTCCTGGATAGGAACCTGTGCCAAGAAGGCTGTTGAGGACGCTTGGGCCCTAGTCGAGTGAGCCCGGATCTGTGGGGCCGGAACGTTGGCAAGCTCATAACATGTGCGTATACAATGCACAATCCATGCCGATAAGCGCTGTGTCGAGATAGGCAGGCCTCTCATACGTTCTGCAACGGCAATAAACAGCTGAGGTGTTCTGCGGAACGACCTGGTCCGCTCCAGATAGAACGCCAATGCCCTCCGAACATCGAGGGTATGGAGGCTGCGGTGGCAAGGGTCCGTATGGGGTTTAGGGAAAAACACCGGTAGACAAATGTCCTGCCCCATGTGAAACTGCGAGACCACTTTTGGGAGGAATTTGGGGTGCGGTCTCAGTTGCACCTTATCCTTATGGAAAACTGTATAAGGGGGTTCTGAAATGAGGGCCCTCAATTCCGATACCCTCCTGGCCGATGTGATGGCCACGAGAAACGCCACCTTCCACGAGAGGTGCATGAGGGAGCAAGTGGCTAGGGGTTCAAAGGGAGGCCCCATGAGCTTAGTTAGGACTAGGTTCAGACTCCACGCAGGGACCGGTGGGCGCGAGTAGGGAAACACCCTCTCCAGCCCCCTGAGGAATCGGGCTACTGTGGGGTTGGAGAACACTGACACTCCCAACTCCCCCGGGTGGAACGCCGATATGGCAGCCAAATGCACTTTAATCGAGGCGGGGGCGAGCCCCTGATGCTTGAGGTGCAGTAAGTAGTCCAGGATCAATGGAACTGAGGCCTGCCGAGGCTGTATGTGCTGAGGCTCGCACTAGTGGGAGAACCTCTTCCATTTGGCCAGGTAGGTCACTCTTGTGGAGGGCTTCCTACTACCAAGGAGAATTTGCTGAACCTGGTGAGAGTACCTGTGTTCCACATCATTCAGCCAGAGAGATACCACGCCGTGAGATGTAGCGACGATAGGTTCGGGTGGAGCAGGCGACCCCTGTCCTATGTGACTAGGTCGCGATGGAGCGGGAGGGTAATTGGGTCGGCTATGGACAATTCCAGCAGGGTCGTGAACCAATGCTGTCATGGCCACGCCGGGGCGATGAGTATAATTGTCGCCTTGTCCCTGCGGGTCTTGAGGAGGATCTTGTGGATGAACGGGAATGGAGGGAAGGCATACCTGAGGCTCCCTCCCCACGGAATCGTGAAGGCATCTGCCAACGATCCCGGGCTGAGGTTCTGAAATGAGCAAAACTGAGGGCATTGTCTGTTGTCCTTGGTGGCGAAAAGATCCACCCGGGGAAAGCCCCACCTCCGGAAGATTGAATGCAGGACGTCCTGCCTCAAAGCCCATTCGTGCATGTGGTAGGATTGGCTGAGGCGGTCCGCTAACCTGTTTTGGATCCCTGGGAGATACGTTGCAATAAGATGGACCGCATGGGCTATACAGAAGTCCCATAATTGGAGTGCCTCGCGACAGAGGGGAGAGGACCGGGACCCGCCCTGCTTGTTTATATAGAACATGGCGGTAGTGTTGTCTGTCAGAACTGCCACGCTGTGACCTTCTATGGTGGCGTGGAAGGTCTGATAGGCGAGGCGAACCGCCCTCAGCTCCTTCAGATTGATGTGAAGCAACCTGTCTTCCCTGGACCACAAGCCTTGGGTCCGCAGTTCCCCCAGGTGCGCCCCCCAACCCAGGTCCGATGCATCTGTTACTAACGTCAGAGTGGGTTGTGAGGCAGCGAAGGGGATCCCTTCGCAGACCTGCTGTTGATCGAGCCACCAGCGGAGCGAGCCCAACACCCGAGCCAGGATCGTCACCACCAGATCCAAGGGGTCTCTGTTGGGGCGGTACGTTTGGGTAAACCACAACTGCAAGGGTCTGACCCTTAGGCGGGCATGTCTGACTACGTGTGTGCAGGCTGCCATATGTCCCAGGAGCTGCATGCAGCACCTTGCCGTTGTCGTGGGAAATTTCTGGACGGAGCTTACGGCTCTTTGAATTGCCAAGAACCGCGACTCTGGGAGACTTGCCCGCGCGGTCGCCGAGTCCAGGACTGCACCTATGAAGTCCAATCTCTGTGTGGGAGTTAACGTGGACTTGGGCACGTTGACCAGTAGGCCGAGCCTGCCGAACATCTGTAAGGCCAGCGTCACGTGAGAGCGGACCTCGGCCTCCGACCTGCCCGCGAGGAGCCAGTCGTCTAAGTACGGGAACACGTGCATCCTTCTTTTCCGAAGGAAGGCTGCTACCACGGACATGCATTTCGTGAACACTCGCGGTGCTGATGCTAGGCCAAAGGGCAGAACCGTAAATTGGAAATGGCGCTGGTTGACGGTGAAGCGCAAGAACCGCCGGTGGGCCGGATTGATGGCGATGTGAAAATATGCATCTTTCATATCGAGGGCAGCGTACCAATCCCCCGGATCCAGGGATGGGATAATAGTTCCAAGGGAGACCATACGGAAACGCGTTCTGACCAGAAACTTGTTTAGTCCGCGCAGGTCCAAAATAGGACGGAGGCCCCCTTTTGCCTTGGGAATCAGGAAGTACCTGGAATAGAATCCTTTTCCCCTTAGGTCTGGTGGGACCTCTTCCACTGCTCCCACTGTGAGGAGGGTCTGTACCTCCTGCATGAGAAGTTGCTCGTGAGAGGGGTCCCTGAAGAAGGACGGGGAAGGGGGATGGAAGGGAGGGAGCGAGGAAAACTGGAGGGTATAGCCCGCCTTCACTGTGCGCAGGACCCAGCGGTCCGATGTTATGCGCGACCATGCCCGGTAGAAATGGGACAGGCGGTCCTTGAAACTTAGAGGTGGATCCGGCCTGGAATGTGGTACGCTGTCCTCGAGCGTAACTTCAAAAGCCTGGTTTATTCCCTGGCTGCAGCTTGCCCTGGCCGTGACCTTGGCCTTAGTTAGGCGTATTGTTATGTCTTCGCCTGTTATCCCTGCCATGACGGCGATACGGTTCGTGCCGAGGGCGAGGGTGGTACTGCCTCTGTGGTGGTTGAGGCTTAAAGGGCTTGCGCTGTGTCACCGGGGTATGCATTCCTAATGACTTTAGGGTCGCTTGCGAGTCCTTGAGGCTATGTAGCCTGGCATCCGTTTGGTCTGAGAACAAGCCTGAACCTTTAAACGGGAGGTCCTGCAGGGTGGTCTGCACCTCTGGCGGAAGGTCTGAAGCCTGTAACCATGCAGAACGCCTCATCACTACCCCTTAGTGTCCTAGCCGCTGCATCAGCAGAGTCGAGGGAGGCCTGCAATGAAGTTTTGGCCACCGCCATCCCCTCGTCCACCAGAGCCGTGAACTCTGGATGTGCGTCCAGAGGTAGGGAGTCTTTGAACTTAGAGACTGATGCCCAAGAATTAAAATTGTGTCTATTTAGAATTGCCTGCTGATTAGCGATCCTCAGTTGGAGGCCCCCAGACGAATAGACTTTCCTTCCGAATAAGTCCAATCGTTTTGCCTCTTTGCCCTTGGGCACAGGGGCTTGCTGGCCATGACGCTCTCGTTCGTTGACCGCAGAGACTACCAGCGAACAAGGAGACGGGTGCAAAAAGAGGAAGTCAAACCCTCTAGATGGGGCGAAGTATTTTTTCTCCATGCCTCTTGCAGTTGGTGCACTGGAGGCAGGCGTTTGCCATACCGTCTTATAGTTGGACTGGACTGTCCGTATAATCGGGAGAGCGACTCTGGAGGGGCCCTCCGGGCTCAGGATGTCGACCATGGGGTCCTCCTGCTCTACAGTCTCCTCTGCTTGCAAGCCCAGATTGAGGGTTACCCGGCGAAGCAGGTCCTAGTGTGCCAGATGATCAATCGGGGGAGGGCCAGACACTGTCGTGCCCACTACTGCCTCATCCGGCGAGGAGGAAGAGGTCGGGGCCTTTTGCCCATCCTCACCTTCCTGCAACCCGTCATCGACTGGTTGTTCCTCTGGGGCCTGTCCCACAGTGTGGGACTGGGCCGGTACCGTGCTCGGTGCCGAGTCCACTCCCTCCCGCTCCTGCGGTCTAGAGATCGTTGCCTCCTTGTGAGAGGGCGGGCGGTACCGTGGAGAGCGGGATCGGTACCCTGATGGCCCAGATCTCGAGGCCCTAGATGGGGGCCCTTGCTGGTGGTAGGCCTAGGGTGTCCAGAACGGCCATTGGCTTGGTTGGCCCCATTGGGGATGGCCAGAGGCTTCGTAGTCTCTACTAGCCTGTGCCCTATGGGCATACCTGCCATACCGGCCCGAGTCAGTCTCCGACACCACAGACGGTGATCTGGAAGGCCATGGCGGAGCCGTGGAACGGTGCCGGTCCGGGTTTGGGGAGTAGTGTCTCCGCGACCAGGACCTGGAGCAGCGTCTCGCCGACCTGGACCTGGATCGGTACTGGTGACCAGGGGACCGGGAACGACTACAGGTGGTCGGTCTCAGGGAACGTGCCGCCGACGCATCCCGGTGCCGACTCGCGTATGGCTGCTGAGTCGGTGCCGACCGCTTACTGAGGCCCGACGGCTGTGGCGCTTTCTGCGCGGAGGGCAACCGGGAGTCCACCGAGGCGGAACTCGACCGGGACCGGTGCCTTGAACGGTGCCGAGATGGCGACCGTGATGGGTGCACCATCGCCGGCTTGCCTCTGGGTGGCAGTCTCGGCGGAGCGTCCTCAGTTTGTGGAGGGCCCTCAATGGACAATGCAATGAGGTCTTTTGCTGCCTCAAATGTGTCCGGAGTGGAGGGCTGTTCCAAGAGCTCCTCCAGCCCTTCTTCCTCACTCAACGCGCCTATCCCGGGGCTCGACGGGCCTTTTGGCGCCGGAGCCACTACCGGGGCCCGTGCCGGGGCTGTGCCGGCCTTAGGTGCACTCGAGCTCTTCGCTGGCGCTGCCCTCTTATGCGGGGAGTGTCCTCGGGCCTTGGGTTGGCCCTTCGATTTTGTCGGCGAAGACGACCGGTGCCGTACATGCCCCCGTTGGGTCGGTGCCGTGGGCTTCGGGTGACCCGCCGGCGCCAGTTCCCGAACCGATGCCGGGGCGCTCCGCACTGAGGCAGACGGTGCCGCCGAAGTGGAGGGCTGTAACGCCGTCTCCATGAGCAGCTGCTTGAGGCGAAAGTCTCTTTCTTTCTTAGTTCTGGGCTTAAAGGCCTTACAGATCTTGCAGCGCTCTTTCTGGTGAGCTTCCCCCGGGCAGCGGAGACACGAGTCGTGGGGGTCGCTCAATGGCATAGGTTTACGGCACGTGGCACAAGCCTTGAAGCCTTGGGCGTGCGGCATGCCCCGCCGCCCAGAGCCGGTGCCGGGGTTGACCAAACAACCACAGCAAGAACTTCAAGTACCTAATGAGCTGTTAACTACTAAGCTTAACACTAACAACTGAAGAACTGATAACTGTTGCAGATAACACTAATGACTATGCTAAGGGACACTCTCAGACAAGAGACAGAGTTGTTTCAACGCCGCCACGGACGGTAAGAAGAAACTGAAGGGGTCGGGTCTGCAGGGATATATATACCCTAGAGCGGGGCGCCGCTGTGGCGGGAGGGGGGGCCCTGCCGACACGACGGGAGCCGCTAAGGGAAAAAGTTTCCGACGTCCGTGCACGCAGCGCGCGCACACCTAAGTGTAATGGACGTGAACAATCACTCTTCTAATCTGTTACAACACAAATTGATTCATGAATGTTGGTCTGGCCACAACTCGTAATGATTTTTAAAAAATCTTAAAGCCTCAACAAACCAAGAAGTTCACTATTCCACAAAGTTTTCAAGTATTCCTTTTTTCTTCAGCAAATAACCCAGGTGACAGCCATTATAGACTTAATTTGACTAACCGGGAGGAATTAGTTGCAAACCAAAAGGTGGAAGGCAACTTGAGTTTTAAGGAAAGGAAGGAATGAGAGCAACAGAGCAAGGACAACAGATTTCAAAAAAGTTGACAAACTTGGTAAGTAAGGTCCCATGGGAAGAAAATCTATGGGAAAAAGAAGTTCAAGAGTGTTGGTAGTTTCTCAAAGAGACAATATCGAAGGCACAACTCCCCCAGGTTCCGTCGGCTTCCCGGTGAGGGGGCAGGGCAGGCAGCCTGCCTTGCCCCCGGTGCCCGTCGGGCCAGAGCCCGCCCTCCAAACTCCTCCTGCAGCCGAACCCCCTGCCCTGAGCCCCCGCCACACCCCTCCTGCACCCCAACTCCCTTCCCTGAGCCCCCTGCTGCATCCCACACCCCTTTTGCACCCCAACCCCCTGCCCTGAGCCCCCTGCTGCACCCTGCACCCAAACCCCTGCCCTGAGCCCCCGCTGCACCCTGACCCCCTGCTGCACCCCTCACCCCCTCTGCACCCAACACCCCAACTCCCTGAGCCCCCACCACACCCCACATCCCTCCTACACCCCCTGGGGGCAGGGAGGGGGCGCAGTTGGGGTGGGGATTTCAGGGAAGGGGTGGGAAGAGGCAGGGCAGGGGCGGGTCCTCATGGAAGGGGTGGAGTGGGAGCGGGGCCGAGGGTGGCGGTGGGGAGGTGTCAGTAAATGCGGCCCTTGGGCCAATGTACTAGTCCTCATGTGGCCCTCGTGGTCATTTGCGTTTGAGACCCCTGACTTAGTGGGTAAGGAGAGCTAATAAAGGACAAGAAGGCTGAGGTATTGAATGCCTATTTTGCTTCAGTCTTCACCCCAAAGGTTAACTATGACCAGACATTTAACACCATTAACAACAAGGGGGAAGAAAGACAAGCTAAATGGGGAAAGAACAAGTTAAAGAATATTTACATAAATTAAGTTACCAGGGCCTGTCAAAATTTACCCTAGAGTACTTAAGGAATGAGCTGAAGCAATCTCAGAACCATCAGGGATTATCTTTGAGAATTCATGGTGGAAGGGTGAAGGGTAAGCATAGTATCTCTATTTAAAAACAGGGAAAAGGAGGACCCAAGAAATTATAGACCAGTCAGCCTAACTGTGACACCTGGAAAGATAACTGGAATATATTATTAAACAATCAATTTGTAAGCACCTAGAGAATTTATAGCATTATCATGAAAAGCAAACATGGATTTGTCAAGAACAAATAGTGCCAAATCAACCTAATTTCCATCTTTGACAGGGTTACTAGCCTACTGGATGAGGGGTGAGGGGGGAAGCAGCAGAAGTGATATACTTTGATTTTATTATGGCTTTAGACAGTCCCACAAGACGTTCTCGTAAGCTAACTAGGGAAAAGTGGTTTAGATTCAATTACTACAAGACGAGTGCAAATCTGGTTGCACTGTATTCAGAGTGCAGTTATCAATGGTTAGCTATGCAGCTGAAAGGATGAGGTTTGTCCTAGGTCCAGTACGATTCAATATTTTTATTAATGAGCTGGATAATGGCATACTTGAAGAGCATGCTTATAAAATTTATGGATAACACCAAGCTGGGAGGGACTGCAATTCAAAGGACCTTGACAAATTGGAGAATTGTTCTGAAGTCAATCCAAACTGAAATTCAATCCAGTGCGAAATACTACATGTAGGAAGGAAAAATCAAATGCACAGCTACCAAATGGGGAATGACTGTCTAGGCACTGGTACTGCAGAAAAGAATCTGGGGGTTATAGTGCATCATAAATTGAACATGAGCCAAGTGTCATGAAGTTGTGAAAAAGGCTAATATCCTTCTGGGTGTGATATGTAAGAAATGGGAGGTAACTGTTCTGTTCTACTCAATACTAGTAAGCCCTCAGCTAGAGTACTGTCTCTACGAAAAATGTGGACAAACAGGATAAGATACACCGTACTAAAAGAGTGAAGCTAACTTCACTTAAGTGCTGTCAAATGTACAAAATAACAATAAGATAAAAATATTCAGGCAAGAGAGATTTTTAAGTGGATTGTTACTTTATGGCAGTGGCTCTCAACCTTTCTAGATTACTGTACCCATTTCAGGAGTCTGATTTGTCTTGTGTACCCTCAAGCTACACCTCACTAAAAACTACTTGCTTACAAAGTCAAACATAAAAATACATAAGTGTCACAGGATACATTACAGAAAAATTGCTTACTTTTTCATTTTTACCATACAATTATAAAATCAATCAATTGGAATATAAATATTGTACTTACATTTCAGTGTATAGTATATAGAGCAGTATAAACAAGTCATTGTATGTATGACATTTTAGTTTGTACTGACTTTGCTAGTGCTTTTTATGTATCCTGTTGTACAACAAATATCTAGATGAGTTGATGTACCCTATGGAAGACCTCTTCGTACCTACCGGGGTACATGTACCCCTGGCTGAAAACCACTGCTTTCTGGTATCAGTAAATGAACCTCAATAAATTGTCACTCTAATTTAAAAATCTGAAGAAACTAAAATCTATGGGCCAGATTCTCACCTGGTGTAAATAAACTTTTGTCCAATGAAGTCAATGGGAATGATGCGAATTTATACCTGCTCAGAATGAGTCTCCTTTTGTTAACATGACCTAACGTGAATAATTCGGATTTATTAGAACTGGTTTTGCTACTTCAAATTAATACTCTTAATATCAGTATAGGTTTAGGTTTTTAAGAGCCAAATGACTGACAGACATATTTGTCAATGCAAACTCCTATAACATTTAAAATGATAGATTCAGTGTGTATCTGTTTACATATTGCATTTACAGTGTGTTGTAGCAGTGCTGGTCTCAGGATATTAGAGAAACAAGATGGATGAAGTAATGTCTTTTATTGAACCAACTTCCATTGCTGAAAAAGAAAAGCTTATTCAGATCTCTGTGTAGCTTCTCTCTTTCACCAGCAGAAGTTGGTTCAATAAAATATATTATCTCTCTTCATATTATATGGTCAGCCACAAGACAGGAAATGAAAGAACGCTGAAGTCTTATTTGTGGGATGTTTATAAACGGGTGTAGCTCGCTTTTAAGAGTCATGAATAACACACAGTCACTTCCAGGTACTGTAGTAGCATTTCTGCTTATACAGAAGAATAAGTGTCTGACAATTCTGATTCCTGAAGCAGCAGAGTTTATAATCAATGGAAAAGTCTGAAGATTTCTTATTTTTAAATAACTTGGAGGGAGGTACCCAACAGTATCTTGCATATTTTAACAGCAATTAATGAATGGGACTTTGTTCCACCCAACAAAACATTTCACAAATGAAGAGGTTATGTTTCCGCCCCCCTTTACTACAGTTTCTTAAAAAAGAATTTAATTACGACAGAGCTGATTGTTTCATACCTAAGTTACTACTCATGAATAAATTACAGCGTAGCTGCTTTATACTGTGTCCTGCACAATTCTGTTAGTTGGGAACTCCACTCTCCCTTCATTCCTGCAGGCCCATCTGACTGTTATTCAGGGATTCCAATTAAATAATTGCCATAGAATTTCTGCCAAAATATTACAGTAGTGAAATTCAGCAAAATGTTTTCCCAGTGCCATGAGATATTTATGCATATCCTATTGTGCTACAGCCATCCCACATTTTCTAATTTGAGTAATAACCCTCGTTTACTACTTTTATTCATCTTGACCCATGATTTTCCTCCTTTTAACTCTATTATTGGTTGCCATTAAGGGCAGCATCTCTCACTAGCTGGGATAATAGGTGAGCTGACATCCATGCTCCTTCCTAGCATAACTGACAGTAATTCCTTCTAGCATAAATTAGTAAGGAATACTATGACCAGCCAATACCTAAGCATGTTGTAGAGATGATAGTTTAACAACCAGTTTTTTTGCTGGTTTCCTAATGTCAAATAATTCAGTAGATGTGAATGTGAACAAAATACAGGCATATCCCCAGATGTAATACAAATCCAAACTGAAAATGCAATTAAAATTATGCAAACTAAACCAGAACAAATATTAGTTAATGTAACAGAATGCCATTCACCTGCTTTTATTAAGTTTGCATTCACAGACAATAAAAAAGAAAATGAGAAACTATTTAAATATAAAAAAATTTCATTCAGATGTCATCGCTGTTCTGGTAAATGTGCATCATCATAATTTGGCCATATATTGTCTACTAGATTTTTTCCACACATTTTTGATCTGAGCAACAGGCATGCCAACATACACTGAGGAAGAGAACTAAGGCCTTGATGCTGCACAGACTTACATACCTTTATATACATAAGTAGTCCCACTGAAGTCAGGACAGGGAACTTAAACGTACATTTTATTTTAGCAAGAATACAGAAGATATTCAAATGAATGAAGTGAACACAACATTGCTTTCAGCTTCATACAGCACACCTAGTGAGTGCTTTCGCATGCTTAAAGCATTTGATCACAGAAAGAAAAAGGTTTTGTGCAAGTCACTGCAAAAAATTAAAAATTACATGGTCAGAGTTTCCAGTATTTAGATGAACTGATATCAGTCTATTACTGTTACAGCAATAAAACAGTCACGAAACACAATCATACAACAAAACATTCAGATAAGTATTTTTGCTTTCAAAGTAGACAGTATGATATAAATCCAATATTTCAAGAGGAGAATTTCAGAAAAATGACTCATTTGTCCATGTGTGTCACTTCAGGATGAATATAGGAAAACAAAATTCATCTGTTTAAATGTTGAGCTTGATTAAGAAAACAAATATGGGTAGTCTCGCATTTTTTTCAAAAGTCATGTAGCTAAATCAAAACTGGCATTTCAGCTGCAAACAATTTTTTTTATATTAACATTTTGCCCACATGAGGGTAGTATAAGTTAACTTGTGACTAAGAAAGGGCAATTGTGTTAAAATCTACATAATTTCTAGAGGATGTACCTTTTAAAATAACTATAGTTACTATTTAAAAAAAACAAATTTCAAGTTTAGTGTGAATGAAGAAAAAAAATATTGAACAGCAGCAAAACACAGCCAAATCAATGCTTTTAATAAAAATGCTGGAAAATAAGACTACAGGCACTCTTTCTCTCATCTCAGCCCCCATCTTAATTCTTGTTTTCTATGTAGTAAGGTTTTTCTACTCTTCTGGCCAGCTGCCAGTTCTATAAAATAACTTGGAGTAAAGCTCTCCCCTTTCCTTGGGCCCTTCCCCCTAAGCAGCCCCAGGCGCCCTGTCTGACATGCTTTTCAAGGCGTGCTAGACTACATAGCAGACTTTCTGGCTCCACTTCCATTGTTTGCATGGCTGCTCTGCTCCTTATCCAGAGCCTGGATTAGCATAAGAATACTGCTTCCCCCTCTGCGAGCAATCTCCCCCTCCAGAACACCTTACACCCCTTAAAAGAAAACAAAAGAAGGATTTTATTTTCACAATCCCTCCCTCCCTCCGACCCCCCCTTAAATAATCTTTTCCTATTCAAGGTCATTAAAAATTAAAATCTTAACAAATAACTGAATCTGACCACGGTCAAAAAAAACTTGTTTGCATATATTGGTAATTGCCAAAAGGTTAAGTGTGTCAACTTGATATTATTGTTACAGAACCTTCATTCTCCATGCATAGGTGTGCGCAGTACATTTCATTAGGGTGTGCACCCAGGGAGCCCACCCTAGCCCCGCCCCCACCCTGCCCTAGCCCCACCCCTACACCATCCACTCCCTCCTACTTCCCACCCCCTGACTGCCCCCCTCAGAACCTCCAACCCACCCTGCTCCTTGTCCCCTGACTACCCCCTCCTGGGACCCCTGCCCCTAACTGCCCCCAGGACCCCACCCACCTGTCCCCTGACTGCCCTGACCCTTATCCACACGCCCACCCCCAGACAGACCCCTGGGACTCCCACGCTTATCCAAACGCTCCACACCCCCTGACAGGACCCCCAGAACTCCTGACCCATACAACCCCCCCACTCCCTGCCTGCCCCAACCCCTCTCTACACTCCTGCCTCCTGACAGGCCACCCCCCAGAACTCCCAACTCATCCAACCCAACCCCCCCCCGCTCCCTGACCACCCCCTCCAGAGACCCTCACCCTAACGGCCCCCCAGGACCCTCCTTGCTCCCTGTCCCCTGACTACCCTGACCCCTGTCCGCCCCCTGAGACACCCCGGGACTCCCATGCCCCATCCAACCCCCCCTGCTCCCTGACTGCCCCCTCCAGAGACCCCCTGCCCCTAACCACCCCCTGGGATCCCACCCCCTGTCCAACCCACCCTGCTTCCTGTCCCGACTGCCCCCACCCCTTATCCAACCCACCCAGCCCTGGACCCCTTACCATGAGGCTCCTAGCAGCATGTTTGGCGCTGCGCAGAGCCAGACATGCTGCCCCGCGGGAGCACGCAGCCCCGGCCCCCAGAGCACTACATGCACAGCTCCGGATGAGCGGGAAGCGTGTCAGCCTCCCTGCAGAACCAAACACTGCCCCGCGGAAGCGCGCAGCCCCGGCCCCCAGAGCGTTGCGCGCACGGCGACATGGCTCCAGGGGAAGGCGGGGGAGGGGCCAGCGACTTGCTGTGCTGAGCCCGGTGCTCTGTCCCAGGAGCATGGACCCCGCAGCTTGCCACACCGGGAGAGTGGGGCCATTTGCTCACCCCTGTGTTAGGGTGAGCCTAGGCACACCTAGCACACCCTGTGCGCACGCCTATGTCTCCATGGTCACCTACGTAGCATGATTTTACTTAGTGTCGTGTTACAGTGAAGGGTTAAAAATCCATGTGCATTTTATATAACAACCTGGTATATGGATTGTGCCAGCTCTTTTCCAGACCCAAAGTCCAGAGTTTGGTCAAGAGACCAGGGGCCTAGCAAATAGTGATCAGCTAAGAGAAAGCTGGGGTAAACAGATAACCTTGCTTTTGCTAAAATAAGCCTAGCCAGCAAATTGCCAAGTGTTGGAGCTGAGTACTGAATAATTGTGTCTTATACAGAGTTGCATATTGAACAAAGAATCCCCATTCCTATTGTATTAGTATCTTCTGTAGGGAGAAGTTCTTCCCACATATCCAACCTTGAGTTTATGAAAGGTTGGCACATGTCACTATAAGATATGGCATCCTCCCACCTCCCTTTCCCAGGGACCAATGCCTGCCTTAAAACACAAAGGAGACAATCTTTATTGCCATATACTTTCACTGTTTCTTTGCTTTAACCCCTAGGAATGCATCTGTTGGACAATCAGAGGAGTTGCTTCATTCCTATGGACCCCAAATCAGAATTCAACATATATATATTTTATACTAATACATTAATCAATGCTAACGTTAACATGAGACCATGGGCGGAGACATTATGTAACCTTTTAACCATTGGCTAATGTGCTATCTTGTCTTGCTGCAAAGCCTATCCCAGGGTGGGGAACTGCCTACCCCGTCACTTTCCCGCGCCCATGGAAAATCCATAAATTCTATTGTAATCAATTGATTGACAGTGTCTCTGAGCCTAATAAGCAACGTGACACTGTCAGCGCTGTACGTAATAAACTCCTATGCTTGACCTCTACATGGTGTGGATTTATATTCCTTCATACAGAAAGGTACTTTCAAATCGGAAGGCATCGCACTCAACCCAGGATCAGAAACGATGGCTAGAGGAAGATGGGTTGGGGGAGATAACCTATAGAGTCCTAATCCATTTGCCCTCTGCAAAAAAACAAAAACAAAAAACCGCTCTCAAATACTTTGAGCAACATTGATTTTAAACAGTAAACAACTCTACTCCGGACCACCATGGGCGGCAGAGGGGAGCCCTGCAGCTCCCAACCCACGCAGGCATCAGGTGGGACCCGGCATCAGAGGGAATCCCTGCTGTTCCCTGCCCCCACCACGGTTGGCAGGGGGGATCCACTGCTCCCTGCCCCGTGGTCGGCAGGGGGACCCCCCCCCCCGCCGCTCTCATCCACTGCAGGACCCCTGGAGCTCCCAGCAGCCGCAGGCAGCAAGAGGGACCCCTGCAGGTTGGAGCCGTCAGTGCGGGGGAACCCTGGAGTTCCCAGCCCGCCCCCTCCACAGCTGCCCAGGCTACCGATTTTGTCATGGATATTTTTAGTGAAAGTCAAGGACAGGTCACAGGCTTCAGTGAATTTTTCATTATTGCCGGTGATCCGTCCCTGACTTACACTAAAAATATCTGTGACAAAAATTTAGCCTTATTCATAAAGAGCAACAGGCAAGTAACTTGTTATTGACAGTTTAATACAATCAGAATCAACATAGATACTGTTGATCATTGCTGAACCTAGTGTGATTTGGTTCAAGTTAGTTCATCAAACCCAACGATTTGTAAACAAGATGGTCTCAACCCTGTGATTTTACCTAGTAAAATTAGCAATCATTTAATTTGTTGTTATTCAGCACTTCCCACTTTCAATAGTGCAGACAGAAATCTAATTACTTTTCTGCATATGCGTCAAGCAAATGCTATTAGCAGAAGTAAAACCAAAATCTTAGGTTGATTCATCTGATCACAGTGCGAAATGCTGCCAAGCTGGGAGAGGAGCAGTGTAGTGTTCCCTTGATCCCAAGTGGGAAGGGAGGCAACTCCGCCTCACTGCATCAGGCAATAATGTTCGGTCTCAGGGCTTGCTGGCTGGGGCAGACCAACAAGCAGTCCATAGCTCTCAGCCTCTTGGCTGAAGCAAACAATAGTTAATGGTCGAGAGTCTGGCACCAGGGTGGAAAAGAGCAATAACCATTCTTTAACCTAGAGTCTCCTGGCTAAGGCAGACAGCAATCAACAATCTAAAGCTCATAGCCTCCTGGCTGGGGCAACTAACAATCAAGCCACAGGCATTCAGGCCTCGGGTGAGTGTGTTGCCAATCCCCAGATATGGGGAGTGGCTAATACAGTAGGGGGATCTGGGCCCACCCTAGTACACTGGGTCCCAGCCCAGGACCATGTTAGTGGCAGGCAGTCCCATCACTGGGTTGGCAGAGAAACCAAAATCCGCTGCATTGCTTCCCAGCACCACAACCTGCCCAATGTCTGGTTCCACTGGGCTACTTTCTACCCCACTTAGTTAGCATTGCTCAATTGAGCTGGGGTTCTGTTTTTCCATCTCGTAGCCAGGCAGCGGCCACTTCAGCCACTCTTCGGGGTCCTCTGTCTCTTTGCTCAGTAGGGCACTGATCTGCTTGGCTGCTGGTCCAGGGCCCCACAGAAGGTTCAGCTCCCTAGAAGAGATTTCCACATCCTTCTCTGTTGCAGCCTCAACTGAGCTACAGGACTCTCCCTTTATACTTCCTGACCTGCCACTTCCTGCTAGGAGAATGGGCTGAGTTTGGTCCCTCCCTCTCAAGTCCAGTGGGAGGCCACTCTACCTCACTATAAGCAGGCACCGTCAGAATTAGGGGCGTAAGAGCTTGATCTGTTGCTCCCGAGGCCAGCATAAACTCAGTCTTGTGGAAACACCATGCTCAGCTTCCAGGGAAGGAACTAACTTACAGTCCCTCTTAAATGAGTTTTTATGACCAGCTGACAAAACAGAATTGGATAGTCTCTGGACTGAGTTCCCTCCAACATTTCCTGGCTAGAAGCACTGGTAGCCCAAAGTAGCTTTTGAGAGCCAACAGGAAAAATAAAGGAAAAACTAGGAGCTCCTCTCTTAGTCAATAAAAGCTACAAAGAAAAAAGTTATACCTGAACACTAAGTGTTAATGAAATAATTACAGATAAAATATTTTTTACATAAACTCAATAGGTGTTTAAATCAACAGGTTATCTTTATACAAGCAGAAGTTGAATTAATGAAATTTTAACTACAGTTAAATCTGATTTCCCCAGAAATACTAATCACTCCCCTGGCCTGAAAAAAAAAAAAATCATACATTTTCATCATGTGAAATTGGATAATGTTGGTACCTTATGTACAGCCGCACAACTATTCTTTTGTACCCTTTGGTACATACACATAGGTTGATTAGGCTTCACTAAGCACAGGCAGAATGAAGAGGCAAAATAAAATTCGATGCTGCCACCAAAAATACCTTATAATTATCTGGTCCACTGTCTGATATATAACTTGTAAACTATTTTGATATTCTCAATATCAAAAAGTGATAATCATCACTACAGCACATAACAAGCTGAAGTGTACAAAAACCAGTTACCTACCTTTTTTTAACTGTTGTTTTTAGAGATGTGTTGCTCATGTCCATTCCATTCTAGGTGTGTGCGTGCCAATGTGCACAGTCGTCGGAGATTTTTGCCTTAGCTGTATCCACAGGGTTTGCTGTAGCACCCCCTTGAGTGCTGCGCACTCATGCATTGGTATATTAGGCGCTGCCGACCCTATGCCCTCTCAGTTCCTTCTTGCCGGCAACTCCAACAGAGGGATAGGAGGGTGGCTAATGGGCATGAGGAACACATCTCAAAGAACAACAGGTACGAAAAAGTAAGTAACCGTTTTTCTTCTTCCAGTGATTGCTCATGTCGATTTCATTCTAGGTGCCTCATAAGCACTATCCTCAGAGGTGGGCTCAGAGTTCACAATCTAGAGGCTTGCAGTACTGCTCTACAAAGCAGCAGCATCCCAGACCTGCTGGATAATCGCATAGTGGGACGTCTATGTGTGGACGGCCGACCAGGTGGCGTCTCTACAAATGTCCTGGATAGGGACCTGGGACAGGAAAGCTGCCAAAGAGGCCTGCACCCTAGTTGAGTGGGTGGTTATAATCACCGGAGAAGGCACCTTTGCCAGATCGTAACAACAGTGAATGCAGGCGGTGATCCAAGAAGAAATTCTTTGAACGGACACTGGATGACCTTTCATCCTGTCAGCCACTGCAACGAACAACTGCGCCAACTTGCGGAATGGCTTGGTCCTTTCAATGTAGAAGGCTAGCGCCCTCCTGACGTCTAGGGAATGCAACCTATGCTCCTCATCCGACTTACCTGTCTTTTTTTCCAAAGCTGAAAAAATAAATATCTTGGCCCACATGAAACTGAGACAGCCTTAGGCAGGAAAGCTGGCTGTGGCTGCAGCTGGACCTTGTGTCTTTGTAAAGGACCACATAGGGCGGTTCCGAGGTGAGCACCCTAATCTCAGAGATCCAGCAGGCATACGTTATCGCAACCAAGAAATGCAACATTCCAGGACAGGAGAAAGAGAGAGCAGGAAGCCATAGGCTCGAAGAGGGGTCCCGTGAGTCACGATAGCACAAGATTCAGGTTCCATGGAGGAACGGGATCCCTGACGTGTGGGTAGAGGCTTCAAGGCCCTTGAGGAACCTGGCAGTCATGTCCTGGGAGAAAACCAACCTATCCTAGAACAGCAGACAGAAGGCCGAAATAGCGTCCAAGTGGACCTTGACAGATGGAAGAGACAGGCCCTCGATCTTGAGATGCAGGAGGTAGTCCAGGATTAATTGCAGTGAGGCCCACTTGGGCCGAATGCCTTTATCCGAGGCCCAACAGGAGAACCACTTCCATTTGGCCAGCTAGGTCACCCTGGTGGAGGGCTTTCTGCTGCCCAACAGAACCTGGCCAAGCTCTGCTGCTTCTCCACATTTAACCATGCAGCAGCCAAGCCGTCAGGTGCAGCACCTCCAAGTTCAGATGCAGATGCCTGCCGTGGTTTTGGGACAGCAGGTCCGGCCAGAGCAATAGCTGCACTGGAGCAGCCACCAAGAGGTTCAGAAGTGTGCCAAACCAATGCTAGCGCGGTCAATCCAGCACTATGAGGATCACCTTTGAGGATCAAGGCGTAGAACGGAGCCCCCGACCACAGGGACAGAAAAGTGTCCAACAGGGCGACCCCATCAATCCCCTGAATCAAGCAGAAAACGTGGCATTTTCTGTTCTGTCTGGTGTGAAACACCAGGGGAGTTCCCCACCTCTAGAAGATGAAAGGGACCACTTCCGGATGGAGGGACCCCTCATGGTGAGACTAGAAGGTCCTGCTGAGGCGATCTGCCAAAGTGTTCCTGGCCCCGTGGAGGTGCGCCGCTACAAGATGGATGTCATGTTGGAGACAGAAGTCCTAGAGCCTGAAGGCTTCCAGGCAAAGGGCAGATGATCTGGCTCTGCCCTGCTTGTTGATATAGAAGATAACCGCTGTATTGTCTGTCAGGACCTGGACCACCCTGCTTTTTATGTGAGATAGGAAGGCTTGGCATGCCAGGAGAAGCGTTCTGAACTCCCTGACTTTTATGTGTAGGGAGTGATCATGACTCCACCGATGACCTTGCATGCTGAGATTGCCCAGGTGGGCTCCCCACCCCAGGTCCGAGGCATCAGAGACGAGGGCCACTCCCTCCAACACCTATGCAGGACTCTGCTACCAGGTGAATGACGACAGTACATGGTATGTGTCCCTGACCACATGGCCTATGCTGTGTCTGTTGGGGACATAGACTGACACCAGCCACGTCTGCAGGGGCCTGAGGTGGTGCCGCGCGTGCACCTTGTGGCCCAACACACACAGGCATGTCTGAGCGGTGGTAAGAGGGTGGGCTTGCATGCACAAAATGAGGTCCGCTATGGCTTGGAACTGAGCCTCGGTGAGGAAGGCTTTGGCCTGATTAGAATGGAGGACCCCTATGCATTGTACCAGGATTAAGGTGGACTTTTTCTTGTTTATTAACAGCCCCAGGCTGCGACAGGTGGAACAAACAAGATCAAAATGCTGCTGCACCTAATCCCGGGACCGACCCTTTATTAGCTAGTCATCAAGGTATAGGTAAATTTGAACACCCTGACGCCTCAGGTAAGCGACCACTGGTGCTGTGCACTTCATGAACACTCTTGGGGCTGATGAGAGACCGAATGGCAATGCTGTGAGTTGGAAATGGCGCTGGCCCAGCCTAAAACAATAGACGCGCCTGTGCCCTTGAAGGATGCATATTTCCATTTCCCAAGTCGAGAGCGGCGTACCAGTCTCCTGGATCTAGGAAAGGGATAATGGAGGCCATGGATACCATGCAAAACTTCAACTTTTTGGGAGACTTATTGGGACAATGCAGATCCAAAATGGGTCTGAGGCTCCCTTTTGCTTTCGGGATTAGGAAGTAGTGGGAGTAGAACCCCTTTCCTTTCATGTCCTGAAGAACCTCCTCTACTGCCCCCAGGCACAGGAGGTTCTCGACTTCTTGGACGAGGAGTTGATCATGAGAAGGGTCCATGAAGAGGGACAGGGAAGGGAGATGGGAGGGAGGATCGGCCACGAATTGCAGGGTGTAACCCAGGGGTCATCAACCTTTCAGAAGTGGAGTAACCAAGTCTTCATTTATTGACTGTAATTTACGGTTTCGTGTACCAGTAATTCATTTAAACATTTTTAGAAGGCCTCTCTCTCTCTAATGTTTTTAGAAGGGCTCAGCCCGCTGCCAGTCTGGGGTTCCGGCTGCTGGCTCCCGCCAGCCGGGGTCCCGGCCACCGGCCCCGCTCAGCCCGCTACCTGTCGAGGGTTCCATTCAGCTAGGCAGGCAGTGGGCTGAACGGGGCCGGCGGCCAGAACTCCGGCTGGCAGCAGAGTGCCACTAAAAATTGGCTCGCGTGCCGCCTTTGGCACATGTGCTGCAGGTTGCCGACCCCTGGTGTAACCTGAGGATATTACTTCAAGCACCCAATGGTCCGAGGTCAGCCAAGACCAGGCCGACCGGAAGGGGTGGAGGCGGTCGAGGAAAGTGGGAGGTGGGAAGTGACTAGCCCATCGTCCTCGAACGCACCCTCAAAATGATTACTTCTGGCCTCTTTGGTTCTTGGAAGGGCCACACTGAGCAGACGATCGGGAAGATGACGGGTGTCGCCAATTAGACCCCATGCCTCTATCCTTTCTCCTGTAGGTGACCAGCCGGGGAGTCCCCCAGGACCTAGACTGTAGAGGCAGAAGAGCCGGAAGGCAGAACGGCTTTCTGGCCTGCTGAGGAGTATGGAAACCCAAGGAGCAGAGGGTGGCACAGGAGTCTTTAAGGCCATGGAGCCTTGAATCCATGAGCTTGGAGAAGAGCCCCACCCCCTCAAACGGGGTAACCTGGAGGACTACATCCAGGATCTGCGCCTCATGGCCACCGTGGAGGCAACAACCCTGGCCGCTGAGTCAGTAGCGTCCCAGGCCATTTGAAGGGCCCCCCTTGCAACCGCTGTGTCTTCGTCCACTAAAGCAGCGAACTCCTAGGCTCGGTCCTGCAGGAGAGCAAGAATTTGTTAAGAGAATCCCACAGGTTAAAAATGTACCTGCCTAACAGTGCCTGGTAGTTAGACACCTGGAACTACGGGCTTGCCAGCCAATGAATCTTTCTGCCAAATAAGTTCAGTCTTTTGGCATCTTTGTTTTTCCGAGTGCAACTGACTTGGCCCTCCCTGTCCCTTTCATTAACATTGGACATGACCAGTGACGCCGCTGAAGGGTGTGTATACAGATATTCAAACCCTTTTGCAGGGACGTAATACTTCCCTTCCGCCTTTTTACAAGTAGGCGGAATCAAAGAGGGGGTCTGCCACAGTGATTTGGCAATCTTAAGGTCCCCTGGGTGGACAGGTAGAACAACCCGGGCCGGGGTGGAGGAGGATATAACATTAAAGAGGTGGGCTGACTCCTCCATGACCGCCTCAATTTTTAAGTTCAAGTTGGCAGCCATCATTTTAAGCAGGGCCTGGTGTTCCTTGAAGTTGTTGGGGGGACTGCCCGTTTGGGAAGGACCTGCCATTGCTTCGTCCGGACATGACGACGATGTCTGCATCGCCTGGGGAGGGGCAGGTCCCCCTTCCTTCTCCAGGAATGGCTCCTTAGGTACCGGAGTCCGATATGTTGCCCCCGCGTTGGATTTGGTACTGTGTTCCAACTCTGGTGCCGGGGGTGGTTTGTCAGAGGTGGCCAGAGACGACTGGTAGGAATATGGGACTGGCATTATGGGCACGCCTCATGGGTTCTAGTATGGCCATTGAGTAAGCCACTATCCCTGCTGCCATGCCATTGCTGCAGGCGCCACACCGGCTTTGCGGGTTGGCGGCGAATCACCCCTCCTTGGCGAGGGGCTAAACTCCCAGTCCAACTCCGAATACCGTCCTTCCAGCGATCAAGGTGGAGCTGTCAAGGACCGAGTCTGATGACTGACTCTAGTTGGTAACTGGTGAGGTCAGGGCGAGGATCAGTGCCTGCCTGACGAGTGGTACTGGGGAGATGGAGACCGATCCACGACAGGGAGCGATCCCACTCCAGTGGGGACTGACGTCTGGGAAACCATCTGGGCAAAGGTGACCTGCGTCGTGGCGATCTTTGTCGGGAAGCTCGCCAGTAGCTATGATCGGCTTGCCCTTAGGTGTTGGGGCGTTAGCTGAGTCTGGTGCCTGGCACGGTGCTTGCAGTGCCAGTCGGGCTACTTGTTCGTTAGCCGCTGGGGCTGCTTCGGGCCCTAGGAAAAGCCGGGTCCCCTCTGCTGCTCCCGGGAGTGGGAGGCGGATCCCTGGCCGGGCTGGGGGTCCGACCTCAGTGGTACTCACGTGAAGCTCCAGGGTGGGCACATGGCCTGACATAGGCTCTTTGCCCGAGGCCCCTTTCCCTTCCGTGGGGCTCTTCTTCTTCTGCCACTTCTTCAGCACTGGCGGGAGGGAATGGTACCGGGTGGAGCGCTCCGCATGTCGAGGTGCTTGGCATAGGGTCTGAGGGGGAGGGCTCTGACCCAGGATGAAGCACAGCCTCCAAGAAGAGGGGCCTCAGGTGGATATCCCACTCCTTTTGGGTTCTAGAGCGAAAGTTCTTAGATTCTTCACTTGTCCTTTCTATGGGACTCCCCCCAAGCACTTCAAACAGCTGTCACCGGGGTCACTAATAGGCACCGGCCTGTTGCATGACGAGCATGGTTTGAAGCTGGGAGAGCAGACTCAACTACCAAACTAACCTAACACTTAACTTAATGGCTAACTGAGTACCTACAAACTATATACTGTACAAAGAAGATAGACAATGGGCTGTAAAGAACCGCTAATGCTCTTGCGATGCAAGACAAGGTACTCCGACCAACCGTCACGGGTGGTATCAAGGAATAGAGAGTGCATAGGGTTGGCACCGCCTAATATACTGACACATGAGCACGGCGCTCAAGGGGGTGGCTACAGACAACCCTACGGATACCGCTAAGGCAAAAAACTCGACAACTGTGCACGTGGGTGCACACACATCTAGAATGGAATTGACACGAGCAAGCACTTGAAGAAGAATTATTTTCACAAGCAGCTGGCTGCTAAACCAGAATATATTAACACTGCTTCCATAATTAATAACTAATATGGAGAATTTAACATTTATTCTGCACTAAATGAAAGTATCAAGGCTAAAGCATGTAAAAAAATTGCGTACACTAACTATGGGAACAAGGCTCAGATTTTAGATGTGCCGCTCTGTGCTCAGAGTTAGTGTGTCAGTGCTCCAAAGGTGGGCATGAATCAGCATTCAAGACACCCACCCCATCAGTACCTGGTCTGGGCTGAGAAAGCTAATGATCCAACCAGCGGACCAAATTCAGTGATGAATCCTGGTGGTCACGTGTCACCTGAGGCATACTGCACATATGCTAAGTGCTCCAAAAATTATTTAACAACAGCACTGCCGACTTCAAAATGCAGTTTAAGGCACACAAAGTTAAATATGGAACTCCTACATTTTAAGAGTATTGTAAATCTGCTTGGTTAAACAACTGCAGAAACAATGTTATAGAAAATAATATACTTCCCTTAGTTCACACCAGGCTGGATAAAAATTAAGGAAAAAAAAAAAATCGCATACAAAATCATGATTTAAATCAAATCCATCCTGGTTCAAACAATGTAGTTTCAACAAATATAGCCTTAAAACAGTTTCTAAACATAATAATCTTTCTGTCAGGCAGAGTTCAAAGGTAATGTTTACATTTCAACAGTAACAGTCTCTTGCGTCCTTGTATAAAAGTGTTAAGTAAGATTGTTAAAGCACTCACACACAAAAACTACCAACAGACACAAATGAAGAGCAATGTCTTGAGAGAAACAATATAGTGTGTGACAAAGTTCCTCCTCTATCTTGGTAGGTCCTGCGCTTAATGGCAGATTTTCTTGCCTCAGAGATTCACCATGTGGGTTGGGGAACAGCCCAGACACCTTCCCCTCTGGGAGAACCCACAGTCCAGGTCAATTGGGAGGTTTGGGGGGAACCCGGGCCCGCACTCTATTCCAGGTTCCAGCCCAGGGCCCTGTGGACTGCAGCTGTCTATAGTGCCTCCTGTAACAGCTGCATGACAGCTACAACTCCCTGGGCTACTTCCCCATGGCCTCCTCCAAACACCTTCCTTATTCTCACCACAGGACCTTCCTCCTGGTGTCTGATAACGCTTGTGCTCTTCAGTCCTCCAGCAGCACACCCTCTCACTCTCAGCTCCTTGCACCTCTTGCTCCCAGCTCCTCACACTCCCACCACAAACTGAAGTGAGCTCCTTTTTAAAACCCAGGTGCCCTGATTAGCCTGCCTTAATTGATTCTAGAAGCTTCTTCTTAATTGGCTCCAGGTGTCCTAATTAGCCTGCCTGCCTTAACTGGTTCTAGCAGGTTCCTGATTACTCTAGTGCAGCCCCTGCTCTGGTCACTCAGGGAATAGAAAACTACTCATCCAGTGACCAGTATATTTGCCCTCTACCAGACTCCTGTACCCCACTGGTCTGGGTCTGTCACAATTGAGATTAAAATATTATATATTCATAAGGGTTTGGCCATTTTTAAAAATTATACACTGTATTTCCTCTATTACGGGTTCAAACAAGCCTAAAGTTGGTTACTCGCAGCAGAAATATTAAATAAAAAATGAGAAATAAAATGAGAAACACTGTATTTTCTAAAACAATACATGTGAACTAAAGTAGAAAGGGGGCACAGATCAACAAGAAATCCAGTAAATTTTTAAAAAATAATTAGATTATTTTCAATTACTACACCTGTCCCTATATTTCCCTCCATTTTTTTGTGATTTTACATTCACATTTTCCTGTTTTGTTTGTTTTTTTTTTGTTTTGTTTTCCTCCATTGCTGATGTGAAAAAAATAACCTTATGTATTAATTGTATTAGTAAAATGGAAGTATGATTTTTAAATTCACAGTATCCCTTTAACATACACTTGACCTGATAGTGGTTGCCAATGGAATGCATCCTGATTTATGTGCAATAGCATGGTCACATCACCAAGACTTTATCACCCAAGCCACAGGTGGATGGGATATTTCACATACTGTCATGGAGTTCTCTGTAGCCTGTGACCGTTGACAGTCCAATATTACATGACAGTCATTTTCCTGCTGTTCTGTCTTCACACACTTGCCCTTCAGTGACCTCACCTGCTCGCTAAGTGTCATTTCTATGTCAATAATTCAGATGCAACTCTCTACTAACAACACCTCCCCATCATCCATCGGAGCTTACAAGACTTCTTGCCTTGGCTCTCCTCTCACTGATATCCCTCAACTGCCTTGAACTAAACATAGCAAAAAATGAATTTATCCTGCCTTCTAAACCTCTTCACCATTAGCAACTCCTTTATATCCTCAATCACTCAAGATTGCATCCTCGTGATTATCTGACTCCTTCCTTTCCTCTCTTCATATTAAGGCTCTTAACAGGTCTAAAATCATGCTGCTTCCTGTCCGTCCCCACTATCAAAACCCTGGTTGTTCACTCCATGATTCTCTTACAGTAATTCGTGCAACTACCTCCTCTCAGGTGGACCAAACTCTCAATTCTCCCTTCTTCATATCCAACTTACAGCAGCTAAAGTCTTGTTTCAAGAAGCAGCCTTGTATACCTCCAAGATGGAAAAAAGATTTAAAAGCATATTGTTTAAGTTGCACTGGAATTAGTAAAGAGCTGACTATACACCCACAAAATTATAAATACATATTCATAGCGTAATTTAGACACCTTTGTGCTTAGGGACTGACCTATAGATTTATCCCAATAAAATAAACAATTAGAAGATTTACTAATTTATTTAGTCATATTCAGGTAGCAATTAAGGGCTTTTTAAAATTCTACTACTGTGTAAGAAATGTCGTCTGATTTCCTTGAGAGTGAGACATATGGAAGGAAGAACACAGATTTAGACCAATGTCTACACTACAGCTTATGTCAGCATAAATTATTTCACTCAGGGGGGTGAATAAACCACCCCTGCGAGACATAAGTTACACCAACATAAGCACTGGTATGGCCAGCGGTATGTCAGTGGGAAAACTTCTCCTGCCAACATAGCTACTACTGCTCATGGGGCTGGAGTAGTTAAGCTGTCAGAAGAGCTCTCTCCCATCAGGTTAAATTAGAGAGCATCGGTGCAGCTGTGCTGCTGTAAGCTCTCTAGTGTAGCCGAAGCCTCAATAGACCAGACACTGCCTTAGTTGGGAATTTTGTGAGAGGACATGAGATCATTTATTTCCATGGAACACTTTTTATGGGGAATCAACCATTAGGGACTTAGATTTCACTAACTCTCTGTGCTGAGGATAAAACTGTGAGGAATGTAATATTTCATGGCAGATGATAAAATCAGTAAGTTAAAGAGGATCCCACACATCAGCAACTATATGGTACCTGTGATGGGGTGTACCAACCCCACACTGGGTCAATGGGGACAGACCAATCTCTGTGGGCCCAAGAGGCCACACCCCCTCGCCCCTGCTGTGCATGCTCTAGGTGGAAGGGACAGATAAAAGGAGGAACTCCAGCTCAGTCTCGGCTGGCTAAGAAAGAGGAAGGATGTGTGTTGCAAGCTCCCGTAGAAACACCTGAGACCCTCCAAGTGGTGGGAACTGTGGTCCCGGACTACGCTGCGGACGACCAGGTGACCGCAGAGGTTGACTGGGACACTGAGCCGCTGCCAGCTGGAGAGAGGCCTAAGATGCAACTTGTGGTAGGAAGTAACCCAGGGAAATGTAGTAGAAGCCAATGCTTAAACCCTTAACAGGGAATTTCCCGGCTTCATACGGACCTGGGTTGGAAACCCAGTGGAACAGAGGTTCCCCTATCCCACCTCACTTGCTACTAGTTGTGGCTACTGTTTGTTTGTCTGCCCGCCCTAACCAGGAGCCTCTGGGGACACAGACTGTTTGTTACGCTCTGCCCACACAGTCAGGACGCCCAATGACTGTTGCTTGCCCCAGCCAGGAGGCTACCAACTGCTTGTCCTGCCCTATCCAGAGAGTCAGGACCCCCAACTGCTGTTGCTTGCCTCAGCTTGGGGGCTCAGAAGCCACAGACTACTTGTTTACTCTGCCCCACCTGGGGGCTACAGACTGACTGTTCTGCCAGGCCCAGCGGGTCAGAAACCCCAGTTGTCTGCCCCAGTCAGAAGGCTCGGAGACTGCTTGTCCTAACCCACCCAGGGGCTGTGGATTGATAATTTGCTCGACCCTGCCAGGGGTCCTGAGGCCATTTTATTGTAACGATTTGATCCCACAGGGAGTCCAGATGATGGGGTTTACCAACCCCACACTGGGCCAATGGGGGCAGCCCTGTTCGATAAAAAGGGCCCACAGCACCCTTCAAAAATCTTTGGGTTGTACACTGTGGAGAAACCAATGATCACTGTGTCATGGTGTAGATGGTACTCCGCGTGGGCTCTGAGCTGGATGCTGAAGCTGAATCTCCCAACAGAAGGTCTGGGGCACCAAAACTAGAAGAAGGGTCCTCAGTAGAGGACCAAAGAAGAAGAAATTAACAGCTTCATGGTAGTGATAGCTTGAATGTCATCAGCACCTAATCATACACAAACTCCAGTACAAAAGCCTCCACATACCAATGCACTGCTCATGTTGACTTGATTGATACTGTGCCTTTCTGCCTGTCAGTACAAAGACAAATTAAGGAAATCTTTCAATAGAACATCACTGTGACAGTCTGTACTCATACATTCACCCCTTCTACAAGACTAAGATAAATTTTGCACAAAACATACCGTGCAAGGTATCATTTGAAAACTCAGGATTTGCTGATCATTATTGTCCTGGTAAAATATGTGTGGCAACATTATATGTAAAGGTATAGAATTCCACTGTACGGTATTACCCGGGACATGTTACAACATGTTCTGGAGGGCAGTCACAGACAAAAGGCTAGCCAATGCCTTAGCCAGGTGTTAACAAGATCAAACGGACCATCACCTGATTAAGTGGCCACACTTCGGCAGGAGAGAGGCTGTGGGCAAAAGATCTACATTTTGACAAAGAAGCAATTTAAGATTCCTGGTCACACAGACTTTCCTGTCTCCTGAACATCGGCTGGAGATAATTCTTGTTCAAGAAAAATGGCTAGAAGAGGAGACAGCAGATGCCCCATCTCTCCCTGCTCTCTATCCAAGGCATCACCCTGAAGAACAAAGAAAGCAGCATTGGACGGGGGCGGGGGGGATCCTGAAAGATGTTCAGCCGTAAGACTGCTGGAACAAACACCTTTGCTTTGTACTCACTTAGCTTGTTAAGTTAGGTGTTAGTTGTTTTACTCTTTTATTTCCTTGTAATCAATCCTGACTTGTATGCCTCATTACTTGTAGTCACGTAAAAATCTTTCTGTAGTTAATAATTTTTGTTGTTGTTTTATCTAACCAATGTGTTTGGATTGAATCAATGTTCTTGGGAAACTTCATTTGGGATAACAGGATTTGTGCATATCATTTTATATTAATGAAATGACAGACCTTATATGAGCTTGTATTGTTCAGGAGGATGCTGGGCAATGTTCCCTCTAATTTTTTCCACCTATGTGCAGAATAAATTTTGTTATGTGCCCCAAGGTAATGTGCAGATGTGCGCTACCAGTAGAAACAAAA
This sequence comes from Trachemys scripta elegans, assembly GCF_013100865.1. Lineage (NCBI taxonomy): Eukaryota > Metazoa > Chordata > Testudines > Emydidae > Trachemys > Trachemys scripta. Next base: position 73,655,687 of record NC_048304.1, read on the forward strand.
AGCCTAGATATAATTTTTTTTTTTAAAGTTACGAATAGGGATAATTACTCCAGCCAGGACAGGGTTAGGCATTTTAGGACTCACTACTCAAAAAAATTAAATTTAAGTGTAAGAGAGAAATAAAAATTATGAAATGCTTAGACCAATCAAAAAACTAAAACAACACACTTTGAAAGAATAAAATTACAGAGAATATATGTGCATTGCAGGAAGTACCAAGAAGTACCAACAACAATAATACAAGTATGTGTTGGGACATGAGTTTGAAAGAGTGTGTGTGTGCGTGTGTAACAGACAGAGCATGTGTGTAAGAGAGACACAGCCTCTGTGTGACAGAGTGCGGGTGTGGGGGAGGGGGAGAGAGAGAGACTGTGTGTGTGCTGGCTGCTGGGAAAGTTTCTGGGAGGTCCGTGCGCTGTCTCTTTACGGCACTCACTGAAAACTCTCCTCCTGAACCATGTTCTCCCTCCCTTGCTCTGCAGAGATGGGGTACATGGGTGGGGGTGGCTGGAAGGGGGGGAGAGAGAGAGATAGACAGAGACTTTGTGAGCTGGCTGCTGGGGAAGTCTTAGAAACCATGCACTGTCTCTTTAAGACACTCACTCACACAGAAGACTGGTTCAGACCGCAGCAGCGCTCTGCTGCTTGAGTCCTGAGCCCCCTGTCCCCTCACCCCTGCTCTGTGGAGATGGGGCACAGAGGAAGGGGGACACCCTGAAATCAGCAGCTCCCTGCCCCCCACTCTACACAGCCAGCAGGAAGGTCCCAGGAGCAACTGCAGGAGCAACATGGCTACAAAGTGGTGGGGGGGACAGGGGGACACATGAACACATGCTGCTGGATGTGCACGGCTCTGCTAATCAAGTGCACGGCCCTTGAATCACTCCTGGGTGGCCGCCCAACCGCACAGCTCAGAGGGAACACAAGTGCTGGGCAGTACAAAATGAACATTTCTGGGGGAAAGTTGCAATGTAAATCATATCTAGGGGGCTATAGCACTCATACAATATAATTCCAAGTACCTTACATGCTGAAGGCTGTATGAGAGCAGATCAGGAGTGGGTGCTCTCACGGCAAAGCAGTGTAAAAGGCAACCCAGGTTGGCGAACTGAGGAGACATATCTATCCATCAGTCCAGTCTGTACCCTGGGTAACATCATAGTCATATTCTCGTCTTTTTGTTTATACTGTCTCCCACTAACACAGTTAGGAACACTAGGCAAGATTCAGCAAAGAGTATTTATTAGCACTGACTTCACCACCTAACTTTGACCTGGAAGTGATGCAGATCTTCAATACAATTATGCTGAGCCTGAGGAGCACATTTTTCGTGAAAGAGTTAAAGAGCTTTTTGATATCAACCGTACTAGGCATTAAGCAACAGATTTGATCAAATGACCTCAGGGGCTTCTTCCATTAAAAAGAGTTTGAGGGAACAAAATAAAGAACAAATAATCCTTGGGAACAATCTCCATTTATACCCTCCGATTCCAGCATGAATGAGAGTGCATGGTGTAGCCCCCAAAAGCACTGCTATTTAAAAGATTCTGAGTTCATGAACATGTCTCAAGAAAATGGAATCATACAGACAAATCTCATGACACGTTAAAATTAATTTCCCAGATTATACAACAATATTTACGCCTTTCTTTCCCTAGCCCTCTCCTTTTTCTTCAAGTTCTCTGTTTGCTAATTTAGATTGTAAATTCTTTGGCACAAGGCCACATTTGAACCATACTGTCGAGTTATGACACTAAGTATTTATTAGTAATGTTAATTGCTCCTGCACAAATCTGGAGACTTATGAGCACTTTCCCTTTGGTTCTTAAAAGGTACAATATTTGACAGGTGGATGTTATAGTGAAACAGAGAACGCTCCGTTCTTAGCTTTAAAATACAGTTGTAAGAACATTTTCAAGGTAGAGGCAAAAGGACATAAAAAAATCTCCACTCTAATAACTTCACTTTCGCTCTGAAAGGAAACAAATTGTATAGAGTGTGGGCAGAGTATTCTCCAAAATCCATCACTCGAGGAAGAGTAGTGACAACAGTTCAATAGATCTCTCTCCAGTCTTAAGAGAACAAATACCACTTTTCTGCAGCTTCTCAACTTGAGACTTTAATTGGAAATTTTCCATTAGCCGTGTCCACTGGGCCTGTGCACAAACTTTACACAATCTCGCGCCTCACCATAAGGGTATACAGAACTGCATGGGCAAACCACCCTCAGGCCCTTCTCTATCTGATCGTCCAACCAGGGCCGGCTCCAAGCGGGGGGAGGGAGGGGGAGCCGCGATCACAATCTGAGGCAGCTCTACTGCCGCCGCTTCATTCTTCGGCAGCAATTCGGTGGCAGGTCCTTCGCTCCGAGAGGGAGTGAGGGACCCGCTGCTGAATTGCCGCCGAAAAGCCGGACGTGCCGCCCCTCTCCGTTGGCCGCCCCAAGCACCTGCTTGTTGAGCTGGTGCCTGGAGCCAGCCCTGTGTCCAACAATGAACAGTCCAAAGCAGAGGGGAAGGAGAGAGGGTACTGGAGCACCCATAGGAAGACATCTCTAAGAACCACAGTTACTGCACAAGGTGAGTAACCTCTTCTTCGAGTAGTGTCCATATGGAAGTTTCACATTAGGTTATGCCCGAGCAGGAAGGAGTCAGAATTGAGTCTAGGGGTTTGTCCACACTACAGAGTTAGGTCGATGTAAGGCATCTTACATTGACCTATGTCAGTGTCTACACGACAGCTTTGCTCCCACCGATGTAAGTGCCCCATGACACTGACAGAATAACTTAAATCGGTGTAGTTAGGGCAATGCAGTATCTGTGCAGACACTGCATTATACTTATATCAGCTGTTGGCTGTCATGCTTGTCAATTTCACAGCTCTGCTCTGCAGCACAGGTTCACAGCTGCAGCTGTGAAATTGAAAAGAAAGGGTGATAGGCTCCCTACTATGAAACTGAGCCCAGAACCAGGCTCACAGCTCGAGCCCCTGTCCCACACCCCAGGGTGACAGCCTGGGCTCAATTTCACAGCATGGAGCCTACCAGCCTTTCTTGTCAATTTGACAACTCTAGCTGTGAGCCCTGGTGCTGCTCTGAGCCTGAGGAAGCTGTGAAATTGACAAGAAAAGCTGGTAGGCTCTGTCTGTCAACCCCGCACTGGACTCATAGCGTGGGCTGTCACCTCATGGCAAATGGGGGACTCCAGTTTTAAGCTCAGCTCCCCACAGAGCTAACCAGCTAGAGCCCAGCTGCCGCACAGGCTCTCAGTTCCCTATTAGAGCCTGCCTGCTGGTCCCAGCAGGGAGCTGATAGCTCTCAGCCCCCAAGACTGCTCCTCTTAAGTTGGTGCAAGCACTTCTGGTGAGAATGTGCACCACCGATAGAAGGAGGGTAGTGTGGACATGAAAAACCACAGTAATTACTGCAGTGGCTGTAAATTGATGTAACATAGGTCGACTTAATTGTGTAGTGTAGATAAGCCTTAAGACTGAAGACAGTATAGCAGTACCAAACACTGCATCAAATTTGACAGCATAGACCAAAGCATAGTGTTTAGAAAAAGTATGCACTGACGCCACAGTAGCAGCTCTGCACATCTCAGACACTAGAATGTTCTTGACAAAAGCTGTAGAAGTTGCATGAGAGTAAGTCTTGCTATTATGAGAAAACTCAATTTAATATAAACTTGAATTGATGTAACCCGGAATTGACATAACCTGCAGCCATCTTGTGTACTTTGCCACCATGAGCTGGAAGCGAGGACACCATGTAGCGAGAAAGAATTTGGCCTTGCTTAGGCAGACAAAAACAGCTGCACAGCTGCAGCGTTACTAACAGGAATAGCTGACCTTGAGTCTGGGTGTCTGTAATTATAAGTTTCTTGCTGGAGTACTAAGTAGAAATTATGAGTTCTTTGCAGTTGTTAGGGAAATTGTTAGCCTATTAGAAGTTATTTTGAGTTATGTGCTTTGTTTGGAGAAATCTATAAAGAGTTTAGTGAGAGTGTATACTTTGGAGAAGTTTGGATTTTCTATGAGCAAGACGACACTGACAATCCCTCCCAGCAGCTAGGAGGAAGGCTGGCCACCGGAAACCTGCTGCTGTCACCTGTCACCATCTTAGACTTCGGGTAACTATATTCTGGGGTGCTCTAGACTATTGCTATTTTAGATGTGTGCTTTTTACTCAATAAAAACAAGGATTTTTGGGTGGAAGCACTCTTGTGTGTGCCAATCATTTATCAGACAGAGGTGCTATGTTCCCAACTGATTTATTTCCTGACATGGCCTGGAACACAGAGATTAATGACCATAGTTTTTGCCTTAGATAACCCCGGGTAACATTGTTGCCAAAAAGATCTAGCCTCTTTTTGGTCCTTATCATAAGAGGCAGACCTAGAGTAATGCTGCTTACCCCTCTCATTTACAGCATCCACTACCAGGGAACTGGGGAGAAACAAAAATTCTGAGTCCCTGGGAGGAACATATTTCCTATCCACCCATTTTCAAGATGGTGGCAGGAGTTTGCCACACCATCTTGGCTGGATTGAGAAGCATGTCATTAAAGTGTTTTGCAACCCGGAGTTGCCATCTGCACAATATAGAGGCGCTTGTGTTGTGAGTCTTACTTCCTCAAAAGGTATCTGAAGGGCATCAGTCAACCTTTTCACAAGGTACTGGAATTGGTGAAAATCATTGGTTATCAATGATGGTGGAAGCATGACAGTCTGGTCCTGGGACAAGAATGAAATAGTTTTTTGAGGGGTGGCCCCCTTATCTGCCCTAGTTTCCTGTTTTTCAAAGGTCTCCTTGTGTTGGGGGTTTGGCAGAGGAGACCATGTATCCCTGGCTGCTTGTTGCAATGGAGCTGGAAGTCTGGCAAACTGCTGCCAATGTGCTGACCAAGGATCCCGGCATGGCGATTGGGGGGCCCACACAGGAGAGGGGGTGGCACCCTGGACTAATCCCACCATCTCCATTCATGGACAAGGATCCTTGTCAAAGTATGGGTTCCTGTACAGATGTGGCGGGGAACCGTGCACTGGTAAAAAGGAGACTTATTAAATGTCTCCTTCATCCTCCTCAATGTCCTCCACAGGGGGAGGGCCACAGAAAAAGGCAGAAAATCTTGTGGTATTGGGAAGCAATGGTAATCTAGAGACCAGGGTCTCAGTACCGAGAGTCATTCTGTACCCATAAGTAGTGTCCATGATCTCCTTTATGAACCCTTTAGTCTTTGGTGGTCTGTAAATGAGCATGAAATTTATTATCAGAGGGGTAGCCGTGTTAGTTTGAATCTGTAAAAAGTAACAGAGGGTCCTGTGGCACCTTTAAGACTAACAGAAGTATAGGGAGCATAAACTTTCGTGGGTAAGAACCTCACTTCTTCAGATGCAAGTAATGGAAATTTCCAGAGGCAGGTATAAATCAGTATGGAGATAACAAGGTTAGTTCAATCAGGGAGGGTGAGGTGCTCTGCTAGCAGTTGAGGTGTGAACACCAAGGGAGGAGAAACTGCTTCTGTAGTTGGATAGCCATTCACAGTCTTTGTTTAATCCTGATCTGATGGTGTCAAATTTGCAAATGAACTGGAGCTCAGCAGTTTCTCTTTGGAGTCTGGTCCTGAAGTTTTTTTGCTGTAAGATGGCTACCTTTACATCTGCTATTGTGTGGCCAGGGAGGTTGAAGTGTTCTCCTACATGGTGGATTTCAACAGCTTCCACCCCCCCATCAACCTCAGCCTGGACCAATCTACACGGGAGGTCCACTTCCTGGACACCACCGTACAAATAAGCGATGGCCAGGTGACTAAACAACCAGTGGGGCCCCTTGATGATCGAGATACAAAAGGAGCACTTAAGGACGATAAAGTCATTGCGGAGAAACTAAATGGATTCTTTGCTTCAGTCTTCACGGCTGAGGATGTTAGGGAGATTCCCAAACCTGAGCTGGCTTTTGTAGGTGACAAATCTGAGGAACTGTCACGGATTGAAGTGTCACAAGGGGAGGTTTTGGAATTAATTGATAAAGTTAACATTAACAAGTCACCGGGACCAGATGACATTCACCCAAGAGCTCTGAGAGAACTCAAATGTGAAGTTGCGAAACTGTTAACTAAGGTGTGTAACCTGTCCTTTAAATCAGCTTCTGTTCCCAATGACTGGAAGTTAGCTAATGTAATGCCAATATTTAAAAAGAGCTCTAGAGGTGATCCCGGCAATTACAGACTGGTAAGTCTAATGTCTGTACCAGGCAAATTAGTCGAAACAATAGTTAAGAATAAAATTGTCCAACAGATAGAAAAACACAAACTGTTGAGCAATAGTCAACATGGTTTCTGTAAAGGGAAATTGTGTCTTACTAATCTATTAGAATTCTTTGAAAGGGTCAACAAACAAGTGGACAAGGGGGATCCAGTGGACATAGGGTACTTAGATTTCCAGAAAGCCTTTGACAAGGTTCCTCACCAAAGGCTCTTACATAAATTAAGCTTCCATGGGATAAAAGGGAAGGTCCTTTCATGGATTGAGAACTGGTTAAAAGACAGGGAACAAAGGGTAGGAATAAATGGTAAATTCTCAGAATGGAGAGGGGTAACTAGTGGTGTTCCACAAGGGTAAGTCCTCGGACCGATCCTATTCAACTTATTCATAAATGATCTGGAGAAAGGGGTAAAAAGTGAGGTGGCAAAGTTTGCAGATGATACTAAACTGCTAAAGATAGTTAAGATCAAAGCAGACTGTGAAGAACTTCCAAAAGATCTCACAAAACTAAGTGACTGGGCAACAAAACGGCAAATGAAATTTAATGTGGATAAATGTAAAGTAATGCACATTGGAAAAAATAACCCCAACTATACATACAATATGATGGGGTCTAATTTAGCTACAACAAGTCAGGAAAAAGATCTTGGAGTCATTGTGGATAGTTCTCTGAAAATGTCCACGCAGTGTGCAGAGGCGGTCAAAAAAGCAAACAGGATGTTAGGAATCATTAAAAAGGGGGTAGAGAATAAGACGGAGAATATATTATTGCCCTTATATAAATCGATGGTACACCCTCATCTCGAATACTGCGTACAGATGTGGTGGTCTCATCTCAAAAAAGATATACTGGCACTAGAAAAGGTTCAGAAAAGGGCAACTAAAATGATTAAGGGTTTGGAATGGGTCTCATATGAGGGGAGATTAAAGAGGCTAGGACTCTTCAGCTTGAAAAAGAGGAGACTAAGGGGATATATAAAGTCATGAGTGATGTGGAGAAAGTGGATAAGGAAAAGTTATTTACTTATTCCCCTAATACAAGAACTAGGGGTCATCAAATGAAATTAATAGGCAGCAGGCTTAAAACAAATAAAAGGAAGTTCTTCTTCATGCAGCACACAGTCAACTTGTGGAAGTCCTTACCTGAGGAGGTTGTGAAGGCTAGGACTATAACTACGTTTAAAAGAGAACTGGATAAATTCATGGTAGTTAAGTCCATTAATGGCTATTAGCCAGGACGGGTAAGAAATGGTGTCCCTAGCCTGTCTGTCTGTCAGAGGGTGGAGATGGATGGCAGGAGAGAGATCACTTGATCATTGCCTGTTAGGTTCACTCCCTCTGGGGCACCTGGCATTGGCCACTGTCGGCAGACAGGAGACTGAGCTAGATGGACCTTTGGTCTGACCCGGTACGGCCTTTCTTATGTTCTTATAAGAATATTTTGCACCAATACTAATAAACTTTCATAATTACAAAAAAAAAAAGGCATAACATTGGTTTATAATGTAGTGATTATGGTACACATGGATCTATCACAGCCATTTGATTTTTAGGTGATAATTTCAGATGAAGTTCCATGAAAATAAATACAAATAGTGTTCTAATTAATTCTACTCATTCAGAAAGAAGGCCAACTCATCACTGTGATCAGTTCAATGAAAACATCTACTCAATGTCCAGCAGTGGTCAAAAAAATAAACAAAGTTAGATTGTATTAAGAAAGAAACTTAAAATGTTACAGTGCCACTAAATAAATTCTTAGTCCTCCCTTACTTTGAATCAAAACTGTGTCATCACTGGTCATGCCATCTCACAAATTACATAATAGAAACAGAAAAATGGCTATACAGAGCAACAGAAATGACTACAGGCTTGTAAAGAGTTCCATACAGTGAGAAAATAAGAAAATTAGAAGTAGGTAGTTTATTGAGGAGATGCATACGAGGTGAAAGGATAGAGGTATGTAAAGTAATAGAACAGAGGTGGTTATCTGGGTGCTTCCGCTTACCCCCTCAAAATACAATTTAAAAAACCCAATGCAATTAAAAAGCAGCATATCTGAAACCGAGTAAAGAAAAAAAAACACCTCTTTGCAGCATGCATAATTAACCTGTGGAACTCAATGACTCAAGGGCCAAAAACTTAGTCGGATTAAAAAAAGATTAGATGTGGCTAGTAAGAATAACTACAGTAATACCAGCTAGGAAAAATATTTATAAGTCTTATAAAATTTCATGCAAATTAATTATTTTGCCAGGGGATAGGAAGAAACTTGCCCCTAGAGTGTTATAGATGCTATGGACCTTCAGAGATATCATACCAAACTAGATGGACTTTTAGTCTGATGTGATAATGCAATTCTTGTTTTCCAAGGAAGGAATAATATTTTTGAATCTGGTTACTTTTTCACAGTTGGAACAGAGGCACAGAAGGAAAGTGGTTGTTGTACTCCATATCCAATATTACATTTAATGGGGAATATGGTTTGTGTGAAAATGTTTATGTTCCTTATTTAAATCAATCAATCAATCAATCAAGGTTTAACAATGCCCTTATTACTCTTAGGTGGGTTAGAGATTTTTTGGTTTCACCTTACCTCAGTTGGGGAGTTGGATGGAAGTATATTTTATGTAAAATCTTCTTCAGACTGTCTTCATCTGTATTTCCACTTCATCAATTCCAATATGATATTATAGCAATGCATATTTCTATTAATCTGTAAGACAGGAAGAGGATTTGCCTTTGAGTCTGGAGCAATACTTTGTCAATAATAGAGAAATTACTGCAATGGTTTACAATACACCACATGAACTGATTATTGCAGATATATCTACAATTATGGAGCTTAACTGCTGTCTACTACTTGTTGCTGTCTATTGCTTTCCAGAAAAAACCTCTAGAGCTGCCATATTTCTAATATATTCTTTTAAAGCCTTAATATATTAGTAAAATAACACATTAAGGATACCCCAAAAGCATTTGGAATTTATTTGTATTCTATTCAAATTACACACTTACAAAGAAAATTATTAATGACTTAACTGATTCATAAAGAATCATTTTTTTCCTCCACTTTAAGGAATCAGACTGTCTTAAGGCTATATTTATATATATACACATATATAAATATAAAAGATAGAGAGACTTTTTTTAACTTGGGGGCAATTATTTTTTCTCTGAGCTTTCAATGTGCAATTACGCACTAATTTTAATGTATTTTCCTTAAGAAAACCAGACTCTGAGAAACAACTAACAGGTTTATTGAAGATGATCACTGACATGACTGCTTCCAAGATGGAAAATCAAGTAGAGGAGCTGACAGAGTGCATATGTAAAGCCCTGTGCAGATACAAAATTTGTATCTGCATCCAATCCCTGAGCCATAAACATGGTCTGTGGCTATTCGCAGGTATGATGCGGCTATCCGCAGATTTGCAGGGCTCTATGCATAAGAGCTGGAAGAAGTTTACTGGCACCTGTCTGCTCTACATAGCAAATTACCATGCTGCAAGCCAGGATGTGAATCTACAGCACCAGGTTCTTGCGCAGCAATCTTGCATGGATGCTACTATAGCGCAGAGATTGTCCCGGAGTGTGGCTTAGCGTACTGCTATGTATCGTGCTAAGCTGCGCTCCAGAACTCTCACTGCGCTGTAGCAGTGTCCACATGAGACATTACTCCATAGCAAACTGCGCCACTGTAGATTCACACAATAGGTTGCCGAGCAGTAATTTTCTGTGTAAACAAGCTCCACCAGTTAGAGGAGACCAAGGGAACCAAAAGCAGGCTCAAACCCATCATCTTAGCTATATAAATGTATCAAGAGGGTTCACTCACAAAAATATATTGGATTCAAATAACCAAATATTCAGTTTCATCAACTGGGCAGGGATTCAGGAAATAACCCTTATTTAAGAAGCATTTAAGCACATGCTAACTTTAACCATGTGCTCAAATGCTGTCCTCAGTAGCAGTGTCGCCAACTCTGGCAATTTTATTACAAGTCTTGACCCTACTTCTGGAAACATGAGAATCTCAGCTTTCATTTAAAATGTCTAGCCCTCATGGTTACGGAGAAAGGCTTGAAAACATGACACGAGTGTCTTCTAAAGGATCAAATAACAGAAGGCAAATAAAAAGATCATCATATTTATCATTTTTAAAGAGATGATACTTAAGCCAATCTCATGATTTTTTGGAGCCTGATTCATTTTTGAATGGTTGAACTTTGCAATAGGGATGTACCAAAGCACATGGCTTCATTAGAAAGGCAAAGCTTCTATTGTCTGGTTTTCTTCCCTCTTTCTTCCCTAATACCACAATGATCTCTCACATTACAAGGTCAAAAAACTCCGTCCCCACATCCATTTATAAGCATTGTTTTTAATCAGGGTGATGTTTACTAGTCTTGGCAATAAACAATAAATTTGTGTATAATGGGCAACCTGAAACTGTCCTGAATATCAGATAGCATGAGTTCATAAAAACAATTGTCTCTGTTGAGCAGACGGGCAGACACTGTACTCTGTTAAATCTTCCTTGTTCGAAAGGAAGAAAAACTAACCCTTGCTCTGCATTTAGCAAACCTTGGTTTTCTTCACAAGTTTATAAAACCTACAAAGTAAACTCAAGTCTCCTTTCCCTATTTCTGAAACATCTTTAATAGTAGTTATACTGCTGTAGTACTCCACAGCATGCTACTGTAAACAGAAAGGAGACGCTGTGATTTCCTTGCTATCCTACTGCAACAACCATAAATCTTAGCTGTCACGTCCCATTTATCCAATACTCTAGTTCAGGGATAGGCAACCTATGGCACGCGTGCCGAAGGCGGCACACAAGCTGATTTTCAGTGGCACTCACACTGCCCGGGTCCTGGCCACCGGTCCGGGGGGCTCTGCATTTTAATTTTATTTTAAATGAAGCTTCTTAAACATTTTAAAAACCTTATTTACTTTATACAACAATAGTTTACTTATATATTATAGACTTATAGAAAGACCTTCTAAAAACGTTAAAAATGTATTACTGGCACACAAACCCTTAAATTAGAGTGAATAAATGAAGACTCAGCACACCACTTCTGAAAGGTTGCCGACCCCTGCTCTAGTTCATGCCATAGCTTTAAAAAAGGTCACCATTAAAGAGGAAAAAATAACAGTGATTTTGAACAAAGTTAGTAGTGTATCTGAGTACTCTTGGTAATATTCCCAACCTCTTTAAGCAGGTATCATCATTAATTCTTGTAAAATTCTTTACTCACATTTCCTGGGTCATATGCCCAACAATCCCCTAACAACCATATAGCAACCTTGCAGTTTACCCAAATGAATCTTCAACTCAATTAAAACCAAATTATTCTTCTGCCTTAGACAACTCTCCCTCTTCCCATTACTCACCAAACCACAAGACCTGTTCCAAAATCCCACTTTTTAGACAACCTTCTGCAAAACCTCCTAGCTCACTGGAGAACGACCCAGCACTTAAGTTTAATTGTTTATTACTGTGAGCATGCTGCCTGTATTACACACCAGCTTTTATTTCCTTCCTTCCCCAATCAGCTTCTAAGAAGTGTCACTGAGTGACCTATATTTAATTTCAGTTATAAAAATAATTTGAATTGATATGAATATGAGTTTATTTCCATTTTAAGTATAAATACTAAGAATTCTAATAATTAATAATGGATTAGTTTTTTTTCTTGAAGTGCTGGAAGACTACCAATGGCGCTCAGATAACACAAATAGAGCATGGATAAGCATGAATTTTATGTGGGTAGTCATTCACAGGCAAGAGAAACCTTCTCTGTTTATTGTCAATTTTGTGTTTTGTTAACTGCTGTTGTCTGTACATTTGCCTGGAGACTGTGGTAAACTGGGGGGGGGGGGGGGAGAAAACCCCAGAAGCTAAAGATCTCACTGGTGTTGTAACACAAAAGGAACCAAACTTAAATGTCACATATCAAATTGATAAAGGCAGGGAAAAGTTGGGTGAAATTTTGGACATACCAAGAATTTGGCATCTTCATTTTAAATGCAAAACAATAACTATCAAAATAAAAATAAAGTTATTTTCATACTTCCATTCTCCTCCACTTTGTAACCATAAATTCATCCATCAAGGCAGATATTCATTACAAAGTGAAGGTATAAAGAAGTCAATGTACAGAACCTGGAAAAACAACTTAAATACCAAAACAAAAGAAAGTGAAGGAGGAGGGTGCGTAATTAAAAACTAAATTAGTTGAAATCAAATAAAATATCTTAACAAGACTATAAATCAAAAGGATTTACTGAAAGAGCTGACTTCATTCAGTAACTGGATAATTCAGTGAACCTTCAACAAAATCTAATAAAATCAAAGTGCATTATCCGGCATAACAAATTAAGAACAGAATGAAGGTCAAAGTTCACATTAACTGAGCAGCTACATTAAAAACACTACATGGGAAAAGCAAAAGAAATACCACAAAGCTGCTATAAGTCTAATATCATTAAACTGGCAGCTTTTTCCATACAATTACCATGTGACTTTTTTTGGCAAAACTATTTAAATAACCTCAAATTTCATCTAAACAAGATTTTATTTTTATTTTAATGCTACTGGCAACATCTGATAAGGTTGCCAGCAGCATTACAAAGTCCAAATTTACTTGTTTGCTCAGAATTGGATTCAGGATTGGGTGAAGATGGCAAACTAGACTCTGCTTCATTACTAAATGGTAAACAGCTGGAAATCAAACAATAAACCATCAGTTCACCATTGCATTCCAAAATAACTAGTCAAATTACTTCTCACAAGCTACATAAGTAAATTCCTAGATAAAAATCGGAATTAAACTGGAGTATATATCAGTAACGTATGGATAAAAATTCAGTAATGTGTTAGTTATCCCAAAGATATGCATTACTAGCCAAGGAAATTCAGAGTTACGCTGGAAAACGTAAGAAATCGAAACACATTAAGGTATGGAAATGTACAGTTCTGGAACCCAACCAATCTTAAGTCTGCCATGCAATTTCCGAACAATATTGAAGACACTAGATCCCCACTCCACCACTTTAAAAAAAGGTCATTAGTAACCAGAATTAAGGCTGAATGGCTTAGCTGAACTAGTATCTCATTGAAATCAAAGGGTTCATTTGCACAGAAGGCATATTTTTATCATGATTGTTACTATGAGCTTATGATAAATGGTCACAAGTTATTTTGATTAACTACTAGGATACAACAACAGATTGCACCAAGTTCAGCTGAACTGTCAGGCTCTTCCAACACTTCTCATCTTTAATGATTTGACCTTTTATCAGATCTGGTCAGGAGGTGTCTTGTCTCAGCTTAAGATGCTGTTGATTTCTACTTTCTTCCCAAGTAGTTACATACAGAGTCTGGATCTAGCTGAATTCACTAATTGCTGTACAAGTACTATGTCCTTTTATTCTGGAAATAAACCCTACATTTTCCCATGTGGGTATCTGTGAGCTTTGCTTAGTCTTGTTTAATTCATTGTTGAAATTAAGCTTACTTTTCATTTGAATTTTTTATATTTCTGACTTATTTTTCATTTTTCATCTCCAAGATTTGAATGTAGTGCTACTTCTGTTCATCATGTCATCTACTTAACCATTATTCCAGGGTTCAGATAAAGTAGTACCTACAGTCATTAAGTTACAGTTGAATTAACGTAGAACAAAGAATATCAAAGAAAATACTTTAAACCAGAGTCAATGGTTTTGACTCACAAACAGAAATGGATGGCATGTACTTAGCAATAATTCAGAGAAGCCATGCTGACACAAATGTTTTTTATTTGACTTTTCCACAGTTCTAGGAAGATAGTTTAGGAAGTGCTGCAAAAATAATGAACTATCTTTTTGAAAATTACAGTCCTTTACATTCCAACTGTTACAAGATCCAAGAATACAGTCTCTTGAAAGATGGAGGATCCTAACTGACTTTATTGGACAACTGCTTAAAGCAGAACTTGTTCAACGGTTAAGATTAACTTTATCCTTAATATTTAAGCAAGGCAGAAGTTTAATAAGGTGAAAAAAACATTTAACTTTTTTGTTTATTCTTTTTTCCCTCCTAAAATATTTATTTTCTAACATGGACAACATACTAATTACTACTACTAATTTTCTTAGCTGACCTAAAATACAGAGAAATACTGCTAGTTCTACAGTGACCAAAGCATTCTGATAAAAAGCTCTTCAAACAGTGTCAAGAGTCTAGTAATTCCTGAATGTGTAAATTGATTTTCCATGTAGCAACCCTACAGATTTCAGATAGTCATACTGTAGACACAGGCTACTGAGACTGCCATACATCTAGCTATATGGGCCCTGTGATGTTTAGTTCCACAGTCACTTCGTAACATAACTGAGGCACTGTCTTATCCATGTAGACAACCTTTGAGTAGAGATGATTTGACATTCAGATTATTTTTTGGAGACCACAAACAATATCTTTGATTTCTTAAACAGTTTTGGCCTAAGTAGTAGATATTCGCTCTTCAGACATCCAAGGTGTATAACCTCTCCTTCACAGGACAGCTATGGGGCTTAGGGAAAATCACAGGCAATGATAACTGACAGATGAGTCAGATACTATTTTGGTCAGGTATGCAGATTGATGCCTAAGACTGACAAGGCCTGCAATTCTGAGTCCCTTTAAAAACATGGCTTGATGTAACACTGCTCATTGTAGTAGCTCTCAACAAAGTTCTCATTTTTGGTGGTGGTTGCTGTGTTTATTCTGTCTTTTGACTTTTCAACTCTACTCTCCTGGCAATGTGTGCAATACTTTGATGGATGTGCCCTCAAAAGTATCCCTTCAAAAAATGGAGAGATGGAATGGAGGGAAGGCATCCATGCTGTTGAGAAAAAAGGAGAGTACTTATGTCAAGTTCTTGTACACTGATATAAAACACTCAGCAAAGAGCTCTATTGTGTGATAACATTAAAATATGATGGAAAACCTTATTCACACATATTTATAAATATACTGTACAAGGTCTTTAAAATAGAGCTGGAAAATTAGCAATGAACAAACCAGGAAACACAAAACACTCTCTCCACGTACCAGGTTGTCCAATTATTTTTCAGTGAAGATCTATGCAAGCTGCAAAGACCTTTACATGTAAGAATATCTTTGATGTAAAGAGAATTCTATAGTTCAAAGATATTCAATCACCCTTTTGAGTTTTCTATATTTCAGTAAAATACTTATATCTATAATCATTAAATATTTTTAAAATAATGAATTCAATCACATTCAAAACATTTCAAAAGTTTTAAATCATCATCTTTTATAATTTTGATAATTACATATATTATACATTAACCAGTAATTACAATATTATTATTTTAAAAACTCAATTGTCCAAATAGCTAAAAGTAATTGTCCAAATAGCTAAAAGCAATTGGGGCTTCTCCCCCTCCCTTGAACCCAGGGGTCTCAACCATTAGTACAACCCCCCACAATTCAGTCCAACCAGCCTCACCTCTGCTCCTCCTGGGGTTCTTCACCCCCTCTCCCAGACAGCTGGGAGGGAAGGGGGAGTGAGCAGTGGCTTCTCCTCTCATCTCCCCATTCCCAGGCTGGAGGGGGAAATTGATCTGGAACTCCTCCCTCCCGCACCCCCCCTTCCCAGGCTGGGTGCAAGAGAGGGGAGGATCAGAAGTTCAATCCTGTCTGTTTCTCACAGGAAGGGAGTGAGGAAGAGGGACTAGGCAACACTCAGCTGCTGGGCTCTTGGCTCCCTCCTTCCCCACCCCCTCCTGTGAGAATGCTACAAGTGGAAGGAAGAGATTCTGCCGGCTTCCAGTTGGGTTTCTGGTAGGACTGAACTGTATGATGGGGCTGGACACTGTCAGAATATTGCAAGATGGGTTCCAGATCCCTCCAAAATCCCATCACTCACAATAAAATAGTGAACATTGGCAATACTGAGCGAGCAACACCCAAAGGCTAAAAGGGACTCTCTTGAGTTTGGGTGACTCCAAATTAGAGTGATGTGTGATACACATTTTCAAGTTCTTTTAAAACTGTTTCGGAGGATGGACACTACGGTTGCTTTCACAGGACACAAGAGGCTGAAAGAGCAGTTAAGTAAGCCTTCACAGCTGCCACTGATGGCTCTGAAAACCCTCAATACAGAAGATGATCTAAGGAAACCGGAACCACATATGAAACTGGGTTAAGAGCTCTACCTTCAGCAAACTTTTAAACTTGTTCTATTTAGTGGCATAACATTTCCTACTGAAAGATTATCTGGACTCCAAGAAGACTACTTTGATCTCTTAACAGACACCTAAGCCATTCTGGAGAAACTAACATGACGACCTGTATGGAAGTTCAAAAATTCTGCTTTTCTATTGGTTCCTCTGCCTGATCAAATATGATACTAGCAAAACCTAACTTCAGAGAATGACCTAGTTTCCTTGAAACTTTGGGCCTGATTGAGCAAGATTCTGAGTCCCATCAACTCCAACTGGTTTCCACAGGAGTTGATTGTGGTAACCATCATGTGGCTCTTTTATGACTGGATTTTAGTTTACCTTATTTAAAAAAAAATACAAAATATTGTTTTACGGTCTTTACAAATCTTTCCATTTCAACAGAATACATGCCAATTCTTTTACTTCACTGTCAGGGCTTGAGTTTAGACCCTTGGGCTACCTGGTTCTCCTGTTAAGAGTTGGTATGCCTAAAGTAGTGTAAGGAAACTCCTGCTCTGCTTTAGCTTTCTGTGATGACATTGACAAATGGAGTAAACTTGAGAGCCAAAAGTTAGGTCCTGGCAAGGAAGAAGATTACATTCATCTAAGTTCTTTTTTAACCAATATGTAGACAAATGATTTTTATTGAAATCAAACTCCTTATGGCATTAGAGGTACAATAGCACAATATTCTTGTTTATTAAAATCTGCTTGAAAATTGTACTGTCTATATACAGGTTCCAAATATCTTTAAATTATTAGGTTTTTTTAAAATTGCTGTTTCAATTTTCCAACCGTGGAACTAAGAATCAGCCAATCATTTCAAATTATTAAAACTGACAAATCCTCCAAAAAGCAAATAAAATACATTTTGTGGCAATTTGGCTCATATATGCTGATGATCTGAGAAAAAATAACAGTGTTTACATTTACTTAATCAACATAAGTCCTAGTTTCCTGAGGATTTAATTCACAATGATATACAGAGTCTTGTACCATGAACATCTAGAGACAACTACTGAACAAGAATTGCCTTTTGTAAACAAGTTGTTTTTACATATCTTAATTGTATACATAAGAACATAAGAACGGCCGTACTGGGTCAGACCAAAGGTCCATCTAGCTCAGTATCCTTTCTACTGACAGTAGCCAATGCCAGGTGCCCCAGAGGGAGTGAACCTAACAGGTAATGATCAAGTGATCTCTCTCCTGCCATCCATCTCCACCCTCTGACAAACAGAGGCTAGGGACACCATTCCTTATCCGTCCTGGCTAATAGCCATTAATGGACCTAACCTCCATGAATTTATCCAGTTCTCTTTTAAACATAGTTATAGTCCTAACCTTCACAACCTCCTCAGATAAGGAGTTCCACAAGTTGAATGTGCGCTGTGTGAAGAACTTCCTTTTATTTGTTTTAAACCTGCTGCCTATTAAGTTCAGCTGGTGACCCTTAGTTCTTGTATTATGGGAATAAGTAAATAACTTTTCCTTATCTACTTTCTCCACATCACTCATGATTTTATAAACCTCTATCATATCCCCCCTCAGTCTCCTCTTTTCCAAGCTGAAAAGTCCTAGCCTCTTTAATCTCTCCTCATATGGGACCCGTTCCAAACCCCTAATCATTTTAGTTGCCCTTCTCTGAACCTTTTCTAGTGCCAGTATATCTTTTTTGAGAAGACGAGACCATATTGGTATGCAGTATTCAAGATATGGGCGTACCATCAATTTATATAAGGACAATAATATATTCTCCGTCTTATTCTCTACCCCCTTTTTAATGATTCCTAACATCCTGTTTGCTTTTTTGACCGCCACTGCACACTGCGTGGATGTCTTCAAAGAACTATCCACGATGACTCCAAGATCTTTTTCCTGACTTGTTGTAGCTAAATTAGCCCCCATCATATTGTATGTATAGTTGGGGTTATTTTTTCCAATGTGCATTACTTTACATTTATCCACATTACATTTCATTTGCCATTTTGTTGCAGTCACTTAGTTTTATGAGATCTTTTTGAAGTTCTTCACAGTCTGCTTTGGTCTTAACTATCTTGAGCAGCTTAGTATCATCTGCAAATTTTGCCACCTCACTTTTTACCCCTTTCTCCAGATCATTTATGAATAAGTTGAAGAGGATTGGTCCTAGGACTTACCCTTGGGGAACACCACTAGTAACCCCTCTCCATTCTGAGAATTTACCATTTATTCCTACCCTTTGTTCCCTGTCTTTTAACCAGTTCTCAATCCATGAAAGGACCTTCCCTTTTATCCCATGACAACTTAATTTATGTAAGAGCCTTTGGTGAGGGACCTTGTCAAAGGCTTTCTGGAAATCTAAGTACACTATGTCCAGTGGATCCCCCTTGTCCACATGTTTGTTGACTCCTTCAAAGAACTCTAATAGATTAGTAAGATACAATTTCCCTTTACAGAAACCATGTTGACTTTTGCCCAACAATTTATGTTCTTCTATGTGTCTGACAAAGTTATTCTTAACTATTGTTTCGACTAATTTGCCCAGTACCGATGTTAGACTTACCAGTCTGTAATTGCCGGGATCACCTCTAGAGACCTTTTTAAATATTGGCGTTACATTAGCTATCTTCCAGTCGTTGGGTACAGAAGCCGATTTAAAAGGACAGGTTACAAACCATAATTTATAGTTCTGCAACTTCACATTTGAGTTCTTTCAGAACTCTTGGGTGAATGCCATCTGGTCCCGGTGACTTGTTAATGTTAACTTTATCAATTAATTCCAAAACCTCCTCTTGTGATACTTCAATCCGTGACAGTTCCTCAGATTTGTCACCTACAAAAGCCAGCTCAGGTTTGGGAATCTCCCTAACATCCTCAGCCATGAAGACTGAAGCAAAGAATTCGTTTAGTTTCTCCGCAATGACTTTATCGTCTTTAAGCGCTCCTTTTGTATCTCGATCATCGAGGGGCCCCACTGGTTGTTTAGCAGGCTTCCTGCTTCTGATGTACTTAAAAAACATTTTGTTATTACCTTTTGAGTTTTTGGCTAGCTGTTTTTTAAACTCCTCTTTGGCTTTTCTTATTACATTTTTACACTTAATTTGGCAGTGTTTATGCTCCCTTCTATTTACCTCACTAGGATTTGACTTCCACTTTTTAAAGGAAGTCTTCTTATCTTTCACTGCTTCTTTTACATGGTTGTTAAGCCATGGTGTCTTTTTTGGATTATTGGACAATTATTGGATACTTTGAACAAAAATAATTTTTCTAGAAATCTGCACTTTTTGTAGAATTTCCACTTGGCAAAGATTTCTTTCCAGTATTTAAAGACCTTTGTTAGAGTCTGACTTATTAAAATTGCTTTTACAAAAAATTCTGGGCATGAAAAGGATATTTTGATATGAAACATTTCAGAAAGTTTATTATTCTACAAAAGATACTTGCGATTTGTAGTCAATTGGCATAACCTGTGCCCTTGCCAGCAATAGATAGCTTCACTCAACAGGATAAAGAAAATTTTGTCTCCTAGCTCCAGCAACATCCCTATTTCCCATAGAATATATCCTTCACATGAAAAAGCAAGGACAGATTTGGAGAACTACAGACCATCCCCAAGGTGGCCCTCCATACCAGGAGTCCTTTGGAGAATAACAGATTTTTAACTAAAGACAAAATACATATTTCTAATCAAGCTTCCTCTATTCTGAAGTGATTGCACACTGCGTGGGAGTGCCCAAACCCAGAAATGTGTTCTTAAAAAAATAGTTAAAAAAAAAAAAAAAAGCCTAAGGAATTTCAGTCAGAATGTCTGTTGCCTAAGTGCAGTCTCTGAAGTTGAAAGATTCACATGCCTAGCAAACCAGTGGACAGAAGTTCAGGTGGCAGCATGAGATCTCCTCTACTGTTACAGACTCGAATCCATCTGACATTCTGCAATCCTCGGGGCTCCATGCATGCCAACTCTCTATGACCAATCCTAGTTAGCCACTATGTATGTCTCCCTTAGTGATATAGAAACCATAGAACTTTTACGAGATGAACAATAAAATCAGATTTCCTAAACTTAGATCCTGTATCTAAAGATATCTGGACCCAATCTTCCCTAAAAAAGATAGGACTCTAAATACACTGATTAGGGCAGAATGAGAGAAGGTAGATGGCCTGATTCCTAAGAAAAATGAAGATTAAAAATAGGGATAGTTTCAAGGGAAATATACTACTGTAAAATTAATAAGGAGAACCCAAATGGCAAAGATGCCATCTCACACTCACACTCTAATTTAGCTGTGAGCCTGCCAGTTACAATACCTGAAAGTGAATGAGATATCCCTCCATCTATTTATTCCACTAAAGTCACAGCTTCTCTGGCTAATATATCCTATCTCTCCCTGCTTGCTGATAGAAAGGACACCAGTTGTCATTGTGACTCATGACAGATCATAATGTGAAGTCAGAAGTGGAACCAATGCTGTCTTGAACTTGCAGGTTGATGTGCAGCTTCTCCTGTCTTTTGGTCAAAATACTAGGAGCCAACCAATGTTTAGACTAGTGATGTTTCATTATATTCTTAAATAGAATTCCTTTTCAGAGGTTTATGGTATTAACCTTCCATAAATAAAGTTATTTGATAGGTTCAGAGAAGTATTGAACTGATGAAATAACTGTTTTTGAGAAGTCAGTTCTGCAGAAGGGAGTGAAGCAGATCGTGAGAACTTTCTGACGCAGGAAACTAAGCTCCAGTAAATATGTTGTTACTCATACTTAGTGACATTCTCCAGTGGCACCTGGAAAGTGCATTTGTTAAGACTGTGATGAAAGTGCAGCAATCTGTTCCTCTGAATGGAGAATGGTAGGTGGGTGGGTACCAAAGAAGGTAACCAGAGGTAAATCAGCCACTAAAAGCAGGAGTTGGAATTTTTGTTCACTGAATCTCAGCTGAGAGAGCACGTATACCATGACCTGAACCACATCAACAGTCTTCTTGTAGAGCTTTTTTTGCCAACTAGATGCCCAGACAAGTCTCAAATGCAGGGGGGTTGAGAACAGTGATTTTCTCCTAAATTCTACCCATAAACAAATGCAAATGACACTTGACTGCAGATCTTCATAATAGCTCATCCCCATTTCTTGCATGTTGTGAACAGTAGATAATTTTTAAAATCACTGAGCTACAGCGTCAACACTTGACTGAGATAAATAGCAGCATTTCACACCTCAGCTATTGTTTAGGCTGTCTGCATACGCAGACACACTATTGTATTGGTTTAGTTGCCTTATATTTTGAAGTTATCTTTACAATTTTATGAGCAAGTGACTTTGTACCAGCAAAAGAAATCTTGGATTCTGAAGCACAAAACAGAAGCCTCTAGAAAATGTACGACATCTGAGGCCTGGTCTACAACACTACAATCTTGACGGATGCCACTTTTAATCGACCTAACAATGTATGTGTTTACACTACCAAGTCCCTTCCACAGACCTAACTTGCCTGTAGCATCAACCTAATTACTCCACTATGGCGAAAGGCATAGCTCTTAACTCAACGTTGATGAATTGAGAAAGAGAAAGTGTATATGTAGCATTGTGTAATTCAACTGAAATGGCCTCCAGGAGGTGTCCCACAATGCTCCATTGTGACCACCCTGGAGACTGTTTTCAACTCTGCTGCGCAGCAGCCAGGTGCACAGGAAACAGCCCCTCTCCTGTTACAGCCCTGGGAAATTTTGAATTCCCATTTCCTGTTTGATCAATGGGGAGAGCTCGCAAGCCCAGCTAATCATAGAAACTCAATGCCATAAACACGCTCCAGCTTCGAGTACACAGGAGGTGGTTAATCTTGGTCTGTGGGGAGAAGAGTCTGTGCAGTCACAGCTCCTATCCAGCCGTACACATCTACACAAAGATCACACAGGGCATGGTGGAAAAAGGGTTACACCAGAGACACGCAACGGGGTGCTGAGTGAAAAAATCAACGAACTTCAACAGGTGTACTAGAAGACCAGGGAGATGAATAGCTGTTCTGGTTCGGCCCCACAGACATGCGACTTTTACAATGAGCTGCATACGATTCTACCCACCATTACTCCCAAACATAGCATGAACACCTCCTAGGAGTCTGAGTCCTGGGCCACCTCAGGCCACAACAAGGAGGACATTCAGGACAAGAAAGAGGAGGAGGAGAAGGAGGCGGCAGGAGAGCGGTGGATCCCTTCTCCCCAAGAGCCAGGAGCTGTTTCTAACCCCAGAGCCTAGCGAGTCGCAGGAGAGAATGGCAGCCAAGCATGATGTTGGGGAAGGCATCTCTGTTGAGTACACAATTCCAATCAAACTGTAGGGGTTACATGCTCTTACATTTTATATTTAATCTGAACAAAAAAATGAGGTGCAGTGGGGTGAGGGTGAAGTGAGGAAGTGTTCTGTTTCCTAGTGACCATTCCAGCTACGCAGAGCCTGCTCCCCAGAAAGGTCTGTTTATGTGCATAGGGATGGCCCGGGAATCCTCCATCGAGATCTCTAGGAAACTCATGGAGGTAGTACTCTGCAATCCCTTGCAGAAGATTTCTTGGGAGAGTTGCCTTATTTCTTCCACCACTGTAGGAGAGTTTGCCACACCACTCCAGTATTAACTCTGTTGGCACCATTGCAGTACCTAGCATAGCAGCATAAGGACCAGGTCTGTACCCAGATGCTTGCCGCATCTATTCCCTTGCCATCTCTGTTACCCTCAAGAGACTGATATCACATAGGGTCACCTAGAGGAAATGGGGGAAGTTTTCATTATAAGTGCTCACACCACAAACAACAGAGCATGTGATCCACCCCCACAGTTAATTTCGGGTCCCTCAGCCACACTTTTCTTAATGTGCTATTGCTTGGGATGGCAGGGATCGGCGTCTATTACCAGTAACATTAAGGGAAGGAAGGGTTATCTTCCTGTGTCGTCCCCCCCGACCTGGCATTCCCAAGATGGCAATTCGGAAGGCTTTACACTGGTCCCTGGTCTTAAAATAACATCCATGTTGCTAGGGCAGAGGTTCCCAAAGTGGGCGATACCGCCCTCTGGGGGGCGCTGGAACGATCCAGGGGGGCAGTAGTAGCCTCGGGTGCAATTGGGGGGCGTTGAATAAAAATAAGGGGGCGGTGGAAGCATAAAGAAAGAATATAAGAAAATTTTGAAAAACCGTTCGTACATGTTTCATCTATTGTGTAACATAGAGTTAAAGTTGTAGTGATTACTTTATTTTCCAAATAAATTCACAAATTATAACCGATCAGGTGTCAAGTCCGCCAACAGCTCTTAACAAGCAAGTGCTGGCAGGCGAGCGTGTCGCGCATTGTCCGGAAGTCCAGCATGCATCGGCAGGAATATGTGCGTGTAATGACTTGTTTACAATACAATACTATAAATAGGCGACATGTATGAAATCTAATTTAGATTGTTTCTTAATTGTGTAAAAAGCAGTTAACAATAGTGCAATAAGTATTTAAAATTTTTTATTCATATTCAGTACCTTCGATCTTTACGGATTACGGATCACATACAAAGCAAATTGTATTATTGTTGTTTCAATAAAACAGCAATTTACACGTGAGTATTTTTATACATTTTTTTACATATCTACCGTAGGTTTCTGTGTCTCTAGTGCTTACTAATAATAAAATCGTAGCAGGCTTGTGTCGGTACAGTACTATTTGAAGTGTACAGTCAATATATTTGTCATATTTTTTATTACAATATTAACAAAAACGGGAATGAAATCGTAAAAAAACTGTTAACTATTAACATTTATGTATATCTATCGAATCATCTGTGTTAATTGGTAAATAAGGCGTGTGTTAATAAGGAACAATTATTTAAATAAGGGCAAACTAAATTAAAACTAACTGATTTTTAATTGCATATTGATAATTATTTCTTGATAAATTTAGTTTGATATTTGACAATTTAATATCAAATACATATATCTAATGCTGAGCAAAGAACAAAACCCAGTTTATTAGTTTCATTAGTATTTTAGTTTGGTTGTCTTTTGCCATCTTACGCAAAAACCTCTGTATACCTGATGTCGTGGGCGATATTCTAATAACACATCTTTCTTTACGTAGGTAGGTAGAAACGTAGGACGTAGGTAGAAATATAGATACATAAAAGAACACAAATTTGTCACTGCATCTTTCTGTTTGTTCACTTAAAGAAGGTAGATTTCCAGGGGGGCGCTGAGTAATTTTTTTTCTGAAAAGGGGGCAGTAGGCCAAATAAGTTTGGGAACCTCTGCTCTACACCAATCAATTTAAGCTATGTCCAAGTATGGATCACAGAGGTTTTAAAAGGTTTACTGGGTTTCTGCTACGCCCTTTGAGCTAACAGACGCAAGTCTCTTGACTCAAGCAATTGAGGCTCCTGGATTTAGTTTGAGAAGTACTGAGTTCAAACCATGCTGAAGATGGCACAAACTAGTATGTCATGTTACAGAAAGACAAGAATCTTTCTGGGGTGAGGAGTAGCTGCAACGCTTGAGACTCAGAGAGCCCTCTAGGTGTGGAAGAAATGCTAAATAGTAGTGTTGTGTATTGCAGTTGGAAGGGGACTCAAAGGTAAATAGAAACACCATTTTGTTTAATGGAGGCAGTAGATATCTGAGGATGAAAGTCTCCAGATTGTACCATGACAATTAAAAATCAGGTAGATTATACTGAAGTGATGATTATGTCAGATCTAAAATGAACTGGATTTTACCAATCTTTTTAGCAATGGAAATATTAATAAGTAGACTCCAGATTATTTTTGGTGTGGTGAGAGCAGACTGATTTGATATTTGAATTCTGACATTTGTGACTGCTAACTCCCCCCACTTGTTCACTGGAAGAAGTAGCAACGAGAAGAAGTACATGTCTTCCTCCTGCAGAAAAAAATATTTTTAATATCTTGTAGAGATTGGCAGAATCCAACAACTGGTTGTAATTTTTCATCACAGGAAAAACAGAAAAGAAACAGCCTATTTCCCAGTGGAAGAGGAGGAGATTTTAGGTAATGAAATCAAAGTCTTTGGCCGGTTTGGAAAGTTTGTACTACTTAGGTCTACTTTTAGAAACACTGTTGCCTTAGACATTTTTCTATTCTTTAAGGTCCTAAATGGCACACTCAGGACAGTGCCTGAGACATTTCACCTGAGTGGCAATGAGGAATTTGTTAAATCCAACTGTTAATCCCACATCATAAAGGAAATCACAGAGAACACTAATCAGGTCTAGGGACTGAACCATTCAAAATCTCTCAGCCATTCAAACCCCTAAAAGTTATACACACAGGGCTTTCATGTAATATACCACTGCTGTATTGATTGTAATCCCTTTGGTCATCAAACCACAATTCCTTTTAGATTCACTTCTGGTTTCCAATAACAGATTCTTGAGAGATAAACAACCTCAGGAAAGGGATATCAAAAACTCACAGCATTATCAAGGATTAAGTACCTAGGGTGACCAGACAGCAAGTGTGAAAAATCGGGACGGGAGTGGGGGGTAATAGGAGCGTATGTAAGAAAAAGACCCAAAAATCGGGAGTGTCCCTATAAAATCAGGACATTTGGTCACCCTAAGAGTACCCTATGAGATATAAAATTCTTTGGTCAATCTGTATAATTTATGCATGTTCACAGGTAAAGAGTATTTTGTGTCTAGTCATTCCCACCTATATCTTCATGGATAGGGAAACTGAGCTTTAGCTTATCCCTATGCATAAAGTGACTTCCATGGTTCCCTGGAAAGATCCATTGTGAAACTAAACTGATTAAAGGCTAAGCCTTCAAATCCTCAAGGCAAATTCCCTGGACTGAATTAGGGCACCATGGAGCAGCATATGCTGCTTAACTGCTGGGTGAGATGTTTAAATGTGTGTTTACCCTAATAGTTTGACTTCATACCACATGATATATTGATTAAAAATCAGAATTATATAAAATCAATGTAATGTTTATCATAGGGATTAAAAACTGGCTGAAAGGTTTCAAAAATGTATTTATTAACAGAAAATCATCAAATGAGGGTGGTTTTTTAGTGGGATCTTGCAATGATCTATTTTTGACTTATCTTTATCAATGATCAGGAAAGAGATTACAAAATCTAGGACAGTAAAATTGGCAGATGACAAACTGGTAAAGTGGTAAATGATGGGGACAGGTCACTTATATAGACTAAACTGTATCACTCGGTAAACTGGAAGCAAACATCCAAGATATGTTTTTAATTCATACATCTAGGAACAAAGAATGTAGACATTCTTATAGGATCAGGGACTGAATCCTGGAAAGCAGAAATTCTGAAAACACCTAACAGGTCATGGTGGATAACCAAAAAAGCTCCCATTGAAATATTGTGGGTAAGAGGGATAAACACAATTTTTGGATGCATTAACAGGGAAATATCAAGTGGTAAAAACACTATTACCAGCATTGAACAGACCACTACTGGAATACTGTGGCTAGTTATGGTGTCCACACTGGTGGGACAAGGAGGAGAGGATGTTGAAAAATTGAAGAGAGTTCAGAAAAGAGGTACAAGAACGATTTGTTGTCTGAAAAATTGCCTTACCATGAGAGACTTAAGAAGCTCAAGCTATTTAGCTAAACAAAGAGAAAGTTAAGAGATGACCTGATTATGGTCTTTAAGTACCTACACAGAGAGAAGATTTTATACAAATCTATTCAATCTAGCAGACAAATGTACAATAAGATCCAGTGCTGAAAGCTGAAGCTATATAAACTCAGATCAGAAATATGGTGCACACTTAACAATACAGGATAATTAGCCGTTGGAACAATTTACCAAGGGTTGCGGTGAACTCTCTATTGCTTCAGGTCTTCAATAGATGTCTTTCTAAAAGATATACTGTGGTTCAACCAACATTATGGACTGTTGTAGAAAACAGATGTTCATAGATTTTTAAGGCCAGAAGGGACTCATATGAATAGAAAACTATACAAAGTAATAGGCCCCATTTTTGCCAGGAGAGCCAGAGCTGGCTGAATCTCTGGGTGTGCATGAAGCCCCTTTGATTTCAGTAGAGATCCACTTTTCAAAGAGAAGTACATTGATGGAGGCCTTCTAGACTACCAAGATTGAGTAATCATAACAAGATGTCCTTTTTCTTCCATGATGTCTTGCTGATTAATAACGACGTCAAGTTACTTTAAAAAAAAAAAAAAAAAAAAACTTATGGGGAAAAAACTTTAAATAACAGTACAGTTTTGAGGTATACATTTTTCTTACTAGATCATGTGGTTTATATCTTCAGATACAGTAATTAGAAGATTAAATAGTAACAAATATGTCTTAAATAGTGATATAGCTTAACTATGCAATTATCACCTCCTTCTACACAATTTCTTGTCAAAAATTAAAAAAAAAAAAAAATTGGGGTGTTTTTTCCCTAAATCAGTAACTGAACAAGCTCATGTTGTAACCAGGGAAAAATACAAGAGGAATTCAAACACACAGCTACCCTCTCCCCCATTCCACGCTGAAAAACATCTGGATTCTATTAAAAACTGTCAAGCAAGTAACATGGTGAATAGAGGAAAGTAATACAAGAAAAAGGAATCAGCACAATTTTCCACACTGTTCAGTTTTAAGAGTTTTCAGCATGGTCTATGAAGTTTGTATGGAACACTGTTTTTAAAATAATCTTTGCAATTATTTAGGCAGATCACTTTCCTCCCTTCAATACCATACTCTATTGAAAAAAAGAAAATCCTTCTTTCCCTAGAATATCACAATGTGATAGCTAAGACAGACTGTGCCAAACAGCCATTCAATAAGAAACCTTTGGGCACCTATGGGTTTGCATGGATTGATTTTGCACAGTGATTCACAAACTAATTTGATTATGCCCCCCCTTTTTTGTTCCGGAAACACTTAACGCCCCCCCCCGCCACACAAGTACATCTACTGATAAAAAAAATCAACATGCAACTCTCTCTAAATATTAAAAACAGTAAGGCATTATTCAAACAGACAACGATCAACTGTAATAAGAGCAAAAGCAAAACTGCTACTGCAGTTGATACTTACAATTGAATGTGCACACCACATTGTAGCAAATGGATTAACAGACAGATTGCAACGATTTTGTATAATGCTGTGTGAGCTTGACAGAAATCTATCAAAATGCACAGCACCATCTGAGGACCTGATGCATCTAGAGGAATCATCTTTGTCAGTTATTCATTGCTGGGGTAAAATGTGTGCAGCAAGTTTTTTTTCCCCCCTCCAAAGCTTGTCATGCCCCCCAAAATACATTCTGCACCCCCCCACACACACACCTCCCAGAGGGCTTGCCCCCTAGTTGGAGAACCTCTGATTTAGGAGAACATACAAATGGAAAAGAAAAAACGGTTACTTACCTGAACAGTAACTGTTCTTCCAGATGTGTTGTGAACATATATATTCTACTGTAGGCCCAATACACTCAACATGGAGATTTCTGCTAGCAGTACCACTATGCGGTACATGCCCCCCATGCCATTGTTGTGCAGGAGCTGAGGGCATAAAATTCGCAAATCTGCCTCCTCCCTCTCCCTCTCCATTCCTCTGTACCACTATGTATCTAATGAAGTGGTGGGGGGGAAAAAAAGATAGAAAAGCCATCCACTGGTAGATGTACTGCAGAGATGGAAGCCAAGTAGACTCTCACTGAAGTAACTGAAAGGCGGGAGAATTTCCGATACAATAAGTAGTCCAGTATGTGTCTAAACTCCATGTGATTTGGTGATAATTGATAAGGTTCTTAATCTGGCTGAAACCTTTTCAATTTTGCTCTATATGTGGTTCTAGTGGAATCCTGCCTGCTGTTTACCAAGATGATCACTTGAGCTCAATCTCTCGTGAGTACTTGACCAAAGATCATCCATGCGGTGAGATGGAAAGCTTGGAGGTTGGGATACAGAGACTTATCATGGTTTTGAGGCAGGAGAGATCCTCAACTATGTGTAAAATTACGGGAGACTGGATGAACCAGTACTATCTTGGCACCATAAGGATTAAGGTTACCTTCTCCCTTTTCAGTTTCCTGAGCACTCTTGGAATTAGAGGGACTGAAGGGAACACACAGAGCAGATGGTTTGACCAGGGAAAAAGAAAGGCATTTGTTGCAAAACCTGGCCTGTGACCAGCCCTGGAGCAAAACCTCCTGCATTTGTTGTTCAGGTTGGTTGCATATAAGTGGAGTACTACCATCCTTCCTAATTGACCTGCTCAAGCTAGCGGCCACTCAGGGAATCTGCAATGGTGTTCCTTATCCCTGGAAAGTGAAAGGCTTTTAGAAAGCCATTGTTTCTAATACAGAGATTTCCCAGGTGGGACACTTCTTGTCACAGCTGAAACAATCTTACACTTGAATGCTGAGATAAAACACAGCAGTGATTTTGTCTGTGAGAACATGAACAACTTGTTCATGCCCACCATGAGGAACCATCTCGCAGGCCCAGCAAATAATAACTCAAATCTCCAACACATTTACATGGAGCAAAACTTCCTGAGGGGACCAAAGAGCTTGTGCCTAAAGTTGACTAAGATTGGCTCCCAACCCTTTGATGGATGTTTCTGTTACAAGAGACATATCCGGTTCTGAAACAGAAAGGGAACCTTTTTGCATACATTCACAGGGT
The DNA here is from genome assembly GCF_013100865.1 of Trachemys scripta elegans. NCBI lineage: Eukaryota > Metazoa > Chordata > Testudines > Emydidae > Trachemys > Trachemys scripta. Next base: position 73,685,820 of record NC_048304.1, read on the forward strand.
TCGACCGCCAGCCCAAGGGCCAAAGCATTCTTGCAAGTACACAAATCAGTACACCCAATCAATGCCTACTCAGTCAATATACTGAGTGGAGCCAGGCCTGCAAACAGCAGAGGTTATTTAGGTGGCATACGGAGTCACATATGCACACAATGCCATGTGATCATGTAGATGCAGACAGAAATGAACTGTTGCCCTTGGGTTGGATTTGAGGCTTTTGGATAGACACACCATGGACTGATGAGTCTGCAGAGAGATAAGCAATTGTGGCACTGATGTCTGCTCCTATGAAGGTTATTTGTTGTGTCAGTTTTTACTTTGATTTGTTCATATTTAATTTCAGGCCCAGACAAGAGAAGAGCTGTCTAATGACAAGGATGCTGTTTTGGACTTGGGTGTTTGATTTTCCCTGAACTAGCCAATCATCCAGGTAAAGAAATATCTGGATGCCATCATAGCACAAATGTGCTGCTACTATGAACGTGCATTTGGTGACTGCTCACAGGGCTGATGATCATCCCAAGGGAACCAATGTGTACTGGTAGTGAATGAATTGAAAGTATTTCCTGTGCCCAGAATATCTTGCCATGTGGAAATAAGAATCCTGCAGATAGAGGGTGACATATCAATCTCCAATCTCTAGGGAAGGGATAATGGACGCAATCATTTTAGTTTTCTGAGGTGTTGAATAGGATGAAGACCACCAGTTTTCTAGGGTAATAGGAAATACTGGGAATAGAAACCTCTCTCTCTCTCTCTCTCTCCGTGTGTTGGCAGGAAACTGCCTCTATTGCTGCCAATTCCAACAGACTCATTTCCTCAAGCAATAGTCTCATGAAAGGGGTTGCTGAAAAGGGAAAGGGAAGGGAGGCAAACTAGATGCCGTATCCCTCCTTTACAGTGCTGAGTACCCATTTTGACCATTGAAATCTCTTTCCAAGCATGATAAGAGAGATAGGGACTTCTCAAAAGGAGGGAGGTGAGATGTGGTTGGTGTGCTGTCCTCAAATCCAACAGTCTAAAATGACTGCTTCAAAGCTGAAGAGGTCTGGTGAGAATGGACTGCTGTGGATGATGCCAACTGGTGATGTTTACAAAGCTTAGACCGTCTTTTGGCAGTGTCAAGTGTCTTCTGCTGAGAAGTTCTGTAGTACAATTGGGATTTAAACCATTTCCTCTGTTACTGGGGTGTGGACCGCTAGCGAACGGTGAATCACATGAGAGCCTTTTAAAGTGTGCATGGCCACATACATTTTCTAAGGACCTGGAAGCCTTAAAGAGTCAATCCTCAGTTGTATTTTGTAGCTCTCACAGGAAGCCAAAGGCTTATAGCAAAGAAGAGCTTCTCATGGAGATGGCAGTAACTATGGAGTGTGAGGCGATGTCGGTGGCATTGACCACCACTCAGACTGATGTTTGAGCACAAAGGCATTCTTAACGAAGTTATTGATAAGAACTATTCTTTGTACTCTTAAGGCAATTGTGTTGGCAAATTTGGAAACTGGTGCCCAACTAATAAAAGTGTTTTTAGATAACAGTGCCTGATAATTAGCCACCCTCATCTGAAGGCTAACATTGGAATAAAGCCTACCTGCCATATAAATCTCTCAAACTCCTTGTCCTGTGGAGTGGCCACAACACTCAGTAGCAGCCATAACCACCAGGGAGTCTAGAATCAGCTGGGTACAGAAACAATAGAAGTTTTGCTAAGGAACGTGGTAGCATCTGTCTGCCCATTTGGCAGTATGTGGAATGAAGGCTGGAGTCTGCCAGAGGATTCTGGCCAGTTCAAGCAAAGCCTCATTATTGGGAAAGGCAACCCTTCCCAGGCAGGGGTCTGTGTATAGGGTATCCAAAAGTTTGTGTAGGTTATCTTCTAAAGGTGCTGCCTGCACTCCTAGGGGAGAGGGAGAGATTGATTCCAGGATGATGGCCTCATCCAGACACCCTGATGAGGTTTAAGGAGGAACATCTAGGGTTTCCTTTCCATTATCTACCCTTCCTTAATAGGTTCCAAGAGAAGACACTGAGGGATCATAAAAGGGACTTCTCTGGTGGTTTCTAGTATGGAAGAAGGGGTCTTTCCCCTAGAATGGGGCTTCAATGGAGGTCTAGACTCCTTTAGAGCAGTCCAAGATGCCCAATAAGGCCAAGGGCAGTAGTCCAGTCTTTGAACTGCCCATGGTGATGGGCACCATACTGGAGCTTCCTTATAAGAATGCCAGTCTTGACCCTTAAGTTTACTATTCCTAGAATGAGATCTATACGGTGACACAAAAGACCTCAATGAACATATTGATCCTTTGTGGTCCAAATCCAAAGAAGAGATGTAGTGGTCTTAGATAAAAGGAGGGGCAATCCCCATCGGTTTTCAAGGAGGTCTTGGTATTAGAGATGCCTGGTGTTGACCTAATAGCATCAACAGAGCAGCAGCACCTAAAGGGACCAATTTGAGTGCAAGAGGCAGTCAGAACACCAAAGAGTAATTCAGATCCAATGAAGGGGGCAGAAACAAATAAGTCAGAGAAAGAAATGGAACCATGCCGATAAATGACAAACGATGCCAACAATGCAGACCCTGGACAGTGCAACGGTGGAGAGTCCAGTCATGGAAGGGCACAAGAGGTCCTTTGCTGCAAGGAAGGCTTACAGAATCAATGGCACCGAAATTGGAGGTAAGCATTAAATTGTCTGCGCTGGCAGTGCCAACGGTGCCAGAGAAGAGGAACCTAGTAATAGTGAAGACGCTGGTGCTGATGGTCCAGGAAGAGTCTAAGTCATCACTGTCGCCTTAGACAGCGCAAGTGAGTATCCATACCTGGGACTAGAACTTGACTCAGCACCAGAGGACTTTCTAAAAGCTTTCCTATGATGCGAAGAGTGGGATATTGATCACCTCTCTGAGTCAGATGAGTGTTTTGAGGAAACTACCAGCGATGATGAAGAATAGTGTTTTTCCTCCAAATTTGTACTTAGAATCTGGAGCAGCTAGAGGGGCACTCCTCATTGATGCAGAATCAGTGCTCTCACGATCAGGGTCCGGTTCCGAAGAGGAACACATTGCCTCTGCCATAGAATAGACTTGGAGGCCGAAATCCCTCCGTTTCTTAGCTCGGATGGGGAAGAGGGTACAAATAGGGCATTTGTTCCTCACATGTCCCTCAATAAGGCATTAAAGCTGCTTAATTTATTTGTGAAAAGGATAATAATGGTCCTGCACATGGCACAGTGCTTAAGCCCTGGGGATTTTTTCATCCTAAATACCCAGTTTCTTGAAATTATAGAAACTAAACTAACTATATTAGCTTATACTACAACTAAACTAACTATATACAACTATACATTTTTTGAAAATCTGGCAAACCAAGGCTAAAAAGTGACAGAGAACTCCAACTCTTGCCATGGGCAGTCAGAAGGAATTGAGAGAGAGAGGGCAAACACCCTTTTAATACACCCAGCTTCACCCTTTTAATGCCCCCAGCTTGGCGCATGAGGACAGCAGGAGTGCACGTGCCATCTACTGGTACTTCTGGCAGAAGTCTCCAACTTGAGGGCATTGGGTACACATATATTGACTGTGCACAATCACTGAACAAATTTGGTCTTATCAGAAAAAAAATAAAAAAAATCTACATAACTGCTGCACCTCCACAAGTGATTCTGACAGACTAATCCACTATTAGGATTTAACACTGTTTTCTGCAGAACAACCTATTCCCAAACTACTGATAAACTACTGATCTGATAGCAAACAATTAAATATACACAGGAAGAAACAACACATAGCCGCCTAGATAAAGCTTGCAGTCTTCAGATAGTCAAACTTACTGATTAGACAAAACCGATTTTTTCTTTTAGTCTGCACGAAATAGCATATTGTATATTTTCTATATAATCAGTACTCAAACATTTAGATAGAAATGTTTTGGGGCAAAAAAACTAAGATTATTAGTCCTGGCATACTCTGTGACAAAATGCAACTTTTAAGGGCTCACCTGCATTTACTTCGTAGTGGAAAGCAAACATGTGTACCATTTTTCATATGACTGACACTTCTCACTGTCTGTTCCTTGGGGCAAATTGCTGCCATGCTTTAACCCTAAAGTTAAGAGTGATCCTGCACCAAGTAGGCCACCTTGATGTAGAAGCATATCATATCCACTTCACTATCACAGAACGGAAAGCCATCCAACTTTCCTTGGGTCCCAGTGGAGGCAAGAATTTCAGGGCCTTGATAACATACAGGGAGAGTCATGTTCTCCTGCTGAAGAGCGGTTTGGGACAAAAGGTAGATGGCTAATCATCAGATTCCTGTGAAAGGAATTTAATGTTATGGACAGTGCTCAAATTCACTTGTACCTGTGGACAATGGAGGAGAAGCCAGATGACAGGGTACTACCCTCACTGATTCTATGAGCAGAGGTTAAGGACACAAAAAAGTGTCTCGAAAGTTAACTAGCAAAGAGGGCGAAAATTAAGTTTTAATTTTATAAAATATTACAAATTAAAAGTCTCATCCTCCATGTTTTTCTTCTGAAAAACAATGGACACCAGGTAAATTTCTAACACCAAAGACACCACACAGTTAAACATAACTGAGAAGGGAAAGTGATTTTATTCAGACTGTTCTAATACCTGTCTTTTGTTTATTTGTACTTCTAACTTAAAATCATGGAATCAGCAGTTGGGAGAAGGCAGGGAGTTAAAGGTTGAGAAATCTCACAACTAGAGCTGGTCGGGAATTTTCCATGCAGTTCACACTAACAGCAGGAGTTTTTCCGTCTGTGTAGGATTTGTTGAAACTGAAACTGTTAGCAGGAACATACTTGGATTGATAAAAGTTTAATCAAAAATGTTCTTCGGGTCCAGGAAGGAATTTCTGGTCAAAACAATCAAGATAGACACATTCCAGAACAGTAATAGCTAGGTGTTTAGGGCACTCACCTGGTGCGAGGAGGGAGACGTGGGTTCAAATTCATGCTCTGCTCAATTTGGAGTAAGGACTTGAACCCAGATCTCCCACATTCCAGGTGGGAAACCTAATTACTGGGCTACTGGCTATTCCTCTCTATCTAGTTTCACACATGTACATGCCTGCCTATGAAAGGAACAGGAATTTTTTTTTTTTTTTCTCAAATTCTTGAAAATATTAGCAGGACAGGAAAACCATTTCCCACCAAGCATTACTCAATATACAATACACCCAAGTCCCCCAACAAAGCCAAGAAAGAGTAACCTTGATATTTTAAAATTAAAACAAATAAAAAAATAAATAAAATAAACAAACCACAGAAGTTGAATTCTCATAGGCCCTTCCTAATAAATCATAAAGCACCAAAAAAACTGCCAACACCCTCTCTCCTATCTGAAGAACTGAAAAAATGGAGTTCCATATTTATTGGTTTACAATACTTGAAGTGTACTCTTTTACCAGAAAAACAGACTTTTTTTTAAATACCTGCCAACTCTGCAAATTCAACCCTGGATAAGAGTCAGGATGGGTTACTACCTATTACTAGTGATCAAGTATCGGGGGGTAGCCGTGTTAGTCTGCATCTACAAAAACAACAAGGAGTCTGGTGGCACCTTAAAGACTAACAGATTTATTTGGGCATAAGCTTTTGTGAGTAAAAACCTCACTTCTTCGGATGCATTCACTCTATGCATCTGAAGAAGTGAGGTTTTTACTCACGAAAGCTTATGCCCAAATAAATCTGTTAGTCTTTAAGGTGCCACCAGACTCCTTGTTATTACTAGTGATGATGTACATAAGTCTCCAAGAGGGCTTATGGCTCCAGTTACACCCATGCAGTCCCACTGCCTTCAGAGGGTTTGCAAAAGTGAAAGTATTTTCAACATAGTAAACATTTTTTCCTAATGTACAAGGAAGAATAGAGACTAGCTGCTTTTAGCTATGCTGACTCTACAGAGGCTGAAGAGTTATTAAAGCAAGAAGTGACTGAATATGCTCAAGCAGTAGATCTGCTGAATAAAACAATGTCTTTTTTATGAAGTCACTTTTCACAGAAGAACCACACTTAAATCAAAACCCTGAAGAGTAACACGGAATGGAGAGATTCAAAGGGAGCAAATCTAAGCAGAATCAGATAAGAACAGGTTTATGCCTAATATTTGGGGGTTTGTTTTGTTTTTAAACAACCTGAAAAAACTGAAATAACGAGGAGTCCTTGTGGCACCTTAGAGATGAACAAATTTATTTGGGCATAAGCTTTCGTGGGCTAAAACCCACTTCATCAGATGCATGGAGTGAAAAATACAGTAAGAAGAATATATACTATAGCACATGAAAAGATGTTTGTTGCCTTACCAAGTGGAGGGGGAGGGGACAGTGCAACGAACCAATTCAATTAAGGTGGAAATGGCCTATTCTCAACAGTTGACAAGAAGGGGTGAATACGAAGGGAGGGAAAATTACTTTTGTAGTGCTAACGATGCCAATGCAATCAAGGTAGCCCATTTCCAGCAGCTGACAAGAAGGTGTGAGTATCAGCAGAGGGAAAATTACTTTTTGTAGTGACACATCCACTCCCAGGCTTTATTCAGGCCTAATTTGATGGTGTTCAGTTTGCAAATTAATTCCAGTTCTGCAGTTTCTCGTTGGAGTCTGTTTTTGAAGTTTTTTTGTTGAAAAATTGCCACTTTTAAGTCTGTTATTGAGTGTCCAGGGAGACTGAAGTGTTCTCCTACTGGTTTTTGAATGTTACAATTCTTCGTGTCTGATTTGTGTCCATTTACAGGTGAGTCGCATCATACGCGCATTTAACTTACGCGAATTCAACTATAAGCGCTCGGCAAAAAAAAAAAGAAAAACAACAAGATACCTGTAAATAGTGCGGGCGATTCCATCCAATGAGCGTATGCCCCGGAGTGAGCGTGAGATGGGAGACGTGAATCTGCTGTTCCCTCAGTCGGTCTCAGTTCCTGCGTGTCTCTCATAGTGTGAGCATCTCACCACGCTGAGTGTGATTCTAGTGTTTAAAGATACATATTTTTCGTACAACATGGTCCCTAAATGCAAGCCAACTACTTCATCTGGTGCTCAACCGAAGAAACAGCGAGCTGTTCCAACGCTGAAGGGAAAACTGGCTGTGTTGGACTTATTGAGAGACAGTATGTCGGTCTCCAATGTGGCGCGTAAATATGGCCGCAATGAATCTAGTATCCGTGCCATCAAGATCCGAGAGAGAGAGAAATTCGTCAAGCCATGGCATCAAGTGCTCCAATAACTGCTAAGGTGACGAGCCAGGTGCATAAAACTTTAGTGAAGACTGAAAAGGCATTAAGATATATAGGCTGAAAGATATGAACCGTAAACATGTGCCTATCAATGGCACCACGTTGCGAGAAAAGGCTCTTAGCCTCTACGCGCTGTTCAAACCTCAGCCTTCTGATGAGAAGGAATTCAATGCCAGCCAAGGTTGGCTTAACAATTTTAGGAACCGCTTCAACCTCAAAAACATGCAGACTACTGGTGAAGCTGCATCTGCCAATGAAGAGGCAGCAAAAGCCTACCCCGAACAATTAAAGAAAATCATAGCAGAAAAGGGCTATCTTCCGGAACAAATTTTTTAATGCTGACGAGACTGGGCTCTTCTGGAAAAAAATGCCCAACCGCACTTACATTTCGAAATCAGAACAAGCCCCTGGCTTCAAAGCAGCTAAAGACCATGTGACTGTGTTGTTTTGTGGCAATGGAGCTGGGCATTTAATAAAGCCGGGCTTGCTCTACAGGGCTGCAAATCCCCGTGCCCTAAAAGGCAAGAACAAAAATCTCCTGCCTGTGTTCTGGCAATCAAATAAAAAGGCTTGGGTGACTGTAATATTATTTCTGGATTGATTCCACAAGTGTTTCATTCCGGAGGTCAAGCGGTACCTCAAAGAGAAAGGACTTGACCTTAAAGTGTTGCTGATCGTAGACAATGCTCCTGGCCACCCGGAGGCACTCCGGTTTGCACATAGCATTGAAGTCGTCTTTCTCCCCCCCAAATACCACCTCCATCCTTCAACCTCTCGACCAAGGCGTGATTCGCTGTTTCAAGGCCACGTACACGAGGCTTACGTTCTCATGGATACGAAGCGCTATGGATGCTGATCCCAATCTTAATGTGATGGAGTGTTGGAAGTCCCTCAACATTGCCGATTACATCACTTCTATTAAACAGGCAATGGATGCAATCAACCCTGAAACAGTCAATGCATGTTGGCGAAACCTATGGAAAGAATGTGTGAATGATTTGTCCATTGACAAAGAAGTGAAACGCATTGTTCAGGTGGCCAGGCAAGTGGGTAGTGATGGCTTGGTCGACATCCTTGAGGAAGAAATTGAAGAATTAATTGAGAGCCATAGAGAAACCTTGACTAACGAAGAGTTAGAGGAACTGATAAACTCGTCTACAGAAGACGAAGATGATGACGACAAACAGGAAGAGCCTGCAAGTTGGAAACTTCATAAATTTGCTGAAATGTTCCAAGCAGCGAAACACTTGAATGATTTAATTTCTGAGTACGATCCCTCTATGGAACGAAGCCTCAAAATCACACGTAGTATTACGGACGATTTGAGTCTGCATCAAGAAATGTTTGAGCAGCTCAAGAGACAACAGCGACAGCTGCTGATCACCATGTTTTTCAAGGAAAAACAACCAGCAGCAGATGAGCCTACGCAATCAACTTCTCGAGCTGAACCAGAGCCAACCACTTCGTCTACGACTCGCTCTCCGTCACCCAAGCCCTCAGTAACCTCTGTCTTCTGGCGGACATCAAGCCCTGATGAACCCCTGTAATTACCCCCGTAATTAAAAATACAGTATTGTAAAATTATATTTTGCATATGTACTCTATTATACACTGTACACTACTGTATACATTATATATATTACTGTACAGGGTTGTACACACAAAACCATGTACAGTATACTATACTTTATGGGCGATTTAAGGGATTTTCAAGGGTAATTTTGACTATACGCGATTTTCACCTTACACGTGGACTTTAGAACCTAACCCCTGTGTAAGATGCGACTCCACTGTATTCTACTCCATAGAGACTGTCTGGTTTGGCCAACGTACATGGCAGAGGGGCACTGCTGGCACATGATGGCATAGGTCTGGATTTCAGGTTGCACCCAATAACTCTATTATGTTCTGTAATATCTCAGTTTCTCTCATAAACCAGGACTATATGTGAAAATTGGAGGAGTACCATTAAAAACCCTAAAATAGATTTTCTCGCATTGATGAAAGATCTAGAAGTGACATGATGCAGCTTCTCATCCTGTCAAATTACCACAACCTCCAAGCCATTTGGTGTGACAAGGACCAGGGAAATTTAATTCATATTGGTCTTTCACAAAACTCAAGAGAGATATGTGGGGGATGGAGAAATTAATTTAGGAAAGGGTCCTTGTCAGAGATCATTCTGTCAGAAGAAGAGTGGATGAACTCAGTGTGTAGCTTTTACAATAATAAAAATTTCAGTAATAAGTTCTTTTTCTGCCCAGTTCAACAGAAATTCTTCACAAGCCAGAAACTTGCTTCTGATTTCTCCTTACTTATTAATACACCAAAGATTAACTATGTTAACTGGTGGGGAGATTTTTTTCAGACACTGAAAAAGCAATGGCAGTTGCATGCTAATTCCCATTATGTGCCTTTGAAAATTTCCTCCTGAGCATATGACAACAGGTTTATAGATTCATAGATTCTAGGACTGGAAGGGACCTCGAGAGGTCATCGAGTCCAGTCCCCTGCCCGCATGGCAGGACCAAATACTGTCTAGACCATCCCTGACAGACATTTATCTAACCTACTCTAAAATATCTCCAGAGACGGAGATTCCACAACCTCCCTAGGCAATTTATTCCAGTGTTTAACCACCCTGACAGTTAGGAACTTTTTCCTAATGTCCAACCTAGACCTCCCTTGCTGCAGTTTAAGTCCATTGCTTCTTGTTCTATCCTTAGAGGCTAAGGTGAACAAGTTTTCTCTGTTGATTGAGAAGATGTTCTTGGAAAGCTAGAAGCATTAAACCTACTATGTGCAAAGTGCTAAAAGGTTGATCTGACTTTCTCTCTCCTGTCAGACCAGATTCTCTGAGCAGATGAGTTGGGGGAAGTGGGTTAGGAGAGCTACTCTGTGCCCAGACAATGGACAAGAGGAAGACCAAAGATTTCTTCCACGAGGACCTTAGGCTGGAAAAAGAGAAATTCTCAGTGTATAAGGAAAGGCTCTTCACAACTGAAGGAGCAGAAAATTTTGGAGAAAGAAAAAAAGGAAAGACACTCAGGAGAGAACTGGCTTCAACAACTCCTCACTGCTACACAAAAGACACAACTGGGACAGTGGAACCTAATTTCTAATTTACATAGGGTGAGCAAAACTCTTCAGTCCAGCCTCCACATTTTGAATGCAAGTGCTCCAAACATAGCAATGGCATCCTGAATAGCAAATGGCCTATTATATAATACATAGAAAAATAATTGCAAAGAACAACTTTCCTCTAATATTCTAGTAGCCCCACATTTCTCCATGCTGTTATTTTACAAAAATGCCCACATTTCTAGAAAGAATGCAAGACTTGTTCCAACTAAATAATTTTAAATCACTTACTAGCTAGCTGACACAGTTTTTATTTTTACTTGAATGTTAAGGGACCCAGCTGTGTTGGAAACAGAAAGTAATTAACATACATTACTCTAATCATTTGATCTCTAACCTAATCCAAAAACTGGAGATAACTGATGATTTATAAAGGATTATTTCCACACAGAGTTTAAAAAAGATTTGGCCATTCCCAATTCAGATATTCTCTTCCATCCCATCTCTATTTTCTTAATATTTAAGAATTGTCGGAGATTTCATTTTCGGGATCAGCTGTTTGTGCCAGACTCTATTAGTTATTCATATAGCACTGTCAGCATACTGAGCTGTCTTAAAAAGGCAGATGCAAGTGCTTTCCAAGCCACTGGAAACAATTGTGAAGCTTGGGTAGTTTATGGAGAATCCAGCCACTATTGGAAACAAAGGTTTTGATCACTATGCCAGTGTGTTATCTGCTTAATGAGTCAGGTCATCTCCTTCATCTGACACAGTGTAATCATTACTGACTGCAAATTCTAATCACAGTTTTTATATCAGTGCGTGCAGCAGCAAATTTTTAAGGATGGTGGATACAAATAAGGAGAGGGGGAGGAAAAGCACTTCTCACATTTTTATTCCTTTTACCCTCTGCAACAATACATCTATTTCCCAGACAGTATTAAAAGAAAAACATAACCAAAATTCAAATAAGTTAACATTATATTACACTTAAATTTGGCCTACTCCCTTTATCAAGAAGGAAAGGCTTATTAACTAGTTTTCATACCAAGTTAAATCAGGAAAAAAATTCTACAAGTACATGTACTTGGCTGCTATCTTCCTGGTCCTTTTCTTTAATAATGCTATAGTTACATGTTACTTCCTATCTCACAGCTCAGCTTTATTTCTGCTTGATTGTAAAGTTAAAATGACAATGTATGGTCCACTACATTTTTATATTTTTAAACAAAGCTAAAAAGTAGTTTTAAGTACTTAACTTCCAGAGTACACCCTGAAAAATTTTTGTGGCTTAAGTTTCATACTTTAAAAAGTTTCCTCCTCTCTTGTTGGGGGGGTGGAGGGGAAACAACGGGTAAACTAATGGAATATAATAAAATATGTACACAGTGCTGTAAAACACACGAAGTAAACAAACTGAAATAATAGAGAAATATTTTCTCTATTCCCAGATGTTACCACGGTATTCACCTTACCTGGCAAAGTATGATAAAGTTCCTTTAAAGTTACAATCATGTATTTATACTTGCGCAGTATGGAAACAATGGCATTTTCAGTATTGTCTTAATTGCAGGATGATATAAAGAGGAGAAGATGAGCTGAAAGAAGACCTGGTTTAAATAAAAATAGCTTTGATATTTAGAAAACAGGGTAAGCAACGAGTGAAATATTAAATGTAAGTGGATTTAGGTTTTGAATTGAGGATATCTGGAGTCTTTCCAAGTGCAATAACTCTGCTTCTGAGGTTTTTTGTTTCTCTGCCAAGTTACAGCTTTAGTTTTTAAAATGGTATAAAAGTAAAATCTGCTGGATTTCAACATTTAAAATAAGATTTTTGTTTTTGGTTTTTTGGGGTATGAGGTTGAGTGAAAATATTCCATACATTTATCTTGGGTAACAGATCCAAGAAACTCCAACTGAATCAATAATCCCTTCTGTAATAAATTATTCATACAGCACTTGGAGACATCCAGAACACCCATTCAGAACCTGGTACAATTTACTATTATTAAGGGAGTGCTATAATTCTCTCCTTTCTTAGATTAAAAAAAACCGAGCATGCATAGACCTATCACCTTCAAAAAATCTTCCTATTAGTTTTAAATTATTTCAATTATGCACTTAGAAATAATTGCTCACTGATAACTAGTTCCACATATAATTGTTTCAAATTTTATCTCCCAAAATGGAGGAAAATTTTCACTTGCAGTTTATTTAGCTAGAAGTTAAACATGTTTTGCTATTTTAAGTCCCACTGAAGGACTTACACATTTACAGAAAATTCATATCACTTCTGAGTTACACAAAATACATTCGGAGTTGCTACTTTCCTGCTAAATTGTTTCCCAAGTTTGTGAACCACTGCTAATTCTAGCACCAACAGAAGAATTAAGGACTTTTAACATTTTTTTAAAAAGAGTCTCTCTATTGTTCCATTGCACTCTATACAAAATTCAACAATTTTTCATATTGTTTTCGTTTCCAGTTCAAATACCGAAATTTCTTTTACTTTGTAACTTAGAATTATATAGTACAAGAAAATGTAAGAGAAAAAAATCAGTTTGTTAAAAGTGACATTGTGAATGCAGAACTAAAGATTTAAAATTAAAAAAGGAGGCTAAAAGGAGGGTTGCCAGGCGCATGGTTTTCAATCAGAATGCCCAGTCAGAAAGGGATCCTGGCGGCTCCAGTCAGCACTGCTGACTGGGCAGTTAAAAGTCTGGTTGGCTGCCCACAGTGGGGGAGGCAGGGAGCCTACCCGGCTTCCATGAAGTTGCCAGCATCTCCCTCTGGCTATTAGGAGCAAAAGTGGCCACAGGGGTGCCGCGCGCTGCCCCAACCCTGAGCTCCCATTGGCCAGGAACCGCGGCCAATGAAACCTGTGGGGGCGGCGCCCTTAGGCAGGGACAGCACACAGAGCCACCTGGCTACCCCTGCGCCTAGGAGCCAGAGGGAGATGTCACCACTTCCGAAAGCCGCCCAAGGTAAGCGCCGCCCGGAGCCCGCACCCCAAACCCCCTCCTGTACACCACCCCCCTGCCCAGCTCTGAGCCCCCTCCCGCATTCCAAATCCCTTGGCCCCAGCCTGGAGCTCCCTCCTGCACCCCAAACCAATCTCCAGCCCCACCCCAGAGCTTGCACCCCCAGCCAGAACCTGTACCCCCTCCCATACCTTAACCTCCTGCCCCAGCCTGGAGCCCCCACCCACACCTTGAACCCCTCATTTCTGGCCCCACTCAGAGCCCGCACCCCCAGCTCAGAGCACGGAGCCCCTCCCACACCCCAACCTCCTGCCCCAGCCTAGAGCCCTCTCCTTCACCCCAAACCCCTCATCTCTGGCCCCACCCAAGAGTCCACACCCTGAGACAGAGCCCTCACCCTTTCCCATACCCCGCCCCCCTGCCCCAGGGCGGTGAAAATGAGCGAGTGAGCAAGGGTGGGGGAGAGCGAGCAACGGAGGAAGGGGGGGTGGAGTGAGCAGGGGACGGGGCCTCAGAGAAGGGGTGGGGTAGGGCTTGGCCTCGGGCAGGCGGCAGGGCAAGGGTATTCGGTTTTCTGCAAACAGAAAGTTGGCCACCCTAGCTAGAGGTAGGTTCATACATCCAGATTTAGACATCTAAATAAGTGGCCAGATTTTTCAAAGGTGCTAAGCAACACCCCCAACCGCTCTCACTGGACACCAAATGATTAGGAGATTTGAGGATGACCTGTAGCAGTGAATTGTTCTATTGCTCTCCTGACAGGGGTTCTCTGCAAGAACAGCTTTAAAGAATCAGGACATGTGACAGTGCAGCAGCAAAAGTGGTGTTAGTGGCAGGAAAAGAACTCACAACTCCTAACACCCTCATGTGGACCTTAAGGAAACCAGAGCTCAGGCCACATTACAGTCCATCAAGACTCCAACATATCCCTAATTATGAGTGTCCTGTCTTGAGGAGAGATTCATGTTTCAGAATTGGATACAAACTGATGGATATGTCCACTACCTTTAAAAGAAAAAATGGTCTCAATCTGGCCTCAAAATACTGATAGCGACTCTCTGTTCCAGCCACACGATCTCCTACACCAGCATTTCCTAATGTTGGGGCACGCTCCATTGGAGAGGCACCAACACTAACTGGAGGAGAAGAGGTGTACAGGTAGCAGAGTGGATAAAAATCATTTTACTAAAATTAAAAGCAGATTTTATTATAAAAAAATAAAGCTTTTAAAATTTAAGTTTGCAATTGACAACCTATATTAAGTCCCAAATGTATTATAATCTATAAATTCCTTTAAATACAAAAAATACAATAGTAAGCAATATATATTTGTGGCCAAGTTTTAAAGAAAGTCAAAATGCTCAACTGATGGAAGGCACTGGCTAAGCACCTGGAATTTGCTTAAGTGCTAAATCAGCTTTTGACAGCAGTAGTCTCTCTTCTGTAAGTGCAGAGAGAATATTTTCTTCATTTCAGTTTATTCAACTAGCTCAGTTCAATGACTAGTTCATTCAAAGGTAAGAAATCAATTGGGATTTGAAAAAAAGCTGGAAAGCTTGTTTTTCCTCTTCCAATCTATGAATAAAAACAGTGTGTGAGCGGATGAGATCTTCTAGCTATAAAATTCTGAAGAGCATAGTGACCAGAAATAATCAGTTCAATTCACTAACTAGAGATAACCTTCCTTTGTTTAATACATCAGTTTTAAATGCAAAACATATTCTGATAAGAACAAAAGCTTAGCAAAAAGTTTATGTATCCAACATATTTTAGGCTATTTTAATTAATAAAATTAAAATACTTTTTTTAATTTTAATTTAAATTTCTGTCCAAATACAAGTTGACACAAATTACAAAGTGATTCTTTCTTTTACTTGTGAATAAAATATCTCATTCATCATTTTCTAACATAATAAAAAATGTAAAAATTAAGAATCTGCATACATTTAAGTTAAGATATTTAATTGCTTAAGTAAATGTATATAGATGTAGTGTATTCTCCTGAATAGCAAAAAGAATCACCAAATTTAGTGAAAATGTTATAATTAGTTGCAAATAAACATGTTTTAATGGTTACCAACCACTGGCACTCAACCTTTCTTGAGGAAAATAAAGTATAAATGCAAAAACACAATTAAAATCAAGGATTCCTGTGTGTTCATTGAAATCATGATTAAAAATCTGTGATTTACATCACTCCACCTGGGAGGTAAACCGCCAACGTTATTCTCTAGAGTCTCCGCTATCATTTTTAAATCATCTGTTATGGTTAAAAAGAAAACCTTCAAAATATGGAGTAGCCAGTGTTGAGATGCCTTTGCAGACAGTACGAATAATAGCTCTGAGGTGTCAACTACCACATTCATTTCTATGGGCATGTCTAGAGATTAAAAAGTGCAGTAGGGCCACTTTGGCGCTTCAATGAAGACACTACCTAAGCCAAGAGGAGGGCTTTTCCTATCGGCTTGGTTAATCACCTCCTCGAGGTGTAGCTAGAATGACAGAAGAATTCTCCTGTCGAAAACTGTATGTGCCTTTTCATACCCCTGAGCAGCGGAGTTATACGGACCTAATTTCCTAGTGTAGACCAGGCCTGTGGGCACTGTTTTAATGTCAACATTGTTAGCTATTTCACTGCTCAACAATGCACTTAAAGGAGGGAGTATCATAATGTGAATATCTATGCAAGTGTTCTCTGGGGTGAGAATGAGCGGGGGAAAGGAAGAGGTGGGCCAAAGATGTATACATTGTGTAGGTCTTTAAATATGGTAGGATTTCTGGGGGAAGTGATTAGTTTCATTTTCCTGAAGGAGGGGCTCAACTTTCAGAAGCTTGGAAAACTCTCTTCTGTAGCCACAGCACTGGGGAGGTCATGGCTAGAGATGTGATCCAGATCATTGTAGTTGGAGAATCTCATCTCAGTGCCTAATCCAGTGCATGTCTACACTACAGACTCTACAGCACCATAGCTATGGTGATGCTGCTGTGCCACTGTCACACCATATGTACAGATTTCCTACATGGACAGAAGTTTTTCCACTGATGCAGTTAACCCATCTCTGCGAGAGGCAGTAGCTAGGTTCATGGAAGAATTATCTATACAAGGGGTCAGGCCAACCTAACTATGGTGCAAATTTTTTCACAGCACTGAGCACCATAGCTAGGTCAATCTAATTTTTAAGTATAGATCAGAGCCCAGAAAAGGGGTCAGTTATGTGAGATGACTTGTCTGTGGCTACAAAAGCTCAACAGAAGCCATCTAACAGCTCCTTGGGAAACAGGCTGGACAAACTGAAGTTTGAAGCAAAAACTTTGAGGATTCACAGGATCTTTATTGGTAGTCTTCGATCTTACTATCCTTGGGGTCCTTCAAAGCTGCTCCTCCTACTGGAATCATTCTTTGGCATCTCCTTTAAGGCTCTGCATAAGAATCAGAAGCTCTGATGGGTTTAAGAGTTTTATGTCTCTATTAAGGTTGCCTTTTTTTCCTGGGAGTCTACTGCTGCTGTCAAATTAAACTGATTTATTTAAGGAACAAAGTGTCCAGCTTTAATTTTGGGGATGGGGGAGGCTGCCCTTCATTATCTGTTGTGGGGGTCAGCATTATTGACTGGGCGTATTTTGTGAGGGCAGCATTAATTGATTTGGTGTTTTGGTAGGTGGGCTGGAATTAATGTGATTGTAGAGTTCAGCCAGTGGCAGAGTCCAAGTGGTTCTGGGTATCCAACAAAAAGGAGAGCAGCCAAGAGGGGATAAGGTTCTGGTATCAGTCCAATTTGGCTTGGCAGGTTAGTTCTTAGTTCCCACTGGTAGATGTTTCCCTTGCCTCCCCCCCCCCCCCCCACCCCCGCTCTAGTCACTGATTTGAACTGCACTGGAAAAAACCCGATGCCTCAAGATACCTATATGGTTGAGCAGAAACCTTAGTTTCCTTTTAAATATCACTGAGTAGCGGCTGCATTTCAGAATAAAAATACACAACCAGCCTTGGGCACTTTTTGAAATGCAGTATGGAGCACAACTGGCTGTGCAGAGAGAAGAGGAGGAATATAGTCAACTTGCAGACAAGGTGAGCAAGTCATGTATTTCTTCTACTATTCAGAGGTCTTTACAAAGAAACTGAAATAGAAAGCCAGTTTTCATTGGCAGTCTCTGATCAGACATGCTGATCACAGTATAGCTAGGAAATTTAAGTTCTGATTTGCGACTGATGCAGTGCGCAGTAAGAAATTAAATTTTCACTTGTCCATACTAGCTTTTTGGTTATTGAGGATGATGCAATGTGCAATAATGCTTTGTTGGAGAGGATGAAGTAGGAAGACAAAAGAGTAAAGACTTGATTCAGTGGATTAGTATCAGTGAATCAGTTTGGTCCTTTGGAACGGGAGCATTTTATGGATTAAGCTCTAGCAACTCCTGGATAAAGCAGTTTTCTCAGGAGAAAGTATTCTCAGGTAATCCCCTCTGACTAATTCAACTAATAACTGTAGAGTGAATTGCTACTCATCACTGGGATAAAGTAATTTCACCTCTTTTGCTACAAGTAAATCATACATCATGAACTTAAAAAAAATCCCACTGCCTAAAAGTTGTGCCTAGCATATAAATAATTAACAGAACTATAACTGAATGATGAGAAAAATAATTTTCTATTTTCTCAGTTGGTTCATGTTGTGGATTTTACTGTGCTGTGTGTACATTCTGTCATTTAGGCTACAGCCCAGTAATGAGATCCATTAGAAAGGACTATTGTGCAGAGTCCTATAAGGTTCAATGGGACACCATACAAGTACAGGGGTGCATGACAGCAAACCCTGATGCAGGGCAGGAGCTATAATATATCTTGGTTTTGTGGGTCTCTCATACAACAGCAAGGTAGAGAAAGACAGCTTAAAAGATAGGAAAATGTGATTGGCAGGGTGACTTGGAAGCATGTGTATTACCCACAATTAGTTTTAACTTTTTTTTTTAAATTGAGTAGGTTTCAAATTAATGTCTTCCCATAAGACCATGACCCTGCAAATTCTTACTCGTGTAAATAGTCCAATTTAAGTCAACTGGATTACTTATGATGGTAAATTTATGCTGGTGTTTAAGAGTTCCAGAATCGAGGCCTAAGTTAGTCCTTCCTATTTCCATACAGCACAGTGTTCCCAATTCAACGTGAGACTTCTTAAGCGCACATATAAGAAATCGTATCGATATATTTTTGCATGTAGATTTTTGGAGCACAGTCTTTTTGACATATGGGCATGTACACCTCTATCCCGATAGAACACGAATTTGGCTACAACGCGGTAAAGCAGCGCTCCGGGGGGATGGAGGGACTGTGCACTCTAGTGGATCAAAGCAATATAACGCGGTTTCACCTATAACACGGTAAGATTTTTTGGCTCCCGAGGACAGCGTTATATCGGGGTAGAGGTGTATTTAGTTCCTAGCAGGCCCAATCATTGATGGGAACCTCTAGAGATACTACTGTAATGCAAATATCAAATAATGATGAATATTTAAAAATAATGTATTTTCAAGTCTGTTATATTTCTAATTGTTATTTGTGATAGGAGTCAGGAAAACACACAAAGTAGCACAATATCTTTCACATATACATACACAAATGCTCTATGTCAATAAGAAACTACTGAAAGGAGTAACAAATTCTAATAATTTAAGTAATTTTGTCTAATTAAAAAAGTGTATTATAGTGAATTATAAAAGGAACATAGGAGAGGGAAATAAACACACACATTTGAGTTAATGAACTTTATAACTCTCCTCAAAAATATGTTATTCTAAGCAAAACAATGTTTCTGACAAAATCTAGTATTTTTAGAACCAAACACAAAATTAAATACTACAGCGACTGAAGAGAGAGATTTTCTGGCATCTAAAAAAATTTATTTCAAGGGCAAGTTCCTTCCCAAATAGTAAGAAGGCCTTTTTAAGTTAATTGGAGTAAAAAGCGATCAGCCAATGTAACTTAAAATCCAAATAAGGTAAAATGTCTCAAACAAATTACAAAAAGTTGTGCCTTTGTTACATCTACAGAGGTTGGAATAGCCATAATGTCAAGTAACCGTGCGTAAAAATATCTGGGGAAAAACACTGTTTCCCCCTTTTCAGGCCCCTTTTGAAGAAAATCTCTTTGGTGTCTCTCCTCTAAGTGGGGGCAGGGCTAAAGACGACTGGCAATTGCGTATTCTAGCCTCGCCAGCATGTCTCCAGCCCTCAAGTGTAGTGGTAGGCTCTGGAATGCAGAATGAGTAACTTGATCTCTTCCCTTGCCTCCTCCTTCACAGCAACATTTAGAAAGTAATTTAACCTCTTAAAATGGCATCGCAGCACTACATAGCAGGGAGCTATCTATCTATATGTTCTTCTGAAATAAGAACGAAAACCTTTTTTGTTTAAAGATTCACAGGAATTGAGTCTACATTATATTTGGATATGTCCTTTATAGCTGCATATCTAATTATTTACTATTAACATGTCTGCTTGCAAAATAAAAGCCACTGGTTAAAAAACAAAAAAACAAAAAACCCAACAGTTTTACTACAGCTATGGAGGTCTCAGTACTTTGATTCAGCTCCTTGCTGATTTGTAACCCATTTAACTTTTACTAATCTTAGAAATGAAGACAATAGAAGTTACTTAGAAACGTGCAATAAATAAAGGTGGAGAATGTTTCTTTTACATTCAATAATGTGGATTTCAGACCCCAATGATTATGAAATCAAGTTAGAAATCCATTAACCATATCAAAACCATGTCATTTACTCAAGTTAAGAGCATGATATAGTTATAAATCTGACCAATTTTTCAAGCGATAAGTACATCGTTTATTTATTGTACCAGTGTTTTATGTACTCTGGGTTTCAACCCTTTATTACACACATGCACAAAAAAATACCCATCGAAAAATAAAAATTAAAAGGACAGCTTAGATTTACACCAGTCTTATAAAAATTGCACAAATTAGAAGCTTTGTCAATATAACTTTTTTTCACTGATGGCTGTCACCCGAAACTGATTTTATGCAACAAGATTTTTGGAATGTCATCATTCAAAATAAATTTGGTTGAAATTCAGCCACATAGAAAAGGGCTAATACCTTTACCATACTGAAAACAAGTTTCAGTTAATTAAGCAAACAGTAGTTTTGAGACACTAAGATTTAAAAAGTATCGGCCAGTGATCATTCTGATGGTAGAAAGAAGGGTAATTTTAAAAAAACCCCAAAACACTTACTTCAAAAATAATTGCTGGAAAAAAAATCTTTTCTTACAGTACATTTAGAACAATTTTTGCATTTTTAGGTATCATAGGGCTGACTGAAATAAAATGAACGCACTACCATACTAGTACAGATCAGTGGTTTATCTAGTCCAGTATCATGTCTGTCATGTTATTTATTTACTATGTAAAAAACTAGGTTCAGAGAATAAGAATGATCCAGTGCTTAAGACACTAGCCTGGGATGCAGGAACCTCAGTTTCAATTCCCTGCTCCTGTGAGATCCTGAGTTACAGTGGTAGCCCAGACTTTGAGACCCTCCCCGCCCCCATCTCACAGCCTAAACATCTACTCTGCAATTTTACAACTCCACAATCTGAACATTTGGAGCCCAAGTCAGCTGACCTGGCTCAGCAGCACAGACAAACCCCTTAGTGCAACATTTCTCAAATGCGGCCACCAGAGGCTTTTCTTATGGCCACAGCCTCCTGGGATGTGATGGGAGGGATAGGGGCAAAGTAGCTCTCCCTTCTCCTTCCTATTGCTCCTGGATGCACCGCCTTGGTGTTGGTTGCTCGGGCCACCAGCATGGATTGGGCCTTGCCCCCCTCTGGAGACATCTGGGGCACAATGCTGTAAGAACAGGCAGATCTGCGACTTCCCCACGTTCTATGAGGCAGTGGGGCTCAGGCTTCAGCCCTGGGGTGGTGGGTCTGCAGGCTCTGGATACGGGGCTTCGGGCTCCAGCCCCGGGCTCAGACTGCATGGCGGCAGGCCCCAGGCTCCAGCCACATGGCCCGTCCCTGGGTCCTGTCTTCCAATAGGGTGACCAGATCACCCAGGTCATAGCGGGACGCGCCGGGGGCAGGGCAAAACAAACAAACAAACAAAAACTGCGTCAGAGCAAAAAAACAACTCCCCTCCTTCTTCCTCCCTCCGCAAGCACTGGAGGGAAGCCCCGGAGACGCAGGGGGAGCGCGGGGCCGGGGTGAGTGAGAGTCCGGCCTGGCCCCGAGCGCAGGCAGGTCTCAGTCGGGCAAGACCTGGAGGGAGAGTAGGAGGGCGGACCGCGGGGCCAGGCAGCGGCTGTTCTCCCCACTGGGCAGCGGGACTCAGGAGCAGCTGCTGCTGCAGCTCCTACTGCCGCGGCCGGAGGAAGCAGGGGAACGAACGGGGCTGGGCTGCCGATGCCTCCGCCCCGGGACCGCCGTGGGATTGCACCAGCTGGGCAGCCAGCCCAGACGCGAGTGGCCATGGGCTGGGCACAGCGTGCGCGCTGCTGGGTCCCCGCAACAGACCCGGGTTTGGGGGGTTCGGGCCCAAGCGCCAGAGCTGCCGAGCGCCATGGCCGCTTCCTCCATCGCGGCAGTAGGAGCTGCAGCAGCAGCTGCTCCCAAGTCCCGCTGCCCAGGTGGGGAGAACAGCCACCACCTGGCCCCGTGGGCCGCCCTCCTACTCTCCCTCCAGGTACCACCCGACTGAGTCCTGCCTGCGCTCGGGGCCAGGCAGGACTCTCACTCACTCTGGCCCTGTGCTCCCTCTGCATCTCCAGGGCCTCCCTCCAGCACTTGTGGAGGGAGGAGGAATGGTGTGCTTGGGGAAGAGGCGGGGATTTGGGGAGGGAGCCAATGGGGGAAGGAGGGGACGGAGTCAGGGCGGGGGGTGGCGCGAGCCCTTCTGGGCTCCAGAGCCTTTGCTTGTTTGTCCAGTGTCCCAACCTAACATTGGTCGGGACGCAGGACAAACAAGCAAATATCAGGACAGTGCCGATAGAATCGGGACGTCTGGTCACTCTATCCTCCAGTCACGAGGCTTCAGGCTCTGGCAGAAGAGCTTCAGACTCCAGCCCCTCGCTGCTTCCCCCAGTTCTCCACCCCCCATCTCCCCTGACCCGCACTGGCTGCCCTTCCAGGGCTTAATTTGTCCCCAGGCTTGCCAGGGCTGAGTAAGTCAGTATGTTTGTAAATATTACTTTTCACAACAGACTTACTAGCTAGCAATAAATAAATTACAATGATTTGGACATGTATATGTGTATATTTATTTTGTTTTTCTACAGCTAATTAAGTTCACCTCTACCCCCGATATAACGCTGTCCTCGGGAGCCAAAAAATCTTACCACGTTATAGGTGAAACCCCATTATATTGAACTTGCTTTGATCCACCAGAGTGCGCAGCCCCACCCCTTCGGAGCGCTGCTTTACTGCGTTATATCCAAATTCGTGTTATATCAGGTCACGTTATTTCAGGGTAGAGGTGTATTTTAGGAAAAAGTGTGAGAGTGGCCATCAACAAGAGTTGGTGGCCACGTTCTCAGATCACCAAAAATTTTGTTCTGAGAACCCCTGCCTTAGTCTCTCTCTGCATCAGTTCCCCCATCTATGAAGTTATTTATTTGTATTACCACAGTGCCAGTGACCCAAGTTTGTACACACACACACACACACACACACACACACACACACACACACACACCAAAAAGATGATCCTTGCCCGAAGAGCTAATGAGAAAAACATCCTTTATAGGACAAGACAAGTCTTGTGAGGATAAATACACAAGTCCTCAGATACTACAGTAATGGGGGCCCACCTAAGAACCCACAATAGATAAGTTATTATTTCTTTTGATTCATATAGAAATAAAAAGGGTTTTAGTAGATAATACTGGATAATTAAAAATATGCCTCTCAATCACCCAACAACGCACCTTTGCAAAATACTATTATTCCAATAAATATCAGACTTCTTAAAAAGACTCTTGGTAAGATGCTGTATGTGCCTCAATAACCTGCAGCAATGAATTTCACAGCGTATTTATATGTAGGTTTGGCAAAATTCAGTTTTTATTTTTTTATAATTTTGACAGATAATATCCATGTTCATTTTTAAGCATTTAAATTTTGTCTATTTAAATTTTCTCAGTTGCACAAAATTGTAGGTTTTAAGCTTGTTTTTCATTTAAATTTTCAGTTGTGGAAAATTATGGGAGGGGCAGACAACTATTTAATGACAGCAGATGCTAAGATTTAAAAAGTTAAACCTTTACAATTGTTAAAAAACTATCAACCTCATACATCAAAACATACAAAGCATATTACTTAAATCAAACTCAAAATTTCTAGAGCAGATTTTTCTTATTTTGCCTTTCTATAGATTTCTATCATCATCAATGGAAATATCTTTTTGTCAACTTGTGTGTATACGATGAAATCATCATTTACCACTACAAACCTAATCTTTCCAAGCCTAGTTATATGTGCATAGAATTTCTATCTTTTAATAGTGTTTCAGTAACCCCTTGCTCTTTTATTATGGAAAAAGGTACACCAAATAATTTGACTGACCTTGTCCACATCATTCATTATTGAATACACTACTATCTCCTTTTCATATTTCCAAATTGCATAACTATAGGCTTTTTAAGTCTCTCCTCTTACGGAATCCTTCTTATGGCTTTTACATATTCCTTTTTGGAATTAATCTATTTCTGCTTATTTTTTTGACATTAGGTGACCAAAACTGTACATAGTATTCAAGGCGAGGACATAATTTATCTACTGGCACTATATTTTCTGTAGTAATCTGTGTCCCTATATTAATATCAACCTAGGAAAACGGATAAGTATCTAAAAATCCATTATTTTTTTCTTTAAAAAATACTAATTGCATATTCACTTCGGTGGATTAAAATTTATGAAGACTGATTGACATTAATGCACCATATTACCATGCATACCATAATGCATACCTTCTAAAAATATATAAATGTTAATCCATACAACCAGTCTATTAAGTAGGTACAGATCCTGCAGTAACCACCTTCTTCCTCCTAATATAAAATATTTTACTGTGTATTTTTAAACAAAATTCCAGAAGCAAACACCTTATTATGAACTACTTGCCAATTTCAAAAGATTTAATCTCAATAATAAAAACACAGAGTCAATCAGGAATTTTACCTAATATAGTAATTGCATTTCTGTATCTCAATAAATTAATTGAGAACCTATTAGGGATCAAGACTGGTATACCAGGTATATCAAACGAAGGCTCAATCCACCAAGCAATCCAGTTACAGATGGTAATGACTACCTGACACCTGTTCAATGGATTCCGTAAAATGAGTTGGTGGTCTCAGTTCTCTTTTTTTTGGAGGTGTTCACATCACAATACTACCATTGGCATCCTTCTTATAGCTTTGGCAAAGGCCAAAGATTAAATTAACAAAGAACCTCCACTCTCTGATTCCTAGATGTTGTCTCTTGAGTCTAGGGTTAGGTGGAGCAGTGCACGCCACTTCCTTGTGATATACTTGCTCTTTGGACAAGCAAAATAATCTCCACGGCTCTCACTCGAACATCTGTCACAAGGTATTAACTTTAACAATTAAAGAAAATAACAAAACATTGGCAGAGCTATACAAAAAGCACGTAGAGGCTTCAACTGGGTCAGAGACCCCTTGTGCTATAAATAAGACAATCTATACACAATTTACAGAATCTTCTCTGCTAATGCCCTTCTTTTTTCAGAGCAGCAATAAGCAAATATGGCTGTAATGCTTCATGAAACATTCAAGAATGCCTTTTCCTGCTTCAGTGACAATACACATTTAATGTCAGCAACGATTACATTAAATCACTGCAATACGAGTACAGCATGGTCTCTAGCTCTCAGAAGCAGCATTACAAAGGTGGTGATGCTGGAGAAGCACAATAAATAGGCTCATTATGGAGTGCTTTTTGCAGATTTTACTCCAGAAGAACTATCAATTTGTTAGGTTGAATTGCCTCAATCTGGTAGCTGACTTGGGTATTTCCACATTTTGCAAAGTGACGTCAACTTAAAATTAATTTCAACAAATGAATTAAAACTGGTGTCTGGTACTATTAGGGTGACCAGATGTCCTGATTTTATAGGGACAGTCCCGATTTTGGGGGCTTTTTCTTAGATAGGCACCTATTACCCCCCACCCCTTTCCCAATTTTTTACTCTTGCTATCTGGTCACCCTAGGTACTATACACGATCAAAAGCCCTTGTTTACAGTAAAACCCTTGCCAGTTTGTTGTTGTTTTACCTTTGTATATTCCTTTAAAAAAAAAAAAAAAGTTGTTTTGTTTTTCTACCCAGCTGCTGTATGAAAACACAGGGAAAACTGAATGACGAGCTGCACCAGGGGAACAGTGACACTGTTATACACAGAGTGCTCTAAAACTCTAATTTAAAAATCGAAACAATATTTTCTTTAATTTTCTTCAGTTATAGTAATCTTAGGTGCTTTCTTATGCTAACAGCTAAACAACTGACAGACAGATGTGAATTTATCTTAACAGAGTCCCTTTGAACATTTGAGGGGAAAAGATTCATGAGTTTTATAGTTGTAAAAAGTTTAAATGAGTACAATTTTAGGCCATGATGCTGTAAACAATATGCACAATTAGTCCCACTGTCCTATAAGTGATTTCAGTGGGAGTACTCACACGCTTAAAGTTACTCATATGTATAAGTGTTTGTACAATCAGGGCATTAAAGGACAGTAAAATCCACTTAGATATATACATTTATTTAATACATTAAAATATCAAATCAAAATGTTCTTTTTAAAGATATTTTAACTGGCTTATATTATAAAGGTGAGAAAAAAGTTAACACTGAATCCCAACAGTGCCTGTGCACTGGAAAATGCAGTACCACAAAGCTCAAATGTTTTCCTCCTCTCTAAGAGGCGATTCTGGACAATATCAAACTAACATCCCTCTGAAATTATGATTCTATGCAAAAAGCTGGTGTTCTGCAGATCCAGCAGCATTCTCAGGAATTCACTGGAAGTACATTTGTAAAAAGCACTTCATAGAGAATCTGTTTTCCATTATTTTGAGGGGTCTGTAAGAGGTTACATACACATGCAAACATGTGGCTTCATCATTGTTCTTCTGACCTTGCCACACATTTCGGCACTGTATTTTTAGATTACTCCTCACACAATTATATTGCTAAGCTTGCATTTAATTCCATATGTCCAGCTGCAACAAAAGAATCCTCTACATCTTAACTGTTCCAATTCTTTTGATGGGGGGGGGGGGGAGAAGAAGAGGTAAGTGACATATCTTCTCCAAATACCTACTTTCTTTAGATACCAACTCTTCCCCCCCTCCCCAATTTTGCATAATACACGAAGTAAGCATCCAATCTTCAACTGCAGAAGATTTTTGGATAACTGTAAAATCCTTTAATCTGGCCAGGGTACTCTTCTGTCCCAAATCCAAACAAGTTTAAAGATATTTTGTCAATCTCTGTCGCCAAAGACAAGTCACAACAGAGGTGCAATCATACTGTCTTTTGACATAACATCTCAATACTGGTAAGCAGAAGTCATCGGCAGGGTCTAAAATAAAAACAACTTTAATCAGCCCATTATACCCCAGCAGGAATGTTGAAAAATCACCTATTTTTTGTTTTTGAACCTCACTTGATTCTCTCATTTTTAATCTTCCCTTTATGGAGCAAACAAGTTTCATCACACACTTAAAGAACCATCTCTCCATCAACCTCTTCATCAGCAACTGTTCAGTTTTCTCCAACTCATCTTAGATCAAGTAATCACACTGCCAGTCAAAACTTGTCTTCACTTGAATTATGCTTATCATAGGAGGAACTGTTCATGTTTCAGGCTTACTGAATCTTTCTGATCATAACATCCCTCACCTCTGAGACATTGTTATATCCCAGGATCTTCTCTGCCACTTACTTTTTTTTTTTTTTGAAGCTGTGTAGCAGACAGCTACAGACCTTATTGCACAGCTGAGTCCCAAAGATACCAGTAAACTCAGCATGTCTCTGAAGCCTTCGATTTTTTTTTGCTCCAACTAATGTCATAGGTCATGTCTACTCTGACCATACCATATCGTCTACACTGACCATACAACTATACATTCAAAATGATGGGGTCTAAATTAGCTGTTACTACTCAAGAAAGGGATCTTGGAGTGATTGTGGAAACATCCACTCACACTCAATGTGCAGCGGCAGTCAAAAAAGCAAACAGAAAGTTGGGAATCATTAAGGGATAGATAATAAGATAGAAAATATCATACTGCCTCTATATAAATCCATGGTATGCCCACATCTTGAATACTGCATGCAGATGTGGTCGCCCCACAATTCCAATATACTGGAATTGGAAAAGGTTCAGAAAAGGGCCACAAAAATTATTAGGGGTATGGAACGGCTTCCGCACGAGGAGAGATTAATTAGACTGGGGCTTTTCAGCTTGGAAAAGAGACAACTAAGGGGAGATATGATTAAGGTCTATAAAATCATGACTGGTATGGAGAAAGTAAATAAGGAAATGTTATTTACTCCTTCCCATAATACAAGAACTAGAGGTCACCAAATGAAATTAATAGGCAGCAGGTTAAACAAAACAAAACAAGTATTTCTTCACATGATGCACAGTCAACCTGCAGAACTCTTTGCCAGAGGAAGGCCAAGACTATAACAGGGTTCAAAAAAGAACTATGTAAGTTCATGGAGGACAGGTCCATCAATGGCTATTAGCCAGGATGGGAAGAGATGGTGTCCATAGCCTCTGTTTGCCAGAAACTGGGAATGGGTGACAGGGAATGGATCACTTGATGATTATCTATTCTGTTCATTCTCTCCGGGGCACCTGGCATTGGCCACTGTCGGAAGACAGGATACTGGACTAGAAGGACCTTTGGTCTGACCCAGTATGGCCGTTCTTATGTTTTTATGACCCTCAGTCTGGACTATGGAAGTACAAATAGCAGTGCATATCAAAGTGCTGTGCACTAACTCCTCTGTAAGGACATGGTGGGTATGAAATAAAAGCTCACTAGTTCACTTCAAACATGATTACATTAATGCAAACTAGTACCTTTTAGTTCGCACCCACAGAAGTTACAGCACAGCACATTCATATGCACTGCTATTTGGACACCCGCAGTCTGAACTGCAGGGTGGTATTTGCAAGTCCTTAGATTGTAGTTGCTATAATTCAACTGAAAACAAACAATGGAATTCAGAAATGGAAGAATAAGTTTTACAAGATTTCAACCTGCTTCAAAACAAAAAGATGGTAGAAAAAAAAAATGTTGCTGCTCATGTCCTCCATTTTGAGAGAATACTTAATTCAGATTACCACTAAATGTTACACTGAAATAGCTATTCCGCAACTTTAAAAAAAAAAGTCCTAAAATGGTCCTATGCTAAGCACATTAAAGTTGAGTCTATATTTGAATGATAATACTCCAAGAAAAACCAGGATTCCGCAGGACGTGTTACTGATTTAGTAGATGGCATTGTTCCCTCTGCAGCATCACTCAACAGTCCTTCTGGGCCTTTGGTAAAGGAGCAGTATGCAGCTCAAAGTGTAACCTTTAAGATGAGAAACAAAATCAAAGTTCATGCACAGTAATTAACGATCCCACAGACATTTTAAGAGAAAGGGTGTTCATCTGCCTTGGTAGCTGTGAGGAAGGAGGACAAGGGTGTAACACAGATCAGACATCTGAGTTCATTCATGACACTGGTACAGACTCCTTAAATCACCCCATGACAAATTACTTAATTTTACTTTGCCTTTTCTTTATCTGTAAAATGGGGGTAATATTATTCAGCTCCTTCACAAGGATCATGAAAGGCTAACTCCATGGATGTTCATATCACTATGAGATCCTTGAATGGAAGGCAGCATAAGTGAGTAGCATTATTATACTATATCTTTCAATTCCCGTGTTTCACTAAGGACACAGTATTCTTCACTTAACATCTTAAACTGCTCTAAAAGTGTCACATCTCAGTGTGAAGGGATACAATAAACAACTGGATCTGAAAAAATCCACTCACAGCAAGTAGTACCATGAGTACCATCAAGTTTGGTAGAATCGAAGCTTTCAATTTTTATGATTATAGGCTTATGGTTTCAAAGATAACATTAAAAACATGAACAGGTACGCAAGTTCTTCCTAAGTCTCCAAAAAGAACTTCTCAGAGCCTCCACTATTGCTCATAGCTTTGCCAACTGCAGGAGAGTGCAAATTGACTGCAGTCTTTACTGTTTTCATAGTTGCTATTAAGAGCTTTGTAGACCTCAGCAAAAATGACAATTGTGTCAGTTTCATTCTAGTGCTACTTTGCTGGCACTGTTTGTGGCAGGCATTGGGGTTATTTATTATATAGGATGACTAAAACAGAGGATGCTGAGGGGTAGAGCAATTAAAACACCCCTTACATCAGTCAAAAAACAGGGATGGGGGAAATAAATTGGGAGACTGTTAAGTAGTAAACAAACAAAAGGCTGCAGTCAAGGTGGCTTGGGGATGGGATGGAAGAAGAGAGATAGTGCTCTCTTCCAGCAGTATATTGACTTTTAATTTGGAGCAGGGGGAGGAGGGGGGAAGCTGATTAAAAAAGATGGAGCCCCTAGATCAGGGGTGGGCAAACTATGGCATACTTCTTAGCTTTCCTACGCAGTGAGATAGTTTGCTCGTACCCTTAATCATGTCTCTTTGAAAAACTACCTACCAACTTCCTGAGTTTGCTAAAGTCTGCGTTCTTGAAATCCATTGTCTTTATTGTGCTGTTCTCCCTCCTACCATTCCTTAGAATCATGAACTCTACCATTTCATGATCACTTTCACCCATGACCTTCCACTTTCAAATTCTCAACCAGTTCCTCCCTATTTGTCAAAATCAAATCTAGAACAGCCTCCCCCCAGTAGCTTTCTTCACCTTCTGAAATAAAAAATTGTCTCCAATACATTCCAAAAATCTGTAACCTCAGAAATTTAAAAATGATGTCTAAATTCTTTGAAGCAGGGATTGTCTTTGCTCATGTGTCTTTTATGGAGCTAAGCACATCACTGGCTATTAACATTAACTGATGCACTATATACCAATGCAAATCAACTAAAATGGTACTAAAAATGGTCTTGTGGTCATACATTTGAGGACGATGTTCTATCTTATCTTTCAAGTCTCTGGGATAAACAATGAGTTCCTCAGAAAGATAAAAAAGTCTAAACGAAAAGGCAAGTAGAAAATTACATCTCCCAATTTTTGAATTTCAATTTTCACAAGATTTTATTCACTAGTCTTCAAAGTACTTTTAATAAACTAAAAATAAAATTCTTAAGGATTATATGGTACTAGAGTAAAGTGAATTTGGAAATTATTACTGAACACAAAGCAAAATAGTGCAGTTCTGGAATGGAGAAAAAATTACTTAAAATATTGCATCGTATTCCATTTCTATTACTGTGGTAATTTTATACAAGTTAGAATGAGATACAGCCGTAGTATGATGATTCATTAAATATTGTAGGTGTACACAAACAACAGTTCTAAATTTTACACAATATGCGTCAAGGCTTCAACCAACTTGTAACTATTGGGGGTTAGGACGAAACTTCCCAGGGGACAAGTTATCCACAGCTGCCTCCTGCAGGGTTTCTCATACCTTCCCCAGAAGTATCTGCTGCTAACCACAACTGGAGACAATACTGGAGTAGACGGAACACTAGTTTGATCCAGTATAACAAAATTCCTCCTATGTGTCTAATGATAAATAAACAGAAATACATGGAATAATTTAACTATCATCCCCCAAATTAAAAACAAAATTAAATTAAAAGAAACCCATGGGGAATTAAGTAACAGAATTATATAATTCTATTAAAATAACAGAGGAGGTGGTCAGTCAGCTGTGAATGACTGAGGGGAAATTCAGATCTCACCTTAATTCCCCTCCTCCACACAGATTTTAAGTAATATATATCATTGTAAATACATATACTCTATATCATTAGTAAACCATCTTCTCAAAATTTCAAATGCTATTTTTGTAGCAGAATTTCTGGATAAGGAATGCACAGCTGCTGAGCAGATGTATAACTTCAGTATTTAGATTCCATTATTTCTATTTTCTTTTTACTAGACATTTTCAGATTTTCTATTTTCATCTGTTTTTTGACCTCCTCAGTTAGTTTCTCCCCTTGTTTTAGTTCATTATGCCAAATAATTCTCTAAATTAAGAACATCTTTATATTTGAAAAAGTTGTACATTTTAAGAGTTGTGGGAGGGTGTAGCACCTCCAGGGGCAAAACAAAATCAGACAGTTCAACAGAGGCTCAGGTCTAAGCAAAAACTGTCCTGTCTGGGTAGGGTTTTATTTCAGGGTTCGTGGTTCAACCTGAACCAGCAAGTCTTAACTGGATTCCTTCCATGCAGTTTTAAGCGTAGTGAACTCAAAAACACAAACCATAAGGGACTGTTCCTATATTTCATCAGAACTCCCTGCCCTACCTTCTGGGTAGCACTATATCTTAATCTGTGGCCTTGTCTACACACAAACTTTCACTGGTTTAACTAAAGATGTGTTTTTAGTTGGATTGATGCACACTCAAGTGTTGCTACTTTCAGATGAATTTAAGCCTGTGGCTTAAATTGATTAACTTAATTTAGTAAACAATCTATTCAAGCTACACAGATATAAACCAGATTTAAATAGATTTAATAGTGTTCACACAACAGTTCTGAATCAGTCTAACAGAGTTTTTAAACTGTTACAGTTGTGTCTAAATAAAGCTCATTTACTCTCAGGCCCAGCCCTGATTAGGTGATTTTAGAAAAAAATTCTCACCAGTACTATCACTTGTTCAACTCCATCAGAGGAGCCCCTAGTGCAGGGGTCGGCAACCTCTGGCACGCGGCTCGCCAGGGTAAGCACCCTGGCGGGCTGGGCCAGTTTGTTTACCTGCCACGTCGGCAGATTCGGCCGATCGTGGCTCCCAGTGGCCGCGGTTCGCCATCCCAGGCCAATGGGGGCGGTGGGAAGCGGCGCGGGCGAGGGATGTGCTGGCTGCAGCTTCCCGCTGCTCCCATTGGCCTGGGACGGCGAACCGCAGCCAGTGGGAGCTGCGATCAGCCGAACCTGCCGACGCGGCAGGTAAACAAACTGGCCTGGCCCGCCAGGGTGCTTACCCTGGCGAGCCGCAGGCCAGAGGTTGCCGACCCCCGCCCTAGTGTAAACAAGGCTTGGGAGCTTTCAGCAATTTTTTTTAAGGCAACACGGCAGTTAAACCTGCTCAGAGAAAACATAAATGTAACCTTTGAAATGAGTAAAACAGTAAAAAAAACAAACAAACAAACAAACAAAAAAACCACTTATTTTTTTGTACATTTTTTATTGGAACATTTTGCTTTATTGAACAATTTACATTTTACTGAACCAATATATACACAATTTAAAAATAAAGTACATTATCACTAAACTCACAACAAATGCAAACACATAAAAGTAAAACTAACAAGAATCTTTTCCCATTCTTATTTATTCACATACATTTCTGTTTTGTCTCCAGCAGAAGAGAACTTCATAAACAAGATTTTAAAAGTTTAACTGACATAATGGTAAGAATACAGGTAACCAACAGAGCCTTACCTATAAGCAGTTTCTACCTGTGCACCTAGTCAAACCATTTGAGACGGTTTTTGCTAAATTTCCCCAGTACAGAGGAAGTCTGAGCATAACAAACCCTTGTTTTAGTCTGTTGAGCCTAACTAAGCTGACTACACCCTAATTAACTAGCTACTAGCTGTCAGAACTTTGCTAAGCAGTCTCCCAAACCGACTAGGAATTAATCCTCAGGGCACTGCCTGGTTCTGTGGGGATGCAACAAGGTTTTTGGGTCCCCATCCAAGGAGTATCAAAAGACCTGCACTTCCCATTAAAGGGAGAAAAGGGTACCTTTGAGCAGGGTGGATAAAAATCAATGATTTTTTTAATTGGATTTTTTTTTAATCAAAAAGCATTTTATCAAAAATATCTGAGGAAAAAAACCTATCTAAAGATAGTTTTAATTAAGATACATAATAGCTCAAAGATATCTCATCATGGAATAGGGATTATAAATACTAATTCTATAATGTGAGACAGTATATTCATATAATGTTGAAGAAAAGTTTTGTAAATGAGTTTCAATAGTTCATGAATGAGTGATCCAATTTTATGGGATTCCAGGGGCTTCTGTATAGACTATTTAGGTTAATCTTTCTATCTACCCAATGGGACTCAGTGCTCAGTACAGAAGATACCATCAGAGAAGATAAACTGCTTAGCTTCGCAGTTCTCAAACTGTGGATTGGTGTCTCCAGCGATAACATGCTTGTTAACAGCAAAAATGTTTTTAAATAAATATACAGAGGTGAAAAATAAGAGACCTCAACCCTATTGTCCCTTTGCAAATTCGTGTACACAGAGTCAATCCCTTACCTCTCTCTAAAAGTTCAAAGTTTCAAAAAGTTCAATGAATAGAAGATTGTTGGTGGCGGAATAGATCTGGACAAGGAGAAGAAGTCTGGCGATAAACATGAAAAGGGAGGGATAGGCAGTAGAAACAAAAGTGAAACTGTTTGAGCAGCATATTCCAGAAGTCTTGAGGTCTTTCTGAGTGTAGCCTTCATAGATTTGAGATCTACCATATCATTCACTCACTAGAAGGGAAAACCTATAATGGCAGCAGGCCATAAAAGAGACCCAGTTCGGGGATATTTTAATGAAGTTCCTCTACCTGTGGATAAGACAGGCATGAGCGCAAAATGCAAACAGTGCAACAAAGAAATGCAAGGCCTGGTTGTCCGAATGAAACAACATCACAAGAAGTGTTCCTTCTCAGGAGGAAGCTGCATTGAAGATGATGAAAGGAACATGTCTGAACATGCAGGATCTTCAGGTAACAACCAACAAGAATGCACTTTTATGTAGAAATCCATGATTAAATCGAGTCTTCCTGACTAGTTATTTAAATCAAATCCACCCTGCCTTCAGTGAACTGAGATAAACAAAAAGCCATGAAAAAGGTACATCTTCAAGCCCCAACTATACATATACCATTCATTTCTATCACTCTCCACTTCTCCCTTGTTTCAGTTAAATATTTTCACTTTTACTTCCATCTCTCTAACCCAGAAGTTTTAAGAAAGTTTTTCACATCTCCTTTTGGAACCTCTATTCTTTCCCATCAGCAGGCAGGATCACTAGGAAGCAATGAGAAGTGCTCTCTATCTCAAAGGTTTCTTGCCCCATAAGCACAGCAGCACACGACAGTGCCTGCATCTCTGCAGCATCTGCATATTCTGAGTTCCCAGAAGAGTAAAAACAACAAAGACAGCGGTCAGTTTGCAAAGTCTTATTGGCAGCCATGTAAGTACAAAATGTGAGATTATCCCAAATTAAAGTCTTAGGAGTGTAATAGGGAAGAGAAAAGGGGCATGGGAAAATATAAAGTACTCACTCTAACAAATATTAACCCCTGAAGGCATCATGTTCCTCAGAGGTAGTTATAGTCTAATTCAAAACCCACTGAAATCAGTAAGTCTGTTTACTGTCTTCAATAGGTTTTGGATCAGACCCTTAAATAGCACAACTCACAGCCTCTGAAGAGAGCCTGAACTAGTTATTTTCCACAAGAAAAATTGTGGTTCATGATTCAGGACCACACAGGTTATGGGTGTAACATGAGAAATAAAATTCTCTCGGCTCTGACAGACATGAAATACGCATCAAGAGGAAAAAAAGCCAACACTGCCATGTGTTATTTAGGTTTGTACTTTGCTACATTTTATAGTGTCATTTGTTTTTCTACCACACTCTTGCTAAAATAATGCTTGCATTTTATGAGTCACAATATAATAGTTATCTCATTTTCAAAAAGGTGATGAGCTGTGGGAGTAGATATATGAATAGTAGCTGGAACTACCTTTATTTTCTATACCAGTGCTTTCTAATGAAGCTTTGGCAAGGATTATTAAATGTTTAAATGACATCTAGGGATTATTACACCTAAAACAATTATTTTGAGTTTGTATAGAGAAATTTAAAAATGGCCTCTATATAATTTCCCATATTTACTGCTAAAGAGACATTAAGGTAGTTGCCTGAAGTTATTAGGCACATATTGCACTGCACAAACTGACAAGCTTCACCTCTACAGTACTGAAGAACAACATTAGGAAGTTGGTTTTTTTTTCTTTCTACAGCAGAGCTTGAATCAGATGGTGGCATATTACAATTGCATTTAAAGGGTATTACTTCCCTCTCCACAACAGACTTTTTGCTAGGCTTACACAGGAAAGAGTATCCGAGGATGCAGTTGTGTAGTGTTGAAATGCATTCTATAAATTATTCCTTTCTAGGATATTTAATTGTTTTTAGTGGTTCTCATCTGACAAAATGTTTCCACTCAACGATATTCATGTAAGTATTTATTTTGTTATTTATCCATTTTGTTATTTTTTTTAAAATCGCACAAATACCACTGAATACATGCATATTAAGACCAGCTACATATGTTTATATAATTTCAAATCTTAGAGATTGGAATTGTGTCCCTCACAATGTTTGGGCAGACCCTAGCACAATGGGGCTCTGATCACGGCTGGTGCATCTAACACAGAGGTGGGCAAACTACAGTACGCGGGCCACATCCGGCCCACGGGACCCTCCAGCCCGGTCCCTGAGCTCCCGGTCCCTGAGCTCCCGGCCCCTCGCCCACTGTTCCCTCTCCCCTGCAGCCTCAGCTCACCACGCCACTGGCGCAATGCTCTGGGTGGCGGGGCTGCGAGCTCCTGGGGCAGCGCAGCTGCACCCGGTGCTCTGTGCTGCATGGTGGCATGGCTGGCTCCAGCCGGGCAGCATGGCTGCCAGCCACTGGTGCTCTGGGCGGCGCAGCTGTAGTGCCGCCAGCCACCAGTGCTCCAGGCAGCACGGTAAGGGGGGCAGGAGGGGTTGGATAGGAGGCAGCGGAGTTCGGGGGGGGGGGGTCAGGGGCCGGGGGTGTGGTTAGGGGTCGGGGCGGTCAAAGGGCAGGGAATAGGAGGGTTGAATGGGGGCAAGGGTCCCGGGGGGGGGGCAGTCAGGAAGGAGAGGAGAGGTTGGATGGGGCGGCAGGGGGCAGTCAGGGGTGGGGGTTCTGGGGGTGGTCGGGGACAGGGAGAATGGGTGGTTTAACGGGGTCAGGGCTCCCAGGGGGGCAGTCAGGAAGGAGAGGGGGCTTGGAGGGAGGCAGTTAGGGGCGCGGGGTCCAGGGGCAGTCAGGGGACAGAGAGCGGGGGGGTTGGATAGGGGGCAGGGTCCGGGCCATGCCTGGCTGTTTGGGGAGGCACAGCCTCCCCTAACCGGCCCTCCATACAATTTTGGAAACCCGATGCAGCCCTCAAGCCAAAAAGTTTGCCTGCCCCTGATCTAACAACTATAGTTAGGCTTGGAAAGATTACATTTTTATTGGTAAATGTCCATAAACGTTGATTTCCACACGCCGCCAAAAAAAATGTCCATCAATAATAATCAGTGTATGGATAGGCAAAGAAAGAAAAATGTTGCTTGAGAAATTATTAGAGTTTGATTTAAGGATATTTATTTTGTGTATTTTGCCATGTGATGCTGAAAATTTGTATTAACTGTTATAAAGCTTCAACTTTTTGAATCTCAACATCTACTGTGATGAAATAATTACTGTCTGATCCTGCCATAATTTCCCATGCCTGTGAAACATTAAATTGATACAAATAAAAAAGCTAAAAAATAAACATTAATATTATCAGTCAGAATTATAAAAAAAATAAAAATTGAATTCTGCCCAGCCCAACTATAGTAATGTAAATATCAATTAATAAGATCCCCGATCTTCTCACATTAACACTATACAAATTCTCAACACTATGCCCATAGTCCAATGAGCCTCAATATATGCCAGTCTTTTGCATTTCAGTTTATCAAGCTGTGTAGTTTAAGAGACAAGAGACGGCGGAAGTAATCTCTTAGTACCTCAGTATCAACAAGGAGAGAGCCTCTAACAAAAGTCAGGAGAAAAGGAGTCTAAGGATCACCGTTGGTTTTCCAGTTTTAAATCATGAAGATAAAGGTTTTCCAGTTTTAAATCAATCTCTTTTTTCATCACCAGAGGTCCAGCCCCATTATTAGAGTTAATCTTTCAAACTGTGTGGCCCCAATAAGGAAGAAAGATAAACCCAATAAGATGTTGGAAAGCTTGTTTGCATGAGATATCCATATTCTGTCACGCTGGAAACCAGCTCCTCAGTTTTGTTCCTCCTCTATGGCAGGCCAACTATTTTTTTGTTTAACTTAAGGCTGATGAAGAGCAAGCATAAAATATTGAATATTATTGCTGTACTGGGTCCTTAATAGGAATATATCTTATATTTATCCATTTACTAAAAAATAGTGTACTGTTCCTAGACAGCAGTGCCATGAAACCCCACGCTATTGTTTTATTGTTTTAAATTCCTGAATATGGTCGATTTTTCCCCCATTGGAAATTAACTGACTCAGTTTAGTTTTTCAATTCATTTCCTTATCCTCACCAAGAATTATGTATCTCTCACTCCAATATTTTCATTTTTTAAATAGGTCTAATATAGATCAGATTCAGTATGTCTCAATTTTTATGTTATTTTTGTTTTAATTAAATATCTTTTCCAGAAATGGTATGATTTACATGTCCAAACTCAAATTATTTTAATCACTTGTGGGGAATATTAACAGCTGTGAAGACTTTACCTTAGCTTCTAAGCAAAAGATCATGAAACAAAAAATTACAAAATAGTTTCTTTCATTTCCGAAGCAGAACGACGACATTGTAGAGGAAAAACAGAAACCTGATGTCACCAGCAAGGAGTGCAGATGTTAGTTAGTAAGGTAACTGAAGAAGAAACAAAGCATCAAGATTTTATGGGGATAATCGGCTTAAAAACAAAATAAAAAAACCTCCAAGTTATCAGCCCACAGAAGATTTGCATCTAAAGGGGCAATTACTCTGCCTTGCAATGCTCTGCAAATTAAACCAGTCTATTTGCCATACACAGTATCCTGCTTTTTAGGAATAATAATGGAGGAAGTGAGGCTCTGAGCATACTCTCAATCTCCAAATATTCTACCATTGAGTGGGCTATCCATCTGCACCACTAAAAAAAAATGTCAAGAGATTTGGCTTGATGTTACTGAGTTCTTCCTCACTATTGCTTATTTTCAGAGGTCAGATAAAGAAAGAAATGCCCACTGGCTTGAAGACTGCGTTCCTCCTTATCAAAAAAGCACCTCATGGGATTGGGAGATGATGGGGCGCATTCCCAGAAAGCAACAGTTAGGAGAACTCCCTATTTGCAACTTCACACAAGAATGCCTGGAAGATTTACATATTAAAAAAAACCCTGCCCTATCAGTCCCTTTCAGTGAGTCATACCATAAAGGTACTGTATACAGCCCTACAGCTGGACTGACTCATAGCTGGTTATCTGCTTTTGGGAAAACAGACTGTTTCATTCATCAAAGATGCCAGCCATGAAGAGAAGTGGGGTTGAGGATGGATTTTTTTCAAGGAGGTTGGTGAAGTAGGGTATGTTTCTCTTGACAGAAATAGGATTGGCACATGCAGTGTATGCACAAACCCTTGGATTCTGCCTTCTCCCCCTTTCGTGCAGGAGAACTGCACCACTGCTCTTGCTGTGGAGCCAACATCTCTGGCCTTCTGCAGCTTAAAAAGCCATGGAAATTTTCAGCTATCAAGCTAAGAGATCAAAAGGGTAAAACTGAAGTTCACTAATCTACTACACTTTTTTTAAACCCCCCCTTTAAAAAAAAAGTGTTAATGTAGTCTACATGTAGTTTCTCAATATTTTATTTTTTTAAAATACAAGTTAATATGCATGCTTAACAAATCCTTCACTGAACATATTTTAACACTACACACCTGCACAGCCTTTACCTTGCTTCACAAAAAAAATATTAGAAATATAACTGCAAAGGGTTTTTTATATTAAATCTAAACCCAAAATAATATTCTTCATACCATGCTACAGAGAACACATCTTAAAAACTCCAGTAGGCAGGCTCTAGTCTCCTGCTCTCATTCAGAAGCCTCTTCACATCCACTCTCAAACACTTTTAAGCAGTAGCAACATTCATCTATGGTGGACATTTTACTGGGGTAATTAAAAAACAACAACAACAAAACAAATACACACTTCTTCTCATCTGCCATGGCCAAAAACAAAATCTTAACACAACTGAGGCCTTGACTACAATGGCAGTGTACAGTTCTGCAACTTGCTGCGCTCAGGAGTGTGAAAA
Source organism: Trachemys scripta elegans (assembly GCF_013100865.1). NCBI lineage: Eukaryota > Metazoa > Chordata > Testudines > Emydidae > Trachemys > Trachemys scripta. Next base: position 73,725,536 of record NC_048304.1, read on the forward strand.
ACACCCCCCCCCCCCGAGTGCAGCGAGTACAGCGCTGTAAAGTGCCAGTGTCATCAGTGCTTGCAGCGCTGCACGCTCGCTCGCAGCACTGCAAGCTATTACTCTCGGAGAGGTGGAGTACATACAGCGCTGTGCTGACGGCGCGACTACACGCGCGTTTCACAGCGCTGCCATGGCAGCGCTGTGAAGTCCCAAGTGTAGCCAAGGCCTCAGAACAAATCTGACTGAACTTTTGCAGAAACTACCCAAAAAAACCCTATGAAAACAAACAGTCACAAAGCCTAAACCTAACAGAAAATTGTATAAGAACAGTTGGTTCCATATCCATACCAACTGGAGGAAAAAGAAGAACCAAGAGAATATATTAGAGTACATACATTTTTATACTCTTGATTCCAGATTATACTGGAACCAAGGAACAAGCACATGTGTCCCCCTTAAAGGTTTTACTGCAGTCAGTATTTTTGTGGTTCATGTAGCTACATCTGCAGAGACAATGTCAAGATTAGAATTTGGTTTTATATAGGGGCTTTTATTGCAAAATCATTTGAAATACCTTGTAGTTAGAGTTTAAAATACTCAAATTTTAATCAGTGAAAATCACTCTAAAAATTAAAAAAATATTTTTGGGGGGTCACAATTTAGAAACAGTAAGGGAGGTAAGTTTTCCTTATGAAAGTCATAAGACTCTAGCTTTACCAAATACATTAATCTTCTATGTTAAATGAATGTCAAATAGTACCTACTAAGATCTACACCCACAGGTGCAGGTTCTTGCTTTTAGTGAAGTACTTCACAGTTGCTAAACAAAAACTCAACCCCATCAGTAGATCTTAAATATTTGTAATATAAAATATGTATCTATTAAACAACTATGTCAAAAATGTTACCCTGATTTAAAAAAGGTGAACAGATTTCCACCAAGTTTTAATCACGGAGTTGGAAGTGCATACTTTGATATTAACTCTATTAATAAATCTCTGGACATGCAGCACTGTTGTGCAGTGCTATATCCAATGACAGTCCTTATCTTGTAAGTTTTTTTTCTTGGGTGATCACTGAAAAGTTATCATCACTTTAAATATGTATTCTCAAAACAGATTTTTCACCTTCTGCAAAAAATTAATATAAAGCGTGATCAACCTCTCACTTGCAGAACAGGTGAAACTGTTGGATTTAGATTCTGCAATATTGTTTCTTGGTACAGAATCTAGTCTAAACATTTAAAGGATTCTGAAGTGTTATTATTTAGCCAAACCGCTTCTTCTAGATTTTGTAGTCAGTTACACAGATATGCAACCTAAAACCTAACAGACCATTTACCTGAAGTACAGAAATTATCAAATACTTTAATGTTTAACTGTTGAACTATTACATGTTTAATAGAAACGATGCAACATAATTTTGTTTAAAAACACCTCACACAGGTAGAAATTAAAGGTCCTTCATGAAAGCCCTTACTAACCTAAGTAATGCCAGTGAGACTCGTCCTGCACCGGTATAGATTGTATACCACCCAGCCTGAAATTACATGACCAAAATGTGGGGGGGGGGGGGGGGAGAAGCCACTGTAGCAGACAAACACGTAAAGCTCTAATCTTGCAAGTGGCCTCGCACTGGGTAACCGCTCTGCCCATACAGAGACCCACTGACTTCCATGGGCCCTCTGCGTCACTGCACGGGCCCACCCACAATGCGCACACTTGCGGGACTGGGGCCTGCTTTGCCGAGCAGCGCCAGCACCCCGGCAGCCGAGCAGCGTTGGAAATAACGTTACTGTCGCGGGTCACGTTAGCCCGCTCAGGCAGCGCCCGGCGCAGGGTGAACGCAGCGAGAACGAGCGCTGCCGGGGGGCTGTTCCCGCAGGAGAAGGGGGCACGACGTGCAGGGTGATTGCGGCACCCAGGGCTCCGGCGGCAGAGGTGGCTACGGGCGTAAAGCGCGACTAGGGCCCAGCCCCGCAGCGCGCCCCCGTAGGACGGGGGCCTCGGCGATAGCTAGCGACCAGCTTGCATGTCCCTCCGTCGGCCCGGGGCAGCACAACGTGCCCCCCATCAGTGCACTCCGGGCGGACATTTCCCAGACAGCCAGAGGCTGCGGGAGAAGCCGGCCCCGCGAAGGCGCGCTGGGCCTCTCGCCCCCCCGGGACTCCCGACACTCACCCGTCGCAGGGGTCCGTCATTCTCTTCGCTGGGGGTCGCTCCCCGTGCACCCTGCGAGCGGCTCCTGGCCTCACACGGCCCGGCTAGACGGTGGGGGTGGAGGCGGGGGCGCGAGGAGAGGGGACACGGCGCAGGCTCCGCCGCCACCGCTCACAATCCCGACGCCCGGCCAGAGCCCTCTGAATGCGGGAGGGGGGAGCAGGACTCCAATCACTGCAGCCAGCGACACCAACCAGCACCGGGGAGGAGGAGGCGGAGCGCGCAACCGCCGCAGCCAGACTGGCTCACTCGGGGCTAGCACCCCAGTGGGACACCACCGCCCTCACGCGCCGCCAACCTCCAACTGCTCCCAGTGCCTCCCGAGGGGAGCCGAGCGCTGCTCGGCGGAGATTCCCGAAGGCTTCCCGCCCGCCCCCTGACACGCGAGCGCTCGGAGGAGCTCGCCAGTGCCCCCTCCCCCCGACCCGAACTTTCGGAGATCACCAACCGCCGCCCCGACGGCGCGAAGACCAGTAAACACCCGCCCGGAGATCCCCGAACCCGAGCGCTGGGAGACCGCCAAACCCTCCCCCGCAACCCGAGCGCTCGAGATTACCCCCCCCCCCCACCCCCTCCAGCTCTGGGAATCACCAACTCCAAACGCTTGGAAGAGCTCAACTCACTGTCCCCCGAAGTCCAGTGCTTGGAGATCGGCAAGATTGCCAAAGGGTTACCCCGGGGAGTTCCTTGAGATGAACCGATCGGAGCCTGGGCCTTTCTGCTCCCTCCTAAATCCCTTCCGTGGTGCTTCCTCTGTGTTGCCCACCCACTCACTCCGAGGGTTACTAGCAGGGCCTGTTGGTATTGCTGGGAGCTCCAGCCCCCAGCAAAGACATGCACTGTTTTAAATAAATCACTTCAACTCTCCACAACTGCCCAAACCAGCACCCATTAGGATTATCTCTTGTGGTGCCTCTAAAGAAGAGAGGCAGATGGCCTTCCAGATCAGTACAGGAGGGTGTTCCTGCAAGGGGAAGTGGCCAAATGGCTGCGTGAGGCTAACGTCCTTAGCAGAGCAGAAGTAGTGACATGTTGGGAGGTGAGAGCAGCATTAGAAAGAATTATCAGTGGTTTTGAAGGAGGAAAATAAGCTTGGACCTGATGCAGCGAAAAACAGAGTCAATCCACGGTTTCAAAGAGCTCTGAAGGTTATGTTAGCAGCTGTGCTTTGGATGGATTCAAAGGGAGCAACATGCATGTTAGAGTGGCCAAGAGGAGGTGGTTATAGTAGCAAGATGGGAGTCTGGACAAGAGTTTTAGCTATGGGAGAAGGAAAGTTTGAATTCTGGAAAGGTTACAAGAGAAGTGGCAGGATATTGTTGTAACCTTTATGTACAGGATGAAGGAGAACAACTTTTAAGGTTTAGAAAAGGTTCAGAGAAGGGCAACTAAAATGATTAGGGGTTTGGAGAGATTAAAGAGGCTAGGACTTTTCAGCTTGGAAAAGAGGAGACTAAGGGGGGATATGATAGAGGTATATAAAATCATGAGTGATGTGGCGAAAGTGAATAAGGAAAAGTTATTTACTTGTTCCCATAACATAAGAACTAGGGGCCATCTAATGAAATTAATTGGCAGCAGGTTTAAAACAAATAAAAGGAAGTTCTTCACACAGTGCACAGTCAACTTGTGGAACTCCTTGCCTGAGGAGGTTGTGAAGCCTAGGATTATAACAGGGTTTAAAAGAGAACTGGATAAATTCATGGAGGTTAAGTCCATTAATGGCTATTAGCCAGGATGGGTAAGAAATGGTGTCCTTAGCCTCTGTTTGTCTGAGAGTGGTGATGGATGGCAGGAGAGAGATCACATTACCTGTTAGGTTCAGTCCCTTTGGGGCACCTGGCATTGGCCACTGTCAGTAGACAGGATACTGGGCTGGATGGACCTTTGGTGACCCAGTACGGCCATTCTTATGTTCTTATGTTGCCCAGATAATTCTCCACATAACTAAGCCAGCTAAGACTGTGACACCTTACCCCTTTCACCTCCCTAGTGAGATGCATTGCTTACTGGTGAATTTGCTAAAGGCGATGCTTTGCATTGAATTTCTCAGCTCCTCATTAGCATGGTGCTGTCTGTCTTCAATTAGTGCTTCCCAACCATTGGTATAGCCACTCAGAAGGAGTCCTGGTGGTGTTGCACTGTGTGACGTGTAGTGTGGCACACTGCCCACCTGGACTCTAAGCATTCTATGCCACACACCCCAGAACTACACCATTTCCACTGTGGGCAGGGCCTTGTGCAATTGCAGAGAAGGGACAGGATTTACACCTTAATGTTGCAGAAGAAAAGTGATTAGAAGTATTCAGTTTCTGTTTATGTTAAGAGCTTTATATGCATAGCCTACTGCAAAGGAAAACTAAAATTGCTCAGACCTACCCAGTTTCCCTTTGCAATTGAACAGAGCACTGCTTAGGACACAGCATTTGCTGCTGGCAGGATGGATGCCTACCCAGACAAACTCTTTCTAGTGAGCAGCTGCTTGGAAAGTGTGGTGAAGACACTTATGGGTGGCAGATGGCCTCACACAAACGCTTTGTAGTAAACACTAGCATGCATGGTGTGGCAGCATCCACTTCACAGTCTAGCTCTATTCCATTTGTTGGTATTAGATAGAATTTATATACCTTCTGCACTTCAGCTTCTAACTACTACCTCTGGATCTGAGATAATAGCTCAAGTTTACAGCACAGTTCATGTATATTTTAGACCCTGATTGAATCAGAACTGTGGGGTGAGTACTTGTATCATGTTAACCTATTCTAGAAAACAAAGAGGAAGGTATCATTTCAAACCTAATGCCTTTGCAGCTTTTTTTTTTTTACATGAACACAATTAAATGCACACTTTTAAAAATGTGTCTAGGTGACTAAATACTGTGGTGATAAGCACAGTAGAAATGCAAACCTTTTCTTAAATTTTCAGAAACATCCTGCCTTTTGTCCCTGTGCCAGAAAAATGTGTCAGCACACAAAATGAGAACAGCCTACAGCACAGACAAAAATCACTGCTTCTACACTGGGCAGAATAGAACCCAGAGAAACCGAGGTACCCTTTTTCTTTGAAATTATTGACATGTATGCAGTTCTTCCACTCTGCCTATCTGCTCATAACAACAAAACAGACAGTAGAGAAGAATGGGACAGGCATGTGTTCTCACAACCCAAAGCACAACTGCTAGAGCTAACTTTAAGGCAGCGGGCTTAACAATATCTCTGTAAAGTAATAAGCTGTGAGGTAATGTGATACTGAGCCTTTCATGCATAGGTTGATTCAAATCCAGTATAGGTTCCTAATGACCAAAAGCTGCTAACATTGAACATCTGTTTGATGCTGTATGTGAAATGTATAACTGGTTTTCATCCAGTTCTTGTTGGGCAGATTTATACATCACAAAAACTGCAATTGCAACGGGTATCTTTTAGGGTGCTCATTGGAATAGTCTTGCACTGAATATGCCTGAAGTGTTCCCTCCCAATCAGGACTGAAGCACGTGTTGTGTTGTGGATTAAGTTTGTGTTGCCATTGCCCACATTGTATCTATTCTCTGGATAAATAGAGGGCTCAGGTAATGTGGCATCTTTCATAAATACTAAATTTAATAATAAAATGTAACACACTATAAGGCCTGGTCCCCACTAACCCCCCACTTTGGACTAAGGTACGCAAATTCAGTTACGTTAATAACGTAGCTGAATTCGAAGTACCTTAGTCTGAACTTACCGCGGGTCCAGACGCAGCAGGAAGGCTCCCCCGTCGATGCCGCGTACTCCTCTCGCCGAGCTGGAGTACCAGCGTCGACGGTGAGCACTTCCGGGATCAATCCGGGATCGATTTATCGTGTCTAAACCAGACGCGATAAATCGATCCCAGAACATCGATTGCCTGCCGCCGGACCCTCTGGTAAGTGTAGACGTACCCTAAGAAAATAGCATTAGAATAATGGCAGGGTTGCATGAGATGGAGGTAAATCTGTGTCTAAATGAGTGTCAGACACCTTTGCACAGAAAGTTACTCAAATGGCTGGGTTTGTATGGCCATGAGTAAAAAAAATTAGATAGAAAGCAAAGGATTGGAAAGAGCCAATAACCATGACTCTGATTTCAAACTGGAAAGAGTTTGTCTGATTTACTGATTCTGGTGTAAATCAGAAATAATGCCAGCAAAGTTAATGGAGGTACAATTGTGTAAAACCCACATAAGTGATGTGAGAATCTGGCCCATTATTTATAGGTCCAAAGTAATATGTTTAAAAAAAGGGTTTGCATGTAGACAAGAGTTAATAGCAATTCAAAAGGAGCAGGATGTAATAAATATAAGGTGAGAAATATCAGAGCTGTCATTCGCAAATGTTTTCATTATATACTCCATAAAAGACCCAATCTTGCAATTCTTACCAAGCTAAACTTGGGAGATTGTCTTGAAGGCTTTGCCTGAGTGAGGACTGAAGAATCGGGCCTGAAATGGGATATTTTTGCACATTTCTGTTTGGGACAGAGTGTTAGTATGTGATAAATCTGGCTGAGGATGATCTATTTAAACCAGGCACTTGGTAGTGAACACCATGAGTAGTATCTGGTCAATGAGGCATATATGCATGCAGCCCACCAGTTATCAATAGCATAAACTCACCTGGCCAGTGACTCAAGACTGTAGGAGTGCGCAAAAACTGGGAAACCCCACTCTTTAATAAAATGGGTATTTATTTTGATAACAGAATCTCAGTGTAACGTTGTGCAGTCTATATGATTTTATAAAAACATGATAATAAGCGAATATAATGTAACTGGGATATGCTTCATGCAAAAGGTCTCTTGTAAGGTATCATTACAAAGCTTATAATCTACTGAGTGTGATCATCCTATTTGTAGAAATGTACCACTCTTGTATCTAAAACTAGAAATATAAAATATAACTCTGAGGGCCTATTGTAATTATGTAAAGTGTGAGCCATTAATGATGGTTTGGAATCTTGATGACTCCCATTAACCAGGACCATTGTCTGCAGATTGCTGTGTTTACCTGTTAGTCTTCCTGCATATGTGTATGCTGGCAAGTGAGTAATGAAGTCTTGCAGTGACATGTGATCGTGTCACCTGAACTGGAATCCATCTTTAACCTGGTGCTTTTCCAGTGGGGCAGGGGGTTGGAAACCCAGAGGGACAAAGGATTCCCACCTTATGCAAAAGATATATAAAGAGGTGGAAGAGAACAGAGGGAGAGAGGAGCCATCATGAAGAATCCCTTAGCTATCACCTGAGCTGGAACAAGAGCTGTACCAGGGGAAAGACTTGTGCCCAGGCCTAGAAGGTGTCCAGAGAAAAAACTTACTGAAGCATCTCTGAGGGTGAGATTATCTGTATTCAGTTTGATTAGGCATAGATTTGCGCATTTTATTTTATTTTGCTTGGTCACTTACTTTGTTCTGTCTGTTACTACTTGGAACCACTTAAATCCTACTGTCTGTATTTAATAAAATCACTTTTTATTTAGTAATTTACTCAGAGTATGTATTAATATCTGGGGGAGCAAACAACTGTGCATATCTCTCTATCAGTGTTATAGAGGGCAAACAATTTATGAGTTTGTCCTGCATAAGCCTTATGCAGGGTAAAACGGATTTATTTGGGTTTAGACCCCATTGGGAGTTGGGCATCTGAGTGCTAAAGACAAGCACACTTCTATGAGCTGTTTTCAGGTAAACTTGCAGCTTTGGGACAAGTGATTCAGACCCTGGGTCTGTGTTGGAGCAGACGGGAGTGTCTGGCTCAGCAAGCAAGACAGGGTGCTGGAGTCCTGAGCTGGCAGGGAAAACAGAAGCAGGGGTAGTCTTGGTACGTCAGGTGGCAGCTTCCAAGGGGGTTTCTGTGATCCAACCCGTCACACTCAGAAACACTGAGACAAGCTCCGAGAGCAGGAACATATGGGCACCCTACACTGGGCCCTGAGGGGTGTGGGGACCCCAGGTGAAATACAGTAGGACCAGCTCAAGATGGACAGTCATGTTGCAGAGATTAAGGAAGCTGTGTAGAAAATGTTCTGGTTTTTCGATAAATGTATAGACTAGATACACTTCCAGGTGTTTTCTCTGTCATTTCCTCTCCAGGAATTTTTTGTTAGTTCTTGGAATCACTTTGGGCCCTGAAAATCTTAAATATGAAAAAATATATATTGAGAGATAAGGTCAACTGTATGAGCAGAGTATATTTGTATATCCTTCTTCCCGTCATACTTCCAAAATATGCAGTGAGGTACATACTCCAGACACTCTGAAACTGGTTCAGGGTGATCTGTTCCCAACAAGCATGATGAGAAACAGGTGACTTATCTATGAAGGCTTAGTAGCCTGAAGAGATGTAAACTTTAAGGAGGCAATTTTGTTGCATGCTTGTTGAAGTGAAACAGATCAGAATGCTGTACAGATGAAGCACAGAATTTTTAACTGATCAAGCCCTTCCATTTTATTTGATCTTTATGATTGCAAACATATATTGTTACCAAAATAAATACCCCATCTTCCACCTTAATATTACCCCACACTCAGGTGTTTTTCTACTTAAAAATGACATTAAATTGGCCCTGTCTAGTAACTTGTCTTTTTCTGAATTATTTTATTTGAAAGCACAACATCTCAATTATAAATTCATTGCATCTGTCCACTACTTAGAACTACCAATGATTAGAATAAATATTATTATGAGAACAGTATAATTAAATCAAGAAACTGGGCTGAAAGTCACGAGTAAAGGTGCTTTTCAAAGGTTACTACTCTTGAAGCATGACTAATAAAAAAGCAAGCATATTCAGATGGTAAGAGGGCTCTGAAACATCACTAGCCAAGCTTCATTCCAGACAAGTCTGCAGTGGAACTAAAAGTGCAACACATGTGGAGTATTTCAGGGTAGCAGCCGTGTTAGTCTGTATCCTCAAAAAGAACAGGAGTACTTGTGGCACCTTAGAGACTAACAAATTTATTAGAGCATAAGCTTTCATGGGCTACAACCCACTAGGTTGGGAAGAAACATGTCATGAGTCATAACAGCCTGGTGTGCTTAGCATAGGGAGAATGAAAGGGAAAGATACCCTTGCATTGCTTAGTTAGCAGGTGTGTTTACATGTTACTTCACTGGTATGTTAGTTTTCGTGGGCCAGATCCTTTCTGACCCATGCGCAGAAGACATAAGGAATGGAGAGAATACTCCCTCTCCATTACTGTTGGGTGGCAAATGATGCCTCAAAGGGAAGGAGAGGAAAGGGAGACAAAAGCATGGCCTTTTGCCCAGATATGCACCAGCAGAGCTTGCTGGCCATGTAGTGGAGTAAGCTGTACCCCCACAAAAGAGTAGAGTGGTGGGAGCATTGCCCCTGTGTGCCCAGAGCCTCTGGGAGGCATTTTGCCTCCCTGTAGCAGAAAATCTCCCATTACTATCCCTTAGTGAGTGTAGCTCCATGGTGTCCTTTGCTATGGGCTATGCCTAACTGGCACCATCTAGCCCTGTTTGGCTCTGTTCTCTACCACCACGTAAGTCATGCATCAAATGACTTATAGGTAAGGAAAAACATTTATGAACTCAGCTGGTACTAAGGCTTCACTCAAGTATTCCTCTGATACCAACAGTTGTTAGTTTCAGGTTCACAGAATTAGTGGTATGTTCTTTCTTCAGTAATAAAATGCACTTGCATTATTGTAGATTCTTTGTATGCACTGAGGGGAGAATAAACTCTTTACAACTGTACTCCAGCACTAATTTTAAAGTAGGTGGTCTTCTGAATTATTACCACTTTATTAAGGAGATGCTCTACAAATCTGTTTTAATTAAGTTAGCTCCTTTTCCTGGTGAAAAAAATAGGTAAGGGGTTTGTAGCTGTGTGTAGTGAGTGCAGTTATGCTTGGGACTGTTTTTTGCTATGTGTAGTATTTCTACATAAGTTGAACCAAAATTGTTTCTTTTATGAATATATTGTCTTGCAAATTACATATTTTTATTAATGTAACACGAAGGCACAATTTTCAAGGAAAATATGTTTGTCTATCAACTGAGCTAATAAAATTCAAAGATTAACATATAGTAAATCCAAATTTAGAGAAACAGTGATTGTATAATCATAGCCTCACCCACTGTTCTACAGATCATACTTAAAATACTACATATTATAATGATAATGAGCATGTAGTTAACCATACAGCATTACGTTAAATCCAAAGTAACTCGCTTGAACTCAATGGGAGTTGTTTTGGGTTTACAATCAGTAAAAACCAGAGCAAAATTTGACCTAGAATGAGTAAACTTTTAACTGCCTAAGATCTGTTTCTGATTGCACATTCACATCACCTCTTGTTCGGTACCCGTAAGTCTCTTGTAGAAGGTTGCATACTCCTTGAGTCCATCAGCAAAACATATTAAAGCCCCATCTACTGTTGCTGACAATAGTAAATCTTCATTCTTGTAAGCCTCTTTTACACCAAGAAAGTCACTTGTTGCTGACTATGTTTGTCAGTAACAGGTCTCCCTGAACCAACGTTAAAAATGGTTTAATTGGTACTGTGCAAGGGCCAGAAGAATTTTTCAGCACCAGTTACAAAAAGTGTGGTCTCTTGTCATGATATATATGCTGAAAATGGCTGTATCCTCAACTGCTCTAGCAGTAAAATTGTTTTTAACTCTGGTTCTGGGTGACCTGTTGCTGACAACCATGGTGAGCAATAGGTGAGTTACCTAGTGTAGAAAGATTTAAGAAGATAGAGGCTTACTAGATTGAAAAGATGTAAACTTCAGACATGCAATTTGTTGCATGCTTGTTGGAATGAAACAGATCAGAGTCCAGGTGAAGCACAGAATTTTTAATGAATCAAGCCCTTAAATGTTATTTGATCTTTATCAATGTAAACATATCCTTAACCACAAATGTATTACTACAGTTATATATGCACCTAAGTGATCTGACCATCTCTTTTTTCATACATGTAGAAGTACAGTACATAGTGCATGCAAATCCTTCGCATATTCCAAGAGATTTATAGTTCTTCACAAATTGCTCTCTCTAGTGCTGGGAAATCATTTGCTGTCATGCATTCTACAACATGCACTCTATAATATTACCAAAAATAGTACAAACAAAATGGTACAGCTCAACTGCATTTAAAAAAAAGAAAAGTGACAATGCTTGCAGTTCAGCCAAGTAATTTTTAGGAGAAATACAATAGTCATGTTGTGCATTTGAAATGGATAATAAAAAATTATTTAAGGCAAAAAAATATAACCTTATTCTCTCAGGCTTTCAATCCAACACATGCACCTGCACACACTTGGAAATGAAATCTGAACAAGTTCAAAAGACACACGACTAAGATCCAAATCCTGCAATCCTTATTTGGGAGTAAATCCTGACTGATGGTGAGTATTTGCAATTTCCATTGCCTTCAACGAGAGTTGACAGGTTCTCAGCACTTCTCAGGATTTGGCCTTCAATTCTTACTGAGGTAAAACTCCCACTGAAGTTCAAAGAAATTTTGCCTGATTAAAGGATGCAGGATTTGGCCCTAAGAGAACAGTATTAATAATGTTAACAATAGTATTAACATTCCATAACAAATTCAAAAACTTATACTAGAAATTACATTCAGAGAACAACAAAAATCTCAAGGCAGTTGAGCAATTTTCAACACACATTCTCAGAACCTTAAACAATAGTGGCTGTTGCATGTATGGCCATCAGGAAACACAGCTGTGCTTCTTTCTGTAACAATTAATTACTTCCGCTGTATATAAAATTGAAAGTATTGGGTACTCTGGTGCGGAAAAAGGATATCCTGATACACTACTCCTATTTCCTTACTAAAGGCTTTTACTGAACCTTTCACCATTAATTCATTTACAGTGAATTATCCTGTGATGAAAAAGGAAAGGCCAAAATGGATGGCTAACTATCATCTCAAAAAGCTATTTTCTTTTGCATTTTTGTCTCTCATATTTCTATTTCTATTTGACTATTTCCCCAGGATGCCTTCTCTAATGGCAGGTGTTCCATTTTAAGTTCCTGGAACTTAGCATAATTCATAGTATAGAACTGGCCGAAGAGGCAGTGTTTCTTTGGAACACTGGCACTTCACTAGGCATATGATACATGCAGGGCAATGGAGAATCACTGTACATACTCTTTGCCCCTTATGTTATATTATTAGACAATACTGACACTACTAAAAATAATCTGAAATGTTTATTAAACTAAGAGATACAATATCTGTTGTAATTCCAAAATCAGTAATAGTGTGAATTTTCTGCCCTTACACTGAACAGTACTGATCAGAGTAGCTGAATTGAGCTTAATGGAATCCATGGGTGTTTGTTTGTTTTAACCTGCCAAGACTTTGGTTCAGGCTTGTGTGTGTCTCCTTAAGGAGCTAATAGGGTATCACTTTTAAAGAGCAGGAACCTTAATTTGTTAGTCTGCAGTAGGTACATCTGATAGTATTAGCTGTTGCAAGCAAAACCTGAACTCAGGTGCTGGCAGATAAATGAGGAAGCTATTTTAAAATATTTTGTTTAAAAATATTTTCATATAAGCTCATGTATTTTCTAAACTATTTAGGATCATACATAGTTGTTTGTATTTGTTTATTAAAGATAATTTCAGTTTCCTTTTAAGGGATTCCTCACATTTTTAATCAGAACAAGTTGGACAGCCTGCTTTAAGGGTCTTCTCTGGTAAGATATATTTTAATGAGTATTAAAATGTAACAAATATAACTACATTTGTAGGAAATACAAGAGGTAAAAATGTTTGTTTTTTAGATAAATCATGCCAAGGGTACTCTCATATGAGTAAATATTATTATTCAGTACTTGCATAGCCACTTTTCCACTTCAGAGTTCTTTTCTATCATTCACTTGCTAATACTTTTTATTAATAGTGCGCAAAGTAAGCAGTATTATCCCCATTTTACAGATAGGAAAATACACACCATCAGATTAAGTGATCTAAGGCCACACAATGAGGGCAGAGCCAAGACTATATAACTAAGGTAGACTCTCACTTCCAGTTCCATGCTCAGACCACTAGGTATCTCTGCTTTTTCAAGGGACTTGAACCTGCACTCCTGACTCATCAAAATTTTCCACTGAATACAATGGAAGTTTCCCCTGAGTATGGCATGCCAGATAGGGCCTTGTGCTCACTGATGAAGTTTACACAATAAAATACTTCCTGAGAATAGAAAAAATGCCTCGTGAAAATAATGATGGTGAAATAATATTCCTACCTTTTGTTATTATAAGAAAACGTTTTTTATTCCTAAGGTAATATTTTACATATATAGCCAAATCTTTAAAAGTATGCCCCTCCTTTTGCTCCTACAATTATTTTGCAGCCACAAATATATAAAAAGTCACTACATCATAAACCACAAATCTCTACCTACCTGACCACAGGTACAAATCAGGTAGTTAAAGGTTTGTGTACTCAGATTTCCACATGTAATTAATTCTGAGTGCAAAAATGCATGCTCAAATTTTGCATGCATAAACTGCATCCCCCATAAAGGAGTCCATGCCTCAGTTCTGAATATTTCTCCTGTAGTACACATATGCCTACCTTACATATACACCGGACCCTTGCTAGAACGCGTGTCTATCTAGTGCAAATTCGCATATAACGTGGTCGCGGCCATGGATCCCAAATTTAATTACTTTAATTGCAATTCATTTTAACATGGTCCCCATGTTAATGCGGTACCGCGCCTGGATCCCAAATCCCGCATTCTAATGAGGGTCCGTTGTATATGCATGTGCACACTTACGTTAAACAAATAATATCCTTTAAGATTTCTTTAAACTAAACTAATTCTTAATCATAAAGAATATTATTTTCCAATTAACATATGTTCAGACGATAATATTGTTGAAGCCCACTAAATAATCTTTTCCCCTTATACAGACTCTTTGCTCTTCTGAACTGTAATTTTTTTCAACTGCCTTGGAAGTAACAGATATTGCATTGTGTTCTTTTCCCCCACTCTACCCTTTAAAAAAAGAAAAAAAAAAACTTTCTTGAGTCTTAAAAATCCAGAATAAGCTATTTAATACACTACAACAACCGAAAACTTTAAAAAGGATAGCCAATTGCGTGGACTTTTTATAACAGGCAATATTCATTCCACATATATTCTTCGATGAACCATCCCCTTTGTTCAAACTGACACCTCCTTTCTACCCCTAGCTCCTTAAAAAAGTATTTATCAGTTTAGCTAAAGTAATTCAATTGTTTTTTTTCCTCAATGGCTTCCACAAAAGCATGCACTTAGTAAAAGAAAAAATGATTCCATACTTTGTTTCTATTAATCAAAAAGAATCTGAATTTTGAAAGTGAGTGAGCTTTTTAAAGTAATTAAACTGGAAAACGCCTTTCCTGGTGGGGGAAAAATAAGGTAGAATTATAAGTCAAATATTTAATTTCAAATTAATAATGATTCTTTTTTCTGCAGATGAATCAATTTCTTCCTGAAAATTAAAATCTGTGGAAATTTGAAAGAATCTTTTCTCTTTATGAAGGCATTTTTTATTTCTGGTTGTCATTACTACCTAAAAAAGTCTGCAGGCCAATCTGAAAGTCATTACTTGGGCAAAACTACTATGGATATTAAGAGGAGTTTTGTCAGAGGAAGGACTGAGGGCCACATTCTTTCCTCTGCAACACAATATAGAGGAAAGCAAAATGTCCCAGAGAAGATCCCAAAAGGGTAATGAGGGTATAGCAATGGCTTTCCTACATGCTTCCCTAGTCCCTCACGCCATGGAGGCCCCACCACTTCACAGGGCCCTGAGGTTCATCCAATGAAGAGTTGGGGAGCAGCCAATCTTTGTGGCATGTTTTTCCTTGGGTTCAGACAAATGTCCAATTGGAGCAATACACCTGGAAAATCCCTCAGAGGAAGATTTTGCAGAGCATGAGCTGACAACACAGCTCCTGCTGTTACATGTAGTATAGCTCCATACACAGAATCCTGTCCTGTGCAGGTGGTCTGAGATCCTTGCAGCTCAATGGACACATACTCCTTTTACGGGGCTAAACCCATGCAAGAGAAAGATGAGGAGTCCCTCTGTCAACAAAATAGTAAGGCAGTCTTCAGGATTGAGCCGTACATGTGACATTTATTACTACAAAAAGTTGGGGGAAATAATGTTAGAATTCTTCACAATTTAGTCTGTAATGCAACAACTTTGTTAGTGTATCTAACGCTCTCTCTCAGTCCTTCCTCAGAGAAGTGAGGATTTCACCTTTATAGATGTCTAAAGACATGCCTTATAGGCTTAAAGCAGGGAATTTCTGTCTAACTCTAATCTCAATCTCAGCCATAGCTCTCTGCTTTGGCCAGGAGAACAAAGCATTTCATTGTGTATCCAAGGATGGCTGGCAGCAATTTTTTCACAACTCCTCTTTTTCTTTCTTAGTTAGTCACTAGTGACTCTGGTTGAGTTAAAGGTTTATGATTTACAAAGAAAACCCCCAGACTTGAAACTACAGACCATCTTTAGAGCAGACAAGGCACAATTTCTCTTCCATTAAGAATCAATTAATGCAAAGGGGAAAAGATCAAGATAGAAATAATTAAACAATGATTCAGATATAAAGGTAAATTGTGTAACTTCTGCTCATTCTGTAGACTCATTTTTCCAGTAAATTTTAATCTCAGTTAAACGATCTCTAATTTTTTTCCACACATAAGTTGTAAACAGTTATGGCTGCAAAATAAAATTAAAGTGTATGGAGCTTCACTTCCTGGTGTGGAACTCATTCATGCCATTTAAAGCAGGCTGTCTCTTTACTGTTTTATATATACGTTTTAATCAAGTTTAATGATTAGCTATAGCTATGTCATTTTAAAACTGTGCATTTTGAGGGCGGGGTAATAATGTGCAAAAAAGCCTGTTTTAGTCAACCACAATATTATCTGAAGATTTATTTCTTATTTGCTAGTCTATCATGGCAGTAGAGTTAAATCAGATGGGTTAGATCTTTTTTAATATTCTTAAAAACCATTTCTGGTTAGAAACAAAAGAATAAAAACCTGCCTAGTTGGGGCCAAACTTTGCCCTCAATTACACCAATGTAAATCAGTTCAGACCTTTGTAACTGAGGACAAAGTTTGCCTTTTGCTTATCAGGTTATTTTAAGTAATATCTGTTGACATAATAAGGCCTGTAAATTTACAAGTCTTTCCCAGTTACAACTTCTAGGCACTACATCTTTTGAATGTATTCACACTTGTTTGTTTACACAGTGCAATTTACTTACCAGCATGTTCAGTGTTGCTATACAGCAGGGGTAGGCAACCTATGGCACGCGTGCCGAAGGCGGCACACGAGCTGATTTTCAGTGGAACTCACACTGCCCGGGTCCTGGCCACCGGTCAGGGAGGCTCTGCATTTTAATTTAATTTTAAAGGAAACTTCTTAAACATTTTAAAAACCTTATTTACTTTACATACAACAATAGTTTAGTTATATATTATAGACTTATAGAAAGAGACCTTCCAAAAACGTTAACATGTATGACTGGCACGCAAAACCTTAAATTAGAGTAATAAATGAAGACTCGGCACACCACTTCTGAAAGGTTGCCAACCCCTGCTATACAGCAATGTAAGGCTGAACCAATCAATTTTTTTTAATCTTAAGGCTCTGATGTAGAAAATATACATTTGTTTATGTCTCCTAACTAGTATTTCTTGTCTGAAAGTTGTCAACTGCTGAAAAACCATATCAATAAATATATCCAAAACATAAAGCTCTAAATGTATTTGCACATCCCTTTTATTGCTAGAATATTGGCACAGATAATCCATGCAAGATATGCTCACTCACACCTCAAAAACCACACTATAATCTGTTTCTGAACTAAAAACTAGAGATTTAAAAAAAATCTAAAACCAAGGGCACTTGTGGTGTAAAGTCAACATTTCAGTACATTATAAAAGCTAGACTCCTAGCATGATCACTGCAGGCATTAAATCACTCAGTTGCAAATGTAACCATTTATAAATACTAAACAAATTAATGTCTACTACCAGGAGACAAGTATTGCAAATAAACATTATACTGTCCAGCATTAGACACTAATAAGTGTGTTTAGTGCTGTCGACATTCACATTATTAAATATAAAAAGAAATAACCTTAAATAAAACATTTCACCCATGTTACTGACCACTGAAGGACCAAACTTAAATGATTTTTCTTATTTTGGTTGAATTTCTTTCTGTCTGTGTGAATCTGATGAACCAAAAAACTAACCGTTACTTTAAGAAGTTGAGAGAAAATTTCAACAGTTACAGTGAAGTTTTCTTCTGAAGTGTTTAATTTACTTTCTGTGCTGCAATTAAATATAAAAAGAAAAAACAACATAAAAAGTCTTAAGCTTATTTTTTGAACTTTCAGCTGCATAGAGATTAAAGACTATTTTTAATTAGATTTAAGATGGGGTCTTTTGCAAATCTTTTGATAAGATATATCTCTTGTATAGTCTTATCATTTGGCCATTCAGAGGTACAGTATTTTTGTTTTCTAGGCAAAGTTCCTCATATGAATTAGAATGAAAAGATTACTTTAGGAAGTTTTATGACTTAATCCCAGATAA
This sequence comes from Trachemys scripta elegans, assembly GCF_013100865.1. Taxonomy (NCBI): domain Eukaryota; kingdom Metazoa; phylum Chordata; order Testudines; family Emydidae; genus Trachemys; species Trachemys scripta. The sequence goes on from NC_048304.1 coordinate 73,743,368, forward strand.
TTGTTAAAAGACATAAACAGTAATACACATTATTCAGCTTGAAAATTATGTTTTTCTGCAGCAGTTACTGTAGTGATATATAATGTAAGAGTCCTATTCTAAGTTATGCATATGTATCTTTTTTGTCCTAGGAGTGTGTTCTGCATCGCAAAACACTTAAGTTGATTACATAGTATTTTACACAAAAGAGATTCAAAATAGTACACTGCCATGCACAGCTTCTGGTTGAGGTTTGTGCAAAAAGGATGTCTAAATATAGATTTCAAGTGTGGGTAACTGGATTCCTTATTTTTGGATCATATTAGGAAGCAATGTAGGTCAAAATAGGAAATGTATTGTATGCTACTACTTAGGCTGGTCTCTACCTAAAACAGGTTAACCTTGCTATATCACTCAGGGCTGTGAAAAATGTTACGCCCTGTGTGACATTAGGTCAACCAAACCTTCACTGTAGCTGCAGCTAGGTCAACGGAAGGTTCTTCTGTTGACCTAGCTACCATCTCTCAAAAGGGTGGATTTACTACAGTGATGGAAAACCCCCTTCCATTGCTAAAGTAAGTGTCTATACTACAGCAGTATAGCTGCAGCGCACTGCAGCTGTAGCGCTTGTAGTGTAGACATAATCCTAGATGCTAACCCCTGCCAGCAGGCAATACACAAAAACCACCTGACAGAGCTGCTGCAATGTTGTCTATCCATGGTGTATCATAGATCCTGCTACTAATTCTACTGCTAAGTAATAAAGAATGATAAACACTATCATTTGTTGAATGGCACTAGAGTCTTGAAAGGTCTTGAAATTTTTGAAAAGCAACAATGGTAGATAGAAGAACACTGCATCAGTGTCTAGGGAACAGAAATCAAATATGAATGGAAAATGAGGTGTGTGGTTTTTTTTCAATTAATTGTAACTTATCCTGTTGGAGAGTGCAATAAGCCAGATCCTTGGCAGGAGTAGTCAGTGGTGTTATGCTGATTTAAACCAGCTGAGGATCAGGCCAATAAATGGAAAAAGAATTGCCTACTATAGAAAAAAATATTTGTACCTAATATGCTGGCAAAACTGTTTAAGAATACACTTCATCCATGTAAAAATCTGACCCTTGTGAAAATGCTAAGATCTGTGAAAACAAGGTTCTCTATGGCATAAATACAGGTCACACAACTCAGGGCGGCCAGAGGACAGTTTTAACTTAGGCACTATTTTTTTTCAGGATATATAAGGATAGTTAGCATCGACAATATGAAACTTGCATACCAGAGATAAAAGTTCCTTTTATTTTGACCCTCCCACCACCAACTGGATATGCTCTTCATCCTCTAAGAAAATATGGCATGTTTCCTAAAATGGGCATAGAATTTTAGGAGGGAAAAGACAGCCACCAAATGATCCACTTTTATATTTAGACTGTGCAAAAATCCAAGACACACTAGGGTGCTGGTGGCATTAAAATAGGGCCCATACATTACATCATTAGGTATCTGGAGCCTGAGAAATATTGACTTAACATTGTCAATACTGTATGCTGTCAATCACTATACAATCAGAATGCTCACTCAAAAATAAATAGCTGAAAACTTGAAGAGTGATGGAACTTTCTGTCCTTAAGTATGATTATCTTTCGCTGCTGAGTAGCAATAAACTACTGTCTCACATACAAAACTATCGCTGATATTTAAATTTTAAAATCCAAAGCTAATGTCAATACTATAAATAGTTGCTGCCTTTCACAACAATATATAAGCTTTTATAAATACTTGCAAGAACGTGTCAGATGATTTTAAAATACTAGAACAGGTGATATATTAACTCTGTCTTATGTGTGAGAGCCTATGTACACCTCTACCCCGATATAACGCGACCCGATATAACACGAATTCGGATATAACGTGGTAAAGCAGTGCTCTGGGGGGGAGAGGGGACGGGGTTGCGCACTCCGGTGGAGCAAAGCAAGTTCGATATAACGCGGTTTCACCTATAACATGGTAAGATTTTTTGGCTCCCGAGGACAGCATTATATCGGGGTAGAGGTGTATCTTCTTACAGCAGCAACCACAACCACACTTGGGATGTGTTGCATTTACAGAAAATAATCACAGTAATAAGAGCATGTGCCTGTGATTTGGTGCTGCTCTGTGAAATGTTTTATCAGTCTTCACTAACATTAATAGGAAGAAAAAAGGGTGCCCCTTTCCCAAGGATTTAGGATTGAGTAGAGAACCTTCCCAGGCTATTTGCCACTCCTACCCTTCCTAGCTATGCTAAATGGAGGCTGGGTCTGCAGTGTTAAACAAATAGTAACTAGATGTTTTCCATTCACAGGACAAATGGAAAGATGAATCAGCTTTGACTAGAAACACAACATGGATCCTCTCCAACCACCCCCTACCCATTCCCTATAAGAGAAATTTAGAGAAAGCCAGTTCCCCTTTTCCACTCTGATTAGAAAGTGAAATAACCCATTGTGCATACACAAGGCCACATGCACTGATCAAGGTTTAACTGGGGGTGGGTGGAGGGACTTAGCGTCATCGAATTTTTATTCTGATTCCCAAACTTTCAGTCACTCATTGTCTCCTTCTTAGCATGGTAGTTCTATTAGAATTCAAGACAAACTTCTTGTTTGGGAAAGCCTATGGCAGCAGTTCTCAACCAGGGGGGTGAGGCCCGCTGAGGGGCCATGAGCAGGTTTCAGGGGGTCTTCCAAGAAGGGCTGGCATTAGACTCACTGGGGCCCAGGGCAGAAAGCCGAAGCCTCGCTGCTTCAAGCCCCACCACTCTGGGCTGAAGCTGAATCTTGAGCAATCTTAATATTTTCTTCATGGGGCCACCTCTGGCATTCAGCCCCAGGCAACTGCCCTGCTTGCTACTCCCTAATGCCGGCCCTGGCTTTTATATACAGAAAAACTGCTGTTGTGGCACAGATGGGTTGTGGAGTTTTTATAGCATGTTGGGTGGAGAAGGCCTCAGAAAGGAAAAGGTTGAGAACCCCTGGCCTATGGGATGTCTCTAGTTCAGGGATCGGCAACATTTGGCACGCGGCTCACCAGGGTAAGCACCCGAGCAGGCCGGGCCAGTTTATTTACCTGCTGACGCGGCAGGTTCGGCCGATCGCGGCCCCCATTGGCCGCGGTTCGCTGTCCCGGGCCAATGGGGGTGGCAGGAAGCAGCGCANTTATTCCATTATTTATGTCATGGTGCTATATCCAAGCATCAATTTTTTGAATGAACTAGAACAGGGGTCGGCAACGGTTGGCACACGGCTCGCCAGGGTAAGCACCCTCGCGGGCCGGGCCAGTTTATTTACCTGCTGACGTGGCAGGTTTGGCCGATCGCGGCCCCCACTGGCCGCGGTTCGCCGTCCCGGGCCAATGGGGGCGTCAGGAAGCCCCGGCCAGCACATCCCTCACCTGCGCCGCTTCCTGCCACCCCCATTGGCCCGGGACAGCGAACCGCGGCCAATGGGGGCCGCAGGAAGCAGCGCAGGTGAGGGATGTGCTGGCCGGGGCTTCCTGACGCCCCCATTGGCCCGGGACGGCGAACCGCGGCCAGTGGGGGCCGCGATCGGCCAAACCTGCCACGTCAGCAGGTAAATAAACTGGCCCGGCCCGCGAGGGTGCTTACCCTGGCGAGCCGTGTGCCAACCGTTGCCGACCCCTGTTCTAGTTCATTCAAAAAATTGATGCTTGGATATAGCACCATGACATAAATAATGGAATAATACTTCCTTTTTGGTGAGGAAATCCTGATCTACTTATCTTAATTTAAAAGCTATGATTCTATACATTATTTTACAATTAATATTTTGGCACTTAATATTTTCTTGTAACAAATTTCAAGAATTATTTTTAATTGTTTTTAAACACTAGTGTATGGTCTCAGCTCTAAGGCTGGTCTGGGTATTTTTATTACTTATTTTTACATAAAACATTTTTTAAAATTAATTTTAATCTCTTTAATTTTTGTTCTAACTTTTGCAGTAATATTTGACTCAGATTGACTAATTTGCCAATGAGTGTTCATTCAGCTTTCTGTATGGACCATGCAAAAAAATGCTCTGCAAATATAAAAGTGATTAAAGTTATACTTCAGAAGTGTTCAATAGCTTCCTAGCCTTCCTACCCTCCCCTCAATGAGAAATGTCAGTTGGGGTTATCCTTTTTGCAATTTCTCAGTTAGTTGCCAATTTTCTCACAGTGCCAGTAGCTTCCAGGTCTTCTTTTAGACATTGATGGCATGAGCATGTTTCTTGCACAGTGGCTTATCTTTCTTGGAGTAAAATGGCTGACCTTCCAAATTCACATGGCACACCTAAAATTAAAGATTAAACACAATCAGGAATCACATAGAGAAATGTAGCTATTAGTAACAGTTTTATTGCTCCTTAGTTTTTAAGGACTAGATTCTGATACGCTGACTCACAATGAGTAGCACCATACTCCATGAGAGTCCGATAAATTTCACTAGGACCACTTAAGGAGTTAGGCAGTGATCAGTATTAGGAGATATGGGCTTGCTACACTGGCAGTTAACAGCGCTGCAACTTTCTCGCTCCAGCGGGTGAAAAAACATCCCCCTGAGCGCAGCAAGTTGCAGCGTTTGAAAGCACCAGTGTAAACAGTGCCCCAGCGCATGCTCCCAGCGCTGGGAGCTACGCCCCTTGTTGAGGTGTGTTTTTTAGAGTGCTGGGAGAGCTGTCTCCCAGCACTGCGCTGTGACCACACAAGGCATGTTAAAGCGCGGCCATGGCAGTGCTTAGCATTGCCAGTGTAGACTAGAAGTGCTAACTACAGTAATGTGCTACTGCAGCTAGACAGAAAGCAATGCACATTAATAAGATTGGGATGAGCATGTTAGAAATGCAAAGACAGACTGACATGGATTTTTCTGTTTGGCTTTATATGCCAGAAAAACAATTAGGATAAACTGGGGTGGGACAGCTGTGAAAATTACATTAACAGAACAAAGGGATAGTGTCACCTCTACAAACATTTGGGTCTTGCCAACTAAAATAAATGGGTGAGAAACTACTTAAAAGTGCAAATGCACCAGAATAGGAAATATTCAGAGAAGGTGTCTTTTATAAGTGATTAAATATGTTTTTATGACAAAATGATGTTGAATCAAGAGAAAATAGCTACTGGATTGTGCAAGCAATAGTCTGTGTACTAACGCAAATGCATGTATCCACTTCAGACATTCCCAATTTCAGAAAAGGAGCATATTATATCACTGAAGTAAAAACAGCAGCCAGTAGGTTAATTTAACATTTGACACAAACAATCAATTCTATACTTCCTAAAGTTCATTAGAGAGGTGTACGGCCCCAAACGAATCAGTGAGGCTGTCGCTGTTCTTTCTGACCATGTCAATGTACTGTTTGTAGCTGATGAGAGGCTTGGAGTATTACTAATAGTTCTAGGGGAAATGGGTTAGTGGATGAGTGCAGGTGGGACACTCAGGGGTGACAAGTGCTGATTATTATATAGATTTTACCATCGTGTGTGTGTGTGTGTGTAATACGTATACACATGCACAAGAGCAGACACAATGACTCCTCTGACTAACATCTGTACTAATTACTATTTGTTTTTTCTGAACTGACTCCTTTCTGTGTGAAAATGCAAATTGCACAACTGTATAAACAGAACATTTGGTCACTATATTTCACACTATTCAATTTGGTGATAATATCATTGCCTGAGATTTATTTTAAATCCTGATTTACCACTTGGTGTGCAAATTTAGTTAAAAAGACTACCAAGCACTGCTCTCCCACACAGTTTCTGTAGACTCTTCCAAAAAGCACAAGTGTTTTCTTAGTGTTTCTGAGCATTAGCAATGTAGATCAAATTTAGCTATTCTGATGAAAACTGGGGGTGGGGGTGGGGGTTAGGAAAAGGAAAATAACCCCCATCTGCAATTAAAACCAATCAACTGCTTCCCACCACCACCACTAAACTGAATTCTTCCAGTATAATGTCACAAGTTCTAATAAGATTATAGAATAATAATGTAGATTTTAATGTAGATACCTACAGCACAAATAAAGCAGGTATCATGCCAAGTGTGTCCAAGGGCTTCAATGAATTTATCTCCTGCTTCAACAGGAAAATCACAGCCATGGCATTTTGTGCTGAACAAAGCAATGTAATCTAAAATAAAACAAAAGCAAACTTAGAACAAACGCTGAACACAAGCATATTACACCCAAAAGAATCAGAGATGTGCCTAGTAGTGATTCTTGGGATTATTTTTATTTAGAATTCTTTTCTACCTCCCACTCAAATTCTCCAAGGGTGAAATTTTTGAGCAGCTCCCCCCGCTCCTTCCTTTACTTCTTTAAACACAGAAATTCAATGCAAAAACCCACTTAATGTAGTATTATGGCTGTGAATATAAACACACACAATTCAGGAAATTCAAAGTTATGTTCCCCACAGGATTTGGAAATTAGCCATAGATAGATTGATTTATAATCACACACACACCAGAAAAATCATAAGCACAAAATGAATTTATACAACATACTATATGAGGACCAGGGGGATGACATGATGAGCACTGTGTAAGCACCACTTAGATTTCCCTGCCTGCTATGTATTTATATTTTCAGTTTAATGTTGGACTACCATAATTTTTGTATTAAATAGAAAATATAACAACATTGTATCCTTTGGTTAATGTATCCTAACTTTGAATATTGAAGTCAATCTGGAGTTACTGTATCTCAAAAAAGATACAGCAGAAATAGAAAAGGTGCAAGAGAGTCAAAAAAGTATTCAGGTTATTGGGGTTGTGGTTGAAAACTCCCATTTTAAGAGAGTACATATTGGGGTCCCAATCTAAGCCATTTTAGATTTATCCCCCCCTTAAATCGAGGACCTAGGAGGTACTCTTTGACCCTTCAGGAGTCTATTTCTCACTACCAGAGAGAGATGAGGCCAGGAATGCAGGACAGAGCAGAGACAGGGCATGTGGAGGGAAGGACCACTTCACAATTTAGTCTAGCCTTGATCCTGCCTCATAGCTCATTCACCTGGCTAGCTCCATTTATTTATCCACCTATCTGCCGGCCCATCACAACTTGTAGGGTGGACACTTGCAAATTCCTGGAATACTGGGCATTCCGGCATTTCTGGGAATAGTGTGGGCGTGTGTGCAAGAATAGGTGCCAACTCCATGGGTGCTGACTCAAACCCCCATGGAAAAAAAATGGGTACTCAGCACCCACTGGCCACAGTGGTTCCAGCCCCAGGGCTGGTAACCGATCAGCTGTTCGACAGGACTTCAGGGCTGGCCGCAGGTCAGCAAGCAGCTGGCAGGAGGCGCTTGGGGAAGGGTGAAGTGGAGTGGAGGGAGCAGTGCGGGGGAGTCTTGGGAGAAGGGACAGAGCGGGGGCAGGAAGAGACGGAGCAAGGGTGGGGCCTTGGGAAAAGGGACCAAGTGGGAATGGGGCCTCAGGGTGGAGCACGCATGGGGTAAAATCAAAGGTCAGCGCCTGTGTGTGCAAGGTCATGCCACAAAGAGGATGCCATTTTGAGGAGCACACCGCCCTGCCCCAGTGCACATGAGGTCACACTGACAGAAGTGGAGTGGCGCGCTCTCCATTACAGTGTTTCTCATCTGATAATGGACAAAACCATGTCCAGTTTTGTCTCAGTACCAGAGGGGGGGAAAACGCTACAAAAAGCAGGACTGTCCGGTTTAAAACCCAACAAACAGCCTGTCTAATCACAAGGAATCAAGGGAAGCTGTGGGAAAACACAGACTAGGAAACACTCGTATAGCTTGATGCCAGAGACAAACTACCAGACTAGATCGGCTATCGGCCTGATTTTGCTTGGCAATTGCCCTGTTTCTGTGGTTCTGCCAGATAACATGAAGGACACTAGTATTGAACAGTACTATCCAGTAAGATACAGTGGCTCTATTGTATGTTATACCTTTCTCACAGTAGGGCTCCCCATCCTCCATGTGGAAGAGGCTATTCCCAAACGGTTTCTTACAGGCAGCACAGACAAAGCAAGTCGTGTGCCAAGTCTGCCTTAGAGCATGCATCACTTCCTGAAAAACAAAAACAGCAAAATACCACATACACTAAGCCCACATACAGGAAAATATACAAAGCTGGGATACCCTGGGCTTCTCATTTTAAAATCAGCCAATTCTTTTGCCCAAGATAAACTCAACAACTCAAGGGATTTTTAAAATAAGGAAAAACAAACGTCAGTAGCAATGCTTACTCCTGTGGGAAAGCTCTGCCTCCATTCAGAGCATTGGAAACCTCCTAATATGATTTATAATCAAAACAAAACCACCAAATATCCAACAAACAAGAGCTCAATTCAGCCAGTTGACTGCATCAACACTACCCATGGCTCCCTCCTCACTGGGAAACCCTGCACAAAAGAAAGTTTTAATCTCTCTCCTGAGATTTAGCTTTATTAGCTTCAGTGAAGCTACACTGATTTACACCAACTGAGGATCTGGGCCAAAGTAGTTACCCAACAGATTGCATGATTTGTGACTTATTTAATGTAGTTGTTCTCAACCAGAGGTATGCGTACCCCTGGGGGTATGCAGAGGTCTTCCAGGGGGTACGTCAGCTCATCTAGATATTTGCCTAGTTTTACAACAGGCTACACAAAAAGCACTAGCAAAGTCAGTACAAACTAAAATTTCATACAGACAATGACATGTTTATACAGCTCTATATACTATACACTGCAATGTAAGTACAATATTTATATTCTAATTGATTTATTTCAAAATTATATGGTAAAAATGAGACAGTAAGCAATTTTTCACTAAGGCCTTGTCTACACTACGAGAGTAGTTCGATTTTACTTAAATCGAATATTTGGAATCGATATTGCAAAGTCGAACGTGTGTGTCCACACTAAGGACAGTAATTCGACTTTGTGAGTCCACACTAACGGGGAAAGCGTCGACATTGGAAGCGGTGCACTGAGGGCAGCTATCCCACAGTTCCCGGAGTCCCCGCCGCCCATTGGAATTCTGGGTGGAGCCGCAAATGCCTTCTGGGTAAAAAAAAAAGGGGCCAGGGTGCTTTTGGGTAACTGTCGTCATCCGTCCATCACTCCCGCCCTCCCTCCCTCCCTGAAAGCGCCGGCGGGAAATCATTTCGCGCACTTTTCCAGTCATTGACAGCGCGGACGCCACAGCACTGTGAGCATGGAGCCCGCTGCAACCATCGCTGCAGTTGTGGCCGCTCTCAACGCCTCGCAGCTTATCATACAGGTTGCCCTGAGGCAGATGCAGAAAAGTCAGGCGAGGAGGCTACGTCAACGCGGTGATGGCCTGAAGTCTGAGAGTAGCACAGACCTCTCAGAAAGCAGGGGACCCAGCGCCGAGGACATCACGGTGGCAATGGGTCATGTTGATGCTGTGAAACGGCGATTCTGGGCACGGGAAACAAGCACTGAGTGGTGGGACCGCATAGTGCTGCAGGTCTGGGATGAATCACAGTGACTGCGAAACTTCCGCATGCGGAAGGGAACTTTCCTTGAACTTTGTGAGTTGCTGTCCCCTGCCCTGAAGCGCAATGACACCCGGATGCGAGCAGCCCTGACTGTCCAGAAGCGAGTGGCCATAGCCCTCTGGAAGCTTGCAACGCCTGACAGCTACCGGTCAGTCGCGAGCCAGTTTGGGGTGGGCAAATCTACCGTGGGGGTTGTTGTGATGCAAGTAGCCAAGGCAATCGTTGATGTACTGCTGCCAAAGGTAGTGACCCTGGGAAACTTGGAGGCGATCATAGATGGCTTCGCAGCGATGGGATTCCCAAACTGCGGTGGGGCCATAGATGGAACTCACATCCCTATCCTGGCACCGGACCACCAGGCCAGCCAGTACATTAACAGAAAGGGCTACTTTTCCATGGTGCTGCAAGCACTGGTGGACCACAGGGGACGTTTTACCAACATCAATGTCGGATGGCCGGGCAAGGTTCATGACGCTCGTGTTTTCAGGAACTCTGGTCTGTTTAGACGGCTGCAGCAAGGTATTTACTTCCCAGACCACAAAATAACTGTTGGGGATGTGGAGATGCCTATAGTCATCCTCGGGGACCCAGCCTACCCGCTAATGCCCTGGCTCATGAAGCCCTATACAGGTGCCCTGGACACTGAAAAAGAACTCTTCAACTACCGGCTGAGCAAGTGCAGAATGGTGGTGGAGTGTGCTTTTGGACGTCTCAAGGGGAGATGGAGAAGCTTGCTGACTCGCTGTGATCTCAGCGAAACCAATATCCCCATTGTTATAGCAGCTTGCTGTGTGCTCCACAATCTCTGTGAGAGCAAGGGGGAGACCTTTATGGCGGGGTGGGAGGTTGAGGAAATTAGCCTGGCTGCTGATTACTCACAGCCAGACAGCCGGGCGATTAGAAGAGACCAGCGGGAAGCGCTGTGCATCCGGGAGGCTTTGAAAGCAAAGTTCCTGAGTGAGCAGGGTAACCTGTGACTTTCTAATTTTGTGTACAGAGAAGCCTTCACCCCACTTCCAACACACGTTTCAAAATAAAAATAGTTCTACTTTGTTAAAGCACACCGTTTTCTTTAATACTGTTTTCGCGGGAATTTTTTAAAACTGGGACGCAGACTGTGGTGCGGAGCGGGTGTAGTGTAGTCGCGCGAATGCAGCTTCTAAACTGAAGGACTGACAGGCTCCGGTGCGGTGGGATGGTTCTTTCAACGGAGCCTGTCACCCCTCCTGATAGGGACTGTGTGTATGGGGGTACTATGTGACTTTGTGGCGGGGGGGGACGCTTACAGATCCCCTGCTGTGTGGCTCTGTGATCCTGCCTAAGGACCGCCGCTTCAGATCTCTAACTGCCCTCCCGTGCCACAAAGTCACAGAGCAACCCACCTCCCACCACATAACATGAAAAGAACCTCCCAGACTAACCAGGGTAAGTAGTCACTGCATCACTGCACTATGTATGTGCCCTGCTGCTGTGCCTGCCCCCGACTATGTACCCTGCCAAAGGTGACTGTCCTGTCCAATTACCAACCCCCTTTCCCCCCCCCCCTCCAAAAGAACATGATGGAAACAGTAGTTAACAGAAACATATTTTTTATTATCAACTACACATGGGACTGGGAAGTGAAACTTGGACGGGGGCTTGTGTCAGGCGGGAAGGAAAGAACTTGTCAAACTTTGGGGAATGAGAGCCTTCTGCTGCTCGAGCTCTCTGCAGGGGTGGAGTGAGAGTTAGCAGGGACTCTGCCGCCTCTCCTTCTGTGCACTTTGGGTGAAGGGAGTATGGGACTTGGTGGCGGGGGAGGGCGGTTAGAGATGGACTGCAGCGGGGCTCTGTCCTCCTGCCTCCGTTCCTGCAGAACATCCACAAGGCGCCGGAGCGTGTCCGTTTGCTCCCTCAGTAGTCCAAGCAGGGTTTGAGTCGCCTGCTGGTCTTCCTGACGCCACCTCTCCTCCCGATCCATGTTGGCTTGGTGCATTTGGGACAAGTTCTCCCGCCACTGGGTCTGCTGTGCTGCCTGGGCTCGGGAGCAGGCTATAAGCTCTGAGAACATGTCCTCCCGTGTCCTCTTCTTCTTATGCCTAATCCTCCCTAGCCTCTGGGAGTGTGATGACAGGCTAGGTTGTGAGACAGTCGCAGATGGGGCTGTGGGAATGGGAAAAAGGGAGTGAATTCCTCAGAAAGATAAATGTAGTTGTGAACAAAGAACATAGTCTTTCTCTGTGAACAGGACCATGCACAGCACCTATCACATGCGCACTCAGCACAAGGTCGAATTCTCGGCCTTCGCATTCAGTGTCTGGGGTTTTGCAGAGCACTTTTGAGAACCCTGTCAGGACAACGGAATTGCTCTTGCACGCAGACATGGTAAGCCGTAGATTCGTGGCAGCTTAAAACTTTAATATTAGCAATGGCCTCATTTCACATTGAAATCAATGTCGGTCCCTGCTGCCAGCAATCCGGCAAGCAGGAAGTCTGCTCCTGTCCCACACCCTCACGGCTGTCCCCGGGAACGATCCCTTTCGGCTGACCCTCTCCCGCCTCCACCGCGTGGCTGCAAACCAGCGGTTACAGTTCTGTAAAGGAACGGTAAAGCAGTCCCAACACTAACATTCCCCTACCTCATTCAAAGCAGGTCATCATGAGCGACATCACCCTCATGAGGATCTCTGAGAGCGACAGACAGAGAATGCTCCGGGAAAGCCTTCAAAGACCAGGGCCGTATGCCGCCATGCTGTGCCAAGCAATGATTCCGGAGTACTTGCTAGTCTCGTGGCGCGGCAACGTGTCCTACTACGGAGGACCCAATAAGGCCGCTCTCCCCAAGAACCTAATGCAGCGGATTTCAAATTACCTGCAGGAGAGCTTCCTTGAGATGTCCCAGGAGGATTTCTGCTCCATCCCCGGACATATAGACCGCATCTTACTGTAGCTGCAGTAGCAGGGACTAAACAGTAGAGCGGCTTGGGCAGGACAATCATGCAAAACCGGACATTGCTAGATTTTTTTCAAATAGTTGCACTGCCCATGACTGAACCGTTAAGTTAATCAAACTAATCATGAGAAACCCATTTTTTAAATTGTTAATAATCATGTTCTGTTACAAATAAATGTTTAGATGTTTACAACACTTACTGGATGATCCTTCACCAGATTCTGTGTCCGGGGTAACGGCTGGGGAGGGTTGGTAGGGGATCTCTGTAAGGGTGATGAAGAGATCCTGGCTGTCGGGGAAATCAGCGTTGTGAGCGCTGTCGACTGCCTCGTCCTCCTCATCTCCTTCCTCATCTTCCCCGTCCGCTAACATGTCCGAGGATCCGGCCGTGGACACTATCCCATCCTCAGAGTCCACAGTCAGTGGTGGGGTAGTGGTGGCGGCCGCACCGAGGATGGAATGCAGTGCCTCGTAGAAACGGGATGTCTGGGGATGGGATCCGGAGCGTCCGTTTTCCTCTTTGGTCTTCTGGTAGCCTTGCCTCAGCTCCTTGATTTTCACGCGGCACTGCGTTACATCCCGGCTGTATCCTCTCTCTGCCATGTCTTTAGAGATCTTCTCATAGATCTTTGCATTCCGTCTTTTGGATCGCAGCTCGGAAAGCACGGACTCATCGCCCCACACAGCGATGAGATCCAAGACTTCCCGATCAGTCCATGCTGGGGCCCTCTTTCTATTCTGAGATTGCACTGCCATCAGTGCTGGAGAGCTCTGCATCGTTGCCAGTGCTGCTGAGCTCGCCACGATGTCCAGACAGGAAATGAGATTCAAACTGGCCAGACAGGAAAAGGAATTCAAATTCAAATTTTCCCAGGGCTTTTCCTGTGTGGCAGTTCAGAACATCCGAGCTCTTACTGCTGTCCAGAGCGTCAACAGAGTGGTGCACTGTGGGATAGCTCCTGGAGCTATTAGCGTCGATTTCCATCCACACCTAGCCTAATTCGACATGGCCATGTCGAATTTAGCGCTACTCCCCTCGTCGGGGAGGAGTACAGAAGTCGAATTAAAGAGACCTCTATGTCGAACTAAATACCTTCGCGGTGTGGACGGGTGCAGGGTTAATTCGATGTAACGGCGCTAACTTCGACATAAACGCCTAGTGTAGACCAGGCCTAATAGTGTCCTGTGACCCTTCTGTATTTTTATGTCTGATTTTGTAAGCAAGTAGTTTTAAAGTGAGGTGAATTTTGGGGGTACCCAAGACAAATCAGACTCCCGAAAGGGATACAGTAATCTGGAAAGGTTTAGAGCCACTGACTTAATGCATCTTATTTCCCTTTTTATGGAGCATTTGATTCTAAGTGAGTTTCTTACAGTTTATTTGTTTTTTAATCTCTACTGACTGAGGCACAAGGGAATGAAAGTAGTTGCCAGGGTTTCAGTCCATTGCTCCAACTTGCTAGACAACACAGCCTCATTTATATTTGCCATACATCTTATTACAGAATCACCAGTGAGATTTATTAACTTCTGTTACTGTTTGCAAAACAATTATAGCTGACAAATAGGCTTGGATCCATTTATGAACCTCTCAGTGCTAAGAAGTAAAAGACAGATTGAGAAATCTTACAAATGTAAACACAGTCAGCTGGCAACTTTGCTATGTTACTGATAGAAATCCACAGAGGAGATCTGACTTGTTCTTCCATTGATTAGATAAGTAAGTATTTCAGTGGCTTTGTTTTAACATTCCCCCGAAAGCACCAGTATGCAGGGCTTGATTAGAGTCAGGACTTCACTTCAAGTGTCTGATGAGGCACTTCCTAGCAGGAAGCAAAGCACTGACTTCCCCAACACTAAGACAGATGTCAGGAGTGGAGGCAGAGTAGTGATAACTAATATTGTACTCTTCATTTGCAAATATGGAAGAATTGTGAGAGATCCTTGGTCACATCTGTGGCATAGAATCATAGAAGATTAGGGTTGGAAGAGACCTCAGGAGGTCATCTAGTCCAACCAACCCCAACTAAATCATCCCAGCTAGGGCTTTGTCAAGCCGGGCCTTAAAAACCTCTAAGGATGGAGATTCCACCACCTCCCTAGGTAACCCATTCCAGTGCTTCACCACCCTCCTAGTGAAATAGTTTTTCCTAATATCCAACCTAGACCTCCCGGCTAGGCATCCCTGCATATCTCATCTTCCTTCTCAATTGTGTACATAAATCCATCGCTAAGATTATCATCATTATCTGCTGCTCCAACCACCTCATCAGCTTGTTAAGGTATTTATAGAGTGTCAGTCACCACTAGGGTGACCAGATCAGCAGCATAAAATATCAGGACGGGCAGGGGGAAGCAAAAAAAAAAAAAAAGGGAGTTTAAAAGGGGCCGGGGGCATTAGCAGGCCCCGGCCACGCGCGCTGCCCTCCCCGCGGAGCCTCCCGGCCCGCCACAGGCATATGAGGCGCGCGGTGGGTCTGGGCAGGGGCAGCGCGGAGTGGGCAGGGGCCGGGTGGGTGGCGCGGGCCAAATCCCCACACCTCTCCCTCCCACTCATGGCTGCGGCTCCTTCCCGGCGGGACGCACCTCCCGCCGCCCCGGCCACATGCAGCGCGCGTCCCCCGCGCCAAGTCTCCCTCCTGCCGGGAAGGAGCCGCTGGACCCACGCCGCATGTGCCCGGGGCAGGCCGGGGGGGGTGCATCCCGCCGGGAAGGAGCCGCAGCCGCGAGCGGGAGGGAGAGGCACGGGGTTCCCCAGCAGCAGCAGGGATTCAGCCCACGCCCCCGCGCCGCCCACCTGGCCCCTACCCGCTCCGCGCTGCCCCCGCCCGGATCCACTGCGCTGCCCCGCGGGCTGCAGCAGCCTCCAGGCTGCGCTCCCGGCCCCGGCCCCGGCCCCCGTGTGCAGCGGCCCGGGGGCCGGGCAGGAGCCCTCTGGCATGGCAGGGGGCTCAGAGCTGAGCCCCCCCCGTCTCCCTCCCTTGCCAGCCCGCCCGGTGCCTGGGTGCCGGAGCTGACTCACCAGCTCCAGGATCCAGGCACCGCCACCCCCTCCCTCCCTCCAGGCTTGCGCCGCCATGCTGCAAGCCTGGGAGGGAGGAGGAATGCTGCATGGTTGGGGAAGAAGCGAGGCCAGGGTGGGGATTTGGGGAGGGAGCCAATGGGGAAAGGAGGGGGCGGAGCTGGGGCGAGAGTCCCTCCAGGAGGGCAAATTTCTTTTTTGTCCAGTGTCCCGACCAAACATTGGTCGGGACATGGGACAAAGAAGCAAATATCGGGACAGTCCCGATGAAATCGGGACGTCTGGTCACCCTAGTCACCACAGTATCTAGGCATGAAGCTTAGTAGGAATGTATAAGACAAACAAAAGTGGGCTCTTCTCTCGCCTTTGAGGGGTTCAGATGTCTGTATCTTATTTTAAAAATCTAATCGTCATGATTTCTCTAGAACAGGAGTCTTGTTATTCACACAGAGATGCACTTATAGCAGTGGACTTTCTGGATTAAGCCCTATCTGAAGAAGATTGCATAGCATCAGCCCACATTTTGCCTAACTTTAGCAAGAGATGCACAAGAGCAATAAATTTTCATTTTAGGAGGTCACCAAAGCAAGAGCAGGAAAGAGTGAAAAATAAACTAAATACAATTTAAAAAAAGTTATTCATATTACAAACTTCCTCCATATAGGCTGAAAAGTACAGTACAGTAATGTCCAAATCTCCAGCCAGTATAGAAACATAGTTCTGTAAGCCTATATGTGTCTTATTCTGGGATAATTAATAGGCTAGGAAATTACTGTTGAAGAAAGAAGAAGAATTTAATACTTAATTAGTTGCCTATAATCAAAAGTATTCCATTTCTAATTTCAATGCAGTGAGGATTTAGACGTGAGGCTATGCTCTTCTCACTTACCCCCATGATCTTGGTATGGCATCTGGCACAGGTTGGTGCAAAGAACTGTTCATAACAGCGCTCACAGTACACACTGTTCTGCTCCTCCACAAAGCACACATCTGCTAAAGATGTCTTGCAGTAAGCACAGTTGAACTCCTCTGGGTGCCAGGAACGACCCATGGCTACCAGGAAAGGACCCCTGTGAAACATCATTATTATATTTATATTGCAGAAGCATCTAATGGCACTGATGAACAATACTAATGAGGATGTATTTTAAAATAAGACACTATAAGCTGCTGACAAGAAGTCTCTTTTCAAGATATTTTAAAGGAAAATTTCAGGAATTAGTTAATATATTAACCTATAAAAATGATTATAACTGAATTTTCAAAACATCTGTTGGAAATACTGCCATGGTTTCCAAATCTCAATAACTGTAAAAGTGTTTGTGAGAACTCCCATGTTGCTGATACTTCCCATCAGCAACCGTAAATTGCTTGTGTAGAGTAGGGCACTGAAAATGCTTTCTTTAAAAAATGAACAAAAAACCCACAAATCACCAAAAGTACTTAAGTGTTAAATATAAAACAAGGGGTGGAGGAATCAAATGGGAAGTTTCCTCATTCTAATGAGTATGACACAGAGTAGAGAATTACCATTTGAAAACATGAAAAAGCAGGAGACTTTCCAGAGTTGGTGAAAGGTGTAATTCACGTATACCTTACAATAGCTTTGAAAGTCTCATGTTTTCATGTGCATTTGAATGAAAGTTGCATTCACTATGTTACATCAGATTGTCAAAATGGCAACTTGCTGTTTGATTATCCTTTAGTTATACTACAGCCACATTAAAACATGTTGGTGATTTACTGTTAATTGTAATTAGATGTAGTGATTAGACTATTGTTTGTATTACCGTTGTATTCCTATATGGGAAGATAGGAGAATGATAATCAGTAGCCCCATACCACTAAACCAGTTCCTTTTTAGTGGATGACACTGTCATTAAAAATGCACGGATTACTTGAAATCAGGCAGCAATCAACAGGGTAACAATGGGCACCAGTCCAGCAGAGTGAACTGGGGGAGGAGAAAAGAGAAGCATGCAGTGAATCACTGGTAATAGAGTGTGTGCATTATCTTTCTCCAGACACAAAAGCAGCAATTACATTTGTCTCCAAACTGATATCTCACTCCCTCGACCCAATATAGTTTTACATAGTGTCTTTCCAGATTTATTTCCGGAGATACCTTGGGGACCAGAAATTTGTAAGAAAAAGGCAGTGCTTGTGGTAGGAAAGGTGCCCAAAACAATGACCTTGTATAACTTTGCAGTGATAAAAAGTGAACCACACGATGGCAAAGATGAGCTCTGGAAATGTTAAATGAATCAAGCAAACAGCAGACATCCCCTCTGGATTATTTAACTGTGTCTCATGCTCTGAGATTGTATAATAAAATGCAATGATCAGTTGTTCTGTGATACTTTCTCTCCTGTCCCCATCCCTCTCCGAAGAGTCTCATGACCTTACCGAATGATGCTGTTACAGTGTCCACAGAGAGGAGTTCGGTTGCTGGCTGGGAAACGCTCAGCCCTTTGAATTGTTCCCCGGGCTACAGCAGGAGTCTGGGAAGAGGCTGGTATTGAAGGAGACGAGTAGGCTGAAGTTGAGGCAGGAGATGGTGCTGGAGCACCCCGTGGCAGGGTATGTTTGGTAACAGAGGTGGTGGTTTTTCCAGGTGCAAATTTCTGGGAAAAGGAGTCATCTGTTACCCAAGGAGGGCGGCATGAAGGATCAGCCTTGCCTGGTGCATAAGAATGCACTGGTGCTTGTGCCGGTGCTGGTGCTGTTATAAACATCCAAAAGAAAATCAAAGAATGCTTTTAAGATCTTTTCTTTTTAGATTGCAAACAACAACATTTAGCAAAATGTACTGCATACATAAACAGAACACTTAGATGACTCTAACTGTAGTTTGTCCCATTAGCACAGATCAGAGCTGAAGTGAGTTCCAGGATATCACCACAATCCTTGATTTATATCCAAATAAATCACAGAAACCATTATCTACTGGTTTTCACTGAATTTATTAAGCTCACTTACAAGGACACTGCAGTGTTAGTTTTTATTTAGTGGGAGTGCATGTATATGATTGTAATCACTGTCTTCTCACCTGTAGTAACTTAGGTTCAGAAATACAGTGGCAAGCTAGATTCAAATGGCCAGATCAAGCAAGCCATCCACTTTTAGGCAGAACTCACCATGATTTTAATAGTTTCTGCTTAAGTATTGGTGTCATGAGATTGCCGAAGATGTGGATTTTTCCACAGATTCTCACTCTTATTTGTAATTTGTAGAAGTTTTATACCTGGGTTAGTGATAACCTCACTTACGGAACACAGAGGCTGAAAGAGAACAATAAAAACAATGCTGGGGAAACAAATACAGATTGTTTAATTTACAAAAAGTGAAACTGAATGCAGGTTAAATTGAACAAGTGGAACTTTATTAAACCTTGTGCACTGCTCTGTCCATGTGGCTGAGTTGCTTCCAGCCTATCTCCAACTGTTCCATGTTCACCTAGGGTCAACCTCAATAAAAGCCCCTCCAGGGAACACAGGCAGTCTGACTCCACTTTCATTTATCATGATACTCAGATCACACAGCCAGCAAGGCAAAATCAACAGCAACAAGAGGAAGAATGTCCCTATGATTAAGATATTGGACCAGGACTCAGGATCTCAATTCAGTTCCTGACTCTGTCATGGATTTCCTGTGTGACCATGCGTAAATCATAATCTGTGTCTCAGGTCTGGTCTGTAAAATGGGGAAAATGATACTTCCTTTCTCCCATCCTTTGTTTTGTCTATTTAGATTGTAAATTCTTCAAGGTATGGACTGACTGTTATATTTGTTTGTATAGTGCCTAGCACAATGGGGCACTAATCTTGGGTGGGACCTTAATACAAATAATCATCAGAATCTAGAGTCTGTACTCACTGGAAAGCCCTCCCATTATCTTGTTCTTTTTTTAAAACTATAGACCTAAGGCTCAGAAATCTAGGTACAACTGAAGATTTCACCCGAGAAACTGCCACATCTCCCAATCATAGTGTAGAAAGATCAAATATATTCTTTACTTTGGAAAGGAAAAAGGGAAGCAAAAAAAATCTATTGATGTATTCTGGGACAGCCTGAAGGAAAATAAAACAAGAGAGTAGGAAAACAAGGAAAGCCAGCGATCAAGAACAAGAATACAGTGCAGACCTCCAGAGCCTTGATAAAAAATACCCTCTTTCAAGCCTTTTTTAAATAATATTTATTTTAAGTGGATTAAATTAGTAACATTTTAATTTATTGTTACCACCGAAGAAATTACAGACTGCACTATGGCTGCTTTGAGATGTTTACATAGATGTGTATTTGTGTTGATACTTGTGGAACTACATGTTGTACAGAATTGTGTAAAGGATGTTTTGAATGAGCTGTAGAAGGTAATTATTAATTATCTTATGGCTTGAGGCTAACTAATGAGGGAAAATTATTAACTGTGAGTAAAATGATCCATGTTAGCACCCTGATAACATATCCTGATAACTTTTTCCAAATAGTCCTATTTTGGACTGAACATTCTTATGCTTGATGTCCCCAAAGGCGAATTTTTCTTTTGGGTTGATGGGAGCAAAATTCCTCATCTGTTTGAGATCAGCAACTGTGAAACAGATCACTTCCTGTTTTGTAAGGATTCCAGACATATTATTTGGCTGCTGCAGAAAAAATGGATGAAGTTTGAAACACAGCATAGGATCCTCTTTGAGGAACAGTGCCTTTGCTTGCTTTTATTTTTTTTAAAGTGTTACTTTATCATAGTTTTAACTGTATGAGCATGTTCATATAAAAAAAAAAGTCTACAGGTGCATGCAGAGGGTCCAGTCCTTCCTCCCAATAAAGTAAGTAAAAAAGTTCATGATGGCTTTAATAGGACGAGGATTTAATAGGACCAGGATAGGCCCTGAAAGGGAGACATAGTATGCATCTGTGAATTAGTTAGGTACACTGTGACGAGGTCTACCAATCCTGCACTGGGCCAACAAGGACGGACCAATCACTGTGGGCCCAGGAAGCAATGCCTCCTTTTCCCTGCTGCGCATGCTCCAAGTGGAAGAGCCAGATAAAAGGAGGCAGCCCAGCTCAGTTGGGGTTGGCTGTGGAGAAGGAAGGATGCGTACTGCAGAGGTGCCTGCGATGCTCCAGGTGGTAGAGCCCAAGGACATGGACTACGCTGCAGGTGACTCATGGACTGCAGAGACAAGCCACCACCAGATGAGGAGGTGCCCAGGATGCAACTTGTGGTAGGAAGTCACCCAGGGGATGTAGTAGAAGCTGATGCCTGAACCCTTAGTATGGAAGTCCCCAGCTTCATAGGGCCTTGGGTTGGAATGTGGTGAAGCGGGAGGGGCTGGGTTCCCTTACCACAGTAGGTGTGGCTGCTGTTTGCTGTCTGGCCCAGTCTGGGGGCTCAGGGACTATAGCCAGTCTGTAGCCCCTGGATGGGGCAGAACCATCCAGGGGCTACAGACTGATTGCTGTTCTGCTCTGCCCAAGGGGCTGATTCCCCAAATGCTACTGTCTGCCCCAGCCAGGAGACTTAGGGGCTATAGACTGTTTGTTTGGTCTGGTCTGCCCTGCCCAGAGGGCCAGAGCTCCAGTTGTAACTGCCTGCCCCAGGAGGCTCAGAGGCTATAGGCTAAGTGTTTGCCCTTCCCACCTGGGGGCTATAGACTAATTGCTGTTCTATCCCACCCAGATGGCCAGAACTGCAATTGCTACTGCCTTCCCCCAACCAGGAGGCTTGTGGGCCATAGACTATTTGCACTGGTGAGTTGGAGCCGGTTCCCACCGGTTCACAGGAACCGGTTGTTAAATTTAGAAGCCCTAAACCGGTTGTCCCGGTTCTAAAAGCGCTTTTAAATGTAAACAAAAGCTCCAGCAGCTCCCTGCCCTGTCCCCAGCCCCAGCTCATCTGGCTCCGGCTCCGCCTCTGCCGCCTCCTCTCCTGAAGGCTCCCCCTCCCGGCTTCCCGCGAATCAGCTGTTAGTGTGGGAAGCCTGGGAAGGAAGCAGCAGCTTCCTGCAGGTGAGCTGGGGCGGGGGGCGCAAGGAGGGCTCCAGGCGCCGCGCAGCTCTGGGCGGCCCTGACTCCGATTCCAGCTGGCCGGGTGGCGCGGCTCCGGGCCAGCCCCCGGCCCCGGCTCGGTCCCCAACTTCGGCCTGGCCTCAACTTTGGGCCAGCCCCGGGCCCCAACTTCGGGCCGGCCAGCAGCTCTGGGCCAGCCCCAGGCTCCAGCCCCCGTTCCTGACTTCGGCCCGGCCAGCGGCTCCGGCCTGGCCCCGACTCTGGGCCGGCTCCGGCCCGGCCCCTGGCCCCGACTCTGGGCCGGCTCCGGCCTGGCCCCCGACCCCAGCTCTGGGCCGACCACCGGCTCCGGCCCGGGCCCCGACTCCAGCCCGGCCTGTGGCTTGGGCCCCGACTTAGGGACGGCCCCCAGCTCCGGCCCAGCCCCCAACTCCAGCCCAGCCCCCGACTCCGGCCTGGTGCCCACAGCTCCTGGCTCTGACTCTGGGCGGTGCAGCCCCCATCTCCAGGCAGCGCGGTAAGGGGAGCAGGGAGGGGGCTGTTGGATAGAGGATGGGGAGGTGGATTAGGGTCGGGACTCAGGGCGGTCAGAGGGCAGGGAACAGGGGAATTGAATGGGGGCAAGGGTCCTGGGGGGGCAGTCAGGAAGGAGCAGGAGTGTTGGATGGGACGGTGGGGGGCAGTCAGGGGCAGGAGTTCCAGGGGTAGTCAGGACAGAGAGAAGGGGTGGTTGGATGGGGCAGGGGTTCCGGGGGGCCATCAGGAATGAGATGAGAGGTTGGATGGGGCGGCGGGGGCAGTTAGGGGACAGGGGAGGGGGGTAGATGGGGCAGGAGTCCCGGGGGTGGGGTGTCAAGGAACGTGGGGGGGTTGGTTGGGGCAGGAGTCTCAGGGGTGGGGGAGGGGCACGACCCCCTTGTGGGGTGAGGAGGAGGGAACCAGCTGTTAAAATTTTGGCAGCTCATCACTGACTATTTGTTTGCCTAGCCCTGTTTGGGGGCTACAGGCTGACCATTGCTCTATCCTATCCAGAGGGCCAGAACTCCTACTGTTGTCTGCCCCAGCCCGGAGACTCAGGGGGCTACTGACTGTTTGTTTTCTCGGCCCTGCCAGGAGTCCAGAGCCCACTATACTGCAATTACCTGATCTAAAAGGGAATCCCAACAACTGGGTGACGGGATGTACAAACTCTGCATGAGGCCAATGGGGGCGGCCCATCACGTACACAATTTTCAAAAATGTTTTGCTGACTTAAAATACCCATAACTTTTAAACAACTCAACCAATTTCCTACAAAAATTTTGTAGATCTCATTAAAAACCTCAATCTAAAGCCAAAGTTTGAGGGAAAATTAGTTAGTTCTGATTTTACATTTGGCAAGTGCTAGGATCAACTTAACTCACATGACATGTATTATGGGCACACTGTTAGCAAGTTTGTGTAGGTCAAATTGATTGCCGTTTTAAAAAAATACCACACCAGAAAGTGGAAAATACTAACTGAAGTGTATGTGAATTTTGGAAGGTACTGATTGAATTGACAAGTGCTCCTGAATGTTTAAAAAAAAAAAAAAAATCACTCAAGAAATTTGACCCAACAAATCTCACCTTTCTTCGGATCCCTGTCACAGACGAACTACTGCACAGATTTATACCAAACTTGCTACAACAGATAATAGCTTCATATGTAGGATGAGATGTCAACAAAGTTCCATTAATTTTGCAGAAGACCTAAGTCATTTTCACCATAACAAAATGCTAAACGAAGAATATACAACAAAACATTCTGGTTCTGTCGGCTACAGCAGGGGTTCTCAACCTTTCTTACCGAGCTCCAGCATGCTATAAAAATTCCACGGCCCACTTGTGCCACAACAACTGTTTTCTGCATATAAAAGCCAGGGCTGGTGTTAAGGGGTATCAAGGAGGGCAACTGCCCGGGGCCCCACACCAAAAGGAGCAACATAAAGCTACGTTGCTCAGGCTTTGGCTTCAGTCCCAGGTGACAGGGCTCGGGGCCCCAGGCTGCAGTCCCGCCTGGCGAGACTTCGGCTTTCTGCCCTGGGCCCTAGCGAATCTAATGGCAGCCATGCTTGGCGGACCCCCGGAAACCTGCTTGCAGTCCCACAGGGAGCCCCGGGCCCCTGGTTGAGAACCACTGAGCTACAGTATTTCCTGTTTTCAATGCTTCCTGGCTCAGCACAGACTCCTGATGAGCTAAGGAAGAAAAACTGAACAGCAGGGGAGTTTGTGGAGCTCACAGCCATCTTTAGAGAGGAGTAAGTAGTTATTCGGCGCATACAGCATTTCCGGTTTGACGGAAGCAGGGGAAAGTCATACTTGAGAAACAGAGAAAAAGAACATCTCCATGTGCTCCCTACTCATTGGCCCCCATGCTGCCCCTCCCAGTAATGACCTCTAGGGCAGGGGTTCTCAGATTAACCCTATCTTACTTAGGAATATTAATAGAACAGGGATGTTGGGAGTGAGGTAGAAAACAGAAATGAAAGAGTAAGTGGGGCTCTAGCAAAGGGTGAGTTGGGTTTCACTAAAACAGCAGTAAAAATGCCAGAAGCTGCCAGAGCCCTGTCTATGCTGGTGCTCCCAGCAATTACTGGCACAATTTTTTGGTAAATTTCCCCTTCAAAGATAAAATGCAAGAGACTCTTGTGTTTTAGCCCTGCGGAGCTCAGTACCATAGTCAGCTAAACATGTAATATCTATTCTTTCATTATAACGCCTTAGAATATTTCTTAGTCGTTTGGCCAGAGATTAGATTTTTTTTTTTCTTCAACAAAATCTTGAATTTTCAAAAGAAAACTTGTCAGGGCAAATTCTCCATCCTTTGACAAGCAAGGCCTGCAGCTCTAATACAGTACAGTATGTACCTTTAAGAGCAGAGGCTGCAGGGGGCTCACTGTCTGGAATGGAAAGTATTTCACCTTCTTAGTCATGCTGCTTCCTGGCTCCTATTTTACATCCCCTACTATTAAAAGCTTTGGAGTCCTCCTAGCTTTCTGAAATGACCCCTCCTCTGACTTTTTTCTGGTTCTTCTCCAAATCAGCTTATTCTTCTAATGAATTATTTAGGTCTGATCCACTGGCAGCAATTAAACCCTCTATTACTCATTGACAGACCAGCTGTGGGCATTGCATGCTGGCTTCCCGACCTCTCCCCATTCTTTACTGATTCACAGGGCAGCTATATGTTCTTCACTGAAACTCAACTGCTTTTGGAGAATGTCACCATTGTGCAGATTCTTGATACCGTGTTCAGACAGACTTTGATGCTTCGATAGCCTCTACAGTGGGAGTAAAATAGTCATCAGTAATGACCCTTCTCCCCACAAAAATAAAGACCTTAAACAAACTAGATTCATCTCCTCCCAGTCTTTCTATTGTTTATTGACAATATCAGTGCAAGTAGTTTTCTTTAACAATGCCATACCACCCCCTGGTAAATTAAGTTATAACCTAAGAAACCAATGAATATAGCTAACACAAGCCACACTGATCCTTCAAACAGCAGCCTAATAAAATATTTTATTGAACAGGCAGCCTTAGTACTGGCATTTCCTAACTATTGCATGCTTGTTTTTCCAATCTTATTATTTTTCTTATGTAGTTTTTTGCATGTAATTTCTTAGGTTTTTAAAAAAGCAAACTAACCCCCCCCCCCCCAGAAATTCCACGATGTGCAGTTATACTGACTGCCATGTGATTCATCAGCAGGGTTCGAACCACAGTACAGAACTCTGCTTCTTGAGTTAACAGAATAACTCATAGCTGTAGTAAGCTGTCATCCTGTTCGAAGGCCAGCCACTAGAGCAGGAAAAGACAAACATTTTACTAGAGGATTTTACAACTACTTACTGACTGCCATAGGTGTGCACACAGGATGTGCTGGGTGTGCCCAGGCACACCCTAATGCAGGGGTGGGCAAATGGTTCCACTCCCCAGCACGGCAAGCTGCGGGGTCCACGCTGCCGGGCCAAACCGCCCGGCAAGCCGCCGGCCCTTCCTCCGTCCCCTGGAGCCATGCTGCCGCGCACGCAGCGCTCTGGGGGCTGGGGCTGCGCGCTCCCGCAGGGCAGTGTTTGGCTCCGCGGGGAGGCTAGGAGCCTCATCTCATGGTTAAATTAAATTAATGGAGATATCCCATCTCCTAGAACTGGAAGGGACCTTGAAAGGTCGAGTCCAGCCCCCTGCCTTCACTAGCAGGGCCAAATACTGATTTTGCCCCAGATCCCTAAGTGGCCCCCTCAAGGATTGAACTCACAACCCTGGGTTTAGTAGGCCAATGCTCAAACCACTGAGCTATCCCTCCCCCCCATGGTAAGGGGTCCGGGGCCAGGGGGGTTGAATAAGGGGTGGGGTCAGTCAGGGGACAGGGTGGGTTGGATGGGGGGTGGGATCCCAGGGTGGGGGGTGGTTAGGGGTGGGGGGTCTCTGGAGGGGGCAGTCACGGAGCAGAGGGGATTGGATGGGGCATGGGAGTCCTGGGGGCTCTCAGGGGGCAGGGGGTGGATAGGGGGCAGGGCGGTCAGGGGACAGGGAGCTTGGGGGGAGACGTTGGATGAGTCAGGACTTCTGTGGGGGGCTGTCAGGAGGCAGGGGTGTGGAGAAGGGTTGGGGAAGGCAGGGAGTGGGGGGGTTGTATGGGTTGGGAGTTCTGGGGGTCCTGTCAGGGGGTGGGGAGCAATTGAATAGGCGTGTGAGTCCCGGGGGTCTGTCTGGGGGCGGAGGTGTGGATAAGGGTCGGGGCAGTCAGGGGACAAGGAGCAGGGAGGCTTAGGTAGGGGATGGAGTCCTGGGGGGCAGTTAGGGACAGGGGTCCCAGGAGGGGGTAGTCGGGGGGGGGGAGGACAAGGAGCAGGCAGGGTTGGGAGTTCTGAGGGGGGAAGTCAGGGGGCAGGAAGTAGGAGGGAGTGGATGGGGCAGGGCTCCGTGGGTGCACACCCTAATAAAATGGGCTGCGCATGCCTATGCTGACTGCAAAGGAATGGTGCCATTCCTCAGGAATCCTGGATTCTATGACTGGTTCTGAGGAGAGTGTACTCTAGCCACCAGAATCCATTCTTCCCATCTCCACCCTTAAAGGCTCAGCCCTTCTGCCCTTGGCCCCTCCAGCCTATCCCAGTCCTAATCTTCCCAGCCCCTGCATCCACCCTCAGCTCCTTGACCTAGTCACAGCCACTATCTACCTCCTGCCCCCACATCCCAGGTCCTTCTCTTCCTCTCAGTCTGTCCTCACGTACAGCTGTAACTGTGGAATCGGTATCCTTAAGTGGAATCAGCTGCTGTGCAAGTAGGGGCTATGCAGATTTCCTCAAAGTTCTGGTTTGTGTGTGTTTGTTCTAAATAAGACTGGCTAAAAATTTTCTAGAAGTTCCTGCAAGAGTGACAAAAATCCTAGCCTCTCACTACGGCAGGGCCAAGGTTTCTGCAGAGGCTGCAAGCTCTACTTTTGAAGAAGAGAAATTTAAGAGTAACCAAGCTGCAGTAGCTCCAAAGTTGGCTATGGCATGGCATGGGGCTTTGAGAATGCACTAAAATAAAATAGTAATAATAATTAGCTCTTGTACACTGCTTTTCATCAATGGATCTCAAAGAGCTTTACAAGGGAAATCAGTATTGTTATACCCATTTTACAGATGGGGAAGCTGAGGAACAGAGCAGTGAAGTGACTTTCCCAAGGTCACTCAGGAGGCCAGTGCAGGGCTGGGAATGGAACAGAGGCTTGCTGAGACCCGGTCCAGTGCTCTATACTGTAGGCCACACTGTTTATAAGATGACGTTGGGGAGAGGGGGCTCAAGGCACTGAGAAGAATACAGAACACCCCAGGGTAGGGCGGGGGGAGGGAAACAGTACCTTAATTGAGGCAGGAAGAAGTTTGGACTATAACACAGATCGCTACAGAAAATAAAGTTTTGAGAAGATTATTTAGTGCTTAACACTCCTCCCTCTGCCCACACTCTCCCATGTGTAAGAGACTGACAGTTACTGGGAATTACAGGTGCTTGAATTGTATGTACATCATTCTACTAAGATCACACTAACAATATCTGTTTTTTCTTTTTACTGAGTTCAAACAGGACTCTAAGACATTTTCTCTAAAAAGCTTTCCTATACTGCAGCATCAGCCATTTCACTGTTTCATAATCATGCATCCCACCTTAGCTTTAGGCTTCTTTTTTTCATCTTGGAATTGTAAACCGTGTTTAAAGATCTCAGAACAAGGAGTTTATATTCAATCTCTTTAAGCCCTGGGGCTGTAACTATTTACTTATTATGGTATTAAGACAGTTAGAATTAGAAGACAATATTTAATCTCTAATTGATGAGTTCAAATGGCTCCCACCTATGGGGCTCTATAATTAAATACAGTGATTTCTAGCTCACTCAGTTTTATGGATGATTTTTTTCCCCAAAAGTCAGTTTGTTCATATAAAGCATGACAGACCAATGTATGCCACAGAAGACCTGCTAATATCATTTCAAGTTTCAATGATATTCAGACACTAAGCTCCAATAGCTTTAGTAAACTTTTTTCAGTCAGAGAACAAATGGGAATCCCAGTGAGCAGTACAAGTACCACTCTTAGGTTGACACTAGCTTAAATTATCAAGATTAGTATACTTCTAGGCTCAGAGATACTAACTCATTGTGTTTTAACCTGGGAGTATTTAGCCAGTTGCCTCTTTGCAGACAAGGATGCTGCTTGCACTTTTTCATCACTCTTAAGTTGGAGTAGGATCCCTGCATGTTAGCAGCTTTTTTCCCCTCAGTAGACAGCATATGTGTATAACTGTGACATAACTGCTTCCTCAAACAAGACCTATAGTCAATTAAAAATACCCTGAGTGGGCTAAGTGTAGGAGTAGAGAGGTGGTGATCAGTAATAGTTATAAAGCTCTCCTTTTAACCTCTAGGACCTGGGTTCACCTCTTCCCAGGGTCTCTTCTGTAAAATGAACTGAAATGAGGAAGGGTCTCTCACTCTGGATTTTCCATCCCATCCACTTGCCATTAAAAAATAAAGCAACATGGTGAATCATGTCACAATCACTGAAATACACTGGCTGGAGAACTGGTGCAAAATGACAGTCATGAATGTCCATAACTTGCTTTGAGTTCTCGCAAGATAATTATAACTTTTCAGTCATTCATCATTTCATCTTGAAAGCCAGGATTCCGTGCAAAATATTTTCCCCTATAAAAACAAGTTGGCATTATTATAATTGTCATCACTATCTGCTAGGAATGATTTCACTGACCTTGGGATTCCAGCCATTCTGATGAGGAAGGAATAGTTTATTGACCTTATAGTTTTCAAACATCTTCCCAGCTCATCCGGAATGTTAGTCTGACCTTTGTAGCCCTTCACATACAAATTCACCTTTGATTTTTATTTATTTCACTAGCCTTCAGATCTCCAACTCCCAGTGCCATTACAAGAAATACTAGATTGAACATATAAAATGTAAAATTCACAAGATGTGTCAACAGACTGACCCAACTAACCCATATCCTGTTAAAAAAACAACTCTTATAATGATTCAGTCACTCAACTTTTAAACACCCTGTGCCTGTCCAATAGCGCAAAAGAAAGGATAAGCTTTATTTTCTCTGATATATGGAAATAGGGAAACTATTCATATAACTGCTATTACAAGAAGTTGAGTCCTTGCTTCCACAGGCCTTAGCTAATTCTCACCTTCCTACTCACATTCAGGGTTGCAGTTAAGCTCAACAAACAATTTTCTCAGGGAAAAAAAAAGACTAGCTTCCAAAGTATCAGGGCATAGGTTCGCTTATTTAGGCTCAGATACTTTACTCTCTTAGACCCTATATTGGTCTGTGCACTGACCTATCCACTTGTTCTGCATGTTCTGAATTTAAAATACCGCTGGAAAGAAACTAACAAATGCAATTACCACCTGAGGTTTTTTGATCCAATGCATCATTATTGTTAGTTGTCATAACAGTTTTCTGATAGCAAACACAATTTATTATTAGTAGTAATCATTTACATTGTGAAAGCACCTAGAGGCCTCAGACACTTCAGGACCCCATTGTTCTAGGTACTGTACAAACATCTGGTAAATGAGAATCGCTGCTCCAAAGAAGCAGTCCTCACACTTGACACTGTCCTCACACTTACACACAGGAAGATACAGTTCCTGCCCTGGAGAGTTTACAGCTTTAGGCCTCGATCCTGCAAACACTTACACATGACTAATTTTATACATGTGAGTAATTCTATTTGATCAAAGGAGTTAAAAGGAAAGATCTCCTTTATCTTTTACTGTTCTCAATTATCTCACTGCTTTGTGGAATAAAGGATTGGCCTATAGATTGCTCTGTACTAATCTAAAAAATCCAGGCACTGTCCTAGTCTAAAAAATCACAGATGAAAGAGAGCTAGGTATTTCCTGCCACCTAGTGTCGTTCATAGAGAACAACAATCCTCACTTCTTGTAAAAAGGGGTTATGATATTTGAAAAAATTATTTCTGTTCAACACCAGGAGATGTGCAAAGTATGCTTTTCCCAGAGCCATCAAACAAGGCAATCAGCTAGCATCATAACAGTGCTTTGAGGGATTAGCATGGATTAGTGGCCACCCGTCTGGTTTGAAATACAGCCTCTTATTAGTAATAGCCCACATAAGCTAGATCCTCAGCTGATGTAAACTGGTGTAATTCCATTGAAATCAATATCAATTTATGCCAGATGAGGATCTAGTCACATACTTTCATTTTGAAAAACAGACTTGGTCATCTTGCACAACCATGCTGATGGCAGGCTTGTATAAACCTTCTTGGGTTTGGTTTTCTAGGGAGAGATTACATATACTGTAACACTGATGGGTATTTTGATCTGAGGGTAATTGCTGATAATAGTCTCTTAGATCCCAATTCAGCAAAGTGTATAAGCACATGCCTAACTTTAAGTACATGAGTAATCCCATTGACTTCAAAGGCATTAGTCACATGCTTGAAGTTAAACAGGTTTTTATGGAACCTAGATGAATCAGAGCCTTAACATATACATAATTAAATAGACTCCCAAAGGCGCCCAGAGGTTGGGATGGGCACAATTTTGTTTAGAGTACTAGGAATCTGAATAAATAAATTACAAAAACTAGAAAATGCCTTATGGTATGTACAGACACAATAGTTAGATATTTTAAAAGTGAATCTCACACTTTGGAAAGGTGTCAGATTGACAACTCAGGGAAATGAACTCTTATTTATCCTTGGTACAGCCTTAGTACTGGCAGCCGATAGTGCAAGCTTTCTCACATTGTCACCAATGTAATCCTTTTTTGAGCTAGTGAAACCACTTCTACAGGACAAAGAATAGTTTGATATCTATTCAATTTATAGCTGCTAATTAGAACCAATTGTGCTGATGGTTTTGGCAACATATATTTCTTGATTCTAAGAACTGGGCTAAGATCAGAAATTCATTCCACATAGGAAAAAAGATTTGTATTGGCTTTTGGCTCTTCAGTAATATAAATTACTAGAAGCAAAGAGGACAGATGTCTCAATCTGAACGTCACAATCCTGGGTTGCCTAATTACATAATGCCCTGGCATCCTACTGACTGCCCTCACAATGCCAATTATCTCTAGTTTTCTTTATTCTAGAGTCTCAACCACTGCAGCTGAGGAGGGGAAATATTGCTGCACAATGTTTTGTTGCTTTTTTTTTTTTCTGCAGAAGAAACTTATGACAAGGATGAGATTTGGAATACTGTGGGGCTAGCTAAAAGGCTGCAAGTGGCAGATGGGCATGATGAACAAATAACTCCCTCCAAACACCTAATCTTCTTCAAGGGACTGGCATCTCCCAAAGCCTCAGTGTGCTGCAAATCCTGCTAATAGTCTCCACTGTCTCACCCTTGCATGCGGTGGACTGTAGAAAATGAAGTCAGAGAACCAAGTCGCTATAATGGGAGTGTGGCTCTGTAAATTAGGGCTTGTCTACATTACTCACTGGATCGATGGTCTCCTGCCTGTAGTGTCAATTTATATCCAGAAATGTAGTCTCTAGTTGCTACCACATTAAGTAGCAGCAATATGTTGTAGAGTGACTACAATAAATTGCCTTTGGTCTAAACTCTATTATTTTCTAACACATGTTAAATATAAACTCTCTTGCATCTGAAACCTTTTTGGGGGTTGATTCATAAGATCTTAAAATATCTCCTTGTGATTATTCTCAAGCTCCTACCAGTGGAGGGTGCTTTCTGCCAGGGTTATCACAATTTGCATTTTCCTCTTTTTTTTCCTCTCTAACATATCATGAATATTCTGAATGTCGGTTCTGAATTCCTCCTGCCCTCTAGGGGACACTATGCTCCTGTAGTATCCATGGAATAATATACATAGACAATATGAAGATCTAAAATAAGTACATTGTGTCCAGAGACACATGCAAGGCCTGATTTTCAAAGTGGGCATTTTAAGTCTGCAATTAGGGGCAATGATGCACAAAGACAGAATTGCAAAAGAAGTGCCCAGGGCAATGGAAAATAAAGGCATCCCTCTGCCCAACTGAATACCTAATTTAGGGCCCAAACCTGCCAGCAATGGCTTATGAAACTCATTTACATTAATGGAAGTCCTGAGTACTCAGGCTTTGCAGGATTAGGTCACCCAGGACCCTAACTGAGCACCCAGTCTATCATCAGATTTCCCAGAGATGTTTTAGGTATCCTCTTCTCTGTGCTCTCATCTCTATTATAGGAATAGATTCACTTTTCCTTGAAAAAAATTATGGGGGGTCCTTGTTCTCCTTTGTGGGACAGCAGTAACCCCCATTGGCTTCAATGGGAATTATTCCTATCCAGTAGTGAGGAAATATGGACTGGCATATGTAACTAAAAACAAAATTAGTAGAAGTTTAAAGCTTTATTGTTAATGATGTTGAGACCAATGATGAAAGTTCCTTTAATATGTCAGCTATTAGCTGGGTTATGTCACATCTATACCTTCCCATGCAGGGCTGGCTCCAGGTTTTCTGCCGCCCCAAGTGGCACACACACACAAAAAAAAAAAAGTGCTGCGGCAGCGCGATAGCGCTGCTCCACTCTTCGGCGGCAATTCGGCGCAGGTCCTTCGCTCCGAGAGGGACTGAGGGACCCGCTGCCAAATTGCCGCCGAAGACCCAGACGTGCCGCCCCAATAGCGGCCAGAGTGCCGCCCCTTGGTATTGGCCGCCCCAAGCACCTACTTCTTTAGCTGGAGCCGGCCCTGTTCCCATGAGAGCTTTTTGCCTCTCTTAGCCTCTGAATTTAAGATACCTTCTCTCCTCTCTCAGAACTTTAGAATGGATGAGGATACTGGACTCTTGGGATTTACAGGCAGATTTGGCAGATTTTTCTTATTTACTTAGATTGCAAGATATAAAGCATCCTTGAAGCACACTTGCTAAGACTACAATATGTTTATTTGTTAACTGAATTAAGCATGTGTTACTAGGATGGCTAGGGATAGAATTTTTTATTGGTAAGTATGTTTAGATTTTTATGTCCTTATTGTTTAATTTGTGCAATCTGGGTTACACATATTTGGTCACGGTTGGTTTTGGAGGTTTGCGGTCGATTTGCTCCACTTATAACACATTAATACAAAGGAAATTTAAACAACAGTTAACACATTTTCTAAATAAGTTTATAATCAAATATATACCCCTCACTAATTGGATTTGCAGGGAATGGGGAGCAAAGCATTGTAAACAAAGTGCTTTTCAAGAATACATCATCCCTTACACATGGAAGAAAGTTTGAGAAGCTTGATTCATGGCCTTACCTATTTTGCAAATATACTCACACAATTTAATAGACTGTCATACCTTAAGCCATCTCTCATTTATTTCACTAACACATATAGGTGCACAGAGGGTCTAGCATTCTTAAACCCTGTTATCAATATTCAAGTGCACATAAGTTCCCTTGTTGCTTATTGGGTGCACAGATTGTGTTTTGCAGATGCATTTCAGATGCCTCGCATTGGGAAATTTAGATCACTTTGGTTTCTTGTTAACCCCCTTCTTTCTCCTCCCCTAAGTCCCTTCCTTCGGACAGTGTCTTCTAAGCAGAATACAAACCCAACATAATTCAGAAGTCACAATATTAGGGTGGATTTGAAATTAGGTAGAATAAGCTCACTCATTTCTAACATGACCAACAGAATTTGGTCCTTTGTGTGTAAAAAGGCCTTGCATTTTCTGCATAAAATGCTACTGGACATTGGTATAGACCCTTTCACCTTTTTGAAATCCTTACCTGGCTGGTAGACAGAGGGCCTTATGCTAGCAGTAGTGACAACTCTTGGTTTTGGAGCAGGAACTGGACTTTCACTGTAGCCTGAGGAAGAAGCGGTACCCTGGGAAACCGGTGTTGATGTATAGGACTGGCCCGTACCTCTAAAAGCAAAGCAAAGCTGTGAGCAATTTTCCAGACATCAAGAGCCACAGATTAAGAAATCAAGAGATTTGTCAGCTTCCATACCATCCCAATGGATGCTTCCTTAACGGCACAGAGAGAAGAATGTGAGATTCATTAGTCTTTGTAGCCATCATAGATGATGAAGGCAGCCAGTGCATCCCCCATCACTGGCATTTTAATGACTGCTTTAAAAATAAATTTAATGAGCGAAAAAAGAGCCTGCTGTCAGTATCTTTAACACTGGCACCTTTACAGAATCAATCCCTTTGGTTGGGAAAACTAGCAAAATAGGAGACCTAATCAATCTCTAGTTTTGGGTGTGACCAACTGCAGGAAGATCCCATTTAGCAGGGGTTGATCATTTCAGACGTCAGGGCTAGGCATCTGAAAATGAGATTCTTGGTCCATTTGCCTAGTGCCTACAAAGAGGCTTATCCTGGTCTCATTGAAATCAGTGGGAGTTTTGCTACAGATTTAAATGGGAGCAAAATCAAACAAAATTCAGTGATTTATACTAGTGCTATGAGAACTGGTAACCCACCTCTTTTCAGTGGGACCAAGCACTTGGCCTTTAGAAAGCAGAAAGAAAAACATATCTCATCTCTGAAACTAGCCCCTTTCTAGGTCTAGGCTGAGGTTTTAATCTATTCATTTATTTTTCTAATGTTTAAGTTTGGAGGGTCCCAAAAGCCTCTGATTCTCAATCCAGGAGCATAGGGGAGATATCATGTAAGTAGAAATTTCTTTGAAAGATTCCAAATAGCAGCAGCGAGGGATTTCAATGAGGAAAATCACCCCTGAGGAGTTTATCTCCACACATAGGTGCTGGAACTAGGGGTGCTGCCACACCCCCTGGCTTGAAGTCGTTTCCATCACATACAGGGTTTACAGTTTGGTTCAATGGCTCTCAGCACCTCTATAAAAATTGTTCCAGCACCTGTGTCTCCAGCACTTTCTTATGGTTCAGGTAATAAACCTGAAGGCATGTCTACACTTACTGGGGATCAACACTGCTGCGATCGATGCAGTGGGGGTCGATTTAGCGGGTCTACTGAAGACCTGTTAATCGTCCACAGAGTGCTCCCCAGTCAACTCCAGTACTCCACTGTAACGAGAGGAGTAAGATAAGTTGACAGGAGACCGTCTCCCATCGACACAGCATGGTGTAGACACTGCAGTAAGTCAACCTAAGCTACGTTGACTCCAGCTACGTAACTGGAGTAGCGTAACTTAGGTCAACTTACCCCAGTAGTGTAGACAAGGCCTCAGTTTGATAACAGTAAACAACAGAATTATTTGTAGCTTGGATTTACTGGTCTTCATACTTGCAAACTTTTTACTTTAATTAAATGAGTTGAATGCAATTTAGTCTGGAGAACTGAGCACTGGACTTGAAGCAACATCCACTTACTTCAGAGAGGTCTTGTGAGGCATTCATTAACTAAATATTGCAACGTCCTATCAGTATACTGGGATATAAGATCAATTTTTATTAGGACAGCCAGTAAAATAAGTAGGAATAAGAATTTCTGGTTCCCAGGCCTATGCTCAATCGATCTCCTTGACCATGCTGTTTTTAAGAAACATATAAAATATTTGATTACCTCAAAAGTAGATACATTTCACTGAAGAACATTTTACATGGCAAATATTTTGCCCTACTCTACTTGTGCTATAAGACCAGATTATCAAAAGTGTGGATGCAGCTGTGTGGGTGCACAAATTCAGATACATTCACACAATACCTTATTTTGTACACACACCCAACCTCTAATGTTTATATTTAAATCAGTTGTTAACATGGGGATTAGTGTGCATGCACGTAAGTACATACACACCTATACTTTTTGGTGGTCTTGAATGTTGCACAAGTGTAGGTTTTGGGGATTTATTTTATTAGGTGCTTTTAAAGGAAAATGGGATGCTGGGGGAGAGATGTCTGAGCCATGGGAATCAGTGAGAGGAAAAGATGAAACCAGATACATGTATTCTAATTCCCTGCTCCCACTGCACTTGCAGAGGAGTGTCTCCAGGGGAGGGGTAGAGCTTGTGGCTAGCTTCAGTGGCTTGTCTTCAATTGTTTGACAGAATAAGGGCTCTCAGACAACTTCCATGGTTCTTTGATTCTGCAGCCCCTAGAGCTCACTCTAACATAGGGTGACTTCTCTGGTTCAGGTGCAAGAGTTCAGGGATGTTCCTGATACCTCAGAAGGAGTCCCAAGAGCTACAGTAGTACCAGAAGGATCTACAGCTGTCCACTTGCAAATGTTCAGCTATATCTACTCAAGCAATCTGGTCATCTGGAGATGATTTCCCTGCTCTACCCCAGACCATGCTTGCTGAACAGTATTTACAATCAAGGGCTGCTGCCCATCCCACTCTTCACATGATTTTTCCAGATGCTCTATCAGATTACTTGGCCATGTACATGGTACTCCAATCACTTAGCTCTAGGTCTCCTTCCCCTCTGCTGAGCAAGTAGCCTCCAAGCAGGTAAAGAGCCCTTGTTCCTCTATATACTGTGGAAGAGGGAATAGGCTGCAGATTCTCCAGTTTATTCAAGCCCCAATTCTACCACTACCAGAGAGTCAGGGATCAAATGAGACAGAAAACTTGCCTTGGGAAGGAGTAAAAAGGAAAACAAACAAAGGAAAAGAAGAAGCGCAGAGGAGAAGAAGCAGAAGTCAGCAGATGTTGAGGTTTACGCTCTGCAACAAGCACAGCAATCCATACAGGAAGAGTAATTAAACCCTTGCTGGGGCTAAACAGTTCCCTTGCTTTCCTCAACGCCATGCTTGCTTTATAAACTCCTATTTTTTCCTTCAATCCTACTATTTCATTGAGCCTCACACAAGGAGGATCCCCCAAGGTCTAGTTCAGACTCTTATCCACATCTGCTGCAGGATAGGGGTTCTGACCATTGAGGCCTTGTCTACACTAGAAAGGTTTTGACAGTAAACATAAAAGGGTATAGTATCGGGGGGTAGCCGTGTTAGTCTGTATCAACAAAAACAACAAGGAGTCCGGTGGCACCTTAAAGACTAACTTCGCAAACCCTTCTATTGGAGACACAACTTATACTGGGGAAAAAGACAGCTTTTGCCCATCTAGCTTATATCAGTTCTCTGAATAAAATAAGAAATAAGACTTTTCCCCCCTGATATTACTGTGTTTACACATTCCTAAGTGTCCTAGCTGTGCCAACGTAACTTAAGTGTAAACATGGCCTGAATTTGGTTCCATTGTGCCATGGAGAATATGAGGCGTTGATTTTGACAAACTATTCTCATGAGTTTGTGTTTACTGTGGACTCTGCTGTATTGTGCCACAATTTTGTAACGATGAAAGATGCTCTCAACAACACATGAAACTGTTCATATTTACAGTTATTTCTTGTTGCTGTCCCCTCTTTAGTGTCTTATGCCAATAGCTGCCAGCTGCACGGGACTTCAGTTGGAGAACAGTGAGAACTCACACAGAATCATTGCTCTTTTTTGTATTCCATACAGAATGACTAAAAAAACCCAACCTAAATACCTTATAAACAGTGTCCATTTAATCCAATATTGACACCAATGTTTTGAAATGTAAGAGCTTATGGGACTCTGTTTTAGTGGCATCCTGAGGTTACTGGAAACAATTCAGTGACAGATTTGGCCTTATGTGATGATTTCAAAAGGTGATTGGCTAAAATATACACTATCTGAAGATCTTTTATTACTCTAAGCCTTATTATTCAAAGGGAAAACAGTTACACAAGAAATCAGTGCAACATACTTACTTTTAAAGAATCTGATCAACACTTGCTATGTAGTGTAGGAAATTATAAATTACATTTATTATAAAACCATATCTGAAATTCTAGTGTACCTGCCATTGCTGAGTATGTTCTAGTCTCAAACACCTGGGTTCATTGGTAAAGACCCTTTTTAGGACTCTAAATTTGCAAAATGCATTAGGACTGCTTGTTTGTTACTTATGTATTTCTCAATGTCTATAGCACTTTGAAACACTGCCCTAGATTTCCTTGTACTTCTAGGAAACTGGTGTCTGCTAGAGAGAAAATAAATTGTAGTAAATAAAAAAATTGTCTCCAAACAAAGAACAACAGCACCACTGAGTTCAATAACTAACTAGGGAACTGTTTAAAAAGACAACCAAAGTGGGGATGCAGATTAGATTTAACAATGGAGAGGAAAAGACTCCTGTAAGAGAAATAAAGCATTGAGCTACATCATTAAGGGTTTTAGTCAAGCTAAATCAGCTTTGGAAAGATTTACCAGCTGTAATTTCTGCCGCAGAAAGTAAATAGTGGTTAAGCAGGTGACAAAAGATATCCTGAGGACTGAAGATGGTTTAAAGGAACAGTAAAATGATAACATCTCTGAAAGGCACTGAAAGTGCCCAATCTTAACCGAATGGATCTGTAACAGACAATAACGTGAGAGGCAATGAATTAAATACTACGTTTGAAAACTGTTAGTCATCAGGAAAAGAAGAGAGGAGACATTTTTAATAAGATCACTTTTAGGTTAATAGTTCACTAGAAGTCTACTAGTAGCATTAAATTGGTGTGTTAAATACTTTTAATGTGTAGTAGCTGCAAAAGATAATATTTTATACCTCTTTTTTGACTGGTAGCTGATGGAGGTGGAAGAATGCCGGTTGAAGCTAAAATAAGACAAAAGTTTGTGTTTTTATGCAAAAGAAAATGTCATTTGAAATTGAGAACCAAATATATCAGGATAATTAGGGAATCTTATCCTACAATGAGTTTCCTTATGAAAAGGAAGTACATACTATATTCAATAAGCAGTATGTTGAGGCACATTAAAATACATGACATGCACTACTTTTCATCTGGGTTACAAAAACAATGTTTAACTGGTATTGAGCCAAATCCTGCTCATCTTACTCGGGCTACAAACCACACTACAGCCTTAATAAGGTGAGGACAATTTGATTCATTGACTAAAATGCCCCATAAATCACTAGCTCATAAATTGGTGTTAATTCTTTAGTTGTAGGATTTTAGTTCTGCAATTAAAGAGACAGTTTGCTTTGACATTCACTAAATACTAACACAAAGAAAAAAGGTACATTTGCTTTGTTTCAGTGTCCACAAATCTGGATACTACTAAGTAAGTTGCACAAAATCTTAGTAATGTGAACCTTGAATTGAAACATCACTTCTTAACTTGGGAGCTCAGCTCCACCTTAATTGTGGTGAGGCAAACAGCTGTCCCATAATAAAGAGAAGTGGCAACATAAATGAAACCACAGCATCAAGCTACTACCCCCAACTTTTCCCTGATTATTTTCAACCCTGCGCTTTCCCCTGGTTATTTTCAACCCAGACAGCATTTTTCTGTTGGTGGAACTGTAAAGGATAAAAATACAGGGATCAGCCTACAGAGATAACACTTAAAAGTCTATGGAAGATTTGATCTTGTGAAATGATGGATGTATTTTTATAAAATGTTAAAAAAATGAATGACAACAGACTTGTCCATTGGATTCATGTCAAAGTCAAGCTATATATTACGGGTGAAATCCTGAGTCTGTTATAATCAATAGGAGTTCTGCAACTGTCTTCAATGGGGTCAAGATTTCACCCTATATCTCTAAAATGTTATTGAACTAGGTATTTAGTCAACTATGCTTTAAAGTTTAAACCTTGTGAGGCTGTGAAAAAGGCTGTGAAAAAGTCAAGTTAACATTACAGGCTTTAAAATAAGGGGAAAATATGATCAAGCAACAATTAATGACAGGTTCCAAAATAATTCTGTAATCCCTTCCCCTGAAAATATTTCTTCAGGAACACAGTGTGTTTTAACTAAAGGGAAGCCATTAAAGAAACTGATTTACTTCAGTATCAGAGGGGTAGCCGTGTTAGTCTGAATCTGTAAAAAGCAACAGAGGGTCCTGTGGCACCTTTGAGACTAACAGAAGTANCTGATACAATCTCCCGCTCCATCCTGAGCAGCCGCCTTATTGCATGTGTCTCCAATTGATGGCCCCTGCATAGAAACAGTAATGATTATTGTTATCAGCGCAGAGTAGCCTATGGTGGCTGTTGCTTTTTACTCCCCTCCAACATTATGGGCTCTGTTCCTATCAGGCATTAATTGATTACTTCTGACTTACTCTGCTTTCACTCTCCCGTCCTTCACTCCCCCAGCTAGTCTTCTCCAACAAACTGACTTACATCAAGTATCAGAGGGGTAGCCGTGTTAGTCTGAATCTGTAAAAAGCAACAGAGGGTCCTGTGGCACCTTTGAGATTAACAGAAGTACTGGGCTCAGATGCAAGACTTGCATCTGAAGAAGTGAGGTTCTTACCCACGAAAGCTTATGCTCCCAGTACTTCTGTTAGTCTCAAAGGTGCCACAGGACCCTCTGTGATTTACTTCACTTAGATCAGATTTCATTAGTTAGGGACATTGATTAAGAAGTTCCATGCTCCCACACATATGTCTTGGGAGGTTTGTTTTAAGTATCCAGGGAAAATCCATTGGACTGGATTAGGCAACATGGAAAAATCTCACTCCCAGTGTGGCTGAGTAATTTTGTGCAAGAAGTTGAGGAGAAGGCTCTTCTAAGAGAAATTAGGTCTGTCCCAGATTTAAGACTGGGTTGAAAAATTCTATTAAACTGGTAGAATGGACTAGATCGTCCCACAATGGCAGCAGCAAAGTTATTACTACCAGCAACTTCTTTTTTCTCTGAAGGTTTAGGGAAAATATTTTTTTAAATGGTTGCCCAAAGTTGGTTTTCTAGGTCCATATTTTAGCACCTAAATAAGTTGCCTTGTTTTTAAATGGGAGCTGCTGTATGTTTAGTTTTTTAAAAGACCAGGCTTCTTATCTAGGTGCCAAAATATGGACTTAGGAGTCCAATTATAGGCATCCATTTTAAAAAATCTTTACCATGCTCCTGAATAGACAGTTTATAACAAAAGAAACAAGAAGGTTTCTATGTAAAGAGAAAGAATCCAACTCCAGCTACATTTCAGCCCTCTGACCACTAGTATGGAGCTCTATCCCTTCAGAGTCCTCTTCACCTGTGACTATCAGGAAACTAATTTTATATAGTTCATCTGAAGTTCCAGTTAGCTCTTCAATCTCCAGACCTGCTGCATTACTGCACCTTCTACATCTACGGGAGATCTGACCTGGGAGTGTACCCCTTGCCTGCTGATAACAACATGAGGCCTTAGAACTTTGTCACTTCTTGCTGTTCCATTTTGAGTGCAAATTAAGATTTCAGGGCACTAACATATCCAACTTCTTGGTGTAGCCCTCTTTGGATCCCCTGGCTTGGGCTCAGATAATTGATTGTGGCAAGCTGCAATTCTGTATATGCTAATTTAAATAATTGTTTTTTTCAATGTTCAATTGTTTTTAAATAGCGTGAGGAGGGTATCATGGTCCATGATGCTATTGAGAAACAGAAAGAGGTAGTTAAGTGGTAAGGGAGTTTATACGTGCTCAAGGCAAACTCTCTTGCTCTCATTTACTGATTAAGTTCCCAACCTTCAAACTGCTACATGAACTGGCAGACACTTTTGCCTATGTAGAATTCAGTGGGGCTGCACATGAACATGTGCACATGTGCATATCTATTTGGAGGAACAAGGATTTAAGAGTGCTTCCTAAATCTAAATGAAAAGAGATATGGCTAGAAGGGAAATGGAAAAAGGATAAAATAAAACACACTAATCAGTTTATATTTAAAGGTTGAATTGGTTATGCAATTAATGTGATCACAATGGTGTCTAGATCTTTAATTACTAATTAGTTGTTGCTATATATATTATATTAAAATCTTATATAGTTAGCATGTGATTTGTAGTTTTGAGAGTGGTTACCTATAATTTTCCAGGCACAAATGGATACAGTTCATTTTGAACCAGAATATATTAATCAAAAAGTTAATTGTGCAACTAAAGATTATGGAAAGTACCATGGACAGTGAAAGACATCTAACAGTTACCAATCTGTCAGAATAATTGTCACACAGGTATTCATGACAGAAAAATTCAATTATCATGTTTCAAATTGAAAAGCATCTTTGCTGGGATTTACAAAATGTTAGTCTGATTTCAGGGATCTACACAAAGGAGTAGTTGCAGTTTCTTGATGATCTACCTTTTAAAAAGTATATGCACATAATCAGCTAAAGAGCCATTATGTGAAACCCCACCTTCATTCTTCCTGAAAATCCTAATTTCAGGAATTTTACATGACAATCTATAATTTTAAAGTTCTGTTTTTCAAAAGTTCTTAAACAGCTATTATTTAAATAATGCTCTATTTTAAAACCCCTTTAGTGCATATATACATGATAGGAAGTAATGCAGAAGAGCTAACACTGCTGCCATCATAGTCTTCTAGGAGAATATTTTTCTTTTATCATTTAGCTTTTATTAGTCTTTTTTTTAAACACTAAACTTTAAAAATCCTCCTGCACACAAGTCAATGAGAATTTTGTCTAAGTAAGGATGGCAGGATCAGACCCAAGGAATTTAACACACTAACACTGTTGTATTTAGATACCAAAATCGGAAACCAACAAAAACAAAAAACAAAATCTAAAAACTACCATTATTGTCCCTGAACCCGTACATTGAGATAGTGGGGGGGGGGGGGTCTTAGATCAGTGTGTTCTCATTACAATGTATGCTGGTACACTGCCAAAACTCAGCAACCCAAGTTAAAGACAGTGTGTCATCTTTTAACATTTTGATCTCTGACACAAATTAACATTATGTACACAAAGTGGGCCTGATTCTCCTCTCACATACACCATGTCAATGGACATCAACGGACATCAATGGACTTATAGCTGGTTTGCACCAGTATGAGAGGCTCCTGGTGCTTTGGTTTGGTTTGTTGAGAGTCACAATGCTGACAGTGAAGTTGATTCCAAAACACTATCGGACAAGCAAATGTGGATAAATTAAAAAGCGAAATAATAAAAGAACAACATAATGATAATAAGCAGCCTATCACTGTATTCGTGTACAAATGTCTAGCATTAATGTGACAAAATGTAAAAAAGAAAGAAAAAGCTAGTTAGTCAATGACATTTCAAGAGAAACAATTACATTTTGATTTGGGAGTTTCTCAACAAATTGTGTAATGCTAATTGAGCCCAAGAGTTTACAGCTTTCTGATTTATCCTATGCTTTCACTCCAGAGCATGATACTGTTTAGGAGCATAACTTTATTCGACTGATTGTTACTTAAAAATAAATCAGGAAGATGGCAAAATAATAAAACATTCATAGGAAAAACTGAAGTTAAAAAAGATAATTGTCTGCAGTGCAACTACTCCTAGGATCTTATATAAGGGATAGTGCTATCATACAGTGACCAGACATTTAGAATGGACACAGGCAATTAACAGCACCCCATCCTGTTCAGAGTCAGTTAAAGGTCCTTATTGACTAAGGCAGGCAGTTTCATAATCATACAAACAAACTCTGAAGTGATTTTAACCAATTCCTTAAACTGGAGAACTGACAGTTTTAAAGCTTGGTGTCTTCTTTCTCTCTTTCCCTTCCCTGTATCAGAAACCTAGAAATAGAAATCAACAACGCACAACAAATCTGTCTTTTAGCCCACGTCAACCAGTAGACATGCATTTCTTATCTAAGGTTAGGCAATAAAAACAAAGTGACAACATTACAAACTGAACCCAGAAAAAGAAACATGAAGAGTGTTTGTGGTTTTATTTTTCTCCTTTCCCGCAATGTTGTTCATTTCCATTTAGATGAGATCCCTCTCATTATTTTCTTGGAGGAAAAGAGCTGGTACCAGTTTGTACGGAAAAGACAGTTACCTTTTCATAACTGGTGTTCTTCGAGATGTGTTGCTCATGTCTATTCCACAATAGGTGTGTGTGCTCGCCACGTGCACCAGTGCCGGAAGTTTTTCCCCAGCAGTACCCGTAGGGGGGGAGCGCTCCCTGCGACCGCTGGAGTGGTGCCTGCCTGGCACGGTATAAGCTGTGTACTCCCTCCACCCTCAGTTCCTTCTTGCCAGACAACTCCACCAGAGGGGAAGG
The DNA here is from genome assembly GCF_013100865.1 of Trachemys scripta elegans. Classification (NCBI taxonomy): domain Eukaryota; kingdom Metazoa; phylum Chordata; order Testudines; family Emydidae; genus Trachemys; species Trachemys scripta. The sequence continues at coordinate 73,787,370 of NC_048304.1, forward strand.
AGGGTGGGATGTGGAATAGACATGAGCAACACATCTCGAAGAACACCCGTTACGAAAAGATAACTGTCTTTTCTTCTGTGAGTGATTGCTCATGTGTATTTCACAATAGATGATTCCAAGCTATACCTTCTGGAGGTGGGTAGGAGTTCACAAGTTCTCGGGATGGAGTACCGCCCTGCCGAACCTGGCGTCATCCCTGGTTTGGGAGACTATTGCATAGTGCGAGGTGAACGTGTGAACCAAAGACCACATGGCGGCCCTACAAATGTCCTTTATAGGGATGTGGATCACGAAGGCAGCCGATGACGCTTGCGCCTGAGTCGAGTGCGCCCTCACAATGGGCAGCGGGGGGACACCCACCAGCTCATAACAGAAGCGGATGCACGAAGTGATCCAGCTGGAAAGCCGCGGAGTGGAAATCAGCTGGCCTCTCGTGCGCTCAGCTGAGGCGACAAACAGTTGTGAGGGCTTTCTGAATGGCTTGGTCCGCTCAAGGTAGAAAGTCAGAGCCCGCCTCACATGGAGCGTGTGGAGACAGTGCTCCTCACTAGTCATGTGAGGCTTGGGGCAGAGGACTGGTAGAAAAATGTCCTGACCCATGTGGTAGGCAGAGACCACCTCCGGGAGGAATGCGGGGTGTGGGCCGAGCTGGACCTTGTCCTTATGAAAGACTGTATACGGCGGCTTGGAAGTCAGGGCCCTGACCTCCGAGACCCACCTGGCCGATGTGATAGCAACCAGGAAGGCCACCTTCCACGAGAGGTGAGACCAGGAACACATGGCTAATGGTGCAAACGGGGGCTCCGTAAGACAAGCCAGCACCAGATTCAGGTCCCATTGTGGGACCAGGGGCTTAGAATACGGGTAAAGCCAGTCCAAACCCTTAAGGAACCGGCCGGTCATAGCATGGGAGAACACAATGTGTCCTCGCTCCAGGGGCTGGAAGGCCGATATGGCTGCCAGGTGCACTCTGACTGACAAGGGCGCCAGGCCCTGGTCCGTAAGGCGGAGGAGGTAATCAAGGATAAGCTGGATTGGGGCAGACGTTGGGGACACACCTTGGTCCGCCGCCCACCTAGAAAACTGAGACCACTTTGCCATGTAGGAGCAATGAGTAGAGAGCCATCTACTTTCGAGGAGGATGCGCTGAACCTGTTCTGAGCGTGTCCTTACCTCGCCACCTAGCCACTGAGCAGCCACGCCATAAGGTGAAGAGCTGCCAGGTTGGGGTGGAGGAGGCGGCCCTGGTCCTGAGAGAGCAGGTCCGGGCGGAGCGACAACAGCCACGGCGGAGCCACCGCCAGGCCCGAGAGGGTCCCGTACCAGTGCTGCCTGGGCCACGCCGGGGCAATGAAAAGGACCCTGGCTTTGTCCGTCTTTATTTTCTCCAGGACCCTGCTGATCAGAGGGAATGGGAGAAAGGTGTAGAGAAGCTGGCCTGACCAGGATAGGAGGCATCGGAGATAGCGCCCTTCCCTAAGCCGCCCCTGGAGCAGAACCAGGGGCATCGTCGGTTCTGTCGGGTCGCAAATAGGTCCACCTAGGGAGTTCCCCACCTTTGGAAGAGCTGGTGGACCACTTCTGGGTGTAGAGACCACTCGTGCTGAGAGGAAAAATCTCTGCTCAAGCGATCCACCCTCACGTTCTGGGCACTCGGCAGGTGAAAGGCTTTTAGGTGGATGTCATGGGCTATACAGAAGTCCCACAGACTGAGGGCTTCGTGGCAGAGGGCAGAGGATCGGGCCCCACCTTGCCTGTTGATATAGAACATTGAGGCCGTGTTGTCCATGAGGACCCTGACTACCTTGCCCTTCAGGTGCTAGTGGAAGGCCATACATGCCAGTCGCACCGTCCTGAGTTCCTTGACGTTTATATGAAGGGTGAGGTCTTGCAGAGACCACAGGCCTTGGGTCTGAAAATTCCCCACATGGGCCCCCTAGCCCAGGTCCAATGCATCGGACACCAGCTCCAACGACGGGGCCCTGTCCCTGAACGGGACCCCTTCGAGCATGTTGCTTGGGGCGGACCACCACCACAGGGAGGTGATCACCGAGTTTGGCATGGTGAAGACCTTGTCCATTCTGTCCATGGCCTGGGAGAACTTCGAGGCCAGCCAGAGCTGGAGGGGTCTGGCATGGCGGATCACATACATGCACACTGACATGTGACCTAGCAGCTGCGGGCAAGCCCTGGCTGTCATCACCGGGAACCTTGCAACCGAGCCAATGAGCCCTTTCAGGGTCTCGAACCAGTCTGGGGGGAGAGAGGTCCTGGCCGATGTTGCGTCCAGGAGCGCCCTGATAAACTCTATGTGTTGGACTGGGACTAACGTGGACTAGGTGTTGTTTACCAACAGGCCCAGGACGGTGCATGTGGACAGGAGTGCCACATGATCCCTCACCTGCGATCGGGAGGTGCCATTGACCAGCCAGTCATCCAGATAGGGGAATATCTGGACCCCCCGGCGCCTGAGGTAGGCAGCTACTACCGACATGCACTTTGTAAAGACCCTGGGGGCAGTAAACAGACCAAAAGAGAAGACCATGAATTGGTAGTGATTCTGTCCTACCACGAAACAGAGGACACGAACGTGCCCTTTGAATATGTGGATGTGGAACTACGTGTCCTGTAGATCGAGGACAGAGTACCAGTCCCCAGGATCCAGGGAGGGGATGATGGAGGCCAGAGAAACCATGCGGAACTTGAGTTTCACCATGTACTGGTTCAGGCCTCGCAGGTCCATGATGGGCCTGAGCCCCCTTTTGGCCTTCGGGATAAGGAAATACCGGGAGTAATACCCCTTGCCCATGAACTCCTTGGGCACCGCCTCTATCGCTCCTAGTTCCAGGAGCCGCCCAACCTCCTGCTCGAGCAGAGCCTCATGCGATGGGTCCCCCAAGAGGGACGGAGGCAGGGGGTGGTTGGGCAGGGAGGAGATAAACTGAAGGGTGTAACCTCGGGAGATGGTGTTGAGGACCCATCGGTCTGAGGTGAGCTGCGATCATTCCCGGAGGAAAGCACACAACTGGTTGGAAAAAGGGAGCTTTACTGGGGCTGGATCCCTGCTGAGAACTGGCGGGGTACCCCTGAGCATCCCATCAAAAATGATTTTTACCCGCCTGCTTGCCCTTAGAGGACCCAGGCTGGGGGGCAGGCCGAGACTGCCTTTGCGGGCGTTTTCTATAGTCCCGCTGCTTCTTATGGGCGGCCTCGTACTTTGGGAGGGCGGCCTGAGCGGGAGCCTGCTGCGCCTTGAACTTGGGTTTTGCTGGAGCAGGGAGGCTCCAGCAAGGTCTGGAGGGTCATGCGGGAGTCTTTCATGCCATGCAGCCTTGTGTCTGTTTCCTCAGCAAACAGAGCCTTCCCGTCGAAAGGGAGATCCTGCATTGATGACTGCGCTTCGCTGGATAGCCCAGAGAGCAGGAGCCATGACGCCCATCTCATGGACACCGCCGAGGCCATGGACCATGCGTCCGTGTCCGCTGCATCCGAAGCGGCCTGCAGAGATGCCCTTGCAGCTGCTGCCCCTTCCTCCGCAAGCTTCTTAAACCTCTTTTTATCGTGCTCCCGGAGGGAGTCCTCGAACTTGGGGAGGGATCCCCAGAGATTAAACTCGTGGCGACCCAGGAGAGCCTGATGGTTTGCTACTCTTAGCTGGAAGCTTGAGGACGAATAAACTTTTCTCCTGAAAGTATCCAGCCTCTGAGAGTCTTTGTTTTTTGAGGTCGGGGCTCGCTGCCCCTGCCGTTCCCTGTGGTTGACCGACTTGACCACCAAGGAGTTGGGCGCTGGGTGGGTATACAAATACTTGTGCCCTTTAGGGGGTACAAAGTACTTGCGTTCCGCCTTCTTAGAGATGGGAGCCAACGAGGCTGGTGTTTGCCACAGGGCGTTTGAAATTCTTGCCACCCCTTCATGGAGCAGCAGGGCCACACTGCCCGGTGCTGAGGGGGACAGCACATTGAACAGGGAGTCTGAGGGCTCCTCCATCTCCTCTTCCTGGAGGTGGAGGCTTGCTGCCACCCTTTTTAAGAGGTCTTGGTGGGCCCGGTAGTCCTCCTGCGGGACAGAGGGGGGCGGGGCCACAATCAGCTCCTCCGGATGGGGTGAGGAGACCAGTGCGGTCGGACTCTGGGCACAGGTCCCACCAACTTCTTTCTTGGGTGTCTAGGGATGGAGGCCGACAGTGCTTCTGACACCCAGGCCACGGTCCTGTCAATGATCGCTCCGCGAAGACGAGCGGTGCTGGGAGTCCCGGTTGGACGGCACCCATCCAGACAGTCTGGCCGGTGTCGAGGGTGATCCACATGGACTGAGCCCTGAACGGTTGCTGGGCAGTGAGCGGTGTTGGGAACGTTTCCGCAACTGAGACCGGTACCGGGCTGGCGGCGACTGCGGTGATCCCAGCGGCGGCTTGCCCCTGGAATGTGGGGCTGACATTGGCGTAGCTTCGGGCACCAGCATGGACATGACGTACCTGGCCGCCTGGAGGGCCTCGGGCATAGATGGCATCCGGACATCCGGAGAGGCCTGCTCCAAAGGGGCTGGGCTACTCCGCTCAACATGAGTCGGAGGCTAGGGCCCGGTGGGGATCGAGGGCTACCTGAATGGGCCTAGCCTCTGTTCCAGACTTCCCTCAGTGCCATTGCTAAGAGGGAGTCTTTCCGGTCTTCTTGGCGTGCCGCATAAAAGGGGAGTGGTGCCAACTGGTCGATGGTACTGGAGGGTCTCTGCGTACCGACGCCACGGTGCCGGGTACCAGTTCGGAGCGGTGTGCCGGGGTCGGGGCCAGCGCGATTCCATCAGGATTGTCCGGAGCCTACTGTCCCTTTCCTTTTTGGTCCGGGCCTGAACGACTTGCAGATCTTGCACCTTTCGCTGATATGGGTTTCTCCCAAGCAGCGCAGACAGTCCACGTGCAGGTCACTCCTTGGCATAGAATGCTTACAAGAGCTGCACGACTTAAATCCTGGGGGGTGGGGCATGCCCTGGCCCTGGCTCACTAACTAATTAAACTAACTGAAATAGCTAACTGACTACAGGTACTAATGAATGAACAAACAGTTCTGGGGACAAGCTGCAGCAAAACTGGAGCTCAGCAGTTCCAACGCACCTTCACTGGTGGCAAGAAGGAACTGACGGTGGGGAGAGCGCACAGCTCCCCTTATACCGCACCAGGCAGGTGCCACTCCAGGAGTTGCGGGGGGCACTCCCCCCCACGGGTACTGCTAGGGGAAAAACTTCCAGCACCGGTGCATGTGGCGAGCACGCACACTTATTGTTGAATATACATGAGCAATCACTCCAAGAAGAACCTGTAGTTGGCCTCATGAGCAGTTAATATACCATGGAAGTAACAGGAAGTAAGTAACCTTACTAGTTACTTCCTACTCACTAGTACACACAGTCACCAATTTTGCCCTCAGTTACACCAGGCTAAGCCTAATGCAGTTACACAGGTGTAAATGAGAGAAGAATCTGGACCACAGTCAAGAAAACACACATCAGATAGTTTTTGTGTCTCAGGATTTTAGATTCAGGTGATGCTCCCTTAGTTTTATTCATGAAGAGCAACTGGCTCATCCAACTAAGTCTGATTGCAGAGTCCAGCTCTGGGATTTTATAGACAACAGACTTGCATTGCTTTTCAATGAATGAAGCCCTCAGTTGGAAGAAACAATTAACAGAGAACCTTGGGAACTGGGTTCTCCTGTAACTCCTACCTGGATCAATCCATCCTTCCCGGTCTTATCCCTACTTAGTAGATAATGTGCCTGAGACAGGACTGCGGTGTCAGTCTGAGTGGGCAGTTTTCAGAAATCACTGACCTGCTATAAAAAATTGTTGTGAGAAAGTCTTTCTTAAGCCATCACATTTTTTCTGGATTTCTTTCCCTCTCGTTCTGATGGATTTATCAGTGACTGTATACACAAACAGAAGTTTTATATCCTACCTCTCTCTCACTGCTGACTGATGCCTCACAGCCCAGCAGCTGTGACACCATAATGACTTCTCTGGCAGTTAAATGTCAATATCAGAAGCACTGGATTGTGGCATCACTGAACAAATCAGACAGCAGGGAGAAGCTGAGTATAAAGGAGACAGCTTCGGTTTATGAACAAACAATCTTAATAATCAGTTTGGTTAATAAAATAAATGCTCCTCGGAATAACCTGAAATTTGCATTATGAAATTTTAGAAAGTTACTACACTGCTAAATGTTGGCAGGGTCAGGTGCTCAGACCACATATATTTGGAATTATTCTTTGGAGCCAATGTGCAGTTTCCACTTCAATTACCTCTGCAGTGGACCAACAATGAGCAATTGCTTCTAGGGTATGTCTACACTGCCCAGCGGATTGGCAGGCAGCGATCGATCCAGTGGGGATCGATTTATTGCGTCTAGTCTAGACGCAATAAATCAACCCCCAAGCGCTCTCCCGTTGACGCCTGTACTCCAGCGCCGCGAGAGGTGCAGGCAGAGTCGACGGGGGAGCAGCAGCAGTCGACTTACCATGGTGAAGACATCACGGTAAGTCGATCTAAGTACATCGACTTCAGCTACGTTATTTACGTAGCTGAAGTTGCATAACTTAGATCGATCCCACCCCCTAGTGTAGACCAGGGCTAAGTTGCTATTTGCTATTTGCTGCAAACAGCTTCTGAGCAGCTTCTGAGCATTATTCCATACAATCACTATTCTAATCTGTTTCTGCTTTCTTTGCCTTATTATGGAAAGCTGAATGGACTTGCACATTTAAGAGTCTCTTCATTTATCCATGTTCAAGTGATTTTACATCCGTAACTCCCATTAGAGCTAAGGGGAATCACCCATGCAAATCCCTTTTGCAGCCATGTTAAATGGTAGCAATCTGGAAGGCTTGGAATGCAGACTAACAAAATTTTGATGCAAATTCCCTGGCTTGCAAGAGTAAGCACCAGGACTTGCATCTGTTTACAAATTTTGTTCTATCTATGGATAAGGTTTAATTACAAACAGAGAGAAATATTTCCCATGAGTTTACATGTCAGCTAGGACCACATCCTCAAAAGGAATAACTTTTGAGTGCCAATCATCACACCTAACTATATGTAGTATTCTTCCCCCCTGAGCAAGTAAGAGATCTTCTTTGGTAATTAATTTTTTGTTATCAATTTCAATGATCCCAGACCCCATTCTCAAATAAATAAATTCTAGTTAAAATCACCCTTTGAAAATAAGACCTCTTTAAGATGTCTCAAGTTGGACACCCAAAAGTAATGGAGGCATCCAAAATCACCAGTCACTTTTAAAAAACTTGGCCATACACACAGAAAGCTAAAAATTCACACTTATCTGAATACTTGTAAAACTATTTAGTGAAGTGGTGCAATGTCAATAAGAGGACCCCTTCCAAAATGTTGGAGGTATTATGGCAAGATTTTCCACTCCTGGCAACATCTGGTTTCTCGGTGAATTTCCCTAGCAATTATTTTGCTGTATTTCACCATATATATAACATATTAAATTAATGCAGTGCCCCATTAATTTTACATAAAGTGAAAATGTATGGACCACATTAACATATCAATCAGTTCTTCACTTCTCCACATGATCCTTCAGTTCTTACATCTCTGGTTGCTTTCATTTATTTATTTGGAATGGTCATGGTTGCAGATTTGACCTAGGACTTACACTGTTTTCAGAAGTTAATGAGGAAAATTAGAAGTCAATTGTAGTGCCCAATGAGATACATTTATCTCTGGTGTATTTCCACTGAACTCAGTGGAATTACACCAAGAATGAATTTAGCCTAGTTTGTTTTAGTTTGCTGAATACGGGAATTATAGAATCAGATGGAGTGCTTAGTGTGCATATTTACATGCCAGAACCAATAACGATTTTCCATCCCATAGCTCTTTCAATTCTGCATTGTTGCTAGAGCAGGGGTGGGCAAACTACGGCCCGGAGGCCACATCTGGCCCTTCAGACGTTTTGATCTGGCCCTCAAGCTCCTGCCAGGGAGCAGGGTCACGGGCTTGCCCCGCACCACTTGTGCTGTGGCTCCCAGAAGCAGCGGCATGTCCCCCCTCCAGCTCCTATGCATAGGGGCAGCCAGGGGGCTCTGCATGCTGCCCGTGCCCCAAGTGCCACCCCTGCCAATGGGCTCACAGCCAATGGGAGCTGCAGGGATGGCGCCTGCGGACAGGGCAGTGGGCAGAGCCGCCTGGCTGCGCTTCCACTTAGGAGCCGGAGGGAGGACATGCTGCTGCTTCCAGGAGCTTCTTGAGGTAAGCGCCTCCCAGATCTGCACCCCTGACTCCCTCCCACACCCCAACCACATGCCCCAGCCCTGATTCCCCTCCCGCCCTCCAAACCCCTCAGTCCCAGCCCGGAGCACTCTCCGGCACCCCCAACCCTCATCCCCAGCCCCACCCCAGAGGCCGCACCCCCAGCTGGAGCCCTCACGCCCTCCTACACCCCCAACCCCCAATTTCATTCATGGCCCGCCATACAATTTCCATACCCAGATGTGGCCCTCAGGCAAAAAAGTTTGCCCACCCCTGTGCTAGAGAAATGACAACATATTGAAAGGTTTGAGATATGCTTGTGTGGTCACTTATATTTTCTATAATGTTCCCCAGATTTTTATATATAAAATTTCTCCAGATTTGGCCTTCAAACCAGTGTGCTCTTTTCACTGCAAACAATGCCCTGAGGTGTTTTATGCTGAGATAAAGCACACTTGGATAATTATTACCTAAAGTACATTACGACTGACTCAGTCTCTCTCATCATCATCATTATCTAATTGTGCTCAAATAATAAATCTTAAAATCCATTGCCTTCTCTACTGTTCAGCTTGATTAAATGTAAATGCTCCATAGCAACTAGGAAAGCCTGGCAGAAAGCATTATGGTAGTATTCTTTGTTTCTAGTGATAACTATTTCTAACCCTTCTCCCACTAGCGATCTGTCATTAGTTAATCATTGTTTAAAATACAATAAAAGCAGGTCTGATGAACCTTTAAAAATGGGTCAGCTGGTCACATTATGATCCAAACTTTTCACCAAGTAAAACAAAGTTTGGGGTTGCCACCTCTCTTAATTAGACAAACACCACACAAACAAACAAACTTGAATCTGACATACAACTAGCTGTCTGAGCTCTGAGAGCATTTTTTAGTCATGTACTTTAAACCTACTACTTGAAAGATCAAGGTTTTCTTTTAGCTTGGTTTTAATTCAGACAAGATCAAAACAAAGAGGCTGCTCCATCAAGTAAATTTTACACTTCTCAATGTTTTCTCCCAAGGCAATCTTTTAAGAAGTTACGGACCTCAAACTGGAGTGAATAATGAAGAGTGAAAACAATCTGACTAAAAAGAAAAAGAGATGTTTGCAAATATACTAGACTGAGCAGAAATAGCAGATGAAACAGTGGAAGCTGCTAGTGACATGTTCTTGGACCCAGGGAAAGGTTTAGGCTGTGACAGAGAGCTGGGGCCTGCAAGCTGTCTGCAGAGAACACAGTAAAAATATGAACGCATGTACAAAAGAATGTTACAAGGAGAACAATAGTGACATCTCAGAACTGAGCCATGTATGAGTTCAGGTATAAGATGACCACTCTATAGTTACAGCAACACATGTATTTTCTGTGGAATACATCTGCAGACCTAGAGTATAGCACAACCAAGCACATTCCTACAGAAGACAAAACGCACAAGTTACAGAAAAAATATTAAAACAGGACTCTCTGGATAGCTAAGAAAGGTGGTGGTTCAGACAAGTATCTTGTTTGAACGGCATACATTTTTACCCTGTAAGGAACAATATATTTGAATCAGAAGTCAAGACAAACATTTAAATATTCAGCTAATGCCAGAGTAAAGAGCACAAAGATCTTATGGTCATTTTTGTTGTGATCAATCCCAAAAGGTTGTTTACATTCTTACCTATATGGAGTAGGGATTTGCTTTTTCAATAATGTATTTTACATTCCATTTTCTTTGTGCAGCAGTTTAAGTAAAGATATACTGAGGGCTAAAATTATTTAAACCATTATTGTATGTGAAAGCTTCTCAAGCAATGATGTTATCAATATAATTATCATTATGAAAATAGGATGTCATACTTTTCTTAGTATCCCTTTGCTGGCTGGATGTCTGACTCTATGGCATCAGAACAAAAATACAGAGTCAAACAAAAAGTGTTTTGAAAGAAATTTGAGATATTAGCAGCTAAAAAAAGTCAGTATTCATAAATATTTTTAAAGTGTCTTGGTGAGAGAATAGCAGTTAAAAAAACCAAAACAAAGTCTTTAGAACAGAAAGAACATTTCTCACCAAATTATGCAATTTTAAGATACTGTAGGTTACATTTTGAGCCTCTATTATTTGAGAGTAGTTCATATTATTGAAGGGGAGACTTTTTGTTCCTGGCCACTTAAAGTGGGCTAAAATGTGCAAAGTAAATTATTTTCAAAGCTTTTAGGAGCAAAAACTGTAAAAGAGAAAAGAAAAAAGGTACAACATGAATTCACTCTTATTCTTTTGACAATTACTATTATGTAAACTTCACCCATTTCCCCCACAGTCTGAGGAGTCTGTTCACCCTAGATATACATGTATAATTCTCAGTATTATACAGCAATTATGAATGCTCAGTGAAGTGAGAATAGACTCTGAATTACTATCTTTGTTCCTTTTTAAATCCTGTATTAATTGTATAGTTAAATCTTATTAGAAAAAAACAGTTAAATAGAAATAAATCAACTTAGTGCCTTTATAGAGAAGTCAACCCCCAAATGAATGGATCTACTGACATCCCGTACATGGCACATCCTATAATACTGAGGTCTGTAACACTACAGTAAATATCAAAGATCCTACTGCACACAGTGTGTTATCACTCAAAGCGTCAAACTGCATTTTGCATTTTCTTCTTTGAACTTCTAAAGGGCGTTGTCTTTGTTTAGGTATATTCAAATCCAGATGGATCTTTATATTAGCTTGCCTAATTTATTAACCTGTTTATTTCTTGATAATTTTAACACTGCTTTAATGCAATGTAAAGGATTTTCACTGGCTATTTTAATTATTATGAAACTTTGGTGTCCTCGCTACTGGTGACAAAACAGTTTTATTTTTAACATCAGATTTTCTTTTTTGAAAATGTAAGTTATATTCCTCACTTACAAAGATATTTGATTAATTTTGTCTGAGATCAGTTTGCATCTTGCAATTTCCTTGCAAACAAAAATTCAACACTCCAACAATAAACAACTTCAGAACACATAAAACTAGGCAACATATTTTCCCAATATTCTTTAAACTTGAATAAAGTTCCGCCCCCCACTCCCATGTACACACACACACACAGTCACAGCACTTCTAAACACCAAACAGGGAGACATTTGCAAAAAGACAATGCAAAAAAGCATTACCTTTGGAAAGAGGAAGAGAAGGAATCTTGTACTACAGAGATGGGAGTGGCTGATGGTGGTGTCATCTGACTGGATGTGTTTTGAGTAGCAGTAGCAGACTGATTGGCTGAAGCAACTGGCACAGGAGCAGAGGCAGAGCTGGTAGACACTGGCGCATGCTCAACAGGGGTACTAATTAGAGTTAAATTAAATAAAACAAGAAGCATCTTAAAAAGTGTACATTTACTGTGTAAAGGCACAAAACCCACTGTGTTTGGCCCCAAAAGTTGCAGAGTGGCAAGCTGTATTATTGGGGGGAAAAGCACAGATATGGAAGGTCAAAAGCACATTTGTTAAGCTTTTTTCTGTAGCTGAGTTAGGACTAAAATTAGGTTTAATGCTGAGTTCAATAATGTTCTCATTTGGGTGAAATTCATCCCACAGCACATAAGGTCTTACTGCCCAATCCTGGTCCCACTGACGTTAATGGCAAAAAAACTCCCAGCACGTGAGACCTAGGTGGTTGTGTAGAGGCCTGCAAGAACCCGTCAGTGCTAGGGTAAATTTCACTCACTTATGCATAATGTTAACTTCTGGATCAGAGATTACATTAGGTGGAAGCATTAAAAAAATTACATTGATGAAAGGAAACCAGTTGTACGATATCGTCATAGTCCTGAATAAACAGAATTGCTACAAGTTACTGCTCTTCTGGATGTTACTGAGCAGACACCATCGGGGTGTAATCTCCTCAGTGCAATGTGCGGGGTGGTGCAGTGCTAGGGAGCTAATTATGGCTCAGTCATTCTCTGCTCAGCACTTTCTTCAGCCCACCAAAAGTTTGAGTAGCAAGCCATGGCCCTGACATGCCCCTCACCACCCCCAACATCAGGGCTGAAAGAAGGGACGGGGCAGCATATGAGTTTGCTATACCAGTCCTAAGCCTGCTTGGGAGATGAAGTTAGTTTCTGCTCCCATTGTCACACAAGTGGAGCAGGAGCAGACCAGAGCAACGTATCTGCCCTTATCTGATGACAAAATAGGCTTATTGAAACCAAAACTACATCTAGTCTTCTTGAGTACAAAATATTGATTGTAACACCTTATTTAGGTACTTCTATGTCCCTCAGCACCATGATATCTGAACACCTCGCAATTGTTAATGGATTTTATCCTCACAACAATTCTGTGAGGTGAGGAAGTGTTATCCTATTTTACAGATGGGAAATTGAAGTACAGTGTAGATTAACTGATGTGCACAAGGCTACACAGGAAGTTTGTGGCTCATCTGGGGAATTGAACCTAAAGCTCCTGAGTCCTAGGCCATTGCCTATCGATGAGACCATAGCCCCTACCCAGCATGAATAGCACATGCTACATTCAGGAGGAACTCTCCAAGTCCCGTGCTGAAATGTTTTAATGACATGTGAAAAACAGAAGGCAAATAGTGAATTTACTAGCCAGCTGTCAGCAAATGAAATAAACACACCTGAGTCATTTGGAACTATCCCATTTGAAAAGGAAACAAACAAAATTCAAAAGAAAGAAACAGGGAAAGGGAACCATTTTATATTTACAAAAAAAAAATCCCCATCTCTTTCTATATTGTATCTACTATTAGCTACAGAATGAATAAACTAGTGAAAATATCCACCACATCTACAAGTTAGGCTTTCAAATTCTTCCACAGAAATTTTCCAACCTTCATACACGTATGCAAAACTCAGATCTAATCCTCATTGATCTTGATGTCATATGCTGTGGATTCATTTGCCTCAGCCACTATCCAAATATATTATGTATTATTTAAAGCATATAGCACTGTAGTTGTACAATGCCCTGGCTTCAGAGCTATGAATGCAATACCATGTTTACAGATAAAAGAAAACACAATGTATTTGACTGTCTCTGCAAGCAGTGTGGTAGCTGCATTTCCTCTTTTTGGAATGGATATCACACCAACGTGGAGATACTCTACATTTTACTGTTATGTCTTAGGTCTGGCAAATTTGCATGGACTGAAATCATGCCTCAAACAAAATGGGATTTACTGTATGTTTTTTCTTAAGAGGAAACACAAACGAGCAAGACAAAAACCATGGGTGAAATCCTGTTCCCACTACAGTCAATGGGAATTTTGCCACAGGCTTCACTGGGGTCAGGGTTTCACTCCATGGGTAATAAGCCTATGGTATGGTTATTCAATTTTTGTAGTGGATCTTTTAAATGTGAGCTGAAACACATCCCCAATAATTAATCAAACAAAGGAACACTAAGAACTTATGTGGACATGTACCTGTGTGAGGGCAGGTTTGAGGCGGATGGGCATGTTATAGTAGATATAATAAAACTGAACGCAAGCACATTAGAATACATTATAAGGACATCAAACAATAATGTTACATGTTTTTAAGGTTTCTTTACTTAGGCACTAGAAATCTAAAAGTCACAGAGGCCTGAATCCTTCTCCTGCAACTGCAGATCACTAGGATATGCATTCATTATTCCAGAGAATAAGAAAATAGTTACACAAAACATACATAAATAGCTAACTTAGCAATGTGATCTTGCTACCTTTAACTTCTGCACTTTGGACCTAATACTTTGTTTACTTTTACCAGTAGAATCCAGAGTAACTTCACTGTCTTTACTGGAATTACTCCAGATTTACCACAGTGTAATGACAGCAGAAATGGGTTGTTCCCTGTTTTATGAATGCTTTTAGTTCTGTTGAACAATCAGTTTTTGTATTAACCCCTATAAAACCTTAGACTGGAAATACTGTCCCTACTAAAGGCAATGGGTGGTTTGCCATTGACTTCACCAGAGCCAGGATTTCACCTTTTGTATCTGCAGGAGGCACATTCCATACACACTAAAGAGCAAGATGTAGAAATATATGGCGATTTAGCAAGTGTCTCTCTCTTTTTTGGGTAGAAATAATAATACTTAGGACATATACAATGTCTGCAGTTTGAAAGCTCTTTATGAACATTAACTCTTAGAACTCTTCTTTTTAGAAATGGGGAAACAAATCTAAAGGGAATTCTGCCCTCAGTTAATATATTCATCCCACTGAATGGGTGTAACTTGGGGCAGAATTCAGAGTAACCAAAAACCACCATGAGAATCAGTGGCAGAGCCAGGAGGTTCCTAGCAGTTCTTCAGATGTCTGCTGATTGACTAAGGATGAAGTCATGGTTTATAAAATGAAACTGCTACCGTATATCAGAGCATGAATAATAATTTTATGAGTAAAGTGGTTACTGTTGTTTTCTTACTGGTTTTCCTCCAGTTTACTTTTAACCAACCACCCTATTCCATCAGTCTTTACAGTATTTTATATTTTAAGGGGATAATCAAAGGAAATGTAAGTTCTTAAATAGCTCAATATTTTCTTAATAAAGTATAAAATTAAATATTCAGCATGGTAAAGTTATGTGGATGAATATACACACAAACGTACGTATATTCTGTTACCATTTTGATGTTCACTCATGAGAAGGAACACAGTTCAGCAGAGGTTAAGCAGATGATAATGATTAACAACCATATTTAAAACACATACACAAACACACACAAACACTTAAAAATAAGTACAGATTACACTCCTTTACCTGAGAAGAGTCCTAGCCCTATGAAATTCCGGGTCTAAGAGTCTTGCAATAGTAACTAAAGAGCAGGTTATTAAAGCAGTAATTAGTCTCTTTTAAGAGTGCACAAAGTTGTTTTTGTTTCAGGTGCTCCAAAGAAATCTCTGGTAGGGTAAAGGATTGAAATTGTAGGGAAGATAAATCAAAATGAGCAGTCAAAGAACTAATCTCTTCTACCGTAGCATATATTAATGATGGAAGTGCTGGAGATTGCAGTTAGAGCAGAACACAACATGGATGTGTTTTGGACTTGCATTAGTAGAAAGAAGAGCTCTATTCCAGATGCAACAGCATCCATTCAATAGACTGGGCTGCTGTTTCTGTGGAGATGGTTCCTATGTGGCTGTCACCTGCCTGGTGGTAGAGGAAGCCATTAAGAAAGTCACTTACAATGGGAAGCATATGAACTAAAAGCTGATGAAATTTATAGTACTTAGATATTTGCCTTTTAGGCAATGGGATTTTTCATATGAAAGAGTTAGAGAATGTTATTACAAAACCATACCAAAGCCACAAGCCAGGTCAGTTATGGAGTTACATGTTGCAGTGTACCTTTGATTATTGGATGAAGTAAGAGGGGCTTTCTGGCCAGTCCTGATGTAACTGGCTTCCCTTTGACTTGTACCCGTTCCAAACCTCACGGAACCCTTGGAGGCCACTGGCTTAGCTTTGTCAATGTTGGCATCCATGGTGCGTGACTTAGGAGGATGCCAAACACTTGAGGTCACATACTGTGCCACATGATGAGAACCTGTAGGGCTGGGTAACAAAGATTAGAAGGGTGTATGTGCATGAGATATATTTTTAACCACATTACCAGTTGCTTAAATGATTAGGTCTTTCAGAGCGAAGAAGAGTACCAGCCAAAAAGGCAGCCAGTGCCTTTAAGTGAGAAGTGTTTTATTTGTTCCACTTAGTTTTTTGAGATCCAAATGCTTACCATGTAATCTAACAAACAGGACATCATTTCAGAACACTCATGTCTACCCCTCTGACGTAGGACTTAGTATTTCAATGCACTGGGAAAGGCCTTAAGGAAAAAGAGTGAGAAACTACTGAACCTCAACATTAAAAAAAGCCCGGTTAGCTTTTTGTTTGATGAAGAAGGCTTCAGTTTTGTGACTGACATCTTATTTGGGAAGAGATTTACATCAGCAAATCTCTAATGTCCTCTTATTTTATCCCCTAAGTCTCTTTTGATATCATTGCAGAGTCACATGTGAAATCATACCAATCTTCAATGCCTTATTAAAGACTATGACCAGGAGTCATTATGAGAACCAGGATAGAGATCTAGAGGTTCATTACAGTCTTCTTTAGCCTTCAGCTAAAACTGGAGACAACATTATTGACATCACAGTATCAAAATAAGACCTAGCAGAAATTAGACACTGGAGACAATAGAGGTGAAGACATGTTACAACACAACCAAACGTAAATGACTCAGTAGGTATAGTGTGACCCCAAAACTAGACAGATGTCTGAAATTGTTCAAGATAGTCCAACAAAGAGAGATTTGCAGTTAAGTTTCAATGAAGCAACCATGTAATCTTGTGGTCAGTCCTACACAAGCAATAGTGATAGATACTACCCTTCATTCCCTGCTTCTGTTATTTAATGTAGATGTGGTTGCTAATTATTTCATATATCAACTCCCTCCCCCTCTGTTCCATCTTATTGGTATGACCCAGTAAACTGCTGTTTTTTTCCCCCCTTACTGGGAATCCCAGTCACGATTGGTCATGTTGTTAGTGGAGACAATCCTCGCACTTACTCTGATTTTAATTCTCTGCAATACTTGTTCAAATACGGGTTATTTTAAAAGCAGACATAAGGCCTTGTTGCGTGTGGAGTAATCAAGATATCAGAGGAAGGCACTGTCTTAAATCTTTGTTTCTATGCTCTGAACTTATAAAGAGTTGCTATGCTCTGATAAATAATGGCAGTGCTTCATCCTAGAAGTAGCTGCATTTCAGTGTTTGGTGCTGAAATTATTTTTATCTACATAAATGTATATAATATAGATATACATGTAGATGGTTTATGAATTTTGTAAGTGCATTAGGATCTTTTGGGAGGAAAAGCACTATATAAATGCAAAGAAATACTATATATAGGAAGGATTAGTATCTTTTTAATCCATGATCAATACAATTCAAGAATCAGATTTAGAATTGCTTTTAAAATGTCAAGAAGTTCAACTAACTTAGATTTAAAAAACCTGTGGAGCAGCTCAGACCACAACATTGGAATCTGATTAAAAATGGAAATGGTTCTTGAACTTCTGGACTGTTCGCCTCTGCTGAACAACGACAATATTGAACTTCAAAAACATTGATTAAATGCTGCTTATTTTTCTGTTTTCTAGAATTAAAAGTAATGTGGTATATTTTGCACAATTCCAATACAGTCTGCCACCTGGCCAGGAATCTTTCAAATATCTGAATGAAAATGAACATCTCTAGCAAATCATCTCAGCTGAAACACCATTATAATTCATCTGTTCAAAGAGTGCATACATCTGATGTATTTTTAGGTAAAAACTTTGTGTGGAAAGTCTGAGGGAAAAAGAATACAAGGCAAACATTACCTGTTTTCAGCTGCTGCAGCAACATTTTCCTTGCCACTGTGAAAGGAGGGGATACAGTATGAATAAAGCAAGTGCAAGTACCAGTGGTGAGGGAAGAAGGAAGAATAGCAGCAAAAGAAGGCAGTGTGAGGACAGATGTTTGGTTATCAAAAGCTTTTTAGAGTTATGTTCTAGATGTTTATGACTATTGTTGTTGTGAGAAATACCCTAGAATCAATTTTTTTTTCTTTTTAAGAATTAGATAAAAAATGTGCTGGAACCCAGATGTGTGATTTTTTTACAAGCTTTCTCTTTGTTAATTGTAGGCTATTTCGTAAAATGGAGGCTTAGCGACGAAGTACAAATCAACCGCGCCGTGTATGAACAATATATCATCTCATGTATAGCTTTGGCTTCAATAATGGCCCTGTTTAAAAAATAACCCTCTAGTATCCCAGTAGAACATACTTGTGTGCCAACTCCAGTTTGTGAAGACAATCATAGTCAGAGTTGGTTTGTCCCTGGGTATCCAATGTTCTGAAGTGGTAACCAGTCTTAGAGAAGATGTGCACTACCAGTATATGCTCAATGTGAAGCTGTTGTTTTTCAATGGCTAACAGGGACTCCTACAAGATGAGCTGCATTACATGTCTGGGCTCACTTAAAAATGCGTAAGAGGCAATTCATCCTGCCCAGATAGGCTCTAAGGGACAAAGCCTAGGATTGTGCCTCCACAGTGTGGAGCTCAACTGGAGCTGAGCAACACAGTGAGGCTACATGCAACAGAGTCTCTTGTCAGATTCCTCTTCTCCCCTCCCTACCAAGCCTTTACTCTCCTCCTTCCCCCAAAAGTATCAAGTTCATGTTGGGGGACAACGAAGGAAGGGAAGGCATCTGGGGCATTCAACTCCAGCCCTGCTTTCCACTCCATGGTCCTAGTGCTGGGGAAAGAGATAGCTGGAGGCACAGAGTCACTTGGAGGGCCACTTGGAGGGGTGAGCTGGCAAGTGCCTTTATGAGGTCCCACTTTGAACTTGTAATACATATAAGACTCCCATTTACTTTAATGTGAGTCACAAAGGAGCTGAAGGACAAGACATCAAGGCCCCAGTCTAAGATCTATTTAAGTCAAATGAAGGATTCCAATTGAAGTCAATGGCAAGACACCCACAGATTTCAATGGTACAGAATTAGGCCTTGGTCCTGCAAACACTTATACATGTACTTAACTATAAGCTTCAGACTAGTTTCAGCACAGTCAATGAGACTATTTATATGAGTATAGTTAAGTATGTGCATAACTGTTAGAAGGACTGGGACCTTAAGACTTTAATCCTCCATCTTATAATTTTGAACATAATTTTTCAACTTATTAAAATCTTTTAGGACCTGATTCAGGAAAGCACTTAAGAATAGGCTTACATCCATTCCTACTAAGTACTGTACTAAGTACAGTATATGCTTAAATGTCATCTTGAATAGGGATGCTTATTCTGGCACCTGAGAGTAAGAAAAGCAATGTAAATTTTAAATCTACTAATTTGTTAGGCCAAGTCATTTTTCTACTTTGCTTATGGTATTAAAAAAGTTTCACTGAGTATTTCTGAATATGATACTTATTACCATTGATTATATACTGTTTGTCTGTTTCTAATCTGGATATATGTTATTTAATAACACAATACTAATTAAGAAGCCGTTTGCTTTCAAAGGCACTTGGTAGAAAGATAAAGTACGATTCCTCTTATAGCCACAGTGAGTCAGCTCTGACTGCATCCCTTAGGACAACAGAAATCCCTGATAGCAGCTGCTGAATTTTCATTTTCTGAGGGGGAAGTGTGCTAGTGAAGGAGGTTTCCCCTCTAGGAAGTGGTGTGTGTGTGTGTGTTGGTTGTTGTTGGTTCTGTTTTTTATTTTGCTAAAGGGAAGGTGGGTAGCATAGTAGGGATAGAAGAGCCATTCCCTTCTCTCCATAAGGTGGGCTAGTATTAGTCACTGCTGTGCATGTATGTTTTAACAGGTGCAACTCAGTGGAGCGCCACTGAAGTCATATGAACTACTCTAATTTACAGCTGTGGGTCTGGCTCATTGTATTTGTGTTGTCTCTCCTTTTCCTCCTTCTCACAATATTTCCTAAACCCAAAAGTGTATGAGTCCAAGGGAAACTTTCAAAAGCCACAATGTCAGAAATCAAGCAGAACAAGTTTGTCTGCCTTTAATAAGGATGTCATAGTGCTCAGAATGGAAGATACTGGCTTAAAACTGAATCCCCAGGAAATGTGAAGCTGCATCAGTTCACCTGTCTAGAGTGATGACAAACCAAACACTAGCTCTATAGATGACCAAGTCATGAATTCACTGGAATGTAATATATCAAGTAGCCAGGCTGAAAAAAGGAGGGGGATATGTTAGAGATTTAGTCTGTGGAAAGAAAAGAAGTGTTAAAATAATATACCAAGAACCAAAGTCATGCAAGAATATTAAAAAACAAACTCATAGTGTGAAAAATCTGAAGCGTGGTTTATTTCCAGTATAGCAAAATGGGTTATGAAAAAAATGCATAGTCCAGACCAAAAGACAAGCAATTGGGATAAGGCTTCTAGTAGCATTAGACCACTGCAGTTATGGTTAACCTGATTCATCCTCTCCTGCTACAGCAGAGGTGGGCGAAATCCTGGCTGAATTGAAGCTAATAGCAAAACTCCCAATGACTTCACTGGGGTCAGCACTTCACCCTAACTCTTTCACTGACTGTGCAAGTGTAGGGCACGGCTTAATGATGGTGGCAGGGGAGTTCTGATAGTTAAAGGAGAGAGAGGTATAGAACAATTATAATAAACACAATTCCACAGAACAAAGCAAAGGAAAAGGAACTGATTCAGAGCAGAGAGAAAAGGGAAAAGACAAACTCAAACGCACACAACACATTTTCATCAGGGATTATTCTCCTCTCTGTGAGTGAGAACAACTCCAGTAGTTGAATCAGCTGAACTGGAATTTGGACTCAGCTATTGGTATAGAGTATTGACAGAGGGTTTTGAAGATGAAACGGACCAAACCCTAACCCTTTCCACTATGGGAATGTTGAACTTAATTTGCTTTCTAAAACCACTGTACTTATTGCATTTAATGGGTCAAATTCATCCCTACTGCAAGCTCAGTAAAGTCAGTAGAACTACATCACGGAAGAATTTGACCGAATGAGATTTAAACTATTTTTGTATTGTGATTATACAGGCTGACCACACAAATATGATTATAGAAGTGGAGAGTAGTTTTGGGCTATCAGGAAGAGATTCAAACCTGGGCTTTTTTCAGTTCCTGTTGTCCCCCACACAGGTGAACCAGCTTTAGATAGCAGGGCCTTGTATAATGTCTCCTCTAACAAAATGGTGGCAACTCCCACAGATTTCAGTAGAAGCTTTATATGTGCATCAGAGAACATATATTTGTCCATTCTACTGTTAGTCTTAGTTACACAGTGCAGTATATAGTTGAAATTAGGAGATGTTTGATAATACAATGCATTAAATGATCATGAAGACAGACCAAGTGAACTGAATTAAGACTTTTAAAACCCACCCACTGAACTATCAAGCTTAAGAATTTTAATAAATTAGATAAGAAAATGCAATACACGTTTGCCATACACATTTACAAAACACACTTGTTACTTTCCGTTGAATGCCAAAAGGCTCTGAACTTTAGAGAGCTTTAATAAGGATTTTAGAGAATCTGAACAGCATACAGTACATTTTACTGTTGTGTTTTTCACTTAGAAACCAAATGTAAGAGATTATTAAACCAGCACTCAAGTTAAGCACATTTTCCACTCACTCTTAAAAAGAGAATGCTAGACTTTCTCCAGAATTAACAAAACTAATTCCTTACTGTTCCTCTAAAATCACACAGATACAGAGAGGACAAATTAGAAAATAAAAGAAATAAATTTTGGAATAAAGAAAAAAATTGTAGGTCAGAGCTATTCTGCAGTTCTCATTCCTGCTTTGCTATCTTTTTTCTGGGCTCAGCTCCCTAACTCAGAACGCACCTGTGCTGCTGTATTAGAGTTCCTCTAATTTTGCCTTCCTGCACTTTGAACTGTATGATGAGGCTTGGTCTACACTAGTAACTTATGTTGGTATAACTACATCACTCAGGGACGTGGAAAATCCACACCCCTTAGCACAGACCACTCATGCCTCCCCAAATGTGTGACCCCTCCTTGGCCTGTGCCCAGCCGGGGGCCACCGTGCTTTCCCCGCCCCAAGAGTTACCTGCGGGGAGTGAGGGGCCTCTATCCTTCTCCCACTATGCCTCTCGCCCAGAATGTTCAGCCGCTCTCCCTGGCAACTGAGCCCGGGTGTGGAGTGGCACGGAGCTACTTGTCACACAGCAGAAGCTGGCCACTCCGGCTCACTGCTCTGTGCAGCACACCAGCAGCCTGAGACAGCCTGGCTGGGGAGGTGGCGGCAGCGATGGGCTGTCCCCGACTCAGGCCTGGCTGCTGGAGACAGGGGTTGAGCGAGCCAGAAACATGCCAGGGGAGTGGGTGCTCTGGCTCGCTCGGCCCTTGTCTCTGGCAGCCGGGCTTAGGCTGGGAGGTGGCTCTCCGCCACCTCCTCAGCTGGGCTCTCTCTCAGGCAGCCACCATGCTGCACAGAGCAGTGACCCAGAGCGGCGGCATGAGAAGTGGCTGGTCCCACCCCTTCCGCTCCCTGCCTAGGCCCAGCTGCCTGGGACAGGGGCCGAGCATGCCGGGAGGCAGGCACAGCAGGAGAAGGACAGAGTCCCTCTCCCTCCCCCCCAGCAGGCCAACCAGAAATCTGGGGGGCACTTGACACACACACCCCAGATTCCCCCCTTGCGCGTCACCTATGCCCCTGAGTGACGCAGATATACTGACTTAACTCCTGGTGTAGATAGCGCTATGTTGATGGAAGGGCTTCATAGCTACTGCCTCTCAGAGAAGGTCATTACCTGTGTTGACAGGAGAAGCCTCCCATTGGTGTGGGTAGCATCTTCACTGAAGTGCTACAACAGTGCTGCTGCAGTCTTGTAAGTGTAGACAAGCCCTTGGCTTCCACTGGCTTCAATGGGAGCAAGAGTGGGCTTATTACAGATTTTTAAAAAAAATTCAGTGAATAGTTCTTTTAAAAACAAAAAAAGTTTGGATTTAAACTTTCCCCTGGAGTGTTTACAACTGGAACTCTGTGCTGGAGTGTGAGACACTATCAGTGAAAGTGAAACTGACTAGTCCACATTGTTTAAATTGAATGAAGTGCAAAAGGTCCACAAGCCCAATACAGTAAATGGTGAGATGTGAATTAGGATTCTTTAAAAAGTCTTTCATTTGTAATAATCTAAAGTAGTACAAGCAACTTGAGTGAAGACTTTCCTTCTTAAAAACATTATTTTAAATCTGAAAATGTTCTTTTAAATATCTCAGCACCATTTAATTGAATATGGTATGTGATTCAGTGGCTATTTCTTCATATCCAAGCATTTTAAATTCAGCTGAAGGGCTCTTTCCCTCATTGTCACAAGCTCAGAGATTGGGCACCTTATACATAGTAAAGGCCTGATTATGCAAGGTGCTGAAGGCTTCCTAGGAGCCTTCATGTTTTCTCTCTGCAGGTACTTTTAGGGTGCTATCAGTGTAATATCTGAGTGCTACATAAACATTACTGAATTTATCCTCACAGCATTCCTGTGCAGTAGGGAAGTATTATTGCAGTATAACAGAGGAAGAATTGAAGTGGAACGAGATTAAGGACCCAATTTTCAGAGGTGCTGAGTACCTGCATCTCCTATAGACTCCAACTGGAGGTGTTGGTGCTCAGCACCTCTGAAAATTAGACCCTGAGTAATTTGCTTGTTGTCACACACAAAGTCTGTGGCAAGGCTAGAAACTGAATCAAGCTGTTCTGAATCCCAATCCAGTATCTTAAAATATCCCCCATCTTTGAAGTCAGTGGGGATTGAGCATACTCAGCACCTCTTGTGAGACTGGACCCTAAACACAGAGTATGCGAAAGGGGCGAGAAGATGAGAGGGCTAGTCCTTTGTCAGTATTCTGCTCTATGACCAGTAAGTAGTCTTCTGTCCTACCTGCCACAGCACAGGATGAGGTGCCTGGTTTGAAGATAAAACAACTGAAAAGTACAATGATAAATTACCAGGTTCTACATTTCTAGCAATTAAAGGTTCTATGTTCCCATTGATAACCGGGATGCTTATGGGCATTACATACATAAATCCCATGTCAATAAATGGAAAGACAGAATATGCTAGATGTTTGCTGAAAATCTGATCCTTAATAAATTTCCTGTTTTTCCTTTATATAGTTTATTTATCCTTTATTGTTTTCTTATTTTATCATAAAAATATTTGTCTGCAAGTTAGATTTCCTTGTTAGAAGTAACAATACAAGGAGAATTGTCTGTGAATATTTGATGGAGGTTAGGAAGAAACTTTCCCTGTGGGCAAGTTATTTCATCATTGCCTACCAGAGGATTTCTTGTACCTTCCTCCAAAGTATCTGGTACTGGGCATGATCAGGGATAGGATACTGGACTAGACTGGACCTGTGTTCTGATCTAATGTGGTTGTTCCTATGTCTGAGTAGGGATTGTTCCATGACACCATGAGCACAAAACTACAAAGAAGTGCTAATGTTTATCCCTATATTTCTTGAAGTTGTATTATTGTAACTGTAATCTTGACAACAAAGACAGCACAAAACATGAAGGAAAAAACAGTCAACAGGAGAGGACAAAAGGCTGAAAGTTACAGTGATTAACATGCTGGTTTAGTTTATGACTTTAGTGATCAGAAAATGGGGGGAAGAGGAAAGCCAGTGTCTCTTTCTCAGCCACTGCAGTTAAGAGAGTAGAGCAACCTATTCTAAAACTGATTGCAGTTTATCCTGCCAGTAAGTCTGCTTGCAAGTCTACCTTAGGGAAATATTGCTCTCTTAGAAAGCATCCTGGTTAGCGCAGACTGAGCCAACACAGAAGAGGAAAAAATTACTATACATTCGGTGAAGAACATAGCAATCAATTCTGTATTTGCCCAACAGCCAGTACTGAAATAAATTAAAGCAACTGTCGTGTGTGTTTTTGGTGCCATTCATAAATATGCTGTAGTGTTAGGACATAGCCATGTAACAGGTCTAGAATTGTTGGAAGAGATGCAATTGCATAATATGTGTAAGATACAGCCTTAAATTCCTTTCCAAGATTTATATATACAAATTCTGCATGCAAGTATATGTGTCCTAACTTTTATTTGAAAACATTTGGTATCAG
Organism: Trachemys scripta elegans; assembly: GCF_013100865.1. Taxonomy (NCBI): domain Eukaryota; kingdom Metazoa; phylum Chordata; order Testudines; family Emydidae; genus Trachemys; species Trachemys scripta. Next base: position 73,812,310 of record NC_048304.1, read on the forward strand.
TCAGGTTTTGAGCACTAATCAGTATATCTTATCAGGTTACTTTAGTAAGCGGTTTTGCTTGCAAAATTATGAATAAGAGAAGGAGTTTGAAATGTGCCCAGAATGCATTTCAGAGAAGCAAAGAAATTCACTTCCGATAGCTCTTCTCTTTATCCACCCATCTCATATAGAAATATAAGGCCCCAATCCTGCAATTGGATCTGCTTGAGGGGCTACTTCCGCCTTGGGTGAGCCATAGAGATCTCCTACCGTGGATCCAATTGCAGCATCAGGGCTTAGTTTTACATCTGTGACAGCTGCAGATAAATGAGAGCCAATGTTCAAATCTAGAGAACGCATAATTGGACCCAATTCCCCTCTCACCACCATGACTCCATTGACTCCTGATTTACACCAGTGTAAGAGGGAAAAGAATCAGTTCCAATACGTCTTAGTGATGAGTGATAATTCTTTAAAAATAAATGGGCATGAATAAAAAGTTCTAACGTACTTTATACTTTCTCTGCTCACTATTGGCCTAAATTTCATGCTCTGCCTCAGATAATTTTCAATTTCACCAATTTCTAAGCCAAACACTGAATGGTGTGGATTAGAACAGTGGTTTTCAAATTATTTCGTAACACAGATCACATTTAATATAGAGATTGTCTTGTGAATTCTCTTACTTTTTCTCCCTTCCATTTGTAATTGCATGATATTCCTGTAGCAACTACAGCAATTACTTACATGGAAAATATTAGGCAACTATTTAGTACATTTTTAGCTGTCTTTAATGCAATTTAGCAGCTGGGAGTAATAAAGAGGAGCCCAGTACTATATGATCAGCCAGCTCTCCATGCACTACTAGCCAATGCTCTGTGAACTACCGATTCTCCACAGAGCACAGTTTGAAAAGCTCTGGATTAGACATGCTTGATGTAACACTTAGTACATTCAAGAACTAATTCTCCCTTACCATACTGAGGGCAACACAAGGATTCAGACAATCCACAGAGAAATGCAGTATTGCTACAGTGAGATCTTGGTTAGCTACCAACATCAATGGAAGGACACACACATGCACCCACACACAAAAAACTTGCACTGGAGAGACCAATGAAAATTAAACTAAAACTACAGTCCATGCAGGAAGGGTCAGTGGTAAACAGGAGAATGTAGAAGACAAAGACAGGTGAAGAACAGTCTTTTCTTTTCCAATGCAGTTCAATCCACAGACAGTAATGGTGGACCTAGAGCTATGACGAGGTTTGTTGGCTTACATGTGCTCCCCTCTACAGACAGTTTTGAGGATGGGTTCACTCTTTTTGTTAACCTTGTATGGATTCCTCATTTTAAATGAATATTACTTGGACAGATTACAAATAATCATCAACACTGTCCTGGATCATGGCATCTTTCCAGAAGGGGTGGCATGGAAACAAGTGGCCATAAATTCATTGTTCCCACAAAACTACCAGAGTAACAGTTTGTGGTGCCACTTTGCCACCAGCTTTGGTCTAGTTTCCTTCTCTGACATCAACCAGGTTTCCACATTAACCAGAAACAATCAAGGTTATTCACTATTCTTAGGTCACTGAAACTCTTATGTGAGAGGGGATGGCACAAGATAAAACTGATGAAATTCTCATTATTTCCTGATTCTACTTAGGTACCCTGCATGATGGAATTAGTTACACAACTGGCTTTGTTTTTGTGAGACCCTCTGTGAAATAAGACATCGGTCCACTGAAGGATTTCAGTAGTCTACATAGCATATTCCTGGATGGGAAGATTTGGCAATTGGGCAGGGTCAGAGAGTGCTAACAATTGGAGATTTTAGCAAATGAGGAAAGGGGATCAAGGTGCTTGTCTTGATTTGGGTGTGTCAGAAGGCTCTTACCAGCTTAAATGGGACACAGGTTCTTACAACTGAGAGTGGGATTTGGGTATATTCATTTTCAAGAATGGGGCTGGAAACTGTGATAGAACATTGAGAAGGGGAGGTCCTGAGTGCCTGACCAATGACGGCACCACAGCCAGATATTCAATATATTCACAGAGTTAGTACTGGTTGTTAACACATCAAATTCTAGCTTGTCACGTTTACAAGCAAAATTGTGTGCAAGACATCCAGGTAGTTGCTGAAACTACAGTGACAGGTCCCAGTCAATGAGTGATACAGATATACTGACTTAACTCCACTGTACTTATTGCATTTAATGGGTCAAATTCATCCCTACTGCAAGCTCAGTAAAGTCAGTGGAACTACATCACGGAAGAATTTGACCGAATGAGATTTAAACTATCTCTTGTAGGAACCCAAGTTTGAGTATGCTATAATGTCTCACGTCTGCTATCTTTGCATGAAGAATTCAGACGCAGTTCTAATATAGAAGTATTTGAATTTCCAGCAGTGCTAAAATGGTCCCATCATACCCATCTCTCCTTACTGAACAAATACAATTCCAACTTGTCTCACACACAGTGCCTGAGAAACCATGTTTTAGAGAAAGTGACCTCTTCACTGATTCACTATATAGCAAAAGCTTAAAATCCTTCCCACATAGGCAGGGTGTGAGAAGGGGCAAGTAAGGAAAGTAGCCCCAGAGCATCTCCTCTCTTGTCATCCATTCATGCAGGAAGCATGAGAGGTCAGGTTCTTAAGCCTGGTTTCTTACAAACACACACTTGCCGTACCAGCATGCACTGCATGCAGTCAGTATTCCTGCTGCAAGTCTAGTCACTGGAAGAGGATAAGAGAGAGAGCATTTGAGTAGAGGGCAAAACAAGGGCATTTAGGAAACAGATTAGTTGGGATCAAACAGGCTTAGACCACAGCAGAAAATGAGCATTTCCCTGTGCCATAACCAGACAAGCAGATTTACCTGGAAGGCCTTTTGGTTTTGATTTCCTAGTTTCCTTGGCTGTATCTTCATTAAATGTTTAAAAACATTGGGCTTTTTGGGGCAAGACTGTTGGGATATCATTGCCCACATGCTATATTTTATCTTCTTATTTGGGATGGGGGCTCTTTACAAAACAATTCTTTGAAGCTAGCCTGCTGCACTGTCACCAACATTCCTCCACTGAACAAAACAATCACTCTTTAGACTATACCCTAAAGACAGACAGATACACCTGCAAGGTACTATAAACTAAGAAAATCTGCATAAGTTAGTGATGGAGCCCATCCAGGCTAGAGCTCGCCTTAATCACAAGGCTGGTCGCTTTATGATGCCCCCTGCAAATTTTCATCAGTTCTCTGTCCATTACTTTCTCGAGCAGTGGGACTGAGTAAGAAGGCAACTCCTGGCCTAACTTCTCCACTTCACAGTCGAAACCTAATTCCCAATCACAAGGAAAAAGCGGAAGATCTGTTAATGACATAAAACTGCTTTAGCTTGGCTTTTCTGGCTTTTGATGGTTTGTGACATAATCTAAACATTAATTGAAGTACAGAATTTTATTTTTATTTTTGTAAGGAATTTTCCTTTTAAAATAAATTGGTAAAAGAAAAAATACAGAAATAATTTTATTTGGTTTCCAAATGGTTTTATGAATATGACCCATTATTTGGGTCTGTTAAAATGGGACTGAACAAAACATTAGACTATGTGTTATATGAAATAATTTTGCATGAGTAATGGGGGATGGATTATGTTCAGTAATAGGTCTTTATCATCTCTGATTTCTAGAATTACATTTCAAACCTTAGAAGAGTTACATTTTTCTAAAAAATTTTACATGAGCCCTATACAAACAATTAAAGAATTAAATGCTGATAATTTAGAGATTATTTAGTTTATGTTTATGTTTTCTGCATGTTTTCCAGGGAACAGAAGGACAACTATTTCTAATGCCCCCTTGACTCACTAACTGGTTGCCTCCCCTGAATCTGGCTCTGGTAATTAAGCAGGTCGTATGTGCATTTAAGAACTGGAGGAGACTAATCCCTTCTTTCAGTTACTGTTATGATACATTATACGTCTCATTTTTCGGATTATTCAAACATCTACAAAGACTGAGAATTATGTTTAGATATAAAGCACTTAAATTCTGGGCATTAGTCCTGTCATTATCAGTGGCACCCGCCAGTACTAACAAAACCAAATACATTACAGTGTTTTGATAGTAAGTGCATTCAATTCCTATTAACATTTAAACTCTGGGATTAATAATTCAGAAGTGATTTACTTCAATCTTAAACTAGACGCAAAATATTTTAGCTTTGAAATATTTATCATTTTTAAATAAATGAATACACTAAATTATATATTGATATTTTAAATGCTATATAAATCTTCTATGTGAAATAGACTTTCACTTATTTGAACCAGATTCTCCTCTCAGTGACACCCTGGGAAAATCCAGAATAATTGTGTTAACTTTAGTGGAGTTACTCTGGATTTACACCGATGTGAATGAGATCAGAATCTGGCCCTTGGCATTTCCATAGTTAAAATTATTAATAAATATTTATAATATGGCTTAATTTGTAATTGGATTGGCATGGTGATTATTTAAAAATAGTTATGGCATTTTAAAAAACAACTACTATAGATTATATATTTTAAAATAAAATTATTGTTGCAATGCTTGCAATATACTTGTTGAAACAAAGCTACCTCATTCTAACCCCCAGCAATGACCCACGTGTCAACACAGCAGGTATGTACTAAGTCAATATTAGCAACACCTCAGAGAATGCAGACTACCAAAGGAATTTGTGCAATTATTATAATTCCCCCTCCAAAATCCACAAAAATATCCTGTTTTCTTTTGTTACTCAGAATTTGTGTGTTCAGTTCTATTCTTGTCCTTTTATACAGGCTACACCGAGCTTTCTAATTCAGATCATTTTGAGATCTGTAAGAATTATGTTTAATTGGGAAAAGGTTATTGACAATGTTCTCTATTGTGGACAGAACATTTCCTCTCCTTCTGATATACTTCCAAGGTTTATTTTATTTTCCAGAGTAAAGTATTTGTTTAAAACAGGCACATCATTACTTTAGTTTTTGAAATCCTTTTATTTCAGATAAAGCATGCTGCTATATACAGAAAAAAGTGAGGGATCAAAACAAGAGCAATACAGAATGAGCAGCACTTTGCTTGAAACTTACAACATGCTTTTAAAAACTTAGTACATGGATTGTCTCATATATTCTTTTTACTTCTAAGCCATCTCTAACGAAGTGTCACCTAATCCCCTTTTCTTCACAGTCTCACAGCTGCCACATTCCACCTCTATCTTTCTCCCCAAGACAAATTCTGTTTTCAAAGGGAAAACTATAAGCAATGTTGCCAGCAGTGACTCTTAACAATATAGCACATTCAAGAAAAATAAACTTATCACATCTACGGTCTTATCTGAAACATTTTTTAAATATTGAAAGAAATTAAAAGGACTATGTATTTAGAACCTTTCAGCTAGGCTTAGTAAGTTTTTCTTCCCAACTATCTAGCTCCAATTTGACTTTCTTACAGCAGTCATACTCTCTGGAAAGGTATATCTCCCCTCAACACCCAAGAAAATCTGACAATCATTTCTCTTGTTGCTCTTTGTATTTAAATAAAGTACAATGGCTACATCTTTCCCCCATCATTACTTTAAAATTATATTTTATCAGAAGGCAAAAAGAATTCCACTTTACATTGAAGATCATTTGTAGGTCTGGGTTTTTTTTTGTTCTTTTTTTTTGGTGAGAGTGGAGAAATATCAGGCTAGCAACAGAAAACAATAAAGGCAGGCACTCAGAGAAAACCCCCTATCTTATGTCTTTACTGTGTATGTATATATATGATACCCACAGGTTCTAACTCAGGAAAGCAGTTAATTATTTAGTGTAATTTTATATCTTGCACATTTATTTGTTACACATGGGTTTTTAACTTTTAACATTAAGGATTTGCGCCGATAGGCCGTGATGCCAGTTGCGCAATTTGGCAAAGCGTGGGCTGTTACGTTCCGTTTCAAACCTTTCCCTGTGGCATGGAGAAAGAGAGAGAGAAAGAAAAAGACAGAGAGAGAGAGAGAAGGGAGAAAGAAAGGGGTTAGGGAATGTGGCCACTACTCCCCTGCTTTATAACTAGGGCAATGGCAATTTATTTGGATTTACATTACCTCCCAAAATAAAGGCAAACTAGGCTGGGTGATCCTTTTCCAGAGAAATTTTGGAAAGCTTTTTAGATTTGTATTTTTGAGCTGAAATATAACAAATTTGTATTCCTTGGTTTTGGTTTTGTTTGACAGGGCTGCTTTTGCTAGAAATTCTCAGCATAATTCTACTGTTTTCCTGCCAGCAGACTCTCAGTATTTTTTCCAGCTGAGCAGGAAGTGAAAGTCAACATTGTACAAGACAAAATCAATGCAAACATTTCCTATCCTATAATATCTAGGTCAGCCTATATCTTTTCTTATAAGGACCATCGGCTGCAAATTTGAGCAATGTTTCCTCTTAGCTTTTTTGCTTTTGTTAGAGATTAAGCAACGAGAACCTGAAATCCTGCAAATGTTGGTATTTAAATAAGTATCTCCAGACATTTGAGTTAAAAACAGAACAACACAGAGCCAGAATCTGTGTAGTGCTGATCACTTCCTTTCAATATCTAAGCATTCTCAACTCCCATCAACTTCAATGGGAGAGAAGGGCACTCAGCACCTCACAGGTGGTGTTCTACTTCTTTCAGGGTTGGATCTTTTCTGGATACTGTCCTCTGGTTTAGGCCCCAGGTTTTTTAAGTTAAAAATATAAACAAAGGGGTGCGATGGAGCAGAGAAGAGAACTTTACAAAACCTATTGGAAATTAAAATGTTCACATGATTTGTGCATGTGTTTGTTTCAAAGCAGACATGTTCATTTCTCCTGAAAGGCTGATATCCAAACACAAAACCACTGTATTAATGCAGGAGAGCCAGAGAGTGAAACTGATTAGAGAAAAAGAAAATAAACAGACCAGGCTAGTTTCACTCTCCAAGCTTTACAAAGCACAAACAAACAAACACCCCCCCCCCCCCCCCCCCCAAAAAAAAACCCCACAGAGTAAATGGTGACAAGTACTTTAACTTTTCTAATCCTTCAGTTTCTAACAGCATAATATGATACAAATAACACTTCTAAGGGACTCTGTTGATGTACGATTTCTCAAATGCCACTTTATGCTTATAAAAATAAAATTATTCAGAATACCCCTAGCTGTGATGCTGCAACTTTGAGAGGTATTTTTTCAAAGCAATGTGCAGGGTGGTAGCTGTGCAGCTTCAACTGGATTTAATAGGAATCATGAAGTTTAAGAAATCCCTCATTTTTTTGAAGTTATATCCCTCCATCTCCACATACGGAAGGGTATTAATTCAAGAGATGTCTGTTTTACTGGCGACAGACAAATTACTTATCAATTTTTCAACAAAAGATTCATAACAATCCCAATGCAAAGGAAAGGTTTCATAACAAATGGTAATCTTACATCAAAAGTACCTCAAAGTGCCTTTCATCCATTGCCACATGTGCCAGTGTGGCTGCCAGTTTAACTTGAACAAAAGAGTCATAAAACACACTCATTATTATATTAAGAAACAGGCATTTTGCCATCTGAAAATTCCTGCACATTATGGGCTCTGTTCAGAGTACATGCCAGTATCTGTGACAATAGGCACCAAGTCTAGGGGTGAACACTTGCATTAAAAAAATAGGAAAATTACTTGTGTTTTCCTTCTTTGAAAATGTCTAAAAGAAAAAGTAGACATGGAGCTACCACTAAGTTTGACTCAACCCTTATTATTGTTCACACCGAACAAAGCTGATACACAGAGAAGAGAGGAAAAGCACGAGAGAGAAGAGAGCATTCTTGGCAGGCATGACTTTCGACCAAAATTCTCCATTACATGAGAATTCTGACATTTTAACTTATGTGTACATGAAACTTTTCCATCAGGGATGGCATCTGACAGTCTGATATACAGCTCAAACCAATGGATCGCTAAAGAACTGCAAAGACTCCTGCAGTATTTGTACTTCCAGGGGATTCCTTCGCCTTTGGCTGCCCCAGAAACCCCCACTGTGGATTTCAAACCATGAAAGAGTAGCAATGTACAATGCTGCAGGCTCTGTCTACAGTAATTTATGCTGCTGGGAGCCTGGGGGTGGAGCTTAGCATAATGCACACCCGTTTATACCTCTGACCTTTTGTAACTAGGACCCTGTGGAGGGCTTTCTGCTGTATTGGGTAAGAGGGCAGAAGAAGAGGGGAGCATGCTGTAAATATGTCACTCCCTCCTTCCATGCCTTCCAAAACATGCGGTTCACCGTTCCAGGCCAATGGGGGTTGTGGGAAGCAGTGTGGGCTGAGGGATGTGCTGGCCACTGCTTCCCGCCGCCCCCATTGGCCTGGGACAGTGAACCGCGCACAGTGGGAGCTGCGATCGGCCGAACCTGCGGACGCGGCAGGTAAACAAACCGGCCCGGCCCACCAGGGTGCTTACCCTGGCGAGGCGCGTGCCAAAGGTTGCTGATCCCTGGTGCAGACTTATGTGTTATTAACCAATTAGTCTTTTAAAAATCTATCCAATTCCAAGTGTTTTTTTTCAACACCCAGGCCTTTCTATATGCATCTTCTATTTATGGACCACAGCTAAAGCTCATGACAGTCTACATTCTGCCCACAAACCAAGCCCTTGCATTAGCAGACAGAATTTAGTTCTAGTAAAGGTCCTTCCTGTACATAGTGTTTGTTTGGATACGGCAGGATTTGTATTAAGTTCCATTGAAGTTAACAGGACTTCAGTACACACTTGCTGAATCGAGACTTATAATGAGATCAACAGGAATTGTGTTGGCATATTTGAGGACAGAATTTAGTGCAAGGGTGGCACAGTCTCAAACTGATATGTAGGCATCTAGCTACGCAACTTTCAATGAACTGTTGTGGAACCTGGATGGGAAATACATCCAGTTGAAAATATATCCCTTGGATTTGTATTTTCATATTGTAAGTAAAAAGATACGTGTTTTGCTCATCGACTCATCATTTGTAACCCTACCTTACTAGGTGCAGAAGGATCAACAGTCCAAAACCTTGCATATAATCCATTTCATAATAACACAATTTAAACACTGAGTGGGCAAAATACCAGACAGATCACAAACTAAACAAGCTGTTTAAAATATTTTTGGCAAGATAGGGATGTGGAATATGTAAATAGAATACATCAGGCTAGGACCCCATACACTCTAGTTCAATCACAAGTTGCTGAACTAGATGTAGAAATCTCTGGGTAAAATCTATGGCTTGTGTTATGCAGAAGTCAGACTAGATGATCATAACTGTTTGTAACAGCCTTACAGTTTATGAGCCTAGGAATGTGTAAAATCCTTACTGGCAGAACATTTGAAAATGGATATGTACTTTTCTCCAGTAGCAAAAGCAGTCCTGTATCCTCATACTGTGTATTATCTAAAAAAAAAAATCATTTTTTTTCTGTTTCACATAAAATATATTCAGGTGATGATTATTCCATGTCTATAATTGGAAACAACTACATTACTATATCATGTCAGCTGAATCAAGTGCCAATCACAGGATCATCCAAATAAATTGCTCATTAAATTTCAACACTACCACAACATCATATATTTTCAGCCAGTTACAGAATTGAATGCAGTCACATAGGGTCTGATCCTATGAGCCCAGCACAAACAGCACTCCCACTGAAGTCAATGGGAATTCCATGTGCAAAGAGCTTGCAAGATTGAGTACTCATTCCAGGATTTTGTACTGTATTACACCTAACTGTCACATTGTTATCTTTTCAATCAAGCACTTCTTGCAGATTTCTAAGCCAACAGCATTTTCATTTTAGTGATTGTTGAGTAAATGTGTTAGAATATTTAAGAAAAAAATCTAGTTTTGTATTTTCATATTAATGCCATTTTAGAGCATTAGGTATTGGTTATCAGTAAGGAGAAGGCCATAATGCCTGCTGCTAGTTGCCTACCTTGATCTCCTCAGGGCTTCTTCATCCGGGTCTTGCACTGCAGAAATGAAAATGTTTCCATTAAAAAAACCTACTAGATGAGGCCCACAATCCAACTCCAGGTTACCAGAAAAGCATAAAAGAAAATACAATCTAAGGGGATAAGCATGGCAGCTTTCCACCATTAGGTCATACAGAGATATAAAGTGAGCAGGAGCAACTCTGGCTTCAGTGGAATTTACAGGATCTTGTTTAGTTAATGATTATTATTAGCACTCACCACAATAAAAGAATAGTACTCGTGGCTGATTAACTAGATTCAGAGCTTTGTGAGTTTAGCCCACATTGGGGAGGTTTACTGAAGGAAGTGAGTCATCTTTGAGACTCAACAGCTAGTGTATAAAAGAGGAAAGAAAAATAAAATTAATCTAAAAACAAATTTGGGGCTTCATTGCTTGACTTACTGTACTCCGTTCCGGTCATCTGGGCAAGGATGCGGAAAGACTTGGACTGCAGATTGGCAGAACGGCGAGTCCAGTCGTCAAGCTCATCCTCAGACTTGTTCTGAGTTTTAAGCACAGCCTGATACACCGGAGAGGCACTATCTATGTGAGGATCTTTAACAGGAAGGCTACTGAAATGCAGAAAAGGGCTCATTATAAAACAGCACATCCCACCTCATGTTGCAGTTTCTACTCCAAAACAACCAACAACAAAAACCAAAAATATTGTTTTTGAAAATACCCATTTGCCTAAGAAATAAACAAATTACAGTAGATCAAAAACATGTGAATTGAGAACATTTCAGTTCACTTTGTCTTTAACATTCCATATTATTATTATTCAAACCAAAATGTTTGCCAGTCTGTCCATGACCCCTAAGCCAACACAGCCACAAGATTGTGGTAGTAATAAATCAATATAAAACAATAAAGGATGGTCAGCAAGTCAAGATTACTGGACTAATTGAGTATTGTTACCCCTATAATTGTGCATAGTTAGTGCCTCATGTTGTGGAACTAATTAACTGACCCTAGAGTATATTCTTGCAGTTGTGGAAATGGATCATTTTATGGTTACACTGAAAAGGAGAAAATATATTTTGATTATAAAAAGTTAATTTAGTGCAGATTTTTTAATTCTTTCCAGAGGTAGGCTGGTACCAAAACGCTGAATCCAAACACTTCAGAACATTAGAAAATCTGGATTCGAACTTGAGGCTCAGACACTTCTCTAGTTATTTCATATTTCAAACCTTCATTATTAAACTATACCTAATGTTTATGATCTCTCTGATGACCTTGCATGGACTATATAGGAAGAACCATTCAGTTTTGCATACCTAGAGCTCAAACTAGAAAAGTTCATATGACACCCTAAAGCACCAATTGAGTTAACCTCTAATTTGATTTATGATGCAAGTTGGAAGTAGACATGGTAATTTAATAGTTTTTTTTCTCATCAAAATAACTTTTGCATAGTGTGCAGTTAAATTTAATATTAATAGAGCTGCAGATACATACATTGATGGTGATGTGTGCAGTCATGTCATACCTTGGCTCCAGGACTCCTCTAAATACAAGATTATTTCTGAAGTGAATGATTTACATTGTAACTGTATGATCAGTGCCTTACAGAGCTTTGAAAGTGGCATGCTCGATGTCATGAAAATTGAGAAAAGCTATTTTAAAAATTAAGGGCCATATTGTCCAATGAGCTCCCTGCTATAAAGAGCAAGGAATCACAGCAGCCACCTGTTATAAAACTTTCCTCTAAAACCTAGGCAGTTGCCCAAACTTCCTACTTGGCAAGATACAATTCTCTAGAGAAGACCCACAAAAAGCAAAAATGGGGGTGTGGTTTGACAATGTGAGAGGAGTCAGGGAAAAGCCAAAGTAACTGGTATGACACTGTGCAGACAATAAAATAATTTGCCACAGGAAAAAGTATTGCCAATTACTGGCGCTCTCAGCATAGCATAATATAAACCATATCAATGGATTTGTATCTGCAAATAGCATGGGGATGTGTGTGTTTCATGTCAGAATAGAATTACAGAATCATAGGACTGGAAGGGACCTCGAGAGGTCATCTAGTCCAGTCCCCTGCACTCGTGGCAGGAATAAGTATTATCTAGACCATCCCTGAGAGGTGTTTGTCTAACCTGCTCTTAAAAATCTCCAGTGATGGAGATTCCACAACCTCCCTAGGCAATTTATTCCAGTGCATAACCACCCTGACAAGGGACTTGGAAACACTGTATTTAAATATGCCATGGATCCCTATTCCCTATATAAGCCAGTTTGAAAGAGCACTATAATGTATATGACCCCCCTATGGACCCACCTCTAAAGGGGGTATTTGCAGCTGTTCCTTCCTCCCTCCCCCTCCCCAGGATATGCTACCTTCCATCTTTCCTGAGGATCCGACAGAATGCTAGGAAGCAGCACACTAAGCTTACAGTTCCTATTCTTTTGCACTTCTTACACAAAAGGGGAACATTCTTAACATAATGGACTAATTTTTCACTGTTGGACCATAAATTAGATTATGCCCATAAAATGGCTTCAACCAGGATAAACCCTGCTACAGTGCCCAGAGGTGAGCTGGAACGTCTGCCCAGTTGGAAGAGTGCAAGAACAGAAAGAAGCTATAACCTCACTTTCGGTGTCTACCTTCTTTCCATCACCATGGTATCTAAGGGCAGGTCTTCATTACGGGGGGGGGGGGGGTTTGATTTAAGATACGCAAATTCAGCTACGCGAATAGCGAATAGCGTAGCTGAATTCGACGTATCGGCGCCGACTTACCTCGCTGTGAGGACGGCGGCAAAATTGACCTCTGCGGCTCCCCATCGACAGCGCTTACTCCTACCTCCGCTGGTGGAGTAAGCGCGTCGATTCGGGGATGGATTGTTGCGTCCCGACGAGACGTGATAATTCGATCCCTGATAAATTGATCAGAGATCAATTTCTACCCGCCGATTCAGGCGGGTAGGGTAGACTTAGCCTAAGTGCTGACAGGTGTGGGAACATTGGGGGACTAGTTCATCTTGCAAAGGTAGCACTGATTCTGAGCATCCCCTCTGTAGTCTCCACCAGCAGAGCTCCTGTGTGGCTCCAGCTGTAAACTAAAGCTGCATCCTTCCCTCATCCTCATCCCCTTGGAGACCCTGAGGGAAAATAGGGGAGGGACAGCATCAGCCTCCTTTAACTGAATTTTCCATGTGGAGCAGTAGGCCTTGCTAATGCAGGGAGGTATAAATTACACCTTCCACTGAGGCACTAGTGAATCAAGCCTTATATCAGAAACAGCCTTAGTATAAGGACTAATGAAGAAATTTTGTAATGTGAATAGAAAGGAAAGAAATGAAGCCTACATTATAGTCATTCAATCGCCACGTCTCACCCCTCAAACTACTCTCCAAGAGAAGCATGAAAATAAAAAATATAAATAACATTGTATTCCTCACAGCAAATGATTTAATAAAGGTTTCCAATTAGATGGTAACATTTTCATGTTTCCAACTACACTTTATATGTTCATTTTTCTACTGAGTAAGCAGCATCTTTTGCTTTTTTACTGTAATGGATGACTGGCTGCCTATTACTGGCTAACAGATGATTAACTTTATATCCCGACTTACATTTTGATCCTGCTGGAGCTTAAAACAATGCTCTGTTTGATTGCAAATTTCACAGCTGCAGAATGATGGATACTGGATAATAAAACCCAGTTCATGGATGGTACTGCTGACTTCAACTATCAGCTATGTGTTACTGTGGCAGTACTAGCATTTGGGTCATGGACAAATAGCCAGGTTCATTTTGCTAAATCCCCTGCTTACATTGCTTTGTTCTAGTATTATGATGGATTTACCAAAAAAAAAAAAAATTTTGATTAAAACTATAAATATAAAAATGACCAATAGCTCAGATGTGGCTGTGCAGCAGTAGAGATTGGGTCTGAGATTTCAGAATAGCAATATGTATCAGGGTATATTAAGATCTTTATGGCAGACAATAAAGACAGGAAATGGATTCTGGTGAATTAACCTTCCCTCACTGAATGAAGTGCCTCACACTAAGTCAAACTAGGTTATCTAGTTGAGCAAAACATATCGGAACATTTCCAATTATGACTTTAATGCAACAGGCCTCTGTCTTTCTTTGAGTCATAATTATACCACAAATAAGTATTAGGATATATGAGCCAGTAGGAATGGTAGTGTATAATACAGAGCAACACTGTGGTTGGTTATGGTCTTTCCAAAAGCTTAGATGGGGCACCTGACTCTTTCAGAAAACTTGATAATGGAAATAAAAAAAAAGACTTATCAGTTACTACTATGCCCTTTCTTCATTTTAAAGTTTGTTTTCTTAGCGTGTGTGTGCACACAAAAAAATCTGCCCAAATAATTTAGGGCATTTTGCTATGATTGAATAGAAAATTATACCTTTGTTCACCTCATTAGGTGGGTCATGCATTCACAGCAAAATTAATTTGCACCAAAATAAGATCTATAGACAATCAAACCTCTTTGAATAAGGAGTAAAGTGTCTGTGACTTTCTATTCATTATAAGCTATGGCTCAACAAGTGGACCATATCCTGAAGTCAGTTCTTACTCAGGTAACAAAAGGTTGAGTAAAAGTTAAGTAAGGGCTTCAGGATTTGGGCCTTGATGTAAAACTACAGTTGAATTTCTATGAAGAAGGGTATTTGATCCATATAAATATTGAACGGATGGCATTTCGATTCCAATTAGTAACAAAAGCAATTACAGAAATTATCAAAGACTTATAAGGAATTGTAAAATAGCCATCCATTTTTGTTCATTATAAAGAAAATCTAGAGTTTGTTATTGTTGCTTAATTCAGTTCACACACTCAAAGGGTTAATTTCAAGTGCCGGTCTCAGCTGGGTGCAACTCTGCTGAAGTCACTGAAATTACACTTACATCTGGAGTGAATTTGGACAAAAATCTTTAATGACTTGTAGAAGAGGTTTGACTGAAATGTACATGAAACACATGAGTACAAGATCTTATGGGCACCAACTCTTGGTTCTTGGTATATTCTGAGTTATAATACAACAACAGGAATGATGGGAAAAGGGCCCACAGACAGGGCATTCTCACTCTCCTACCTTGATGTCCTGGCATGAGGGTTTGAATAATTCCAGTATAAATAAATTGATTCGGTATGTTTGAATGATTTTCTTACATCAAACAACATGGGCCTGATGCTGATCTTACTTACCCCAGCTTTAACACCATTGACTGAAATGATTATATCAGAACTTGGCCCCAGACACTGAGGTAATATTTTTATTATTATTCATTTCTACACAAGCGTACACAGTGCTTCAAGACTTCACATAGCAGAAATCGCCTATTATATTATTTCTCAAGCTGAACCTACACTCTTGAGATCTGAAGTCTGCATCTTCTTACTCGTTTACATACATGGGGCCAAATTCTCTGCAGAGAACTGAATCTAAAGGAGGACTAAAGGAGAATTTGGCTAACTGTTAGAATACCGCTTATACAGTTATTTTCATATTTAGCAGCAAAATGCTTATTTCAGGCTTGAACAAGCAAGGCGATGAATAGCCTCAACTCCACTGTAGTAAGCTGGAGTTCAGAATAGTCAGCATATCGCAGAAGGCACAAGCAGCACCCTGAAGGATCAAGCCAATGATATGATCAAATGAATATAATCCAATCACTGGCCAGGCCTTTACTTTTGAGATGATCTGATCAGAGAGAAGAGTAGAAGGTTTCCTTTAATGCCTAAATTTAAAGCATAGCATATAACCTACTGGGGAGAATCTAACATTCACTAAGTAAGAAGTTAGGAAGTTCACAAAAAGAAAGCTGTGCCAACAGGCTGTAGCCCTGAGCAAAGCATATTTAAAGAGCCGAGTCTGAGAACTCAAAGGATAGAAGCACTACTCTGATCCAGATTAATATTAGACTGAAGGATTGTCTACACCGCATGGCAAAGCACTCTACAGGGGTGTAATCTGTAAAGGACCTAACTGCCCCGAGTAGACCTTGATGGAGTGCTCTAACGGTATGTCTACACTGCAATTAAAAACCCACAGCTGGCCTGTGCCAGCTGACTTGGGCTCGCAGGGCTGTTTAATTGCGGTGTAGACGTTCAGACTCAGGTTGGAGCCAGAAATCTAGGACCACCACAGTGGGAGGGTCCCAGAGCTCGGGCTGCAGCCGAACATCTACACTACAATTAAACAGCCCCTTAGCCCGAGTCAGCTGGTATGGGCCAGCCACAGGTGTCTAATTGCAACACAGACATACCCTAAGGCTACATCTACAATATGACATGTCTAGAATACATTACAATACATAGTGTACACATACTCGCACTCTGTATCATACAGCTAGCACAAGTATAAACAGCAGTGTAGCTGTGGTAGTGCAGGTAATGGCAGTGGACGCATAGCTTAGCCACACAGAGTATGTACCCACTCAGTGTTTTCCCTAGGAATTGAAATTTGGGGGGGTTTTCAAATTTAGGGGGGGGTCAAGGCCGATGAAGGTTGAGTCCATGAGGGTGAAGGTGGGCTGTATGGCACCATAGTAAAACCTGAAAAATGTTTCATGACCATTTTATTAGATTTAACTCATGTTTTTAAAATCATCACACAAATTAAAGTTAGCTACTCAAGCCTTCTATGAAGCACTACATCTACATCCTTCTTGGTTTCTTGTTATAATTTTGCACAACTTTATTAATGAACTTCTTGAATGCAATGTGTTCATCTTTGGTGGCTTCTCATGTGTCCGGTACTTCCATTCCTTCAATTGATATGCTCATTAGTTCATTCACATGATCAGCAGAAGGCAACTTCTTTCAGAACACAAAATTCTATTCAATGATGAAAAAGAATGCTCAACTGTAGCTGTTGTGACTTGGAGTAGCAAGAGATGTATACCTACTTCTTTCATTCCAGGAAACATAGCACAAAGATCGGGTCGAGCCACTAGTGATGATAAAAAAGAAGTTGAAGTCAAATCTTCATTCATTCATCGTATGATATTCCACTCTGTGTTCAAATTCTCTATTCTGTCCTGAGTACATGGCAGCCCCATTGCTGGTAATGCCTCACTCCACTCAACTGTCAAGTGTTTTATAGGACAGGAATCTGTAAAAGTTATGTAGAGGTTAAGTAGAATCTAGAAGTCGCTGTTGTGGATTTTTAAGAATCAAGTCTGTGTATTTTTTCAGTTGTCTTAACAAACATTTCTTGTCCTCTTCACTTAAGAATTCAGTATAAATGCCTTCATTAGTCAACTTCTGGACTGAAGTCTTTGCTTCTTCCAGTACTTTTTCAATGGATAGCTCTCTGATTGATCCAAATGTAGCTTCTCTTGCTGGACAAAGATCTACTATTGTTGTAGCAGATGCCTGGATGGCATTGTTTAATGACCCAAGTGGTTTCAACAGTAGACTTACAAGAGAGAGAATGGCAATAGTCTTCTCTGAACATAGTAGCAAAAGTAATCCACCAGCCTCACTACGTAGATCCATCCCATCTTGGTAGATACTTTGCAAAGCCAGTGATAACGGTTAAGACAACGGCTTAAGACAACAGTCAAGGATCACTCATGAAAAAGCCGGCGGGTTTTCCCAGGTTGGACTAATTTGAACTTCAGTCCCAGAGTATCTTCTATATTTTCCAAAAAGAAAGAGGAGTACTTATGGCACCTTAGAGACTAACAAATGTATTTGGGCATAAGCTTTCGTGAGCTAAAACCCACTTTATCGGATATATGCAGTGGAAAATACAGTAGGAAGATATATATACACATAGAACATGAAAAAATGGGTGTTGCCATACCAACTATAACAATACTAATCTATTAAGATGCATTCAGCAGCCATATATGCAAATGTTTTGAATGTGGTGAGACAGTTCTTCACTTTTTCAACTGTTGAGTCTTTCACTGTTGCACCACATGCTTCTAGCCAGTCAGTTGAGTTTCTTGCAGAAAGACAGTGAGCATTTGCTGGTCTTGTTCAGAACCAGTGTTCAACTTCAGGATGAACAAGTAACAATGCACTTAACATTTGCCTCTAGTTTGTAGTGTGTGGTATCTCTTGCTTAAATAGAAAGTCTGATGCTACAGCCATGTTTGTTCGCGTGCACTGTGTTGTGTCTCCAGCATTCTTAACAGCCTTGTTAATACTCACCGGTGTTGTCCTTGGTCAGTGGAGACTCAGAGTTCAGAAGTGCTTTCACATGAGTTCACCTCTCGGGGAGGAGGGGCAAGAAGGCACCTTGCTCATTCCTCCATCTGCTCACTGTTCGCTCTGGCCACTGTTGTTCATTATGCCACCGTTCACTCCTTTGCTCTGTTGCCATGGCCCTCTGCCGTCACCTTCTGCTGCCACCTGCCACTGTGACCCCTGCGAGTTGGTCTCTTGAGGTTCCACCCAGCTCTCAGTGATTTCAGCTGAGCTCTCAGTGGGGGAACCTCGCTGCTAGTGCAGACTGGGCTGTCTCTTCCACAGAAACACTGTCCCACAGCAGGTTTAAGCACTTAGATCTGATTAACAATGATTTCAGCAGTAGTGATCACTTAACAAAACAAAAGACTATCCATGGAGCCTAATCAGCTCTGTCTTTAAACAGTGGAGAGGGACAGGTCAAATAGTACTTGTGACTCAGGCAGACCATCAAGCAAAACACCTGTCCCCACCCTCTCTCTTGATGCCCTCAATCTGCATAGGCTAAGTACAGTTCTACTGCCCTTTACTCATACAATAAGAATAGCAACATTTCATTCCCCCCACACACACACACATTCAAGTGATTTTTAATCCAACCCCAGCCAAAGTCTATCACTTGGGCAACATAGCTCTGTTTGCTGGATACCTAGATATAGTAGGTGTGACTGTAAATACAATCTGGTCCTGCAGCCTTTCCCCCAAGCTCATCACTAGTTGTCAGGGAAAGCTCATTTAGAATTTGCTTACAAATCATAACTTGAAATTATTAAATTGGCCAACATCACCAAAATGAACGCACTATGACATCATCATAAAAAACAACATCTGTATAAGGAAGCTAGTCTATGTTCATACTTTTCAATCAATTATACTTTTTCAGATACATGTATTTTATCATACACTTTATATGCTTTAAAAGTGTGTATTAATGTTTCAATTTCAATTCAAATTTCCAAACAATCACTAAATTGGCAACACTGTATGTAACTAGTTCACAAAACTGGGGGAGGGTGTTGGGGAAATTCAGGGGGGGTGTACCCATTGGTTTCAGGTGGGTTTGTATTCAGCAGAGCTAAGCTGTGCCTGTGCTGCTGCTGCCCCTACTACCATGGCTACACTAACCGATGCATACACCATACGTGCATGAAAGCAGGGGAATAATCACGTCTAGCTTGTAGTGCAGACGTAATTTAAAAGGTACCTAGTTTGTGTTAACATAGGAATGAAAGAGGACTATGTTAACACAAACTATGTACCTTTTAGAGCACGCCAACAGGGTCTCTACAGTGCAGTTAGAGCACAACATGTTAGGATGCTTTATAAATCACACCCCCATAGAGCACTTTGCCGTGCTGTGTATACAAGCCCTCAGAAATCACTCTCCAAAGATGAAGGAAATGCTTCAATGCTAGTTCATATAGTGTAGCTTCCAGATTAGCTTTCTACTTGAGGTAACAGAAGAGGATTATTTCATGGGCGTATTTCCAAAAAGTAACAGTTCACTAAAACTGCCTGATACATAAAAATAAATGTCAGTAACTATTTAATTTCTAAAATTTAAAATTTAATATACAAAATGGAAAAAAAATTGGAACAAAGCTTCTGCTGATGTCAACTGGCATAGCTCCACTGACTTCACTGGTGCTATGTCTTATGTAAAACAACAGAAGAGCTGACTCCTGGCTTTTTATCTAGATATGTTTATTTCCTTTTGTTTCCTTTCCAGCTATATTTACCTTTATTCTAGTGTTCATCATTTGGACCCTTTATCATTACTCAGACTGCCCATGTCAGAATTCTCTAACGCTAAGGAATATTTAAATAAGTACACACTTTTTCCCTCCCATTAGAAAATACATTGAATTCTCATCTCCATCTGCACTTAGTGGAATTCTTTCATCTTATCTGGGATTTTCTGGAAGGGTCAGTCTCTCCTTTCTGTGAAGCATCAGGGACTGGCCTCATATAGGAGAGGCATATTGGACCAGTGGTCTGATCCAATATGGCAAATTCTTTATTCTGAACTGCATTTGACAGATCTCATTTAAGAGCCGTCTATGAAGTTACCAGGACTTCACATGCTCAACAGTGAAACTTTATAACTATGAGACCGTCTAAATGGCAGTTTTAAAGAGATATGATTTGTATTGTATGACTTTGCATATACAATAAAATGTCTCTAAAATCCATATATATGAAAGAAGTGAACCTTTTTAAAAGAACACACACATACACTGTACTTCTTTCATTGTGTTTAGCTAATTGGAAATATGGATCTACTTACGCCAATGGAGATTCACTGTGAGTCATATGGTCAAAACCCAACAAAAGGCATTGTGCGGGATCCATCATTATGGAGCATTGGGATGTGCACAACAAAGTAATGTTAGTACCAGAAATTAGTGAAGAAAAGGATTGAATAAAGAGAAAAGAAAAGAAATGATCAATAAAAGGGAGCACAAAGAGATACATAAAAATGTTAGCACTTTGAATAAGCTCACTGGTTATCCCCTCAATATCAACTATGTTAAAGGTACAGCACACATTTCTCCTTCCCATACCCATGAAAAGATTAAAAGTTTTCTATTCCAGATAGAATAGAATGTCTAACAAGAGAAATATGGGGTCACGTGCATCCCAGGTCTAACTCCAATAAAGGCAGTGGAGTTATACCATAGATGAATTTGTTTGATAATATTTAAAGAATCCCACAAGGAAATCAAATAATCCGTCAAGACCAAAGACCCAATCCTGCAACCTACGTGGGCAGGCACCTGCACCATACAAATCTACATTGACTTTAATGGTAAACCGCACAGGCATATGGTTTAGGCCCTTAATTTGTTCTGGTTTGCACTATGCATCCTCTCTCCCTAACCCCTTTCTTCCATATTAACAGTTGTCACAAAAGTCCTGCTGTATTTGGAAAAAAAACAGGCCTTGATTTGCCTCCCACTTAATGGATTTATACCAGTGTGAAGTCAGGTTAACTACAGTTGGGTTACTCTTCATTTACTCCAGTTTGAGAGAGAAATGAGAAGGTTACAGATGAAAAAAGGTTTATTAAGGGTTTATAAGTATACCATTTAAAAGGCGTATATTTCTTCCAATAAATCAGCATGTTTCTTTTGGGGCTCTGATGGTTGTTGTATAAATATTTGCTTAGATAAATCTGAAAATGCATAATGACAAGCATAATACAAGTTCTTAAGGAAAGTAATTACAGCGTATATTAGGCTGTACCTTACCAGGGCCGGCTCCAGCTTTTCTGCCGCCCCAAGCAACCAAAAAAAAAAAAGACCGGTGGCAGCACTTTGGCGGCAGCTCAACTGCGCTGCTTCTTCTGTGCCAGTTTGGTGGTGGGTCCTCCCTCTCTTCCTCTTCGGCGGCAATTCGGCGGCAGCTCAAAGAGGAAGAGAGGGAATGAGGGACCCGCTGCCGAATTTCCACCGAAGACCCAGACGTGCCACCCCGATACCAGACGGAGTGTGGCCCCTTTGAATGGGCTGCTCCAAGCACCTGCTTGTTAAGCTGGTGCCTGGAGCCGGCCCTGTACCTTGCAGTCCTTGCTGAGGCATGACTTGAAACTGCATGAATGAGGACTGCAGGATCAGGCCCATGGAGAATATGCTTTAGGAGTTTTTTTCACAATATCAGAGTGAATTACATGTCCATTATATTAAAGACCAAGAGCTTGTCAACTGACTATTAGTAATTTACAGCCGGTTTTGAGTCATGGCTACAAACAACATTTCTTAAACCAGAAAATGTTATTATATTACATTTCCCCTAACAATGGCATAAGAGGTTTATTAAAAAAATCTAGCTCAATCTGGAATTCAATTTTTTTCCAGGACAAATCTAAGAAGTTATTTTCTTTTAACTTATTTTGAGTTTGGTCTGAAATAAGAACAATTTTCAGGAAAAAATTGCATTTCCCTCGTAGGATAATATAGAATTCTGAGGCTGATAGAAACATAAATTAGACGAAAACAGAATTATTAAGTGCTATTGACAGAACTAAGGATTCCGAAACAGCACCCAGGGTCCTTGATTACACCATATTTAATCTAGTTGTATAACATTTTTGTATAACATACATGCATTTTAGGCCCCTCATATTGGATTAAATTTCAGTCTTTTTAGAGAGGCTATTTATATATTTCCTTTACTGGTTGTTACACACCATCATGAACCTTCTCGTTGCTGAAAAGCAGTTATACTGTGCAGCACTGCAAAAGTGAAAAGTATGTATTTGGATCAACAGAGTATCTTATCTGTCTTCACCACTTTCTTTACACACAAACCTCTATCTGTCTGCTCAAGACAACAAAAGAGAGGGGTCATAATCACCCCCCTCTGGTTTAAATCAGCAGTTGGGAGAAATTATTAATTTTTAGTGATGCATACAGTATTATGGAAACATCATTTTTAGCTTAAATATCTTCTCAACTGTGAAATATGCAAACTCCTGTTTATCCTAAGTTAGAGGTTTCAATTAAACAGCAGTCGTTAAATATAAATCCCAAAGCAGGATAACATAACATTGGGCTTCACTCTGAAAAATATCAAACAATAACCAGTAATAAAAATGCATCTTACATTCTTTTTATACCAATGACAAATGCTTCTCCATTTTCTTGCCTGTTGTGCTATGTAATCAATGCAGTTATTAGACTGAAAGTACGGTTGTTATAATAGGCATTATTAAGACAATAACTATCCATATTTCCAACTCCACAAATCTTTTCTACAGGTGAAACCTACAAAGTTGCTCTTTATTAACATTCTGATAGCAATATTCTACTTGAGTAACCTTAGCCCTTATGCTTTAGCAGCAACCTGTTTCTCTGAGCTTGATGATGGATATAAAAAAAAATTAAACAAAACCGATGCTCTGCTGTCACTTATACCAATGTAAAATCAGGAGAACTTTGCTGAAGTCAGTGGAATTACTCTGGATTTACACCCAAGTAGCTGGGAGCAATATTCAAACCACGGAGATTAATTTAACAGTTTGCACATCAACTTAAAAAAAGTGCTGCCAATTTCCTTACTAATAATATTTTTACTCTCCATTTTTGTAATACCATCTTAGAGGCTTAAAAAAATTTCTTTCCCTATCAAGTGTGCATACTTTCCAGTTTCTCAATGCTGAAATGTACAGTATATTTAGTTCCTATTCCATGTGTGGAACCCACAACCATATCAGAGGGAAATGAATGGACAGGCTAAGGGCAAGATACGCCCCCAGTAATTTCTAACAATTTTTTCATAGGTCAAATCTGGGGCTTACCTTACCTGACAAAGCATCTCTCACCAAGGGTAACCATGGAACAGATTGAGAGAGTCAAAATAACTTTCCTTTTTTGCTTCAAGTACCATATATAAAATGGCCTGATTCCACCACCATTACTCTCACTGAACTGTGTCTTAGTCTGTGAGTAGTCTCATTTACCTAGTGTGAGTAACTGTGGCAGAATCTGGCCTGACATGAAAAAGCCACCGAAATAATACGGATATTTGCAAATAGCTAGTAGCAGGATTTTTGGGGGGTTTTTTTAATGACTACAGCTCATCCCTCACTTCAGAATGTCTTCTGCTACCAAGTGAGAACTATTTAGTTTTACAGACAAAAACCTCTCTGTATAACCATGTGGGATTTCTCCAAGTCATCAGAGTTTCCAAATCTAGGAAGAATACTGAAAAAGGAATTTTCCTATTCTAAACACTCCTCCTCCTTTTATCTTTCAAAGGATGTTAATTCCACCTCAAAATATTTAAAGAAAACACCGATCTGTATTTTTCAGTGCAGTGCATGAAGATACTTCCTCCTTCCCCCACAAAATCCAAACAAACAAACAAGGAGAGAAAAAGGATGAGAGGAAGGATTCATATATCATGCAGATAGGTGCCATTTTACACAAGAAAAAACCTTACCCAGCAAGTTCACCACCTTGGGCCTGTGCCTGGCCTGCGATGGCATCCATGATAGCATCCTGGGAATACATGCTGATCGGGGTGTTATACTGGGCATGAATTATAGTGGCCTTGCCACCCGGGCCTTTCACCTCAATGGGTTTGTGTGTAGACAGAGCAGAGTCCTTCAGGACATTAGGGTTGAAGCGTTCCACATACTCAGTGCTGGGGTTATGTGAGAGTGAGATTTGGAGAAGAGACAAAGGGAGAAGGAAAAGAAAATAAGGACAAACAGGTGATAATTATAAAAAGAAAAAAGCAGCAGCAGAGGAATGCGTGCATGTGCCTAAGACATCTCACCAAAAAAGCATCTGTTCAGACTGCTGGAGAGAAGGAACACACTGCGTAATGGATAACATTAACAAGGATGCGGTTTTTGTGTTGGCTGATAGTTTTGTAAACTTGAGTCAGTTGCAGCCACAAAACAAAAATTATGGCAAATATAGCTGTTATATATGCATATGTAGGTACATCTATGTCTACACCCAAAGAGCTCCCCATGTATTCCTTCAATCTTTTTAGAAAGATCTTCTAAGGTACTAGAAAGTTTAATGAGTTGAAATAAACATCTGCTTCTCTCTTATGCAGAATTACATTTTTTTTCTATATGGATAATTCATCATGGTGCTATTTAGTACTCATGCTTTTCATCTTCATAGCCCTTTGCAGATATTAACAATTTAATCCTTATAGCACCTCTGTGAGGAAATGTGGAGGTTACCAAAATATGTAACCACTACAGGATAAATTTATTGCAAGGTCAGTCCTAAATCTGTCTACATCACAGTCGATAGGCCAATTGCACTCATTATCCTGAGATAGTTGCCTATTGTGACCTCCATGTGGGTAAGGATTTTTATTAGGGAAAATGAGGCACAGGCTGTTTAGGTGACACCCAAAATCATGGAGGGAAATCAGTGTCAGAGCTAGGATTTGAACGCCAGGGTTCCTCACTTTCAATCCTAAACTTAGATCATTAGGCCATGACTCTCAGCATCTTTGTAGACAGTGTTATACTCCTAGAGTTTAGCTTAAGTTTTTCCAAGTAACGTTTTAAAATCGGATCTTCAGTCATTTAATTAACTGCTCTTGGCTACCACATGGGACACCAGGGTAAAATTCTCATCTGTCACCCCCACCTCCTCCCTCAACCCACCAAGGAAATAAAGTGTTTTGGGTGTTTCAGACACTATATGCTCATCCCTGAATGGTAGGGATTGCTTCACAGTGCTCAGCAGTAACTCTTCCAGTTTACTGAGCAACAATGAAGAAAAGGAATCTGCAATATTCATGGCAGGTCAGAAGGATTGGGCCACAGTATTGGCCTTTTAGAGTGTTTGTTAATAGAAGATGCCCCCTCAATCATTAAAGGAGAGAGAAGAAAATCAAGGGGGTGAAAAACTCTTCCCACAAGTTGTGAAGACTCCCAGCAGACAACTGACTTGAGACTTGCGCTGATTATCATAGGTGATCTGCTCTCCCATGCAATGGATTCCAACTCCTGTAACAGCCTTTTGTTTGGTGAGATGCCTTTACTGAGGCCAACAGTAGAGAGATAGTTGTGCATTTCTGCAGCAATATTTGAGAAGAGCACTGACAGTAGCATGCAGCAGGGACAGGTGCATATAGATGCACACATACCTTATTGCAAACAGAGCCCTGCAATACATGCATAGACATTTTGAAGGAATTAAGAAGCTTCATTATGCATTTGGTACAAATAAAAAACATGCATTTATTTGAACATTTTCACCATTTTAAATGTCTCTTAATTAACACGTTTAATAACCATGAGAACATTAGTCTATTGATACCATCTTGTAAAATGACTCACAAAGAAAGAGAGACTGCACATTATGCCTACTATTAGCTTCTGAAAATCCCCATGTTTTGTTATTGAGGTGACTTCTCTTATCCCCACAATGTATCACGCCATTGGAGAGCAGTTCGGAATTCATAGACCCTGGAGATCATTGATTCAGTGCTCTCCCTCTTTTCCATTAATAGGAGAAGGAAGACTCAGTGAAGGCATCAGTTTACCTAAACTGAAGCTGCAATTTGTATGAAAATATAATCCAAATCAATCCAAAAAAGGGCAAGAGGTCTCAGGGATGCTTAGGCTCGCATAAAAATTACTGATTTCAGTGTTGGAATGTGGAATTGAAGCAATTTCACTGCTCTCTTAACAGTCCTTCGCAAGGCAAAACATCAATTGAAATCAATAGGTATTTCCATAGAAAGAACTAGAAAAGGTCTCTTTCAACTGCAGAGTTTCTACTGCAATGTTGTGTTGGGTGGGGAGGAAATGTTAATGTCAATACAGGATGCTCAGTGCAGGACCTTTGGCAGAGGTGAGGAGCCAATTCTAGCAGGAGCAAGAGACTAACAGCTACAAATCTGGGATCTCTGCAAAAGATAATGCTGACAGGCATTCAGCAGGTGAGCAAAATTTATACAGCTTGGTAGCAGAACTCTGGAAGTATGCAGGAAATGTAACAGAAGAGTGTAAGATAAAATATAGCCCATACTTTGACTTCTGCTACATCGGCCACACAACTCCAGGGAAAAATTCAGTCCTAAGCGTAAGTGGGAAAAGGCTCTTTTGACTTCAATGGAAGTTTTATCCATTTGTTTCTAGCTACATCAAGGGCTTAATGTGGGCACCACACACTGCCAAATCAGTGTAAATTACACATATGTTGCTCACCCTCTAAACGCCAATTCAAGTTGAACTACTCTATCATTTCCACCCATCCTCTTATCAGTTAAACTTGATATTTAACTTGCTTCATCATTTACTTCGCTGCTGAATTTATCCCAATCTTGAGTTCCCATCAGTTTCTGGACTTCCAGAATGTTGCATGGGCAAGAGCAACTTTCAATCCAGAGAGGTCAAGCAGGAATTCAGAAAGGATCTTTCTGCTCGCTCCTCAAAATTGAAGGTCAAAGTTGAAGGGGAGTTGGGGGAATTTCCCTGCCTAAAAGCTGATGGGTCAGATCCTCAAGTACATACTAACTCCTTATTCAGGCAGAATTCCCGCTGAAGAAATGTACATCTTAGATATTTAAAACCCAAGAGCTAAACGTTGAAGTCAATGGGAATTTGGCTGGAATTGGACTTCAAGATTTGTATCTATCTCCTGAAGCTAAAAATACATTGGTAATTATATAATAAAAACCCTTTAGCCAAAGCCCACAAAATCCTGGGGGTATGAAGACTATTGGAAGAATTAAGAAGAAATGCATGTATGACTTCAGGGAATTAAAAAGATCTGAAAAGCTCTTCAAGAGTTGAGCAAGTTCCAATCCAAGTTACATTTGCAAAGTTAGGGTATCAACATGAAATTCTAAACAAGCAGGAGAGTTTCAGAAATATTGTTAGACTAGAACCACTTCTGGATATAGTAGCCATGTATGATGCTTGCCGCGCCAATCTGGTCTTTTTCAATGCTTTTACCTTGCAAATAGACACAGCAAGAACATATGGGCTCATGCTACCCCAGAAAACAAATCCCCAAACATACAGCATAACACGTACACACTATTTGATACTAACTTGGCAGCAGTGTTGGCTATGACCTAGGGAAGAGAGAAAGAACAAACAAACAAAAGGAACAATAGTTTTAGAGTGTCAAGGGCAATATGTATTAACAAGGGTTTATAAAGCTTTATCAAACCATCTACAAATAGGAATAGAAAGCAACAGTATGCCTAAAAAACCACAATGAATTAAGAGAGAGGAGAAATGTAGGGATTATAGTTTATCCACAGAGACTTACTAAGGTACCAAGGCATTCTGGCTGATCCTTGACAACATTTTTATTACTGTGCATCACTGGAAGTATTGTTATTGAGGGTTACAGAGGCAAGGAAGCAGAACTATTTGCAGGCTGTATACTCCTCTTGAAATAACACAAGTGGGAGAGATTATATCCTCCTCCCTAGACACTAAATATTCATGTATGTAATGCCAGTCCCATCAGCCTGGCCCCGTATAGTCAATCCAGTGAGCAGGATCTGCTGAAGAATATCCAAAAAAAATATCAACAGATATTTGAAGGAAAAAGCCCCTCTACTTAACACATTACTGACCTGAATCTGATCTCACTTATATTGGTTTTACAGTGGTGTATATCAATTGATTTCAGTGGTCACTCCTGATTTTACACCAGTTGTGTCCCATGCAATCCCCTGTGGCCAGGGAAGCCTCTGAGGTGCCCTGCTAACAATTTTTCCCTCCAAGGGCTTTTTAAACTCAACACAGGCTTTTCTTGTCCATTCAGTATCCCTTCTTGAGGGTCCAAGTTTAATCACATAAATAAAGCTTCAAAGTAAAACTCAGTGTCCAAAAATACAGTCCATCATTTTTAACCTTTTGTCAGGTCACTCCCAGGCTTTTCCTACTTTAAATTGCAGTAGTGAAACTTCACGTCCTAGGTCTTTTTGCTAGAGCCTGCTCAGTTCCCAACAGTCTCCAATTTACCATACTCCAAGACCTTCTTGACTGAGGCCTTTCCTGTCTTTGCAGGCCACTCCCAGACCCTGCTTAGCTGAAGCCTTGCGCTCAGGTCGAGAGCCACAGATTTCTGCTTTGGCTCCAACCCCCTGGCATCAGGGTCATCCTTGCAGAAGCCTTTTTTATTTCCTGAGCCTCCCCCTTTTCTGCTGCCCTTCATAAGAAATTACATGAGCCAACCGAGGTGTGCCCTTTTGGTAATCACGGTTGGCTAGCCCAAAGCCCTCCAGTCTTTTAGGAGCAAGCCACTCTGTTACAAGGCCTGAGAGCATTAATTTTGTAGCATTAATATAGTGTCTTTTTGAGGTCAGTAACAGGACATAATGCAGGAAAAAACAATATTTACGTAGCATCGTTCTCCACCGCATTAACAATAACTGGTTGTAGCCTGCCGAGCAACTGGAAAGCAGCACAACACAAGGAATCAGAATTTAGGTCTCAGGCAGGCAGAAGCTGGGAGCATGACAGAAGCAAGGAGCTCAGACCTCTGGTAAGCGGAAGCTCCTTATATCATTCCCCAGTGACCTCTGCCAATGGATGCAGAGAATGGTACTGATGGGATCTGGATGCTCATTTTCACATAGTCTTTCTCAAAGCTTTGAGAACATGAATCTTTGCCTTCCTTCTTGCCCCATCCCTCTGGATCATGGATAGCAGATCATGTCTGTGACCAAGGAAAAAGTGGACAAGATTCCATGCAGAGATAGTCAACAGCATTATTTTCTAATTGGCTACATAAGACACTTTTGATAGATCTGGGCATCATCATCTTCCCAGTTGCTTCTGAAACATTTCCAGCCTTGGGAGTGAATCTGGGTCTCCCACAGAGCAGTGCTGAGCAGCATTACGACTGGATTGGCCCACAAGTTAGGTTTGGTTCCCCCTACTTTCATCTCAGTGACTCTTTGGAGTAGCTTCTTCTTTACATAAGGTTTTTCTGCAGCTCTGTCACTCAAGTTTATTTTTAATTAACAAAAAACAGTGCAACGAGCCAAAGCTGTGGCATGGGGCTCTATGCGGTTGCATTTGTCTGGACGTACAGTCACAAAATGCCTTTTTTTCCAGTGTCTGCCCCTCAGATTCTCAGCTTCGAGAATATTCTGCCAGCTTTGTAAACCATGCAATGAGCCAAATATATCTGTCTTTTACAGGAATCAGTAGAGATATATTAGGAACAAGTTGTAGCCTGTAAGCAGATCAGTGATTCTATATCCATTTTAGGTATGTGCAAGACAGCTGAGCAACCGCTTACAGTGAAACATGGTGTAATAGTATCATTTTCTGAAGTGAACTCTGATGGCTATTCTAATCCTCTCAACCATGTCTGTGCATAGAAAACAATATTTTTAAGGTAGAACTGGAGTTTGTAAAATACCCCTTAAAAGAGAGAGCAACCGATTCTTTGATGGTGGAGTATGAAGAACATGCACATGTAAACTATGTTTCATAGACAGAAAAAATACTGTGCACACATTAGTCTTCTGAGAAGTGGTCAATATCCTCAAATCTCAGCAAAGATTTTTCAGACCTAAACAGATTATCACAGCTCCCTCAAGCTACAGTAAAGCTTAGCCTCTCTTGATATGCTGGGTTGAGATGATAAAATTTTCTCCAGCTCAGTCCCACACATCATTTTAGTTTATTTCTAAATATGGGCAGGTACTGAAATACGCAACCTGCTCACTCAAAGATGCCACAGAGTAACAAGCTGGTAACCCTACCCCCCTGACACACAAACACATGCGGGACAGGTATTTACTGCCCTAGCCAAAGACGTGCAGAATAACACAGGCTGGAATGAGAATCCATACATGAGAATCTATGACTCATTCTCAATCTGTGTTAATGTTCCCCAATGCAGAACCTTTACTCCATTAAGATCTGCTACTGACACTGTAATAGGCACTCCTGCAAAAAATGTTTACCCTTGCCCTGTGATAAGCCCTTAATTCCAGAAATGCATAAGAGGAGTAAGGGCCTGGGAACTCAGTAAGAGACAGAGAAATCAATCCAATCTTCCTTTGCACTTGCTGACAGAATTTTAACAAGGGGCTCCCCAGAGTCCCCTTCAATACATCACTGGATCTGTTTAGATGTTTCACAGGATACAAGTTAAAAAAAAATCCCAAACATTTAAATATAAAATACACCTGGGATCTACCTGCCTATGTAGGTTCTTATAGAGTATCACTTATAGACTAGTACCAATCAGAGTCAGAGCTGACCTTGCAGAGCCTGTTTTGCTTATGCACATGTACTGCTTTTTATGAATGTACAAACCCAGAAACACAGAGAATCATGGATAACATAAGCACTAAACCTCTAGCAGGTCTCAAGAAAGCTAGTATTCCTTTTTAGATTGCAGTCCACAGGGCTTCTCACTTCATGGATAACATACAAATGGAAATGGGGGCCCGGGAACACTGAATTTTCACAACATGCTACCATTACAGAGACACTTGTGAGGAGTAATTTCAGGCTGTTTGTACTTTGCTGAGTGCTTAACAGCTATCAAAACAGTTCTTTCTTTCCCAGGTTGGGGTCCATTAACTGTACATGATTTTTCATATTGCCCCATTTATTTATATGTAAAAAAAGGAGGCAGAATTGGCTATAATTTATTAATATGTTACAGATACTCACACAAAAGCACCCCAAAACCATATTCAAATTCAGAATGAAATCTCAGGTGTGGGTACCATGATGAAAGCTTTAGCTTTGTTATTGGGAGTCTTACGCTTAAACTTGGAAAGATACAATTTTTATTGGTAAGTGTCAGTAAGTTTTGATGTAAACACACACTCTGATGAAAAAAATATTTCCATTAGTAATAATCCAAATTTATAGCTTAGCAATGTAAGAAAGAAAAGTGCTGCTTGAGAACCTGTTAGAGTTTGATTTAAGGATATTTCCTTTGTATATTTTGACACATCACATTGACAATTTGTGTTTTAACGATTATAAGGCTTTACATTTTTGAATCTCAATGCCTACGGTCATTAAATAACTATTGTCTGACACCCCTGCCCCAATTTCCTGCAATTTTGCACAATGGTGAAAATAAATATAAATTGGAAAAAAAATTACGTTTAAAAATAAATATCCATATTATCTATCCAAATTATAAAAAAATTAAAATCGAATTCTGCTGAGCCTTCTTATGCTATGTCTCAGTATATTACCAGCAGGTTACAGATGTGCACCAAGAGGAGCTTAAATTATTTTGTGAGAGTGCTTGTGCATATATGTGGGAAGAAGTGGCACATATAGAAAGGCAGTGCTATGAGGTAGGGGGATTACTGTGGAGCTGGTTCAGTGTCCCTATTTTGTTTGCCTCCTTAAGGACAAATGCTTCTATTATGTGGCCTGATCCAATGCCTATTGAAATCAATGGAAAGGCTCCTACTGATGTCAATGAGTGGCAGATGCAACCCTATAGTGTGTATTTTTTTGTAATAGTACATAGTAGGAATACTCAGGCAGTTCATCTGCCCAAAATTTACCTAAAGGAAAATACAAGGAGAAAGGTTAACAAGGGATGTGAGGAGGCCAAGACAAGGGAGGTAAGATGTGCTACTGAGGAGCTGTGAGCGCTAAAACAGGTAGAGAAATGATACTTTTCATCATGAAAAATGTAAATAAAAACAAAAGCTTTTTTTGGTCTGTTTCTGCTGAAAAATGTCTTTGAATTTAAGTCTTTTATAACCAAATGTAGACAGCACTTTTGAGTTTACAGTGCTAGGGCTTGATTGTGCTAGTGAGCGCTAGGCTCACTGTCTTGCATCTTGTGTAGTCATTTACACTAATGCAAACTGAGTGCATACTGGTGTAAAACACTATCAACTCAGAATAATAGCATTTTACATCCACTTTGCTCTCATGTAAGTGACTCTGCAAGGTACTGGGCAAAGGAGAATCAGGCCCCTATTGTATTTTTCTCTTGCTCTCAGCCCATCATTTTGTATATTATATTGAGCTAAAGGAAAGCTTTGGTGACTAAATTGTGTCTCAGGGAAGTTTTCCCTTTATCTACCTGTCAATATACTTCTGCATTGTTATTTGAAATACTCTTTTCCTTAATCAGACCTTAATTATCCAAACAGAAAGGCGGACACGGGATTTATTCAGATAAGGGTGCTGAAAATTCCTTGTTTTTCCTAAAACACATTGGGAAACATGACTTCATTTCAGATAAAGACAGCTCTGGGGTAACTGACTTATAGGTGTGTTTGTAAATTAAAATATCATAAATAAAAGTAGAAAGGTGGGAAAGTAACTCTTTCCCATGTCTGTCATTTATTTCAACATTTCTGTAATGTAGTCCAAGCTTGTGGCAAAAATATCTGCTCTACAAATACAGTACAGCACTGAACAACTTCATATTCTGAAATAAAACTAGGTGGGATCACCTCTATATCTTACCAGGTGGATAATAACTATTGAGTATTTCTTTCCACGCAGGTGGAATAGGGCTTAGATTTGAGCTGGATGACATTCAAACCAAGGGGTCAAACTAATAATAATTCAAACTCAATTTGCACCGGAAAGTGACTACATTGAGGAAAGTGTTACAGAAGTTCACTGCAATAGATTAAGATTGTTATCTTAGCTGCTCCAGGCAATTTCTCTTTAGAAAAGTGTAGTTTCAGATCCCTTTTACAGCAACTTCCATACAGGCCTGTAGTTGATATTCAGGTCAACCAGATTAAGTATAGAGAATTAAACTGAAGAATACCAACATGCTGGTTTAGTCACAGGTACCTTAACCACAGTGTTCCTCCTCATGCCAGGATACCCAGTAGCCAATCTGTAATACAATTCAGGATACCAAAGACCAAGAGTTGTTATGAAATAGCACCATGTGTCCTGTTTGAGGTGGGGAAAGGTTTAATAACTATTTTTCAGGACATCATTAATGATAATTACAAGACAAATTCACAGTATAGTAACTGATTTTATACTTCACTCTTCAGCTAATTACTTACTTACTGAAACATTGAATTAATCACCATGTTACCTACCCTCTAGGAAGTCCACCTTCTGAAGCCCTTCGTTTGAGACTTAATTTATGCATCTCAGCCATTTCCTTTAGAGTCTCTGCTGAGTAAAGGCCAATGGGGTTGTTATATTGCCTTGCAGGGCTCAGCTGGTGTTTAGGACTACTGCCATCAGTGAACACAGGACTTAGTTTTGAACCTAGGTTACTCTTTGCAGGTGAAATGTCAGGTGTCACAGATAGAGAGGCCATGGAAGTTCTAACTGCAGTGGTCTTTAAGAAGGAAGAGCTATTTGAACAGCTGATCTCCTGCTTGCTGAGGTAGCCTGAAAACGTTCCATTGGTGGCTAAAATACTACCCAAAGGCCCAGTCGCTGTGCTAGTTAGAGGACTGAAGGTTGTTCTGTTGCCACTGATTTCCAAAGCAGGGTCCTGTAGTAGCAAACATGCAGGCCAAGAAAAGAAAAAAAGAGCAATCATAGAACACATGCAAAAAGAATATATCTATATCTATTGCTTTCTGTATATATTCATACACTTGAGACAAATAGATTAGTGGCTGAGGTAGCCAGCCTTTTGATAAAACAGAACATTCAGTTGATCTTCTTTCAGTAGGGTGGGACTACACACTCAGGCATTTTTTTTAGTTGAAATATACAAGTTAAAATTTAATGTCAAAAGAGCTTCTGTTATTAGCTGAAGATATAATTAGATATCATTTGATAGACTATATCTTCCATTCATTCCTATGATAATTAAGGAAATCTGAATGGTTTGAGGTCAGTCCCATTTGAGGCAATAATATACAAGTACAAAAATCTATGCTATTAGCTAGAAATTTAAGATCTAACATTTCTGAAATCACAGCATTCAATTTCTCACGAACAGTCCTAAAATTAATGAAGCCCTTAAACTGCATTCTTCTCATAGGCTCCAGGTCATGCTAATAAGGCCATGCAACATGGTTAGCAAGTAGGCTGAAAGAACTCAAGAAGGTGTATTAATCAACAGGTATAGTTTCTCTTTTATGCGTGTGCATAATTTCCATTTAAATGAATGGAAGTTAAACAGGCATAGAGCATGAAATTGCACCTTAAGTGTATAATTCCACATCTGTGATTTGGATGTTTTTTTCAAGCTAGGACACTATGGAATATTGTCTTTGTGAGGATCTCAAGAAGTCCTCCCAATATCAGACATATGCAAGACCTCCTGCTGGTGCCTCACATTAGAAGCACATCTTAACTTTCTAAAATCCACTCTGGAAAATAGTAGAAAAGTATGCGTTTTGTTAAATATAATGTCAATAAATGGTTTCCTACCAATGCTGCAAAGTACAGATTAAATAAGGTTAATAATGAAAACAGGAAATAATGACATTTTCAGTAACACATTCCACACAAAAAATAATCAGCAAATCGTAAGAGAATTAGACCATAAACTATGAAAAGGACAACTCACCTCCTCTCCCTGCTCCCTCTCATTCAAAAGTTTTGAGCTAGTGCTTGCTGTGATCTAGATCAGCGGTTTTCAAACTGTGGGTCGGGACCACAAAGTGGGTCATGACCCTGGGGTTGCCAGGGCTGGCTTAGACTTGCAGGGGCCCGGGACCAGAGCCAAAGCACAAGACCCACCACCTTGGGGCCGAAGCTGAAGCCTGAGTCCCACTACCCGGGGCCGAAGCCCTAGGGCTTCAGCCCTGGGTGGAGGGGGTCAGGTTACAGGCTCCCTGCTGGGGCTGAAGCCCTTGGGCTTTGGCCTCCCCATCCAGGGCGGTGGGACTCGGGCTTTGGCTTTGGCCACCCCACCCAGGGCGGTGGGGATTGGGCTTTGGCTCAGGCTTTGGTCCTCCCTCCTGGGTTCATGTAGTAATTTTTCTTGTCAGAAGGGGATTACGGTGCAAGGAAGTTTGTGAACTCTTGATCTAGAGCATTGCCTGGTGCCCCTTCAGCACAAATTCACCCCAGGTGTAACTCCACATAAGTCAGTGGGAGTTGAGGGCAGCCAGCATTTCTCAGGGCATACAGAGTATCTGGCAGGACGGAACCTTTAGATCCAGCTAAACTGCCTATATTTCCATCATTGGCTCACTGTGGTGTATCATAACTAGGATATTGTTTTTTTGTATTTTCTTTAAGAAGTCTGTCTGTCTGCTAGAGGGAACGGCTGCAAGAAGATTAAAGATGAAGGATCTTACAGAGCAAGAGAAAGATGCTCTGTTTTAACTCTCATGGGCATTTTAAATGTATGTAGTCTCTTTGTTTTCTCCTTAATTTGAAATAAAAGACCATCTAGATCTTAAGAACATGGTTTTCCAATTTGTGTTTGGAAAATCTAACTCATAAATCCACCACACCAGTGTTCAGCATGTCTTTGTCTTCATAATGCCCAACTTTTTGTGCCCCTGTTTTGCTATTAAACCAAAGCTAGTTCCAATAAATCCATTCCCTTTCATCTTTTAGCCTGGTTGGTACCTCAGTTCAATAGTTCAAACTCTCCTCGTGGAAGGTGTCTTTGTGAGACTTTTTTTTCTGTTATGTTATGGCAGCTCACTTGATAATGGAGTATCCATGAGCAATCAGCATAATTACTATATATATTATCATAATACTTAGGAGCCCTAGGCATGGAATCCAACTGTGCTAGGCACACAGAACAAAAAGAGGGTCTCTGCCCCAAAGAAATTCCAATCTTAAGTGCATGTACCTCTTGTAAAACCCTTCTACTATACTTAGATTGTAAGCTTTATTTTTCCTTCAGTTTGTTTATATAATTTGAACGAAACAGGACAGCAGCAGACATTTTCCGGCATTGTTGTATCTGTTGAACGCCAGTGTATAGTGAGGCACTAGATAAAGCATTTGGATGAATGGGGAATTTGTGGATTTCTTAGTGTATATGTGATATCAACTTGCAATCTATCCCAGAAGCTTAGAGTCCTGTCTTACAGCTAATTTACGCTGACCCTGATTCAGAGCTGTAGAGGGGGCACCTTTTCCCCACCCCTGTGCATGTGGACACTTAGAAGCCATAATTAATAACCACATGCTTGGAAGCACAAGATTGGAATGCCTGTCAGTGTTGCTGCCAGGACTCACATCCCAGGGGAGCGTATCTAAAAAGGGATGTAGCCCCTGCAGCAGCAAAGGCCAAGAACACCGCTCCAGACTGGAGTTGAAGGCTAAACCTTTCAAAGGTTTTGAAGGAGCTGCTACTCAACGTAAGTCCCTCAGTGACCTCTGGGGGCACTCTGCCTCATACAGGGCTATAATGGTTTGCAGGATCATATTTGGACATCCCAAATCTGCAACCCCACTGGCTTCTATGAGGTTGCAGAGGGTGTAAGCCTGAGCAGAGTTTGGCCTTCAAACTGAAATTTACAGAGTCAACGATGTCATAGTCAGTGAATATTAGTTACTCGCATTGGGTCTAATTATCCGCTGTTGGCTTTCTGGTGTGAGGCCATTGAGGCTATGGAAAATGATTATCTTAATGGTATATTTCAAACTACTGCTTTTTACATATTTTGTCCATAATTAATCACACACTTCGGTCAATATGTTCTGAACTCAAAAAAAGTCTGCAAATAACCCTTGGTAGTTGCCTATTACAGGCGTCCAAGTATCATTAAACAAATAAAAAACAGGATTTCCACCTAAAATATATATTTTTAAAGAGGAACAAATGCACAATCCTTTCTCAGATAATGAGTCAACAATTACATAGATGCTCTCCTTCTGAAAGCTGTACATCCTGGCAGGATGGAAAAATCAAGGTGAAACACATACAACAACAACAGAAGGAACATACAGCATCTGATGAAGCTAGATCTGTAGGTTAACTAGAAAAAAAAAACATTTCAGAATCAATGAAAATTTAATGCAGGACTCCTTCCCCTCACCTCTGATATAGGGAAGGGTACTGTGGGGGGAAATTATTAAGTGGTGTTAGCGTGAGCTCTAGAAGAGAGAAACATTTTTAATCAATAAAAAGCAACCTAATAATATTTGGCAGAACTGTAGATTAAATAAAGGGATGGTTATAGGAAAGGAAATACTGTGGATAAGGGGACAGAAAATGAAGGCTGGTGGGGTTGCCATCCTTTAGCTTTTGGGGGAATTTTGGTTATGTTCCTCAAATATTTTCTAGCTAGGTTTCTTAACTGCATGTTGGTATTGATTTATTGTAATAGCTGATTACTGGCATAGGAAAACAGAACTATGTCCTACAGTTTACACTGGAAACCTGGGGGCCATGTTTGAGGTTTTTAAGTTAAGACTGTGACAATTTTTGGAGACAAGGGGCAATTTGTGGGGTAAAGTGGAAGGATGGGGATATGGACTTTCAGCATCAGTATAATTTTCTAAAAGAACCATTTTCCACTGATCAGCTTATTTGGCTGTTTCCTCTCATGACTGATTAAAGTACCTGTTATTTGGTTCATTCATAAGAGTATATTTTAGATTAAATTATTGTTCTGTTTGTTTCAGTCTAGTGGCAAGAACAGACCAATGAAGGAAAAATTTATTGCACTTCTGAAATCTGAATGTCAGGCTTCTAGTAATGAACATCTCTTACCATTATATCTAATGAAATGATAAGTAGTCAGCAGTGAATAACATTTCCTTGTTCCCCATCTTCTCCCCCCTCCACCCATTCCACCCCATCAAATTATCCCTGTGGCTGGAAAAATGGGCTAACATTTTCATCTATAAAAGTCTGTTGCTACCTTTCTGCTGACCAGAAGAGGAGGCTCTAACACTGGGCATTGGCTTCCTCCCTAGAGAAAGATGCTGTCACCTTGCTGAGATCCCTTGCTACATGAAGAAGTCAGGCAGCTGGATTCTGATTTTCCAGTGTAACGGTGAGATACCACATCAATGGATGAGCTTAAAAATGATTATGTAGAGGAGAACACAGAACATTTGGGGGTGAAAAGAGTTTATTATGAAGCATTAGCTGAGTCTGTTCTTTGTTCTCAGTAAAACCATTTTTTTTACTTTCTAATAGTCATCTAACTTCTCTAAGGGCAGAACACTCCCCTTCACCTGTGGGACAGGAGGGGAACCTCAACATGGGCATCACTGGCTTCTAGAGTGGGAGGTACCAAAACAGTATGCCAATTTGTCAACATGCTCCACTTTCATCCTCACCCCAAAGAAGTCTCTTTACAGGCATTGTGTGGGTTAGGGATGTGGGGAGGGATGGACCAGGGTGAACAAGAGCTGACTGAATGAACATTAACTTGTATGGATTCCTTACATGGTGTGAATTCTGCTCTAGTACAAAGGTGGGACTCAAGGGGCTTCTGGGTATGGGGACCCACAGCAGGGCATTGTGTTAATGCACTATTGAGACTGCACTGTTAAGCACTCAAGTCAGGAAGTATGAAAGGTAATGTTAACTCTGACCTTACTATGAATTGGGATACAGTCTTTAATTAGAATATTATACCAATTCTTTGAATGTCTACAAGAATGATTTCAAGTTTTTAGAAACATTAATTATTTAATTTAGCCTTGCAACACCCATATTAAGAAGCTAGTTGTTACTATTACCACTTCACAGACAGGTGAGCTGAGGCACAGAGAAATTAAGTGAGTTGTCCAGGGTCATACAAGCAGTCTGTGGCTCAGTCAGGAATAGAACACAGATCTCCTGTTCTGTGCCTTATTCAACAAGACCATCCTTCCTCTAACTATGATTGCTGGTTATTTTACATACATGTTCACAGTGTTGTAGACTATACTATTCATAAACACAAGGAGGCTCAGATTCCGACTGGGACTCTGAGAGCTACCATAATAGACATATTAATTACCATAATAATTTTATAGCATCATATTTCATAAATAGTACAGAATATGATGATATAAATAAACATTATATCATAATGCCTATATGCAAAAGGACAGAGTTAAGGCAGTGTGTTGACCCTTAAATTTCATACTTCCTCACTTGTAGATGCTTAACTATGAACCCTAATGTTGCATGAACACAGAGCATTTATGAACCTTTAGTTCAATTCTCTGGAAGAGTCCCCATCTCTCTTTCCTCCATTTTGAATGACTTCTAATCACAACTGTTCTCAGTCTTGGATATATCCTTCTATTCTTTCAATATTTCATGCCTAGAGCTGTGCAAACAGCTTCATTTAACTCGCAAATGATTAATCTTGTTTTGAGTTGTTTGGTAAGCAAAAAGTATACTGTGATCCAATCAAACATTCATTCCCTCCAGCAGCCCCGGAGCCCAGTTGATCTCATGTATCACAGACGTTCAGCTCAAAACACAGATTAGCTGAAGAAAATGAGGAGACAATGGGCTCCACTGGGGATGTGGGAGCATTCCTACCAAGCTGAAAAAAAATTGATTGTGCCTTTCAATAGGCTGAAGTTGCACCTAATATGAGTTCTTATATAATCAGCTGCTGACAGCAGTTGAAAAGAAATACATGCTTGCAAATTAGCAGGAATTACAATTGAGTCAGCAGAAATAACGTGTATGGTTTATATCAGCCACTGAACTTGTCTGCACATGCAAGAGTCCTTAGCTGCATGCATTATCCCTGACCCGGAAAGACTACTCCTACAGGTGAGGGGACAGCTTGGCAATGTTGATTTTATAATGTAGCCACTTGCTCTCTGGGAGCTGAAATGAAATCAAACTAATTTCATATGGGCCACTGCAGTAGCCATCAGATCAACTGGAACTAGACACCTAGCTCTGTGTCTCATTGACAGTCCCTTAAAGCAGCCAGTCCCCCAATGCTAAGGCTATTCTAAGATGGCTTTTAAAAAGTAACAAGTTTTATTTTAAACAAAACTTTATTTTAACAATATATTTACTGTAACATACCTTACCTCAACATACATGAAATACTAGTTTACATCAGTAAGATCTTTTTTATACCATATTTGAGATCTCTGCTTTAGTGATTCAAGACATTCATGCTCCCACTATAATGCCCTCCCAATACACCATTAAAGAGGACTCATTTCAGCTACTGAACTCATTGACAATTTCACTCTACATGTACCACACGTGACCTGGTATGCATCTACTGCAATCCTCCTAGCCCAACATGAGAGAGACTGAACTTCCTCACAACCTCTGGATATACATCTGACGCCCCAATTGCCTTGCTCTAAGACATGCATCGTCATTCCCATCCCAACTGTCCAAGTCTCCCAGAATCCCTGGACAAGCACCCTAAGCTGACCTACAACTG
This sequence comes from Trachemys scripta elegans, assembly GCF_013100865.1. Classification (NCBI taxonomy): domain Eukaryota; kingdom Metazoa; phylum Chordata; order Testudines; family Emydidae; genus Trachemys; species Trachemys scripta. The sequence goes on from NC_048304.1 coordinate 73,853,241, forward strand.
CCAGTTTCTTTCCAGTATCACCTTGGACAAATACCATGACTCACCTCTGAGGTGTAAAACCCTCTTCAGCCCTGCCAGAACTGCTACCCCAACAACATCATTTCCACTCCTAGTTGCTACTAACTACACACCATACTCGCAGACAAGAGATCTAGCCAACCTCACCCACAGCTGTGAGAAACCTCTTAGCACACTTGGAAATGGGATAGGACCCACATCCCAGCTCTTTGAAAAACCCTTAGCAAACACCAGAAATAATCCTACATCCAACCTACTCCCTCACCTACAGAATGTTCAGCTTTAAGGTGACATGCACCTAGAAACTAAATGTCTGTGCTTAGGCAATCTAAGACCTTTAATTCTCATAACACTATGAAGGGCTAAAACAGAAAATACAAGTTGAGCTGACACTCCAGCAACTATATCAAAGATATCTTTATGACTTTTTAAAACCAACAATATTTTAAAGAATTGATATGTATTTAACCTCCTCCCTTCCCCCTTCTTATATATTTACCATATAGAAACAACTTTGGTAAGATAAGTGACCACTTAGGAGGTATTTTAATTGACATTTGCCAGACATGGAGTATAGTTAATTATGGAGTTATCAAAATGTGATCTCTTGAAACTATGGCTTGCCCATGAATGAGCAATCTCTGGAGCTGTGCAGGTCTGTCACATCCATTCAGATGCTCCTGGGAGTCAGTGTGTCACATAGAAGCCCTGGAGAAGTTCCAATACATGAAGAGATGAACAGTTTACTAGGTCACTCAGGCTGCTTTGGAGGCTAAAAATTCTCTGACAATTTCCTTTCAGGGAAATACAGAACAAAACAATCCCAACTGGGCTGGTGAAGAGGGAGACTGTTCTAAACAAAAGACTGGAACGTTCTTCTTTTCCATGAGAATTCATAGTGATATTCCGTATTTCCTCTCCAATAACCTTCTGTCCCACAAAATAACAGCCTCAACTGGTGAGCCCCATAATATTCTAGTATGAGAAGAGGCACACATTTCCATCATCTCTCTGGATGAAGCAAATGGACATACACTTTGACTCCTCTTCCTTTCCCGCAGTGCCCTCTGTAGTCTTCAGAAAAAATATATAAAGGGGAACAACTCCCTGCAGGATAAATTTTAATATTTCTTCTTTCCCTGTCCAAATACCCATAAGGCACTTGAGTGACATAATATTGTTTCTGACTTGACTCAAAAGTGACTGAGCAGGTTCCTTTCAAATTTTCACAAAATTAATTAATAAATAAAAGCAAACATTTCGCCCCAAGATGATATCTTGTATGTTAGTTTCAACATGTCAGCAGCTGTTGCAGGGAAGACACAAACCTCCTGAGCTCAGAATTTGGAATGCACAGTATTTATAAGAAATGTTTGAAGCTGACGTGTACTCTCTGTTATTGATTTGGGATCTTAAATGGTTTGTCTTGTTTCTTATTTTATGTCATTGGGTGTGTGTGTGTGAAATTAGCTCCCACAGAGTAGGTAGGATTGACAGTAGGGACTGCACTTCCCTGTTTATCCAATCAATAAGAGTACAGCTTGGACACTGGTAGTCCAAATTTCCTCCTCACTGAGCTGCCAATGCACTGCATAGAATCATAGAAGTGTAGGACTGGAAGGGACCTCAGTAGGTCATCTAGTTCAGTGCCCTGCACTCAGGGCAGGACTAAATCATAACTAGACCATTCCTGACAGGTGTTTGTCTAACCCATTCTTAAAAACTTCCAATGAGGGAGATTCCATAACTTTGCTAGGCAATTTGTTCCAGTGCTTAACCACTCTGACAGATAGGAAGTTTTTCCTAATGTCCAACCTAAACCTCCCTTCGTGCAATTTAAGCCCATTGCTTCTTGTCCTATCCTCAGAGATTAATGAGAAAAAAATTTCACTCTCCTCCTTGTAACAACCTTTTATGTACTTGAAAACTGTTAACATGTCTCCTCCCCATCTCAGACAACCTCTCATATCTAGGGATAGGAAGATACACAATTGCAGCCATTCATAGTCTCTGGCCACCCTACAGAGACTGCAGACACAGTTGCTAACTAGACAGTGAATGCTAGCAGTGGTGATGGCTTTTGGACATCTATATCCTAGGAGATGGACTTAGTCCATGGAACCTGAGCCACCAACTTTCCCCATCATTCACTGTTCATCTTTACATTAAATTAACCTCTATTTTTTGGTGTCACATTTATTAACTGACCTGACAAGAAGGCACAGCTACCAATAAAGATTGTAAAATGCCTTAATGTCATCTAGTCTAGCCAATCAACATGTTGTCAGTTTTAGTCAATTTTTAGCTGAGCTGAGCCATATGCTAATGGGGTTTTTCCTCAAGTGCTTTGGGAAATGACTGTATATTTTGAGAAGCTTTGATAGGCTTAGCTACCTACAGCCTAGAAGAGAACAGAATAAAAAAAAGTCAGAAATGCTCCAGGTGCTCAGAGAGGATTAGACCGGATACCGATTTATGTTTATGTGATTTATGTTAGAGTCAAATAACAAGAAGCACTAAAGAGATAATATGTTACATACCTTCTGATGGGGAATTACAGGCCTGGGAGAGTCAACTTTAGGTGTGGCTGTTGGAACTGGAGCTGGGCGTTTAGATCTGGGGATCAAAACATTCCAAAAAAAGATTAATAATCAGAACAACCTCGTCTCTTATTTTTTTTTTAGATCCTTTCAAACACCTTTTATATTTCACTGAAAAATTATCCTTTATCCAGAGTGAAAGCCATATGTAGAAACCAGCCTAGCCTCTTGTCAACCACCAACATTCTGTCTCCATCAATAAGCAAGATCTTCCCTTCTGCTTTTAGGGTAGAATTGCCAATTTTGGTTGGATGTATTCCTGGACATAATCTTTCATAAAAGATTAATTTTTAATTCCGGGAGACTCCAGGACAATCCTGAAGGGTTGGCAACCCTACTTTAGAGAGATCTTTGAAATCTGAATTAAACTTTTAATTTTTAGCAATGCTGACAGGCCAAACATTCAAAAGTGTCATGAGAGATGATTTTGGGAAGCTTCAATTTTTGGGTGCCTAGATCTAGATATACGGAGCCTGAGTGTCTAGGTGCAGAGCACCAACAACTCTAGTTGAAGTCAATCTAAACTGGAAGTGCTCAGCACTTCTGATAATCAGGTCCACTGTGTCTTAAGATGCACATTCTAAACTTGACAGGTTTCAGAGTAGCAGCCGTGTTAGTCTGTATCTGCAAAAAGAACAGGAGTACTTGTGGCACCTTAGAGACTAACAAATTTATTTGAGCATAAGCTTTCGTGGGCTACAGCCCACTTCTTCGGATGCACTATGTAGCCCACGAAAGCTTACGCTCAAATAAATTTGTTAGTCTCTAAGGTGCCACAAGTACTCCTATTCTAAACTTAAGGCATCTCAAAATCATAGGACACTTTTGTAAATTTTGACTTGAGCATCATGTACCTGAACAGATTTTTGTTACTGACAGTTTAAATTAATGTAGTGCTTCTTCAGACAACGCACAATCAACCTATGTAACTCTTTGCTTGAGGATGTTGTGAAGGCCAAGACTATAACAAGGATAAAAAAAGAACTAGATAAGTTCATGGAGGATAGATCCACCAATGACTATTAGCCAAGATAGGCAGGGATGATGTCCCTAGCCTCTGTTTGCCAGAAGCTGGGAATGGGTGACAGGGGATGGATCACTTGATGATTACTGTTCTGTTCATTCCCTCTGAAGCACCTGGCATTGGCCACTGTCAGAAGACAGGACACTGGGCTAGATGGACCTCTGGTCCGACCCAGTATAGCTGTTCTTATGTTCTTATGCCATATTACAAATCCTCCTCTCTTCCTCAGAGAGAGACTGTGGGCTTCATTTTGGACAGAAGAATTAAGGACCATCACAAACCACACCACCTTCTGCTCCATCTGCAAGACACTCTTCTTTGACCTGCCTCCTCTAACATAAACACAGAGCATCTTGTACATTTAAAAACAAAGCCCTACTAAAATAAAACTCTGCACTGCACACGCATACACACATTCTCCCCCTAAAGAGAGCATGGGAGAGAAAATGAACCACGCTCAACAGATATTAATTATGCCACTTAATGAATTGCTGGAAGGTGTTCAGATACTATGTAGAAAGGGATGGTATAAGAACCTAGATAGGGTAGAATAGAACAGCTCCATGAAATCTTCTGCTCAATGAACAGGGGGTGGTCAAAAAATATAACAGAAAATACTGGAGTGTGCCAAAGATGGAATAAAAAATAATATTGATAATACTGTGCTGCCATTATATAGATCGGTGTTATGTCTTCTCATGGAGTACTATGTGCTCCCTTGTCCACTGAGTATCTTATCTGGTACACATGTATGGACTATGAATGTTTGTTTCAGACCCAGTGAGCAGTGCAAATATTTTATGTCAATTGCAGATCTACAGCAAGCAGTCATAAACCACATACACATCCCTCTGAGGCTCCTCTGGAAAACATTTGTATTGTAGCCAGGGCCAGCTCCAGGCACCAGCTTCTCAAGCAGGTGCTTGGGGCGGCTGCTCCAGAGAGAGGCGGCAGGTCCAGGTATTCGGCGGCAATTCGGCGGACGGTCCCTCACTCTGCCTGGGAGTGAAGTACCTCCCGCCGAATTGCCGCCGCAGATCGTGATCGCGGCTTTTTTTGTTTTTGTTTGTTTTTTTGTTTGTTTGTTTTGGCTGCTTGGGGCGGCCAAAACCCTGGAGCCGGCCCTGATTGTAGCAAAGGGATTCATTGATTAAACTGCGCCATCACTTTCACTATTTATTCTCTTTTAGTTGCCACCTTACCATAATGGATGTCATTAACATGCTATATCATCTGTTCTACACATTATTGATATGCTGCATTTGTCATTCATAATACTGCCCAGCTGAGGCTTTTTTTTTCAAATTAACTTTGCGCAAGATTTCAAAGGCACCAGCACCACTTTAAAATAAAAAAGCGTATCTAGATAACTCTGCTCTCAACAACTACAGCTCTGACATTTATCACAGAACACAAAGACTTGCTGGATTTAGCATAGTTGGAGTTGGAGGGGTAGATAGAAGAGGTGAAGTCCCTCAATGGAAATGAAAACTCATGTGTTCACAGAGGACCATTGTCCTTCAAGGAATGTCTAAATTCAGAGGCACTTTCTTCCTCAAACCCCTCTTGTTGGATAGTCAAGTCCTAGTAATTATGTTCATGACTTGTTCTGTTTTTTAAAGTGAAGAAATTGCCATTGTACACTTGTGTGTTGAAGTCTAAGGTCTACCCCATCAAGGGCAACATTATTTTATTCACAGTGTTTCTCCTTACTTGTTCTATCACAGAAGCACACAGAAAGAATGAGTCACATGTTTGCAGTTTTTCTCTCCATGAGATGCACTGAAAACATGAGTTCAGTAGCTCTGGATCATTTATCCTTTGCTTTCACTTCTGCCATCAGGATCAAGTGGGCACCACAGACAGATCATTGAGAGATCAGTGTAGAAGGTGAATGAAGTTATATTTTTGAAAAAAGTCTTTTAGGATTCCCAGATCAGTCAGGGTGATGTCATCTTCACAACTAGGGTGCAATTTTGGTTGGACGTGTTCCTGGAGGCTTCATCACATAACATAATCTTTAATTAAAGATTAATCTTTAATTCTTGGAGACTCCAGGACAATCATGGAGGGTTGGCAACCCTATGCACAAGGCCCTCAAAAGGGAACTGGGCAGCACAGTTGGACAAGGTGGCCTACACATCTCCTGTGCATAATTCATCTTACAACAAAATTCCTCCTCCCTTTCATTTTTAAATCCTGAGATAAGGATCCCAGGTTTCCATTGCAACCGCCATTGATGACATTGCAAACAACTAACAGAAAAGTATAGGTACTGCTGGAAAAATGAATGCACTAAGAAATACTTGGTGTGAAAGAACAATCTTATTCCCATCACCTAACAGGTCTTGTCCATCTCTACTCTCAAATGACACCTCCTTTGCTTTAGGTAAGTTTGGAGTCTGTTTCAACTAATGTAAAGTGAACATCTTGCACTTAAGGATTAGCTGGAAAGTGAGAGAGGAACTGAACTGAGAATATTTAAAACAATTTCTGTATGTCTTATGGCTCCCTTGGGACACCAGGAGTCACTTCCTCCTCCCCCCGCATATTATGCTTTGTTTGGACTTTTCCACTTTTGCTTCCTCCAGGCCCTGCATTGCAGAAACAATTCTTTCTTTAAGAAGACAGGTGAATGGGGATTTCCCTAATAGCCTATTAGTGCCATCCTTACACTGACTAAGGAGTAACTAGAGTGACATAAGGTATTCTCTCCAGTGACCATATGTGAACAGTGCTTTTAGTCCTTGCTGCCTAACAGAATGAAACGCTGGCCTCAATAATCAAACATAAGTCTCTCATGCAGTCAGAGCTGGTGCAACCACTAGGCGAACTAGTTGGGGGCACCAAAAAGTGCACTCAGGGGAGGCGGTAGAGTGGAGGTTAGCTGGGGCAGGGGGGCACGGGGAGGGTTGCCCGCAGCAAGTATTGGGGGGGCGTGCAGGGGAATCGCTCCCTGCCCCAGCTCCCCCCCGCTCCGCCTTCTCCCCTGAGCATGCCACCCTCGCTCTAATTCTCCTCCCGTCCCAGGCTTGCCACGCCAAACAGCAGGAAAAGTGGAGCAGCTCCGGCATGCTCAGGGGAGAAGGCAGAGCGGAGGTGAGCTGGGGTGGGGAGCTGCCGCGGGGGGGCCCCCCGGGCAAAGGGGGGGGCGGGAGCTGCCGCAGGGGGGGCTCCCTGCCCTATGGCCCCCGCCTCTGCTCTGCCCCAACCCCGACTCTTCCAGCCCCTGCTCCACCTGGCCCCGCCCCCGCTCCCCTAAAGACCATTCTGACCCTGCACTCACCGCATGGTAAGTGGAGCAACCCGGCCCCAGCCTGCTCTGCTCCCCTGGCTCCCAGGCTTTGGGGGAGGGGGGATCTGCCCCCCTGCACTCACCGGCGCCGCGGCTGGGAGCCAGGGGAGGGGAGCAGAGCAAGCTGGGGCCGGTCACTCCACCTCCTCCTGTTCCCCATGGAGGCCTGGGACCAGCCCCACACAGCCACCCCCCACAGAGGCCTGGGGCCCCACACAGCCCCCCGCGGGAGGGTGGGGGTGGTGCTGCGTAGGGCACCAAAATAGCTAGGGACGGCCCTGGTTCCCTGGGCTGGAGGGGGGCCGCAAGATGGAAGTTTCGCCTAGGGCGCAATATATCCTTGCACCGGCCCTGCATGCAGTGATATAGAACAATAACCACAGTGCCATTAGATGCTTTCAAATATAAATGCATTTGTAATTTTAAAGTCTATACTTATGTTCCATTAAATATTTGGGATCCTGCAGGTATATTATTTGTTCATTACAGCTGTGCATGGGTCAGAAGTCCAGTTTTGAAAATGACTGTGAGATTTTGAAATCTGGTTTTGTGCCAAAATTAGAGCGCAAACCAAAAATTCTGAAATTCTCCATGAAAGAAAATCCCACAAATAAACTGTTTCAGGTCAACTGAAAAGATTAATATTGACAAAATCATTTTGTTTCATTTTAAACATTTTTGTTTCTTTGTTTTGTATTATAATTAAAGCTGGTTGAATAAGTTATTTTTAATTAGCTGGCAGTTGTGGAAAAAAAAATGATTTAGGCTGAACTGAATCTGAATTTTTTTTTGAATTTTCAGTGAATTGAAAAAAATAAAAAAAACATAAATTTTGGGTCACAAAATGTTTCATTCAACATGAGAGTTTTTGCTTCTGAGCATTTTTAAAGACTAGATTCACGAAACAGCGAGAGAAGGAGCAGGAAGAGGTGATTGCCTTCCTTATAATTTTTAGCCCAATGGTTTGGGCGGTTACCTGTAAGGGGGGAGACCTGGATTCAAATCTTGCCACCACTTCCCAAGTGGGCCAAGGTTATAAGTGAAACACCACCACCTGCTCTTGCTGCCATTTTGTGAATGGTGTCTTATCCCCTTGTAAATCTAACCCGAATAAGGGTGGGGCTTTTTGGCTTAAACTACGCTGAAAATTTGTGTCAAATTTACAAATAGTTTTCCATTGACTGAAACTGCCTTTTTGGTAAATTAACTTTTTATTCAAACATTTTTTGTCTAGTTCTAATTATAATACAAATTTTACAAAATCTAAATTAACAGTTATTTCAAAATGAAAATTCAAAACATGACATTGTTTGAACCCCCCCCCCTTCCCCGATCCCGGTTGTCTGCCCAAACCAAATTCCTGCAAAATCAACTCAATTTCACAAAACGTTTTGATCTGGCTGGAATGGCATATTCTGGAATACGGTTCCACCAAAGTTTCTCTGGCCAGCTTTTATTGCTTAATATGTGGTAAAGGAAGCCCTTTTGCGAACAGGGCTGCTAACAGGGAGTTTCGCAAGGGAGTTCTCCAGGTGAAGGAGGAGTAAATACGGGACCCTTGGGGTAAGTGGCTGTCTGTAGTTTGTGTTTGTGTTTGGGGGTTACCTGCTGTGTGCTGAGCTTGTGTTTGTCTGTCTGTTTGTTTGAAGGACCGTGTGCTGTGGCTGGCAGTTAAGAACATAAGAACATAAGAATGGCCGTACTGGGTCAGACCAAAGGTCCATCCCGCCCAGTATCCTGTCTACTGACAGTGGCCAATGCCAGGTGCCCCAGAGGGAGTGAACCTAACAGGTAATGATCAAGGGATCTCTCTCCTGCCGTCCATCTCCACCCTCTGATAAACAGAGGCTAGGGACACCAGTCCTCACCCATTTTGGCTGATAGCCATTAATGGACTTAACCTCCATGAATTTATCCAGTTCTCTTTTAAATGCTGTTATAGTCCTAGTTTTCACAACCTCCTCAGGCAAGGAGTTCCACAAGTTGACTGTGCGCTGTGTGAAGAGGAACTTCCTTTTATTTGTTTTAAACCTGCTGCCCATTAATTTCATTTGGTGACCCGAGTTCTGATATTATGGGAACAAGTAAATAAATTTTCCTTATTCACTTTCTCCACATCACTCATGATTGTATATACCTCTATCATATCCCCCCTTAGTCTCCTTTTTTCCAAGCTGAACAGACCTAGCATCTTTAATCTCTCCTCATATGGGACCAGTTCCAAACCCTTAATCATTTTAGTTGCCCTTTTCTGAACCTTTTCTAGTGCCAGTATATCTTTTTTGAGATGAGGAGACCACATCTGTATGCAGTATTCGAGATGTGGGCATACCATCGATTTATATAAAGGCAATAAGATATTCTCAGTCTTATTTCTATCCCCTTTTTAATGATTCCTAACGTCCTGTTTGCCTTTTTCACCGCCTCTGCACACTGTGTGGACATCTTCAGAGAACTATCCACGATGACGCCAAGATCTTTTTCCTGACTTGTTGTAGCTAAATTAGCCCCCATCATATTGTATGTATAGTTGTGGCTATTTTTTCCAATGTGCATTACTTTACGTTTATCCACATTAAATTTCATTTGCCATTTTGTTGCCCAATCACTTAGTTTTGTAATATCTTTTTGAAGTTCGTCACAGTCTGCTTTGGTCTTAACTATCTTGAGCAGTTTAGTATCATCTGGAAACTTTGCCACCTCACTGTTTACCCCTTTCTCCAGATCATTTATGAATAAGTTGAATAGGATTGGTCCTAGGACTGACCCTTGGGGATCACCACTAGTTACCCCTCTCCATTCTGAGAATTTACCATTAATTCCTACCCTTTGTTCCCTATCTTTTAACCAGTTCTCAATCCATGAAAGGACCTTCCCTTTTATCCCAGGATAGCTTAATTTACGTAAGAGCCTTTGGTGAGGGACCTTGTCAAAGGCTTTCTGAAAATCTAAGTACACTGTGTCCACTGGATCCCCCTTGTCCACATATTTGTTGTCCCCTTCAAAGAACTCTAATAGATTAGTAAGACACGACTTCCCTTTACAGAAACCATGTTGACTATTGCTCAACAGTTTTTGTTTTTCTATGTGCCTGACAATTTTATTCTTAACTATTGTTTCAACTAATTTGCCCGGTACAGACATTAGACTTACCGGTCTGTAATTGCTGAGATCACCTCTAGAGCCCTTTTTAAATATTGGCATTACATTAGCTAACTTCCAGTCATTGGGTACAGAAGCCGATTTAAAGGACAGGTTACAAACCATAGTTAGTAGTTCCGCAAGTTTACGTTTGAGTTCTTTCAGAACTCTTGGGTGAATGCCATCTGGTCCCAGTGACTTGTTACTGTTATGTTTGTCAATTAATTCCAAAACCTCCTCTAGTGACACCTCAATCTGTGACAATTCCTCAGATTTGTCACCTACAAAAGCCGGCTCAGGTTTGGGAATCTCCCTAACATCCTCAGCCATGAAGACTGAAGCAAAGAATTCATTTAGTTTCTCCGCAATGACTTTATCGTCTTTAAGTGCTCCTTTTGTATCTCGATCATCCAGGGGCCCCAGTGGTTGTTTAGCAGGCTTCCTGCTTCTGATATACTTAAAAAACATGTTGTTATTACCTTTTGAGTTTTTGGCTAGCTGTTCTTCAAACTCCTTTTTGGCTTTTCTTATTACATTTTTATACTTAATTTGGCAGTGTTTATGCTCCTTTCTATTTACCTCACTAGGATTTGACTTCCACATTTTAAAAGATGCCTTTTTATCTCCCACTGCTTCTTTTACATGGTTAAGCCACACTGGCTCTCTTTTAGTTCTTTTACTGTGTTTTTTAATTTGGAGTATACATGTAAGTTGGGCCTCTATTATGGTGTCTTTGAAAAGTGTCCATGCAGCTTGCAGGGATTTCACTCTAGTCACTGTACCTTTTAATTTCTGTTTAACTAACCTTCTCATTTTTTCATAGTTCCCCTTTCTGAAGTTAAATGCCACAGTGTTGGGCTGTTGAGGTGTTGTTCCCACCACAGGAATGTTAAGTTATTATATTATGGTCACTACTTCCAAGCGATCCTGTTATAGTTACCTCTTGGACCAGATCCTGCACTCCACTCAGGACTAAATCGAGAATTGCCTCTCCCCTTGTGGGTTCCCGTTCCACCTGCTCCAAGAAGCAGTCATTTAAAGTATCGAGAAATTTTGTCTCTGCATATCGTCCTAAGGTGACATGTTCCCAGTCAATATGGGGATAATTGAAATCCCCCACTATTATTGAGTTCTTAATTTTGATAGCCTCTCTAATTTCCCTTATCATTTCATCATCACTATCACTATCCTGGCCAGGAGGTCTATAATAGATCCCTACTGTTATATTCTTATTAGATCATGAAATTTCTATCCATAGAGATTCTATGGAACATGTGGATTCATTTAAGATTTTTACTTCATTTGATTCTACATTTTCTTTCACATATAGTGCCACTCCCTCCCTGCACGACCTGTTCTGTCCTTCCGATATATTTTGTACCCCGGAATGATTGTGTCCCATTGATTGCTCTCAGTCCACCAGGTTTCTGTGATGCCTATTATATCAATATCCTCCTTTATCACAAGGCACTCTAGTTCACCCATCTTATTATTTAGACTTTTAGCATTTGTGTACAAGCACTTTAAAAACTTGTCACTGTTTATTTGTCTGTCCTTTTCTGATGTGTCAGATTCTTTTTTATGTGAATGTTTCTTGTCTGATCTGGCCCTTACATTATCCTCTTCCATCCTCTCCTCCTGACTAAAACCTAGAGAATATCTATCAATAGACTCTCCTCTAAGAGAAGTCTCTGTCCGATCCACATGCTCTTCTGCAGCAGTCGGCTTTCCCCCATCTCCTAGTTTAAAAACTGCTTTACAACCTTTTTAATGTTTAGTGCCAGCAGTCTGGTTCCACTTTGGTTTAGGTGGAGCCCATTTCTCCTGTATAGGCTCCCCCCATCCCAAAAGTTTCCCCAGTTCCTAATGACTGTAAACCTCTCCTCTCTACACCATCGTCTCATCCACATATTGAGACTCTGAAACTCTGCCTCCCTACCTGGCCCTGCGCGTGGAACTGGGAACATTTCTGAGAATGCCACCATAAAGGTCCTGGATTTCAGTCTCTTCCCTAGCAGCCTAAATTTGGCCTCCAGGACATCTCTCTTACCCTTCCCTATGTCATTGGTACCTACATGTACTCTTACGTAAATTAAGTAGTCATGGGATAAAAGGGAAGGTCCTTTCATGGATTGAGAACTGGTTAAAAGACAGGGAACAAAGGCTAGGAATAAATGGTAAATTCTCAGAATGGAGAGGGGTAACTAGTGGTGTTCCCCAAGGGTCAGTCCTAGGACCAATCCTATTCAACTTATTCATAAATGTTCTGGAGAAAGGAGCAAAAAGTGAGGAGGCAAAGTTTCCAGATGATACTAAACTGCTCAAGATAGTTAAGATCAAAGCAGACTGTGAAGAACTTCAAAAAGATCTCACAAAACTAAGTGATTGGGCAACAAAATGGCAAATGAAATTTAATGTTGATAAATGTAAAGTAATGCACATTAGGAAAAATAACCCCAACTATACATACAATATGATGGGGGCTAATTTAGCTACAACAAGTCAGGAAAAAGATCTTGGAGTCATCGTGGATTGTTCTCTGAAGACGTCCATGCAGTGTGCAGTGGCAGTCAAAAAAGCAAACAGGATATTAGGATTCATTAAAAAGGGGATAGAGATTAAGACGGAGAATATCTTATTGCCTTTATATAAATCCATGGTACACCCACATCTCGAATACTGCGTACAGATGTGGTCTCCTCATCTCAAAAAAGATATACTGGCACTAGAAAAGGTTCAGAAAAGGGCAACTAAAATGATTAAGGGTTTGGAACGGGTCCCATATGAGGAGAGATTAAAGAGGCTAGGACTCTTCAGCTTGGAAAAGAGGAGACTAAGGGGAGATATGATAGAGGTATATACAATCATGAGTGATGTGGAGAAAGTGAATAAGGAAAATTTATTTACTTGTTCCCATAATATCAGAACTCGGGTCACCAAATGAAATTAATGGGCAGCAGGTTTAAAACAAATAAAAGGAAGTTCTTCACACAGCGCACAGTCATCTTGTGGAACTCCTTGCCTGAGGAGGTTGTGAAAGCTAGGACTATAACAATGTTTACAAGAGAACTGGATAAATTCATGGAGGTTAAGTCCATTAATAGCTATCAGCCAAAATGGGTAAGGAATGGTGTCCCTAACCTTTGTTTGTCAGAGAGTGGTGATGGACGGCAGGAGAGAGATCCCTTGATCATTACCTGTTAGGTTCACTCCCTCTGGGGCACCTGGCATTGGCCACTGACAGTAGATGGAATGCTGGGCTGGATGGACCTTTGGTCTGACCCAGTACGGCCATTCTTATATTCTTATGAAGGAGGGTAATTTAAAAAATATTTGCAGTTTTTTGTTCATCTTTTGTCTGAAGTCTGTAACTGTGTGTGTAAATGTAAAGTCACACCCTTTTACCTGAGAACCACCAACCGCTGGGGTAAAGTTTAGTGCACCAGACGTCAGCTGCTGCAGCTCTGCTACTAAACAGTATTAAATATTCACCTTCTTCAAGACAGTGCTGAAATCCATACTTTTATGAATAAAGGACTCCAGGGGAACGAAATGTATTAGCAAAAGCTAACCACATAAGAACAGATTGCAAGATAGGTCTATAATATGTCCATTTAATGTGTGTCCTTTGTAAGGGGTATGTGATGGGGTCTGCTTACCCCACACTAGCTCAGACAGGGGTAAGCCCATATTATTGACAGTGGAAGTCCTGCCTCCCCGGCGGGATTGGGCATGCTCCAAATGCTCTAGCAATATAAAAGGAGGCAGTCCAGCTCATTCTGGGCTGGAGCCTGCAGGGGAAGGACTTGTCTGGGAAGTGCCTGCAGAGGGCCAGCCACAGCCCCTGACTGTCCTTGGAATCAGAGCCTCCCTGGCAACTGGAGAAGCCACTGGAGGTGACTGGCCCAGCTGACCACAGAGAACCTGATGTCTCATGGGAGACCCCAATGCAGACACTGGTAGGAAGTGACCCAGGGAGGGTGATGGAGTGGTACCTCCCACACAGGAAACCTCAGTGTGTTTTGGTAGGACCCCCTGCTGAGTCAGTGGCAAGTTGTTATGCCACTGTTAGGGCCCTGGGTTAGGGCCTGGTGGAGTTGGGTGGGCCTAGACTCCCCTACTGGGGCTGCTACACCCCTTGGTGGGTGCCCCACCCCCATAGACTCTGGCCACTAGGCCCTGCTGCTCTGTGCCTAAGGGCTGCTTTATAGACTCTGCCTGCTGCCCTGACCCTAGGGGCATAGACTGTCACAGGAAGAAAGATACTGTATTTGCAGAGTGGTGACAATCTAATAGCTAGTAGCTCTTTTCCATTACTATGGACCATGATCCTTGCTGACCTTTAAAAGGAAATGGTCCTTGTATATTTCATAATTTTGACAATCAATGTCTCCCTTGCTTTTTCTTTATTAACCTTTTGTAAGGCTGAAATTGAAACAGGTTTTCTTACAGAGGTGTTTTTTCCTTGACTCAATTGTGTGAGCGCACTATCTTATAAAGTGTGTTGGGGAATCTACCTCCTATTTATGCTGAAATTTATTGTAACTTACATTTCCTTAGTGCTTGAGATATTAAGAGGATAGGCACTTTATAAATCACTCATACCACACCACTGAAATGCAACCACTGGCAGGTCGCAAAACAGTAGAGCGAGCAGAATTGGACTTCTGACCTTCTTTGCTCTGAAACAAACATATCAATGGCTTTATTTGGGGAAAAAATGAGAGATAGAGAAGAGGGACAGGTCAAATTTTAGGCCTGCTGATCCCTACTGTCCAGATTATAAATCTTAAAATCAATAATCTGTCAGCAGAGCCTTAAAGCTAACTAAGAGCTATATACTTACTTTGCCAAAAATAGAAACTTTGTCTTTTTTAAAGATTTACCATAAAGTTTGTTTTAGTCTAGTGACACTATTGTCAAAGTTCTCAAGCACCACATGGAGTTTGTGATAAAAGCCCTGCTGACTTTAAGAGGGGTCATAAAGGCAAATCCTTCCATAGCTCTTTGAATATTTCACAATAGATTATATATTATTTCAAACATAAGTGAAGTAAATTTTGAGTTGGGCCAAGAGGACTAGTTTGTGGGTATCATCTGTGCCTACAATAAAAATACAAAACTCAACATTGGAATAACAATTTGCATCTGCAGCTCATTGTGAATGCAAATATTGGCATTTGCATGGATAACTACCTGATTTGTAAATTATGTGTCTGTATCATGCTGTATTTGGCTGGATTACAAATCAGGCTGTTATTCTTCCAAGTGTTAATGTTTTCACCCACGTGATCTATGGGCACAGTTTTTTCATGCATAAACTGTGGCCGCAAAAGAGGCCAGCCAAATACAACTATATAAAAATGGACTCACTTTGGAATGTCTTTTCCCTGCCTTCATTCAGAAACAAGAGAATGCTGGGGGAGCCAAGAACATCCCGCATGATGGGAGGAGATGTTATGGGAATGAAGGTGAATGGGAAGCTGTAGGGAGCTTAGGAAAGCCTGAGAGGGGAGGAACTGCTGGGGTAAACTTGGGAGATTTTTGAGTGAGGACATGGATCAGGAAATACTGAAGCAGCCTCCCCATCATTCTGCTCTTGTTCCCATTAGGCTTTCTATTCCTTTTGCCAATCAGCCCATTGTCTTGTGTGTCCCTCTTTAACTATTTCCCTCTCTTCTGCTACTTATGCATCCCTCACTATTAGGGTTACCATTCGTCCGGATTTACCTGGACATGTCCTCCTTTTTGTGCTAAAAATAGCGTCCGGGGGGGAATTTGTAAATCACTCAAAATGTCTGGGATTCCCCCCCAGGCAGAGCAGAGCGAGCGGCTGGGAGGGCTGCAGGAAAGTCACGGGCTGGACTCCGGAGCAGCTGTAGAGCTCCTCCTCCCCCCCTCCCTCCCTGCATTCTGAGCCGGCAGCCCCTCCTCCCCTGCAGCCCAGCGCCCCGCTCCCGCAGCACTGTGCAGGGGCAGGGACCGGGTTGTGTGTTGTGCTGGGGAGCGCAGCCACGTGTCCGGCTCGCACAGAGCCCAACACCATGTTCTGAGCAGCAGGGTAAGGGGGGCAGGAGAAGGGGCAGGGAGGTTCTGGAGGGGGCAGTCAAGAGATGGGGGGGGTCGGGAGTTCAGGGGGGGCTTTTTGGGGGGGGTGGAGAAGGACAAGGGACATGGGGGCATAGGTAGGGGGTGGGGTTCTGGAGGGCAGTTAGGAGCAGGGGTCCCAGGAGGGGGCAGTCAGGGGACAAGGAGTAGGGGGGTGGGGGGTTGGGAGTTCTGGGGCGGAGCTGTCAGGGGGCAGGAGTGGGGAGAGGGATCGGAGCAGTCAGGGGACAGGGAGCAGAGGGGTTTAGATGGGTTGGGAGTTATGGGGGGGGGGGCTGTCAGGGGGTGGGGAGTGGTTGGATGGGGTGTGGAGTCCCAGGGGTCTGTCTGGGGGTGGGGGTGTGGATAAGGGTTGGGGCAGTCAGGGGACAAGAGGCAGGGAGACTTAGATAGGGGGTGGAGTCCTGGGGGGCAGTTAGGGGCAGGGGTCCCAGGAGGGGGCAGTCAGGGGACAAGGAACGGGGGGAGGGTTGGGGGATCTGGGGGGGCGGGAAGTGGGAGGGGCAGGGGCGGGGCTCCTCCCGTCCTCTTTTTTGCTTGCTGAAATATGGTAACCCTACTCACTGTTTCTTCTGCCTCTATCTTACCACCCCCTTCTTTTGTCCACCATCTCTATTTCTTCTATATGGCCTCCTCATCTTTCCTGACAGGAAGGTCCTTGTGCAACCAACTATAGCTGCTGCCTCTTCCTCCTCCTAGCTCCTGTATGCTGGCTTGGATCAGCAGGGCAAGCAGCAGGAGCTGAGGATGAGAGACAGCTTAGCTACCTGAAATCCCTCCACCACAGCAACACCCAATGGCCAAGAGAAGAAACTGCAGGGGAATCTCTGCATGACAGCCCAGAAGGGCTGGGGGGAGACATGCAAAAGCTGACAAATGACAAAGGGTATCATACATGATGCACTACACTTGGTATCCCTAGTCAAGAAGCCCCAGAAAGGCCTATCTTCCAGCTCCATGGTTCTTTCTTGCTCTTATTCCTTTCTGTGCCCTACTTTATTTCCAAACACTTTCTCTCCCTGTCTGTTGGAAATGAAAGTAACTGTTGGAAATGTTACTGGAATGATGCTGTCTTTTCAGGGATTATAAAATGAAAAAAATGAACATGATTCTTTAACTTTAGGGACAGATCCTCAACTGGTGTAAATTGGCAAATGTTAACTGACTTCATTGAAGCTATATGAACTTACACCAGTTCTACATCTAGTTTTCCCAAAAGAATTATGTAGATCACATTAGGTCTGAGATGAGCTACCTTTAACATTCAGTCACCAACTAGACTGTCACTTGATACACCTTTATTTCCTACAGTGTTACAAAACCTGGTGGCTTCACTATATTATCATACAAACCCCTTCTGCTTTGGTTCTCATTACTTTGCTTTGCATCTAACCACCATATTTTATCCAGTTTCTAACCCAAAAGGATATGTCAACCATACATCAGTCCAGGTTTATTTGAAGCATTGGCCTCCGATTGGACATCATGAATCGGATCTGAAGTGCAACTTTTAACTTGAATCCAAATTAGGAAAGTTTCATTAGGCTTCCGGTTTTATTACAGAAGTTTTACATGGCTTTTCTGATTACCTATGCTAATTTAATTTGAATAGAGTGGTATTTAGAAGTGAATTACATTTTAACTTCATTAAAAATGTGTCTTTAGGAGTGGGAATCTTTCTCCCCTTTGCACCCTCCCACAAATAGACATTTTCTTGCACCATTATTGATCAGAGGGCAATGACATTTACATCAATCCCTCCTTTAAAATACTGGCAGATTCATTAAGATGAATAAAACTCTGCTGCCTTCAGCACAATGCTGCAAGAATTTAGGGAGACATAAACATAAAATAGAGACTATTACTCTTGCAATGGGTAATGAACTAGCTAGGATGTACTTGAATGCTGTGCAGAACTCTGGTCATGCTGCTATTGAAGGTTATCCTAGAAATTAAGGTAGGACAGCAGAGAACAACCACAATAATATAAGCAGTCTAGGGTCGCCGAGCCTGATCCTGCATGCCCTCCAAACACACAATCTCCACTGAAATCTTTGTAGCTCAGCATATAGGGGGCTTGCAGAACTGGGTCCCAAATTATTAAAGATTAGAGAAATTACTTCTACATTCATTATTTAGGATTATAAATGGATATTAATAAGGAATCCAATTAAAGTATAAAGGGTATGGAAATAGAGAAAAGATGTTCAGTTGGGGCACTGCTGTATGCAAGAATAATGGAACAAATTGTGAGCTATGGAAGGGTCAGTTTCATGTAGGAGGAGGAAATATTAATCTCACCCCACTCCTCCACCACCACCACCACACTGACAGCAACTAATAGGAGGAGTAAGTTAATCATAATTCCTTTTCGTCTGGGGTTTTTTTTTGCTCAGTGTTTGTACAGTGCCTAGAATAATGGGTCCTAGTCTGACAGGCACTACTGTAATACAAATAAATAATCCTACTGTCTGAAGAAACAGATGTAATAAGTAGGAGTGAGGATAAGTATTTCAAAGAAATCATAGGGATGAGAAGCAGAAAGATTTCCCCACTTTCCTAATATAGGAAAGTCCCCAGCAGGCACAGAACCCATACAGCTGGGTCCTACACAGTTTCTCCTGAAAATCCCTGCACAAGTGAGCAATTCCTGGCTGGAAAATAGCCTCTTGGAGTGACAAAGCCATCAGAGATTATAGCAACCCCCATTCTGATCTAAAGTAAGCTGCGGCCTGGCCTCCAGAATCATGGAGTTACAATCAAACCTTAAAAGCATCTAGCCTAGTTCAAAAAGGTAACGCAAGGCACAAGAAAACGTAAGATCCAACTGACACAGCTGTCTATTGCGTGCACTCACAACCTGTAATGCTGCAGTTCCATAGGAATTTCTAATCATTGGCTAACAAAGATGGAATCCATTTATCCCCATACCTCTGTCTGTATCTCATTAACTGCAGAAGCAGTGGTTAGGGTGCTCCAAGCATCTCAACAACAAATTACATTCTTCAATATCCTGTGGCTTTTTACACAGAATATTTATTTAGCTGGTTTCATTCTAATTTCTACTTTGAATGTGGACACTTCAATGTACTCTGGAGGCTTTTAGAGCATTTATCCTTGGCGTAGGTGGGACAAAAGAAGCTCACTAATGTGGATATGTTATAGCTGCACTTCAGTTAATCCAGGGCCTTTGAATTCTTTCTCTGCTTCCAAAATAGAAAACATGTCAGAATGAGATCTTCATTCATTCCATTCTTCATCAATTCTTCTAAATGTTCAAACAAGGGTAACTATTGTGTATTCCTCTGACAAAGCCAAACACAGACTGGTATTATTCTACCAAAAGAATAATTAACTATTTTCATGGTGAATTTTTAGTACTCATGAAAGAGTGGCAGCTAGAGGTAGTCTTCATGAACACAGACATTGTGTAAACAATGTACTTTCATCTTACTTTGCAATGCTCCCTGCTGTTCCCACCCTCAGCTGCTCTTTGCATAGACTGTGCTAACTTGAAACCAGCATCCCACTCTTCACTCATGCTCTAGTTAACTCCTATTCCCACAGGTGCAATACTAATAATTTGTGCTGATTCTCCCAAACACTCAGCTGTCATGGACTTCAATGTGGGTGCAAGAGTGTAACTGACAATGAGATTTGGCTCATTATCTTTAACACTTGCTGTGTCCTACAAGATCAAGAGCTGGTTGACTATAATAATATAGATGTCCAATGCCTCTATATTTAAATCTTATTCACCTAGCTGGGTGGGAGGAATCTTATAGAGTTTTACTGAAATAACAGTCAAACTGTGCATGGATCAATACTCTCTGCCATTCTTCTTTTTTTAAAATCAGTAGCATTTAATTCCATTTATTCTGGCTGATTACGCTGGCAAGTACCTAGGCTCCTATCTTCATCTAAATAATGCACCATTTCATCCTTAATACTGATTCCATTACTTTTTTTTTTAACTGGGTCAGAAGTCAAATATATCATTCTGTAATTACTTTACACCATTCTGGAATTTTAAGACAAACCTCCTCTGAGTCAAATGACAAAGCACAGGTTTTGCTGAATAACTGGAAGAAAACAGACAAGTACTTTCTCACCATTATTAAATATCCACTCCTCTTGTGGCTACATTATCATTGAAGTGGACTGCAATAGGCTCCTCCTATTAGTTAGCACCAAATGTGCAATTTGCACTTAAGTCAATTTTGTAAGCTAAAGAGTACCAATCAATGATAAAAGGCTCTATATTTAAAACATTGTGGCCATCTCATCTATAATAGCATTATGGATAACATTAACATCCTTGCTGCAGAATGTAATCAATAACTGTTTGTCTGAAATTATAACTGTCATGTTAATTGAGTATGTCATGTCAGCCCATCAACTCAAATGAGATGTACCAGCAATTCCATCATGACCTTTTCATGGTGAATGCAATGTAATGCTGTGGAACAACTCACCTGGAGATAAACTTTAACCCATCCAGGGAATATTCTTCACAATTTAATTTTACTTCTAAGATAACATTTTTGAAGAAAAAAACAAAACAATCAAAGTAATGTGCACTCTGAGACCTGTTCTAATACCTAAGTGGGATCTGGGCAATGAAGATTTTATTGCCATTTAAAGCCATGGCAGTTATCCATGGTTCCTGGCTCTTCTCTGAAACTAATAAGCACATGCTCTATGCAGTATATGTAAATAGCAGCCCATTCCGATAGTAATAACTGAATGAAATTGGACAACTAAGGAAAATAAATATTCATTGCAGTGATCAGTGTTAACATTATTTTTTTCCATGGAAAAAGTGCTCATTAATTTTAACTGATAAATGTTGCTATCCCAGGATAACGCATAACACTGCCTTGGCTATAGTCTGCCACGTAACAATGAAATGTGTTACCCTCTCAATTTGGCCTAATTCAGAGGCAGTTGGATGTATAATTGGACTGAATACTGGGGAGGGGAAATCCAAGTGGGGAAGGTGTCTTTTCTGCCTGTGAGAAACTGGCAAGGTGCAGGAAAATTCTTGATCTGTTAGAGTCTGGGGGCTGGATGTGCTCTTTGTGCTTTCAGAACAGCACAACAGCAGACACTCAGAAGAAACTTGGTGGTGCCACATGCAAACAGCTCCCCAAAGCTCTAGAGTCAATTGTCAGTCTCTTCTCTGCTAAGAAGAATAAAGTATACAGAGTGGACTGATTTTAAATTAAAGCAATTTCAATAAAATGTAATGATTTAAATTGATTTTGATTGTAACTTGCATTTGTACTTTTTATTTATTTTCCTAAAGAAAAGTTGGTAACTATTTAATACATGTTTACTGCAACTTGTTGGGGGTCCCCTGAGATCTCTTAAACTAGGTTCCCCAAGAATTCAGTCCAACTCCAGTCTTGTCACTGAGGTTCCTTTATCTGGTATACAGCAAAATGCTGAATTGATCAGCTCCAAGACTAAGGGGTTAGCATACTGCATATCCAAAATTATACAGCAAACCTTTCTTTATATACATATTGCATGACACATTTTGCTCTGTCCATTCACAGTCCATGTACAACTTACTCTTAACCTCATCTTTACATTCATTACTTATCTTATCCATTGTTAGCCTGTCGATTGTCAAAGGTTCTCTGGGTGTTCCCCCTTATCTTAGCTGTACAGACATTCTGTTTTCAGCCTGCTGATACATTTACCTCTCTAATCTTGTCTTCCAAGAAATGAGGCCTCAGCCATGTCTAATTTCTCATGTCAAGCCAAGCCTGCATTCCACTGCTTGTCTTGCTTTTTATATTAGCATTTGTTTTATTTGCATCATATTTTTGTTTTGTGCTTTCTTTTTTGAGTTAACTACTTGGGAACATATTCCCAAGACCACAGTAGGTGTAATTATTTGAACTGCTATTAATATTAGGCTAAACGTATGAACCAGGTGGTGCAAGCTTACTTTATTTAGTATAGCCCATCAGGGTGTAATTCACATTATAAGCTTGTTCTGCCTATAAAACATTCTTTAGTAATTTTAACTTTGCTTTTATTTTAATGACCATATTAAAATGGTACAAAATATGAGAATTACTATTTGTTACCACAGGAAACATAGGTGTGAAATGAAACATAAGCGACTTAAAATAATATTCCCTAGATCCATACTAGAAGTGGTCCTCTTTAGCCACCACACAACTCCTTATTACTAGCATAAATTTTTTTTACCAGAGTTCCAGCATTTTAACAATACTGTGCAATTTGGAGACTGTTCCCCCAGAGTGAACTCACATGCCAGCAACTTTGTCTGTAAGACATTACTCCTGCACATGTAAGTGTCCTCCAGCTGGAACAGCAGATTTATTAAACTAAGGAAGTATATCTGTAGTTAATGAATTCAACAGATTGTTTCTGGTCATCATGTCTTTTTTTGAGATTTTAGAACTAGCAGATCTCATTTGCTCAGATGTAGTGTTTATTCATAGATTGAAAGAGGAAAACAAGCTTTCCTGCTTTTTCAACTCTGAATTAGTTTCTTAACTTGAATGAACTAGTCAGTGAACGGAACTAGCTGAATAAACAGAAATGAAGAAAATATTCTCTTTACCTGCAGAAGAGGCTCGATAACATAGACTGTATGTGAGAATTTTCCATTGATCTATTTTCATCAGTGTTTTGATCAGTCCAGTTCTTAATTATTTCAGTGAAGTAATTCCACTGAGAGACCATCCCATGGGGTATCTAATACATATAACAGTTCACTCATTTTCCCCTCAATAGTCAGCCAAAGTTTCCTTAATTTTATTAACTTGTTGATGGCCATCATTTTTGTGTTTAAATACAAGTTTCTACAGAACTCTGTGGTGGACAGCTCTAGAGAAGGCAACTTTTTTTTTAAATATTTGTATTTAATTTTTCTTATGTATCAAATCTCCTATGGCATATTTCTATATAAACAAAATTATATTTAATACTTAGGAGGATTTAAATAAAACTCTTAAGAACTACAATAGACCATAAAGATTACAATCAATGTATCATTACAAGTGATATTCTACCAAATTTAAGCTGAAATATGGGCATCATCGCTTTATGAATATCTTATGAACTGGTAATATGTTCTGATAGGATACATGCCCACTGACATTAAAGTTAGATTCCTTTGTCCAAAGATTCAGATACCACCACCACCCCCGCCTCTACATCCTTGCCAGAGACCTAAAGATCCTTCTGTTCCCCTATCTTTTATGAACCACCATCATGCTGGCCATGGATTACTGGAAGAGGCTCCCCAACCAGTGGCAGAGGATGCACTGTGGTGTGACATGAGGTACTTGCCATGTCTGAATTTACTGCAGCATTCTCCATATTTCCAAGGGCTTGGGGTTTGGGAATCACATCCACATTCCAGAACAGTGCAATGATTCCAGGGATCCAGCTTCCTTAGTGTGGTGATTGTGGTGGGTAGTCAGAGGGTAGTGAGAACCAGGAAGGGATGAGGACGGAGTTCTGTCACTGATGAACATGTAGAACTCTGGGCTTCTGTTTTTAATCCATGGATGGGCTCCCAAGAGATGGATTCTGACTGCTGAACAAATTTCTCGATTGTTCAGTTCAATAGATTTAATGTCAGATTTGAGTGGATTCATATTTTTGCCCCAACTGTTGATCCACCCCTAGCATTAATTTCTTTGCTTCTACTAAAGAAGCACAGCCTTTTGGTAGGAATATGGGAGTAGAGGGCAGAAGCTCTCAAGTACTAACATCATTTTTGATAGTGACTCCCTCTGTGGCCTTAAGCAAACTGACATCTCACAGCAGAGCTGTGGCCTGCCTGCCAATACTTCTCCGTGAGAAATATGCCCTTGAACTAATCTGCCTCTGCTCTCCCCTCCATAAAATGGGGAGAATACTACTTACTTCACACCTCTGAGAGAGCTATGAGGATTAATGTTTATGATGCACTAGGAAAATGAGAAGTGCTAACTTTTATCACTACTTTTATTATATTGGAATATATTTTTATTATATTGAATATATTCAAATTCATATCCCAAAATGGCTCTTCAACTTCAGGGTAGACACAAAAATGGAATCCTGACATGGACCAAAGCTTGGTTCCTGAGTGCTCCTTGCCATATGACTAGCTAGAGGTGAACCTGCTCGAATTATGTATGGATCTCTAACAGAAATTTGTTTTCTAGTATAACCTCCATCAGCAGTATATAGCAGAATCAGCTCACTGCTCTGAAGAGCTTATAGGCCTTTCATGTTCTCTCCACAGACTCTTAAAGACTAAACTAATGAACATTTATTCCAGATGTCTTCATATTCCATTACAATACACTGATGCCAGTGTGGGACTATAAACTCTGGGATAGCAGAGGAGACTTCCATTGCTTAGACAAGGGGAAAAAAGCCCTGTGGTTGTAAACAATTCATTCAAGTAGAGAAAAGCAATTTACCAGATTCTGTGAATAAATTGTATATTCAGTTGCTTGGCCATACTTTGGGTCATTATGAAATATATTCAAGAGACCAAATAATCAATGGCAGTCAGGGTTACTGTGTAAAGCTAATAACATAGGACAGAAAAAAGGTTCTATATGATAAATGCTGCACAAGACCACTTCTATATGTTCACTTACACATTTAAGCTTGTATTATTTATATAATGATTTTACAAGTTACACATCTCTTTACACATCACTAAAATCCAACTCCTCAGTTTGTCCCAGTTCCCTAGCTTGTTCTGTTCCTTCCTTAACTCTATTTTGGATACTAGCATTCTAGGTACTGGTCCATGGAGGTATTTCCCAACTTGTACTGAGACATAGGATTGTTCTATGTCTTGTCCTCTTCCTTTGGAACATTCCAGTAAAGGCCTGTAAGAATAACTCCCTTTCTATTGCTACAGTAAAACATTCATCTGTCTTGATCTTGACAGCTTCCCTATTTGCTCAAGCAAAAACTTCAGTAAATGCAAGAGGTTATTGGATACTTAGCTGAAGTGAGCAGGGTTATATAAAAATCATAAGCAAGTTTAGACTATAGAAGTGCTATAATATTTGTGCTTAATGCATACTTATATATAGTATGCCAGCATAATTAGTCAAGACCCTCACTGTCAAAAATGTGTACATTATTTCCAGTCTGAATTTGTCTAGATTCAATTTAACAGCTAGTCACAGCACTGGAAAATGGAGCATGTGTCAGTATATATACTGCAATGAAACTGTTGTATCACCTTCGCTCAACTCCAGCAAAACTTGGTGGAAGTCAGGAAACAGACATTTTACAAAGTATTCTGAGAACTAGAGAGTAGAATAAGGTGCTCTCATGTTACTGCACTTTCCAAAACTAAACCTGAGCATTTGGTGAATCCTTTCCAAAGATGGTGACCTGATTCCTTGTCAGAAGACCCAAGTCCTTGTATAGATTCCCCAGGAAGTGCTTAGATAATACTGCACTTTCATGCACTGCATTTATTGGGAGTTGAGAAAGAAACCAATTTGTATGGAATGTAAATAGATTTTTGCCTATGTTTGTTTTTCATCTATAGTTTGCACATAGCAGTGCAATAAGCTTGTGGCTGTATGTCAGTGAAGCAGCTGTCAGGCACAATCATGTACTTTAAATGCCTGATTGTAAAATTGTGGGGCTTTTTTTTTTTTTAATTTGTTAGAACAGGATAATCATTTTCAATACTATACTAATGACAATTAAACACAAGTAAACCACAAGGATACCAAAACTGAAACAGTAACATTGTCCTTTTAGTAGTGCTCTAGGGACTTTACAGTCCCATTACAGCATTCCATACCACTGCCTATTAGAATTTGCACTGAACTTCAGTTCTGTATGTTCAGCCCAGTGCAGGTGTGTGAGAAATATATTCAGCTAATCATATTTATTTTAAAAAATTAAGAACTTACTACACCTTTGCCTCAATAATAACCTGCAGCACTGAGTTCCACTGGTTAATTATACACTATGTAAAAAGCTATTTCTCTTCTCCCCCCACCCCACCCCCCCCACACACCTGACTCTCTGTATCACAAGAGAAAGCAGAGTTCAAGTGCTAGGCAAAATCTTTCTTTTGTCTCTTGAACTGGAGGAAAGTTGGGGTATGGTTGGACTCTATTTTGGAAAGTCCCCACACATATCTCGTCCCACCTATGACCGAGTCCTTCCACCTCTGCATGCCCTGCCTCCCTGAAACCCTCTCAGACTTTGGTAACATAATTTGCACTTGTGTTTGTGAACTCCATGGTAGACTAGAGAGAATGGGAAGCCAGAAATTGAAGCTGAGGCCTAACTTTCCATGCAGGGAATGGGGGAAGGAAAATTAGGGAACTGAGTGTTCCTGTACCAATCAGAAAGGCCAGGGATAGGTGGCGCTCGAGCTGGCAGGATGGGCATGCTGCATGTGGTGCAAGGCCTTGGAAGAGGTCACATTGCAGCTTGCAAAGTTCTATCCCTCAGTGGTCGGGTGGGACACAGACAAGAGAGGGCAAATAGCATTAGGATTTTTTTCCATTTATCAAGAGAAAAGTTGAGCAAAGTGATTTTCCCCCTATTCCCTCCATGAGAATTCTGCAACACTGTTAATATCATTTATGCCCACAGATCTCCCTGGATAGGAGGGCCGGGGGGAAAGGGCGTATGTAGAACAATGGTGACTCTAAGCTGTTTTGAAGATTCATGAAGTAAACCTCATCTAACCCTGCTAGGATACAGGAACACAGGGCTAGGAAACTATGGATGAAAATCCACAGAAGTCTCCCCAAGAAAGTAATTGTCCAACTTCTTCCCAATAACATCACAAATGCCTATGAAATATGATGATAATTAGGTATGCCACAGATTTATTGGAGTTTTGTGTTCCTGTAATTTCTTTATCTCATTGCTCTAGCCACATTGAAGAAATTGCCTCTTACAGTAAGTATCTGGTCATGAGAAACGCAGACCAGAAAAAGACTGGATATACCAATATTCTTCACAGATTATTGGGATATTTGTGGAAGCACATGAGTATCCACTTGAATGATGCAAAATGGAGCTTTGATCAGGGTTGGCACAACAAGTACCTTATTAAAGTATTTATGATAACTGAACACTCAACAACTTGGATTAATCTAACCTGAAGAAAATATTTCACTTATGTGTATTTAGACAGAAGGAACTCAGATTCACCTTGGTATAGGCAGGCAATCTAAAAAGAGAAGGGGAGTGCGTTTGTGTGAGGCTTGATGTTTGCAGTTGATTTGATGTCCTGCACAACTGTTTCCAGAATGCACAATTTTCTTAGACAATCAAATAAAAAACAACCACCTGCCCACACTAAAAAACCACCAGGCCTGTAAGTGTGGTAATAAAAGTAAGCGGTAGCACACTCCATCTGAGGTGCCATGTTATAAACAATGCTCATGAAACCTTCAGGGCCAAGATCTATAAAAGAAAATGTCACTGCTCTTGGAGCCAAGAGCCATTTAAAAAAAATTATCCGGGAGTGAAAATGTCTAGATTTCATATCTCATTGCTTAAAAATGAGATTCCTCTCTTCTCTGGTATTGTAGATAGAGGAAGTGAGCAAGCTAGCTCCGTTTGATCAACAGTGCTTGAAGAGCAAAACAAAACTATTAATTTCCTGGCATAGCTTGGGAATTTCACTTCTAAGGATTATTCTCTATAGAGCAGTGTTGCTACCATGCTCTACTGTCCTAAATAATCTCAATCTAAGGATACGGCCTTTCCATCGACAGCCCTAAAGGGTGCTAGCCCCACCATATTCTCATTCCATATACAGATACTCCATTCCCCTGCATTTACTGTAATACAGGGCAACAGAAAAATAAACTATTTAAGCAATACTTTTAAAAAATAAATTTCCCAAGATTTCTTACCTTTAATGTACCTATCAGATTTTTTTTTATGCATCCCCATTCCCACCTTTCTTTAAAGTCTTGAGGAAAAACCTGCTTTCCACTTCATATCCTCAGTACTAAGATTTTCTAAGCTAGCCTCACTCCAAACAAGCCATGGCTAGAAGAGGGCTATGTGGAGGTATAACATCCAGCCGTTTCAATTAACACTGCTCACTTTGCTGGCTACTAGGTGCAAGGGGGTTTCTCCTTTCCCTTTTGGTTCTTGGTTTGGTTGGAAACTCTCTTTGCCTTCTCTCACTGCTCAGAGATAGTTCCCACTTTTCTCCCCTAAGTCAGTATCTCTTTCCCTTCTCTCTTAAAGAAGGGCACTTGGCAATTACTTTGGCTGTGAGAATCACTTTTGAGGATATAGGATTTGCCATAGCATATCACATCAAGTCATGTATCCTAGACATTGTTGATGCATCAGAGGAATACAGAGATCTTCTGCCATGTACCTGGCCAGTGATGTGGTGTAGCTGGAAAGGTGTGGATTCCTTTATGAAGTGCCCATCCCAAAAATGTATAGTCATGAAGAGACCATAGTCACTTCCAGGAAAGAATGTGGAATGAAGACATTTGGGACTTTAAACAGATTTGAAGAAAAGGAAAGCAAGTTCAGTCCATCTGCATTGAAAGTAGAGTCATATAATAGCCTCCAGTTAAAAGTGATTGAGCATCAGCACCACACTTCACTGAAAGCCATTTTGACCACTCTCTTTCTATACCCTACTCTCTCTCTAGCCCAGCTATTAAAAGCCACAGCTTGATTAGGTTGGTGGGAGTACAGCTTGTGAAAGCAACTCTGAGTCCAAACAATACTTTTTGTGAATTTGGATAATACTGTTTGCAGGATCAGTGGAATGAAGGATGGTAGAAACCAAACATTACACTGTCCAAGAGCTCCTCCTTGCAACAACCTTTTATGTGCACCGCTACCTTGATATAACGCGACCCCATATAACACGAATTTGGATATAATGCGGTAAAGCAGTGCTCCTGGGGGGGGGGGGGGGGGGGGCTGCACACTCCGATGGATCAAAGCAAGTTCGATATAATGCGGTTTCACCTATAATAACATGATAAGATTTTTTGGCTCCCGAGGACAGTGTTATAACAAGGTAGAGGTGTACTTAAACTCTTATGTCCTCCCTCAGTCTTCTCTTCTCCAGACTAAATAAACCCAATTTTTTCAATCTTCCCTCATAGGTCATGTTTAATTATTTTTGTTGCTCTTCTCTGGAGTTTGTCCAATTTGTGCGCTTCTTTCCTGAAATGTAGCACCCAGAATAAGGATACAATACTCCAGTTGAGGCCTAATCAGTGTGGAGTAGAGTGGAAGAATTACCTCTTATGTCTTGCTTACAACACTCCTGCTAATACAGCCCAGAATAAAGTTCACTTTTTTTGTAAGCATTACACTGTTGATTCATATTTAGCTTGTGATCCACTATGACTCCTAGATGCCTTTCCACAGTACTACTTCCTGGGCAGCCAGTTCCCATTTTGTATGTGTGAAGTTGATTGTTCCTTCCTAAGTGGAGTACTTTGCCCTTGTTCTTATTGAATGTCATTCTATTTACTTCAGACCATTTCTCCAGTTTGTCCAGTTCATTTTGAATTTTAATCCTATCCTCCAAAGCACTTGCAACCCCCTTCCAGCTTGGTATCCTCCACAAACTTTAGAAGTATACTCTCTACACCATTATCTAAATCACTGATGAACATATTGAACAGAACTGGACCCAAAAATGATCCCTGGGGGACCCCACTCAATATGCCCTTCCACCTTGACTGTGAACCATTGATAACTACTCTCTAGGAATGGTTTTCCAACCAGTTATGCACCCACCTTATATTAGTAGCTCCATCTATTTCCCTAGTTTGTTTGAGAAGTCATGTGAGACAATATAAAAGCCTTACTAAAGTCAAGATATACCACATCTACCATTTTCCTCCATCCACAAGGTTTGTTACCCTGTCAAAGAAAGCTATTGGATTGGTTTGACACTATTTGTTCGTGACAAATCCATGCTGATTGTTACTTATCACTTTATTATCTTCTAGGTGTTGATTGATTGCTTAATTATTTGCTCCATTATCATTCTGGATGTTAAGCTGACTTGTCTGTAATTTCCCGAGTTGTCCTTTTATTCCCCTTTTATATATTGGCATTATATTTGCCCTTTTCCAGTCCACTGGAATCTCTCCCATCTTCCATGATTTTTCAAAGATAATCGCTAATGGCTCAGATACCTCATCAGTCGGCTCCTTGAGTATTCTTGGATGTATTTCATCAGGCCCTGGCAACTTGAAGACAATCTAATTTGTCTAAGTAACATTTAACTTATTCTTTCCCTGTTTTATCCTCAGACCATACCTCATTTTCACTGGCATTCACTATGTTAGACATCCAGGTGATACCAAATCCATAAGTGTCTGTAAATCTGCTTAGGTACCAGACTCTACTATAAAAAGTCTGCATTGATTTCACACTTTGTTCATCTTTTTTTTTTTTTTTTTTTAAAAGGGTCTAACAAGGCAGAAGGAGCCACCATCTCTCGCTGATGGCCAATATCAAGAGGCAACAGAACAAAAGGAAATGTAGTGAAAAAAATCATTCAGAGCAAGGGCATCTGTAAAAGGTAAAATGTTGTGAATATAGAAGCTGCTAGACTTTATTATTAATAAATACTCACTGCAACGTTAGCTCTTTCCTGTTCACAAACTGATCTGATTAACATGAATACATTAATCTATGCAAACACATTTCAGCCTATATGGTACTCTGAAACTGTTTGCTCTGACTAGTCACAGTGAGAGACTGGTCATTTGAGTCACATGATAGTGGGTCTTTTTTAGCTGTGAGTAAATGCATACTTTGTTTTTTTTAAACAGAACAAGTAGTAATAAAGTAATAGTGGTTTGAGAA
Organism: Trachemys scripta elegans; assembly: GCF_013100865.1. Classification (NCBI taxonomy): domain Eukaryota; kingdom Metazoa; phylum Chordata; order Testudines; family Emydidae; genus Trachemys; species Trachemys scripta. The sequence continues at coordinate 73,884,283 of NC_048304.1, forward strand.
CATCACAGTTCTATTAAGAGTTTTCAAACAAATCTATTTTATACTAAAATATGTGAAGTTTTCAGGATTTTACAAATATTTTTAACATACAGTGACAGTTGCTTGAACTGTCAAACAAGGAACAAGATGGCCACATGAATAACAGCAGAGCAAGCTCACATATATGAATACAAGACTCTTTGAACACTATGTGTGTTCAACAAATTGATAGTTTTCATTCAACACATCCAAGATACATGGAGAATACTAAATTGGGACACATACTGCCAATGTTCATGTTTCACAACCATTTTCTGAGGTTTTTGTAAAATTATTTTACTACTTATGAAACTAAGATGCATTTGTGTCCTTTATAACAAATTGGTTACATCGTTTTTGTAAGCCATTAGCATTGTTTCCATGTCTATTCAATCCTTTTTCTGCTAAGACTGCCAACAAAGATGCCAGCTGTGTTGGTGGGTTTGTGATATGGATACTCGTTGAAGCAGTCTGAGACCATCTACTCCTTTCGCAGAAACCAAAATATTGTTACATTTCCACACTAGTGAAATAATTTTTTTAAAAAGGTTAATATTTATTGTATTTTTCACTGCTATTAAAAAGTAGGGTAAAAAGTACTGCAGGTGGTTGGGGGGGAAAAATACATGTGCACAATAATGTCAAGAAAAAGAAAAGGAAACATTGCTTGTCCTGAATAAACTTGAGGCCCAATAAGATGACTACTATTCAAGAGATTTAAACCCTCAGCAAGAAACATGAGAATCCAGTAGAAGAGACTTTTTTTATTGGAAGGATTTCTCCCTTCCCTCAAAAGGCAAAGAATAATCCAGACTATTCTAAAAAGCACAAAACAAATTTCTGTGAAATCCATTCACATCCACTACAGCCAGGGCCGGCTCCAGGCACCAGCCCACCAAGCATGTGCTTGGGGCGGCACCTGGAGGGGGGCGGCGCGGTGCTCTGGCCCGAGAGCGGGGCCGCGACTGGGCTCGCCGCCCTCCCCCCGGCGCTCTGGCTGCTGAGGAGAGCAGAGCCCCGGCCGGGCTCTCCGCCCTCCCCCCGGTGCTCTGGCTGCCGGGGAGAGCGGAGCCACAGCAGGCTTGCCGCCTTCCCCCTGGCGCTCCAGCCGCTCGGGGACAGTGGGGCCCAGGCCGGGCTCTCCGCCCTCCTCCCGGTGCTCTGGCCGCCGGGGAGAGCGGAGCCCCAGCGGGCTCGCCACCGTCCGCTGCTGCGCTTCCCGCCGGGGGGGTGGGGAGGTGGCGGGAGGCTTTTTTGCATCTGGCGGCAAAAAAGCCAGAGCCGGCCCTGACTACAGCAGCACAATGAAACCCTTAGTGGGCAGTGCTAGAAGTTGTACAGTTGCACATGTATAGTATAGGAGAAGACCAGGTGGGAATTCACTTGTACAGATACATAAACCCTCCTGGATCTATTCTATGAGGGCGTAGCATTAGTTTGGGAGCCCAAGGGGCTGTGGATGAAATAAAATTAGTCTTGTCAATTTATTGGCTTGAGGCCTGACCCAAAGCCCACTGATGTTAATGGAAATCCATTAATTTCAGTGGGCTTTGTATCAGACCTTTGGTCTGGCTCTTTATTAAGTTTGGCTGAGTCCCCTTCCTGCTTACTGTAGAGACGCCCCTCCACATTACATGGAGTGATGGAAATAACTCTATATGCCCCTCTACCTGATGTATTAAGATTTGGGGTGAAGAGAAATTAATTAAGACAGATGGACTGCAACCTTTTTCAGACTTCCTTAGGCTATTTTCATTATTAAACTTAACTCTCTCTTTTCCAGTCCACATTTAATATAATGTAACTTGTGAAAAGCAACTGACATCACATGAAAACCGAAAACATATTCTATACATTAGGAACTCTTAGTGCCTTTTCTTTTCATTTACTTATTTTATGCATTAACAGAAACATCTGCTTAAAAAACAGAAGTTTCAGGGAATTTAGCCACACATCTATTAGAATCCCCTGCACTGCTTTCAAAACCTCAACCCAGGATCTGTGTCCCTTAGCAGTTAGTCTGCTCCTAGGGCTACCTGGCTCAGCTATGCAACGGCACAACAGAGCCTATGTTATGTTCTCAGCACATAACACATTTAAGATTTACACATCGTAGCCTTCCCAACAATTGCTTCCTGTGATTTATACGAAGTATTCTCTCTAAAATGCCATACAATGTAAGTAGCAGTTACTTTGCCTCCTATCATTACACAGCTTTAAATATTAACACAGGTATTAAGAAAGTTTTCTAATTAAATCTAATCACAATGTCAAAGAAGGTTACTGCATTTTAGAACAAGGCTCTCAAAAATGAAATCTCTCTTATACAGTGCAAGGAAGCAATGCCAGAAAGAATCAGGAGAGTGATTCTGAGCTCTCCAGGGGAAGGAAGCTTCTTCCCCATCTCTGAGGGAGATTCTCCTCCCTGCAATTGTACTGGCTCCCAGTCCTGTGCTCAGACCACACCTTTCTCAGATGAAGCTAGGCTCCATCCTCACAGAAAGAAGGATCAGGCCACTAGTAGCCACCACTGAAGGGATCTGATGCAAATATCTGGTGGGATTTTTCACCTTGCCCTTCATCTGAAATCATAAGGGAATCATTTCCACAGCAGACATTCATGAGGTCAAAAAACAAAATAGTTTGACATCAGCCAGGGAATAAGCAAGAACAAAATCAATTATAAGCAGAATTGCTTTGGAACAGGACGCTTTTAAAAATTTCCTAGGGGGCTAAGGAAGCATTAGCATACCCATTTTCTATTCAATGGGATAAATTCCACCCAGACTAGCACACTGTGCAACCCCACTGATTTCAGTAAAGTTGCACATGGTGTAAATCAGAGCAGAATTTTACCTCAATCTTATGTCCAAATCCTCACAGATTCTTGAAGAAAACCTAACAGGCAAAACTCTGATGTTTATCACTCCCTTGGTCTGCCACTTTCTCATAATAATTCTGCAGCTCATGCAAGTATTAACTTATCTCAACATACTTTTGAAGGGTAAGGCTCAGGTTGTAGCTGGCTGATTTGATCTTGTTCTGGGCCTCTAAGTGGGTCATGCCATCTGTGTTGACTCCATCAATGGCTACCACAAGGTCCCCCTGGTTCATGTGGGACTGGGCTGCTTTGCTGCCAGGGGTGATCTGTGAGGAAGAAAAGAAAAACAGACTTTATTCTTTGTGTGAAATGGTTTCAGAGAACAAGTCCAGTCCAGAGTTGTTATGGGAGGGGTTTAATTCCTCACTCTCTTTGATCCCTGCAAATAATGATACTAATGGAAGCTAGACACACAGGGTGAAATTCATATTCTTCAGAAGTCCAACCCAAGGTCTTTTTCACTTAAGCACTATTTTGGACTTAAGTGGTCCATATAACTTGTGTTGGCCCCTCTAAACAGGGCTAAACATCACCCTCAATTAACGGAGAGTAGATCTTCCAGCATTTTCTGTATATATTGAAAATTCCCATTTAACCCAAGATGGATGTTATTCAACAGGTTCAGATAACTGTCAGGTTATTTATAAAAAGTTGTCTAAAGCAATTAAAATATTTTTAACATCAACCTGGATTTTGCCCAAGCAAACTTTATGGAACTACACTGGTTTACACCAGCTGAAGATCTAGTCCATTAGAAATACACAGTTAGATTCAAAAGTATTTCTCACCACTGAAAGGCATGTTCTACCATCTCCCTTGCATAGAGAGTGTGCAGGAAGTTCACATATTGTGTAATAACCATCAGAATTGGATTTGTTTCTACATGTTGCTCGAAAGTGCATTTATTTTCACATCCGAGGTTGCCTTAAATTTTATGGTTATTTATTATCATTTATATTGCAGTTGGGAGTCCCTACAGACCCTAATCAGGATCGAGCACCGCTATGCCTGGTGCAGAACATATTAACTTTTTGTCACTCTTTCCCTTACCATTGAACTTTCCCAAAATCCATTTTATTGGTTTGAACTGGGACGGTGGAGCAGTTCCCTTTGGTTGAAGGTACACACCCACAACTGGTCAATTCCATCCATAGTTTAGGAACGCTCTTGGACTCCTCACAGACACTTAGCTCTCCTATAGCAGCATCTACAACTAAAGATTTCTACCAGGGCCGGCTCAAGGATTTTTGCCGCCCCAAGCGAAAACAGTTTTGGCCGCCCCCCCCCATTTTTTTCTTGCCTCAACTCTGCCCCTTCCCCAAATCCCCAGCCCTGCCTCCTCCCCCCAGGCTCTGAAGCCTAGGAGGGAGAGAGGGAGAGGGAGAAGCAGCACGTGTGCCGCGGCCACTCAGGGTCTCCCCCACCCTCCCAGGCTCTCAAACCCAGGAGGGAGGGGGAGATGCCGAGCGGCCGCGGCGCGCGAATCAGCTGTTTTGCGTGCCGCAGCCGCTCGGGATCTCCCCCTCCCTCCCGGGTTTGAGAGCCTGGGAGGGAGGGCGAGCAGCGGTGCGCGAGCGGCAGCAGCGGAGGTGAGTTAGGGCAGCCGGGGCACATTTTTAGGGGCAGCATGGCCCGTGCCAGAATGCCGCCCCTAAAAATGTGCCGCTCCAAACACCAGCTTGTTTTGCTGGTGCCTAGAGCCGGCCCTGGATTTCTACCATCTTCAGTTGTATAGGAGACGCCATCTCATCATAGCAGAAAATATCCTGGCCTCAGTTACACACACCTTTGTACTTTCCATCTGGACTACAGCAATGTAATATCGCTAGGCATGAGACCATCAGCCCTTAGGAAACTCCAACTACTACAGAATGCGGCAGCACAATTCCTCAGCAACACAGGCTACCAACTGCACATCAAACCTGTCCTCTGCTCTCTACTCTGGCTTCCCATAGAATACTGAATCAAGTTCAAGGTCTTAGAGACAGCTGTTTAAAGGAAATTAAGTGCCGAAAGATGCAGACCAGTATACGCAGTGGGATTTTCAAAAGCACCTAGGCGCCTGAATCCATTGATTTCAATGTCAGGTCACCAGGTGCTTTTGAAAATCTCAATAGGCACACTTCTTCATTTTTAGAAACTAAATGACTTTAAAAATCTGTCCCTTACTCCCTGTGTTCTAGGCAATCAATTATCTGGGCACAGCATATCTTTAAAAAATAAATCACCTAGAATTCCAGCATGAAGATTGTGGTTGACAACCTTACACCAGAGTAGGACATTTTTTAGCTCCTTAACAGAGATATTCTTGTAATGCCATTAAGGCTAGCTGTGTGTACTCTGAATGAAAAAATAATAGCCAAAGATGTATTAAAGCTCTCTGCATGTGATTTAAAGGTTTCATTAATATACATCCATTCTCTCTTGTACTTTTCTGTTTTCATAGAATAGGGGGAAAAAGTTAAAGTCAATCTCTAGGAAAAAAGTTTTATGCTGCAATTTTTATGCATCATCCACTCCCTCTCAAGTAGGGACATACAAGAAACACAGGATCTAGTGTATTTCATATTACAATTTGTCATTCATTGAACAGCACCAGAGAATTGTTCTCATTCTCAGCTTTCCTATGTATCTCACTGACCTGTGTTACATGCACTCGCGCACACACACACACACACAAATTTAAAGAATAAATTATTTCAGTTATCAGATTCACTTTCCAAATAATCCAGTTACTGAAAGACCCTCTCCCCTCTCAATCCCCAAAATATGTCATCACATACAATAAGACATAAAATAGAAGGTGGGGAGAATAACTTAAAATAGAAAGGTTTCAGACTAGCAGCAGTGTTAATCTGTATCCGCAAAAAGAACAGGAGTACTTGTGGCACCTTAGAGACTAACAAATTTATTTGAGCATAAGCTTTCGTGGGCTAAAACCCACTCATCGGATGCATGCAGTGGAAAATACAGTAGGAAGATAGATTATATATATATATATATATATATACACACACACCCAGAGACCATGAAACAATGGGTGTTACCATACACACTGTAAGAAGAGTGATCAGTTAAGGTGAGCTATTACCAGCAGGTTATTTGCTCCAACCCCTCAAACAGAGAGAAACACCTACAAGATCTCTATCAAGCATTCTTACAACTACACTACCCACCTGCTGAAGTGAAGAAACAGATTGACAGAGCCAGAAGAATACCCAGAAGTCACCTACTATATGATAGGCCCAACAAAGAAAGTAACAGAACGCCACTAGCCCATCACCTTCAGCCCCCAACTAAAACCTCTCCAGCGCATCATCAAGGATCTACAACCTATCCTGAAGGACGATTCTCACTCACAGATATTGGGAGACAGGCCAGTCCCTGCTTACAGACAGCCTCCAACCTGAAGCAAATACTCACCAGCAACCACACACCATACAATACAAACACTAACTAGGAACCTATCCTTGCAACAAAGCCCGTTGCCAACTCTGTCCACATATCTATTCAGGGGACACCATCATAGAACCTAATCACATCAGCCACACTATCAGAGGCTCGTTCACCTGCACATCTACCAATGTGATATGTGCCATCATGTGCCAGCAATGCCCCTCTGCCATGTACATTGGCCAAACCGGACAGTCTCTATGTAAAAGAATAAATGGACACAAATCAGATGTCAAGAATTATAACATTCAAAAACCAGTTGAACACTTCAATCTCCCTGGTCACTTGATTACAGACCTACAAGTTGCAATATTACAACAAAAAAACCTTCAAAAACAGACTCCAACAACAGACTGCTGAATTGGAATTAATTTGCAAACTTGACACCATTAAATTAGGCTTGAATAAAGACTGGGAGTGGATGGGTCATTACACAAAGTAAAACTATTTCCCCATGGTTATTTTCCCCCCCTACGGTTCCTCACACCTTCTTGTCAACTGCTGGAAATGGGCCATTTTGATTACCACTACAAAAAGTTTTTTCTCTCTCCTCTCCTGCTGGTAATAGCTCACCTTAACTTATCACTCTCGTTCCAGTGCGTATAGTAACACCCACTGTTTCATGTTCTCTATGTGTGTGTGTGTGTGTGCACGTGTGTGTGTGTCTTCCTACTGTATTTTCCACTGCATGCATCCGATGAGTGGGTTTTAGCCCACGAAAGCTAATGCTCAAATAAATTTGTTATTCTCTAAGGTGCCACACGTACTCCTGTTCTTTTTTTTAGAATGGAAAGGAGACCCAACAGCCAATTCAATCAGAGACAAATAATCTAGCAGAACTCCTTTTTAAATACCAGATTGAACACCAGGGCTTGAGTGATCCCTTTAACTCCTTTCTTCACTGAAAGGAAAGTACTTTCCAAGCAGTCAGACACCAAGATATGAGCCTGGCTGATAAAGGCTATTAAAAAAAATCTCTAGCCATCTGTAAGATACCACTCTCCCTTCCCACAGAAAACGTGCATGCCCTTGTCATAAAAATGTTAACTGTGCTGTGCTGCTGACACCTCTACACTTCAGCTAGTGGACTCCTAGTGATCTGCGCACCTGCTTGTGCCTATCAAGAATAAAGATTCATTGCTGAACATTAAGACTCTTACTGAAAAAGCTAGCCTAACTTTGGAATTCCTACTCCACACAAACCTCTCCACCCTGCCCTCCTGCCCACCTTATGAACTAAATAAAGCTAGGGAACATGAACTTAAATAGTATGGATAAAGAGCTAAACACCTCAATAAAGAGGACTGAAACAGGGATGACGGGCCACATCTTCCTTTCCCCCAGCCCCAAATAAAGGCCTTACCTTTTAAAATAAGCCCTGGTATACAAGAGGGCTATAACTGTCTTAAATTAAAGGAACAAATTCTCTGTTAGTGTAAATGGATTAAACACTGTTTATTTCAATGGACTTGCACTCATTTACACAAGCAGAGAATGTCTGACCCACTAATTAAATCAACTCCATCCACATGATATGCATTTGTAATACTAAAGATTCCTGAGTGGGTTTGGGTTTGCATAGTGCTCTGTATAAACCTCTAATGACGACCATCACAGTCATCTGTGAGGCCACAAGCTATAGTAGAACCATATTTTAAAGGTAAGATTGATCTTTGGGGAAGGGGTCAAAGTTGTGGCCTGTCAGTCTTGACAGCATCCGTTTCATTTGAAAGTTAACTGTTTACAAAAGTGAAGGGATTAGTAGCCATGTCCTGCGCCAAGGTTAGTGAGGGCATGCTCTGTGCAAGATTTCTCCAAACAGCTCTGCAGTAGACTTTTGTGTTCCAATCTTGGGGCCCTGCACAGCTTCGCTAATGCACTCTTCACTTGGCCTTCAATATCCCAGTTATTCTAGCTCTTTGACTCTTCTGAGCAGAGTCTGCCAATCATGTTGCATTCTCCCAAGACACGAGGCATTGTTGCAGCAGAGGTAAAACAGCATGATGTTCAGAGACACTTTTACTTTTTCTAACCAGTTTGTCCCATCCATATATAATCACTGTTCTTTACATGGATGGAAGTCCATTTTAAGGGATTGCACAACACTTCCAGAATCATTTTTCAGACACCCACTAAGCCTATAAATATAAAAATTTAATCCAAACTAATGTATTAGATCTGTAACTTAGAACTAGCATAACCAACAAAAAAAAAAAAAAAAAAAAAAAAAAAACCTTTTATAACGGTTGTTCTTCTAAATGTGTCGCTCATATCCATTCTATTCTAGGTGTTCATGAGCCCACATTCACGGCCGTTGGAGATTTTTGCCTTACCGGTACCCGTAGGGTCGACGGTGGTGCCCTCTTGAGTGCTGCGCTCATGCATCAGTATATCAGGCGCCACCAGCCTACGCCCTCTCAGTTCCTTCCTGCCGGCATCTCCAACAGAGGGGCAGGAGTGCGGGTAATGGAATGGACATGAGCAACACATCTCGAAGAACAACTGTTACAAAAGGTAAGTAACTGTTTTTTCGTCTTGGAGTGCTTGCTCATATTGATTCCATTCTAGGTGACTCACAAGCAGTATCCCTGGAGGCAGGCTCAAAGGTCAGGGCCAAGTGGCTTGCGACACTGCTCCACCAAAGCCAGCATCGTCTTGGACTTCCTGGGTAAGATCATAACGAGACGTAAACGTGTGGACGGACGACCAGGTAGTGGCCTGACAGATCTCTTGGATCGATACCTGTGCCAGGAAGGCTGCCGATGACGCCTATGCCCTAGTCTAGTGGGAATTCATGCTCACTGTTGGAGGCACCTTTGCCAGCTCATAGCAGTAACGGATGCAGGCCATGATCCAATCTTCTGAGCAGACACTCGGCGACTTTTCATCCTGTCCGCCACCACAATGAATAACTTCGTTGACTTGAAAAATGGCTTAATCCTGCCAATGTAGAAGGAAAGCGACCTCCTAAAGTCCAGGGAGTGCAATATGTGTTCCTCTTCCGATTTATGAGGCTTTGGAAAGAAGACCAGTAAGTATATGTCTTGACCGGTATAAAACTGTGAAACTACCTTGAGCAGGAACGCTGGATGTGGCTGCAGCTGGACCTTGCCCTTGCAGAACACCGTATAGGCAGCTCTGAAGTAAGCGCCCAAATCTCAGAGACTCTATTGGTGGCCATTATTGTGACCAGGAAAGAAACTTTCCAGGACAGGAGGAGAAAGGAGCAGGAAGCTAGAGGCTTGAAGGGAGGACCCATGAGCCATGACACCAAAAGGTTCAGGTCCCAGGGAGGGACGGGATCCCTGATGTGTGGGTAGAGACACTCCAGACCTTTCAAAAACTGGACCGTTGTCATGAGCGAAGACCGACCTACCCTGGAGCAGAGGGTGGAAGGCCGAAATAGTGGCCAAGTGGACTTTGATCAATGACAAGAACAACCCTTGAAGCTTGAGGTGAAGAAGATAGTCCAGGATCGCCTGCAGAGAAGCCTGCTTGACCCAAATACGCCGGTCTAAGATCCAGCATGTGAACCTCTTCCACTTGGCCAGGTAGGTCACTCTGGTGGAGGGCTTTCTGCTACCCAGCAAGACCTGTTGGACATGGGCCAAGCATTCCCGTTCTTCTGCATTCAGCCATGCAGTAGCCATGTTGTCAAGTGCAATGCCACCAAGTTCATGTGTAGAAGACTGCCGTGGTTCTGGGACAGCAGATCCGGCCAGAGATATAGCTGCAGGGTATCTCTAGCACCCAATAGTCTGAGGTGACCTGTGACCAGGCTGAATGGTAGGGATGATGATAGTCGACTAAAGAACAAGGTGGATCCGGGGAGCTGACTGGGGCATCGCTCTTGAGCGCACCTTCAAAATGAGCACTTCTGGCCCCTGGGATGCTTTGCCAGGCCGGGCTGTGCAGGTGAGTGGGAGGAGAAAAAGCCAAGCTTTAGTCGTTGCTGTACTATCCAGGGATGAAAGTAACATAGAAGACTTACCGGCACAGGGAACACCACCAACACGACCACCCTAACTGCCGAGTCGGCCGTGTTCCACACCATTTGAAGAGAGCACCTTGCTGCTGCAGTACCCTCCTCTACCAGGGTGCCAAACTCCTGGGCCAAGTCCTAGGGTAGGTACTCCTTGAACTTACAGAGGGAGTCCCATAAGTTAAAATAGTATCTGCCCAAGAGAGCCTGGTGGTTCGCCACCCGGAACTGAAGGCTGACTGTTGAATAAATTTTTCTCCCCTGGTACTCCTTAAAATTGTCCAGGGGGCTGGCACTCGAGGGCCCTGTCACCGCCTTGTCCGGGGATGAGGACGACAACTGTACCGCCAGGGGAAGCCCCGGGGCATCATCTCCCATAGGGGAAGGGAGTTTCAGGGTGGGCACCTGCTCCTATACCCCGACCGCCGAGTGAGCGTTGCACACCAAGCCTGGTACCGGCAACTGTTGCTCCAAGGTGGCAGCTGATGAATGGTGCGAAGGAGGCATCGGCATCACAAGTGTGCCCAATGCACTCCAATAGGGCCACTGCGCTGGCCACTGGCCATGTTGCCAAAGCGGCATCGCAAAGGTCGACACAGCCTCAGGTGCCCAATCATGCCGTGATGCCTCGGTGAGGGGCTGAACTTCCTCTCCAGGCCAGAGAAATCCCCTTCCAGTGACCACAGTGGGGCCGTCAATGCCTGCATTTGTCAGCGCTTTGAACGTGACTGGTACCAGGGCCGGGGGGACCGGTACCGCGACAGAGATCATTCCCACAGTGCGGGGGATGGGGATCTGCTCTGAGAAGATGACCAGCAGGCGGGTGAATGGAGCCAGCGATACGGTGACTGGCGCCTCCCCCTAGGTAATCCGCATCAAGAGGGTGGAGACCACGATCGCAGTGCCAGTGATCTTGGGTGAGCTGCAGAGGACATGGGCTGTGAAGCTGGAGATCTGCAGCACGGAGTCAGAGAGCGCTGCCTCATCTCTGGGGATCGACGGTGCTCAAGTGCCCTCAGGCGGGTCCTGACAGCTGGCTTACCCTCGTAGGGAGCCTTTGCCGCTTCCTGAGGCATACATAGTACTGTCAGCGCTGGTAGAGGCCTCTGCTCTCTAGGCGCCAGGAGAGCCTGGGAAGGAGTCAGCCCCACCACAAGTCTGGGTCCCCTACCACTCTTGGGAGTCGGTGGCAGATCCCTTGGGAGGGGATCCTTAGAGGTTCCAGTTGAGGAAGCACATCCATTTGACTTTGGTGTGGGTGGGTGGCCCAAATTGGGTCCTTTGCCCAATACCCCCTGGCCTTTCTTGCCCGGTGCTGAGGAGCCATGCTTCTTGGCCTTCTTTTGGGCATTGGTGATGGAGAGCAGTGCTGGGTGGATCACGGTGCTGGGGGCATGCTACGTACCGAGGCAGAGGTACTAGTGGTAGAATCCATCTGGGAAGGCTTAGAAGCTGGGCGAAGAGCAGCCTCCATGAGGAGGGCCCTCAGACGGATGTCGCACTCTTTCTAGGTCCTGGGACGAAAGTTTTTGCAAATGTGACACTTGTCCTTCACTTGTGACTCCCCCAAGCACTTCAGGCAGATGCTCTGGGGGTCACTAACAGTCATAGGACTGTTGCAGTCTGAGCAGGGCTTAAGCCCCAGAAACTGACTAACACTAACTACTATAAACAAACTATTTACAAGGCCCTAAGGCTTGAAGTCAGAAGAGATGAAAACCGCTAGCTAGAAGGAACTGAGAGGGCATAGGGCCAGCAGCGCCTGATATACTGACGCATAAGCGTGGCACTCAAGAGGGCGCCACAGCCAATTCTACAGATACCGCTAAGGCAAAAATCTCAGATGGCCGTGAATGTGGGCGCGCTCACACCTAGAATGGAATCAACATGAACAAGCACTCAAAGAAATACCGATTACAAACAAAAGACAACTGGACTAGCAACTTTGCTATGAAAACTGTTCAGCTCAGTGGAACTGAAATGTATGAGATCCTAAAGGTCAGGGTTTCTAACTTAAGTAAAAGACTTATCTTGAAGTAAAAACCTAGTCACTATAATTAGAAGCTAAGTGGCTTCCCTGATAGACTTCCAAGTGAACCAACAATCTGCAACTAGGGCCAGCATTGAGAACATTTAGTAATCACCGTGGGGCAAAGTTCCAGCATACTGATGGAGATAAAGTGGAGCCAGGACTGAAGTGTCAAGGTACATTTGGGACTATGCTGTTCCTATTTTTAAAAATCCAGCAAAAAGAAATGGAAAGCATGGCCTCTCTCTACTGATGTCTTCTCTTGTTGTGAAAATTCAGTTCTTGTCTCCTGTTAATTCATTAAATTAAAAAACAAAGGGGAAAAAAAAACAGGAAGACAAAAAGCCAGAAGTCTTAAGTACTATTTTTCCAGATTAAAAAAAAATTTAAAAAGTTTCCTGATTTTTTTAAAATGAGTTCACCTAGACTAGAGACCTGAATGAAAACTCGCAGCTTCTCCAGACTCCACTGGTGTTTCAGATCTGAACTTAGATCCCAATGCTGCAAATGAACCCTTTCTTTACAATGGGGCTTAATTATAACTAAGGCTAAGATTTAGTCAGGGATATTTTTGGTAAGTTATGAACAGGTCAATTAAAATTCACAACCTGTGACCTGTCTGACTTTTACCAAAAATACCCCTGACTAAATCTCTACTTCTGGAGCCCTCCTGCTCCAGTGTTGGGGGTTGATTTCCCCCCACCTGCTGCTCCCGGGGACCACTCTCCAGACAGCCTCTGGGTGCCCCTGAGGCCACTGCAGCAGCCACTCCGGGACTGCTGCTCTCGGGCAGTCCCCAGGGCACCCCCAGAACCACAATTCAGGTGCTCCCCGGAGCCAGCCACACCAGCCGCTGTTCCGGCAGTCCCCGGAGCCAGCTGCTCAGGGCCGCCCAAGAAGCGGCCGGTGCGGCTAGCCCTGTGGCAGCCCCTGAGACCGCTGCTCAGACGTTCCCTGGGGCCACCCCCAGGACTGTTGCTTGGGTGGTCCCCGGGACCAGCCACATGGGCTGCCCAAGCAACGGCTGGTAAAGCTTGCTCCGGACCCCAGGACCTCTGCTCAGCCATTCCCTGGGGCCACCTGCTCAAGTGGTCCATGGGACCATCTGCACCAGCCGCTGCTCAGGCTGTCCCTGGAGCCAGCTGCTGGAGCCCTGCTAAGCAGTGGCGGCTGCGGCTGGCCCTGTGGACCGCCGGAGCAGCTGGTCCTGGGTCGCTCCAGCAGCGGCCCTGAAGTCAGCCGTACCAGCTGCTGCAGAAGTCATGGAGGTCACAGAAAGTCACGGAATCCGTGACTTCCACAACCTCTGTGAAAGAATCGCAGCCTTAATTATAACTCTGGTTCTTAAAGTGCCAGGCTTTGAGTCCACCTACTGGTTCCCCCTGACCAACCAAATCTAGTTTAAGGATCTTGTCCTGACCCTTGAAACTCTGCAAAATTTGACTCTGCAAAATTTGACTCTGCAAAATCTCTGCTCTTGTTTCTTATTTTATCTCATTTTGCCTCTTCAAGCCACAAATAATGCCAATCTCACCTTTCCCTTAATTTCCTTCTCCCATTAGTCTGTGTCCTCTTCCCTGCCTCTCTCACTAAGCCTAGAACAATGTCCCTTATCCCAGTGTGCCAGTCCAACTGCATCCAATTAAAACTTTCTTGACAACCTTTGTCAATATAACACCATCACCACAGCCATCTATATTAGTCAAAATGTTCTAAATTATCACAATTCTATGGCTCTTCCAGTGTATTCTGGTCCAGGCTGTCTTAAATTGAGAGTGCCTCAGGAAGGAAGTTAATTTTTGTTTGTATAGTCATTTGTATAAATGTCCTCATTTAGGCCCTTGTCCTGCAACGGACTCTGCTCAGGTAGACCCCCTACATCCATGCAGTGCCCCACTGAAGTCACTGGAGCTCCACATAGACACAGGGGATCCACCCATGCAGAGTCCATTGCAAGATTATAATATTCATCTTCTTTACAAGCCCTCCAATTTTTTTTGGACAGTACAATGGATTTGTGTTAATTTATCATTTCTATTAAAGTTTGGAGGCTACCAATGAGAGACTAACCCCAAACAAACTTTAAAGTTTGGATCCAAATCTAGGTCCACGCCTCTATAAAAGGTAAATAAGACCCAAATTCAGTGTTCTGGTTTGGCCTGATCTCTACCTCTCATTTGTCAATAAAAGTAGATTTTGAATGGACCAATACAATCTTGCTTAGGTCATAGGCACATTAATGCAATCTATGACTAGAATATTTTGACCTTAATCAAAATATTATTGGGCAAGGTCCATAGAGTGATACCTCAGAAAATCTTTGCAATAGCCTGTGATGGGGTGGGCGTACCCCGCACTGGACAAGAGAGGGTTAACCCCACATTATGGGCAGTGGAAGTCCTGCCCCTTAGACCCTACTGGGCATGCGCCAACTGCTGCCTCAGTATAAAAGGGAGCAGCCCAGCTCATTCTAGGCTGGGGTGGGCAAACTTTATGGCCCAAGGGCCACATCTGGGTATGGAAATTGTATGACGGGCCATGAATGCTCACGTAATTGGGGTTGGGGTATGGGGGTGGAGGACTCTGGGGTGGGGCTGGGGATGAGGGGTTTGGGGTGCAGGAGGGTGCTCCGGGCTGGAACCGAGGGATTTGGAGGGCAGAAGGGGGATCAGGGCTGGAGCAGGGGGTTGAGGTATGGGGGGGGGTGAGAAGTGCAGGCTCTGGGCGGCGTTTACCTAAAGCAGCTCGCGAAAGCAGCAGCATATCCCCCCTCCAGCTCCTACATGGAAGAGTGGCCAGGTGGCTCTGCGCACTGCACTGTCCTGTGCGCAGACACCGCCCCAGCTGCTGGGTGTAGCATTTGGAGCGGGGGCAGCGTGCAAAGCCCCGTGGCTGCACTATACATAGGAGCTGGAGGGGGGACATGCCGCTGCTTCTGGGAGCTGCGCAGAGCCACAACATTCGCGGAGCAGGGCAAGCCCCCAACCCTGCTCCTCGGCTGGAATGCCGGAGTGAGGCAAGCCCCAGACCCCGCTCTCCAGCGGAAGCTCGAGAGCTGGATTAAAACGTCTGACAGGCTGGACGTGGCCCGCAGGCCGTACTTTGCCCACCCCTGTTCTAGGCTGACCACTGAGGGGAGAAGACACTTGGTGGAGGCTCCAGGCCAGGAGCTGCTATAGTCACAAACTACAGGAACCAGAGATCCCAAGGACCAGACCGGTGAACTCCTACCTCCAGCGGACCGCAGGGAGCCAGACTCCCAGGGAGTTACCCCCACCAGGGACCCCAGAGGCCCCGACACTGTATGGACTGCTACCTCAGGAAATGCGGTAGGGAGTGGCCCAGGGAGGTGGAGGGAGTGGTATCTACCACCAAGCAAGGTCAGCGTGTTGCGGTAGGATTCCCCGTTGACTGTGTGACAACTACTCCTGTTGCCAACAGGGCCCTGGGCTGGGACCTGGTGGAGAGGGAGGGCCTGGGTCCCCCACCGCAGTTGCCACCCACCCCTAGGTGGTAGGCCATTTCCCTGACTCTGGCCACCAGGCCGCGCTGCCCTGACTCCAAAGGCAGCTGCACAGACTCTGGCCGTCAGGCCACGTCACCCTGACTCCAAGGGCGGCCACATAGACCCTGGCTGCCAGGCCGTGCAGTTTCTGTACTCGAGGGCTGCCATATTGACTCCGGCCTCTCCTGCTCTCAGCCTAAGGACAGTCCAATAGACTGTAACCGCATTGGTGTCACTACACTGACCCACCCTTAAGGAGGACGGGGTGTGCATACCGTGCAACATAGCCTTTAGGTGACCCTGGATTATAGCACAGCTTTGGGCTGCTAACTATTGCAAGAGTCTTTATTTAGGGCTGCAGTGAGCTGTTTGCCAGAGATTCAAGTTGTGACTACAAGCTCTTGTAGTCTGGTATAGAAAATCCAAGTCAGGGGACAGATAGAAGCAGTGTGTGACTCATTCACAGCAAAAGCTAATCTTAAAATAATGTTTCTTTAGCTTCCCAGTTTGAAGTATAGATACAGTTTTTAAATACCTTATGCCTCTCATCTCCTTTTCTGGGGAAGTTGGTATCAGTGGAGGAACAGCTTTCCTTGCAAAAACGTGACCTGTTCCCAGCTCCCACAAGTTCCCTGGAGGAAAACTTTTACTTCCAAGATCATCAGCTTAGAGCAATTGGGCAGGCTGAGGGAACATGATATTGCTTTCAATGCACTAAAGAGAATTTTGCTGCTACTCTGTAGTGACGAGAATTATATACTGGATTAGCAAGTAAAACAATGGGTCAGTTGTGCCTTGAAAACACAGGGATGCATTGGGTGCAGTGTGTACAGACTGCACCCCAGCAGGAGCCCTGGGAGGCAGTGTACAGCTGCTACACTATGGGAGTGCAACGTGTGCTCCAATCTAAACCCAGCCAGCTCTGCTCCAAAGGGACCAGTCATCTTGCACAGGAGATTAATGTTACAATATTAATGAGAATGCCCATATAAGCAGCTAGTCAGATACATACACCCTTCCCAAGGAATCATCAAGGAATTCCCAATCCAAAAGACAGAAAATTACACACAGGATTTAGGATGTTATTGGGGTAGCCTGTAGAGAAAAGCAGTTCTAACTCCAGGATGACAGCTGTGCCTGGCCCTGTGCTGGGCCAATGGGATGAAAGGATTTTTTCAGACTCCTCCACCTGTGCGGAGGTGGAGGCCAAGCACTAACTGGCACTATGTTGGACAAAGCTTTATGAAGCAAAGAAGTATTAGCATTATAGATGAGCTGAGGTACCTGTGAATAAGAAATCTAATAGATACAATTCCTGGGATTAAAAAAAAAGAAAAGGATCCTATCTATAGTCAGAAATACTATGAAACTGGGATTGCAGCAAAGGTCTTGGAAATATGATTTAAGTAATTTGATGCCAGAAACCATTATGGTTTCTGTTATAAGAAAATGAATGGAAGGATAGATACTGAGGACAGCTAGAAAATAAAATACATCTGCTCTATGAAAAACTGAGCATTTTCGTTTCTTTTGATTTAATTTCTGCATGGCAACACAGAAGAAAATTGTGCGACTATGCCTTTTTAGAGTGGCTTTCAGAAGAGACATTCTTTCCATACACTAAGCCTCACAACACTTGGCAGAGGTAGGTAAACATTATCCCCATTTCATAGGTGGGAAATTGAGCTGCTGAAAGTGTGACACACTAAGGTCACACAGCATGTCAGTGCAAGAGCCAGGAATAGAAGCAGTCCCATGTGACTCCAAGTTTTCTGCTCTAGATTGCAGCCAGCACTTCTTCCTTCTACAGCTTAGGCAAGGGTCCACAGATGAAGGAGAGGAAGCAGCTTTATCTCCTAAACAAGTTACATTTCCTCTCCTTCCCACCACTTTTCCCCTCCACAATGAAGCTGGTAGCTTTAATATCCCCAAAGTGGCAATCAGTAGTTTAAAAGAGAGACCTCTGGATCAGCAGGGGTCAGTGAAGGAGAGAAAGAGGAAAAGTTATGGAGTAAACTGTCAGGCTGAAATTCATCACTTTCCCCTATGCACCAATAACAAATCCCAAAGGATTTCCTTTGTGCAGTCACTGCTCTGCCTTTGCTGGAAAATGGTTTAAAATTTTTCAATTTATTGCCAGTTTTGTTTTAAAAAAAAACAGAAGTCTGGCTTTTGAAGACAACAAAACCTTCCTTCAACAAACATTAAAGGGATCAGCAAAATACTCTATTGGACCTCACATAGCTACTTCCTATAATAAAGTTTAAACAGAGTTGAGCTAAAAAGTATCAGAGGTGCTTTGAAGTGATCTCTTAGAGGTGGTACTCTGGGCAGTTGTCACTGTATGGATTCGAGTACAAATTCTTCTCTCCAGGGTGCTCTGTGGATCTCTCTTCTGCATGTTCAGTACACAGAACTCCTGTTAATCAGTGTGGAGTATGCAATTGATAGCCAGAGCATGGTTGAGGTATCCTCATGGGGTGGGAGAATGGAAAAGAGAATTTGGCCTTTTGAATTTAGCATGGCATAACTACTAGTAACCTCTCCTCTCCCTACCCCTCTCAAAGAATAAATAATAGTGGCAGACAGATTAGTTCAATGTGCTCTCCTCTGGTATGAAACAGGTTAGCTGTTTTCTTTACTGGTATGCGCTATAGAATATCTTGCAGAGATGAAGTCCTGTTTAAGTTAAAATGGAGAACTGAATAATGCACCTTTCTCCACCTGTTGTGTTGTGATTACTTTGTTCTTTAAACATTGTCATCTATAGGCTCTTGATGCAATCACGGATTTTAATAATTTTAAGGCAAGTGAAATTTGGTACCTTAATCAAGGCAATGATCCGGCAAACAATGAGTAATTCTTTTGAATTCGATCAGACTACTCACATGCATAAAGTTAAGCATATTTATATATACTTGCAGGATTAGGGCTGCCAAATTCCTTCAGAGTTTTCCTTTTTTAATTTGGATTCATTTTAAGATAGTTTTTAATTCCCTCCTTCTTATGAGGTAGGACGTTGCTGTGTATACTCATCGATTTTGAAGAAATCCCTATAGATTATCACAGCTTTGTGTGTTTTTGAATTCTTTTCTGTGCAGTTTTTTTGCCCTGCCCTACCTCCTAACTCAGAAAAAAATTATCTTGCTTCCCACTAAAAGCACAAGCAATAAACTAAGGATTGTATGTCTTTTTACTATTGGTTACTGTGCTAAGACAATTTTAATTACTTTCTTTTTAAACCACCCTTTCTAATATATTTCACAGGAAATAACTAAGACTCTATTTTTTAGTTTAACTTCAGTTTTTTAACCTATTCAGCAAAAATAAGGCCTGAACTCAGGTCCTAAAAGGGCACTCCAGATAATAGGTAGAGTTTTAATTTGGTACTCACTGATTCAGTGGGCTGAAGCCACTTTTGATATTCAGCAACTCAAAATAGCTTTGACTTTGAATATGTCCAGAAGTTCTAGGCACAAATTTTGCTCCTGTATAAATGATTGGTCTTGTCCTATTATTCAATTAACTAGAATTTTTATTATATATATTCAACGTTGTAGGGTGTTATATGTTTTTTTTTTTTTTTAAGATCATTTTCATCTCAAGCTATTCTTTATATTTCTTTTAATTCAGCAGGTTCTTTTCACCACCATCTACTAGTGGTGGAACTCCCTGCAATAACCAGCTTAATGTCAGTCTGATGCAGCAGGTTGCTGTCTCATTTCTGAACCATAAGTGGGTAGCTTTCACTCCCACACCTTGCCAGCAGCTGACATGGTACTGTAGTGTACTGGTAATAGGGAGGTTAGAGATGTATGACAGGAGCGGTACTTTCAGAGGTGCTGCCCTGCAGAGGGAGACATAGGTGCTGACTCCGTGGATGCTCTAGGGCTGGAGCACCTACGGAAAAAAATTAGACAGCTCCTCCTCCTCCCCCACAGCGCCTCCTGCCCACCAATCAACTCCTCCCCCTCTCTCCCTGCACCTCCCGTCCGCTGCGATCAGCTGTTCTGCAGCATGCAGGAGGTGCTAGGGGAGGAGGAGAAGCAGGGATAGGGCATGCTTGGGGGAAGGGGCGGAATGTGGTGGGACAGGAGTGGCGGGAAGGGGTGGAGTGGGGGCAGGCCTGGGCAGGAGTGGGGGAAGGAATGGAGTGGGGCCAGGGCCCAGGGCAGAGTGGGGGTTGAGCAGCCCCGGGGAAAGGAGGAAGCTGGCATCTGTGGCTGGAGACATTAAACCAGTGATACTCAGACCTCAGTGGCTCAGGAGCCAAATTAGTGATCAACATTACCCAAAGGAGCCACAGAAGTATGATTTCATTGTTTCACTGTACAGGTGCAAGTCTAAAGGTTCCAAAGCACATTTTGGGAAGCCCAAGAGAGAACCTCAGTATCCTGGCCATTATTCTCATGTTCAAGGCAATGAGCAACATTGACCCAGAGAGACCTCCATGTGGGATTGCACCTCCTGGAGCTACCAGTGCACCAGGGGAGCATGAATATTCATAGATTCATAGATTCTAGGACTGGAAGGGACCTTGAGAGGTCATCGAGTCCAGTCCCCTGCCTGCATGGCAGGACCAAATACTGTCTAGACCATCCCTGATAGACATTTATCTAACCTACTCTTAAATATCTCCAGAGACGGAGATTTCACAACCTCCCTAGGCAATTTATTCCAGTGTTTAACCACCCTGACAGTTAGGAACTTTTTCCTAATGTCCAACCTAGACCTCCCTTGCTGCAGTTTAAGCCCATTGCTTCTTGTTCTATCCTTAGAGGCTAAAGTGAACAAGTTTTCTCCCGCCTCCTTATGACACCCTTTTAGATACCTGAAAACTGCTATTATGTCCCCTCTCAGTCTTCTCTTTTCCAAACTAAACAAACCCAATTCTTTCAGCCTTCCTTCATAGGTCATGTTCTCAAGACCTTTAATTATTCTTGTTGCTCTTCTCTGGACCCTCTCCAATTTCTCCACATCTTTCTTGAAATGCGGTGCCCAGAACTGGACACAATATTCCAGCTGAGACCTAACCAGAGCAGAGTAGAGCAGAAGAATGACTTCTCATGTCTTGCTCACACACACCTGTTAATACATCCCAGAATCATGTTTGCTTTTTTTGCAACAGCATCACACTGTTGACTCATATTTAGCTTGTGGTCCACTATAACCCCTAGATCCCTTTCTGCCATACTCCTTCCTAGACAGTCTCTTCCCATTCTGTATGTGTGAAACTGATTTTTCCTTCCTAGGTGGAGCACTTTGCATTTGTCTTTGTTAAACTTCATCCTGTTTACCTCGGCCCATTTCTCCAATTTGTCCAGATCATTTTGAATTATGACCCTGTCCTCCAAAGCAGTTGCAATCCCTCCCAGTTTGGTATCATCTGCAAACTTAATAAGCGTACTTTCTATGCCAATATCTAAGTCGTTAATGAAGATATTGAACAAAGCCGGTCCCAAAACAGACCCCTGCGGAACCCCACTCGTTATGCCTTTCCAGCAGGATTGGGAACCATTAATAACAACTCTCTGAGTACGGTTATCCAGCCAGTTATGCACCCACCTTATAGTAGCCCCATCTAAATTGTATTTGCCTAGTTTATCGATAAGAATATCATGCGAGACCATATCAAATGCCTTACTAAAGTCTAGGTATACCACATCCACAGCTTCACCCTTATCCACAAGACTCGTTATCCTATCAAAGAAAGCTATCAGATTGGTTTGACATGATTTGTTCTTTACAAATCCATGCTGGCTGTTCCCTATCACCTTACCACCTTCCAAGTGTTTGCAGATGATTTCCTTAATTACTTGCTCCATTATCTTCCCTGGCACAGAAGTTAAACTAACTGGTCTGTAGTTTCCTGGGTTGTTTTTATTTCCCTTTTTATAGATGGGCACTATTTTTGCCCTTTTCCAGTCTTCTGGAATCTCTCCCGTCTCCCATGATTTTCCAAAGATAATAGCTAGAGGCTCAGATACCTCCTCTATTAGCTCCTTGAGTATTCTAGGATGCATTTCATCAGGCCCTGGTGACTTGCCGGCATCTAACTTTTCTAAGTGATTTTTAACTTGTTCTTTTTTTATTTTATCTGCTAAACCTACCCCCTTCCCATTAGCATTCACTATGTTAGGCATTCCTTCAGACTTCTCGGTGAAGACCAAAACAAAGAAGTCATTAAGCATCTCTGCCATTTCCAAGTTTCCTGTTACTGTTTCTCCCTCTTCACTAAGCAGTGGACCTACCCTGTCTTTGGTCTTCCTCTTGCTTCTAATGTATTGATAAAAAGTCTTCTTGTTTCCCTTTATTCCCGTAGCTAGTTTGAGCTCATTTTGTGCCTTTGCCTTTCTAATCTTGCCCCTGCATTCCTGTGTTGTTTGCCTATATTCATCCTTTGTAATCTGTCCTAGTTTCCATTTTTTATATGACTCCTTTTTATTTTTTAGATCATGCAAGATCTCGTGGTTAAGCCAAGGTGGTCTTTTGCCACATTTTCTATCTTTCCTAACCAGCGGAATAGCTTGCTTTTGGGCCCTTAATAGTGTCCCTTTGAAAAACTGCCAACTCTCCTCAGCTGTTTTTCCCCTCAGTCTTGATTCCCATGGGACCTTACCTATCAGCTCTCTGAGCTTACCAAAATCTGCCTTCCTGAAATCCATTGTCTCTATTTTGCTGTTCTCCCTTCTACCTTTCCTTAGAATTGCAAACTCTATGATTTCATGATCACTTTCACCCAAGCTGCCTTCTACTTTCAAATTCTCAATGAGTTCCTCTCTATTTGTTAATATCAAGTCTAGAACAGCTTCCCCCCTAGTAGCTTTTTTAACCTTCTGAAATAAAAAGTTGTCTGCAATGCAGTCCAAGAATTTGTTGGATAGTCTGTGCCCTGCTGTGTTATTTTCCCAACATATATCCGGATAGTTGAAGTCCCCCATCACCACCAAAATCTTGGGCTTTGGATGATTTTGTTATTTGTTTAAAAAAAGCCTCATCCACCTCTTCCACCTGGTTAGGTGGCCTGTAGTAGACTCCTAGCATGACATCACCCTTGTTTTTTACCCCTTTTAGCCTAACCCAGAGACTCTCAACACTTCCATCTCCTATGTCCATCTCTACCTCAGTCCAAGTGTGTACATTTTTAATATATAAGGCAACACCGCCTCCCTTTTTCCCGTCTATCCTTCCTGAGCAAGCTGTATCCATCCACACCAACATTCCAATCATGTGTATTATCCCACCAAGTTTCAGTGATGCCAACAATGTCATAGTTGTATTTATTTATTAGCACTTCCAGTTCTTCCTGCTTATTACCCATACTTCTTGCATTTGTATATAGGCATCTAAGATACTGGTTTGATCTTTCCTCAAAAGAATTATTAAAGGGCACCGAGAAGATGCAGCAATTCTGTTTGCATGCAACCTCTCTGCATCCCCATTATACCCCACCTAGCAACTTTCTGATGTGCCAAAGGAAAAAGCCAAGTGAGCTCTGACAGAATTGCCCCCAAAACAGATAGGGCTACACACTCAACATTTTTTCTTTCTGTGTCAGTACAAAGAAAGATAACCTAGATTTCCTCCATCCTGTCATTCAACTAGATCCCTCACCCTTGGCTCTTGTCTGGTAAGCACCAGGGAGGACACAACATACAAACTCTCTTAGAACTTTGGAGAGAAGAAAAAGCTATTCCCATCTGAGAGTCCCCATGGCTTAGTATGTACAAAGCATCCACTAAACTACCTCTAATAACTCATGAGGGCAGGGGAGGGGGAAGAGAGAAAGAGAGAGAGTGTGTGAGAGAGCGAGCACACTGCAAGCACAACTCAAAATATTGTCACTTCAAGATAAAAGTCAAGGAAAAAGGAAAGGGAGCCATTGAAATTAGGTTTTAATATGAATGTTTCTTACCTCTGATAAGTATGAAATAACCTGGTGTTGAAACAGGACATTTAGAAAGCACTTTAACACTAAGATTTAAACTAATCTAGAGATAAAATAAACCTCCCACCTCACTAATTGATCTTCACATGGAGCGACCTCTTCGTGAGGCTCCAAAAAGCATTGTTCACCTTTGTCATCATGCCAATTACTTTTGAGGCACCTCAGTAAACCAGGTTTTTGACGGGGCCTAGATTCAGATATTCCAAAATATAACAAGAGAAGTTGTTTTGGTAGCATTCCATCCCAAAGAGAGGAGCCTGAATGCACAATATATCCATCCTAGCTCAGAACCAAGGGGCTCAACCAGGCTCAGTAATCTTTGGATAAAGAGATATTTTTTGGTGGGAGAGGATACTTATTCAATCTCCAAAGGTTTGGAGATTCACCTGTAACTACAAAGCATGTGCAGCTAACCAGCTTGCTCAGTTAGCTGCATATTCCTGTAGCTCGTGGTGGGAAAGAAATATTGCTGTGTGCAAGAGTTAAAACAGGAGAGTTGTACTGATGCTGTTGATGGTGGAGAAGCTAGGTTATTTTTGTAGCTCTGCTCAAGTTTCAAGCCACTGTAATGCTACTTAGCCAGCATTTGTCCTCTGCTTGTCTAAGGAGTCACAGCACAATTCTCTCCCTGCTATGCTACACAGTCATCTCTGACAATAGGTTTTACATTCTAGCAAGAAAAAGGGAAATTTCTCCATACGCAGGTAGCAAAGGCTCTGCACAACTGGTGGATCAGAAAGAGACTCTGAGGAAGGAGAGAAGTCTGCCTGCCCCGTTTTCACTGAACTGTCACATACTGAGCCGCCTGCTTTTGCAATCAATGGGAGAGGATAAGAGAGGTGAACAGATCCCATTTTCAAAAGTGACCTAGGCACGCCATTAGATTTCTTAAGTGCATACATTACTTTTGAAAATTACCTTACACTCCTACATGTATCCATTAGATTGCTTACATCACCTCAATTGGCTTTTACTACCAGCGGAAACACCTCACAGAAAATATACCATTTATTAAAATTAATTGTTTCTTTTATCTGGGGAAAAAAGTCAGAAAACCCTGGAGGTTTGAGCACATACATCTAGGGCTCGTCAACAAATGTTAGCCTAAACTTTTTTCCAATAAAAAAGCCATTTAATCAAAACCAAAATGTTTCACGGAATGGAAGTGGTTTTTTTTCTGGCCAGCTCCAGATACAACATTAATACATGCACCCAAAGTCTTCTTTTCCACATCAGAGTGCAGATTTATCAATTCACGGTGCTGTTTGGGAGAGAATAAAATACAGTAAGTACAAAGTAAGAAAAGCACTTTGGTCTCATACAAACTGAATCAACAGTGCTCCAAAAAGGGACAAGAGATCTAACTTAGCTACACCTGATAGTCTCAGGCAACCATGGAAGTTTTACAATTTTCAATTTAAAAACCTTACATTTAAAAAGTAATAATCAAAGATGTGCCTCAAAACCAGCGGAACCACTATCCCATATTAGTGTTGCACAGAGCCTTACAGGTGTTGTTCAGCTTATTATTACTTTTAATTATTTGTATTATGATAGCACCTGCAGGCTGCAACCGAGATTCAGGCCCCATTGGGCTGGACATTATAGACACACAGATGAATGGTCCCTGTTCTGAAGGCCTTACAGAGGTCTTGTCAAAGAGGTAAAGGGTGCAAGAAAGGAAGTATTACACCCATTTTACAGAACTGATGCTCAAGGTGATTAAATGGCATGGCTAAGGTCACAAAGGAAGTCTACAGCAGAGCTAAGAACTGAACCTTAATCTCCCAAGTCTCAGTCTAATGGCTTAACCACAAGACCATTTTTCTTCTCAGCTAATAGTACATTCTGATTTCTTAGGTAGTTTATAATTTTAATATACTAGGTAGCTGTAGAACAAGTGAAGCAGCAGATACAGTGGAAACTTCCAGCAGAACCTTAATATCCTTTTACAATGCAATTTGTCAATATGCTTTTCACTGCATCTCCCAAGCACTGATCATTTGTTTTACAGTAAAGAACAACTTTATTAACTACAATTTTCCAAGGGAGAAATCTATGTCAAGCAATATATATTTGGGATTGCTCTGTGTGCACACAAACCTACATCTGCTAATTAATTCTCTAACTTCATTTTCCCCTTGCAGTGTTTATTCACTTCCCTATGCTCCTTGGATTCAGAATGATGCTCTAGAAGGCTGTGACTTTGTACTGCACTGTCTATAACTCTGGGATCCAAAAGACTTTGCAACTCATCAAGTTAAATATAAGGGGGTGTAAGAGAGTCATCCTTAAATGAACTTGCCTGAATATCTTATTAAGCCAATGAAATGCATATAGTCAAGGACAGAATTTGGCCTCAATATTTTTAAAAGCTGTTCTTCTTGGCAACATCAGCCATTCTGGTACATGCAATGAGGCTCAAAGGTAACAGCTAGAAAGCCATTGTTCCACTGACAAAGCACTTCAGAAAGGATGAGGAAGGAGCAGTTTGTTTTTCTCTGCATAGAATGTCTCTTTTTCCTCATCTGGCATTAAATGATTAATTGAAGAACAATGAATAGAGCAGATGACTGAGTCCAAGACAGTTACTTTAATTTGGGGTTTCTGATGCTTGCAAAATGGAATTCACATGACTTGTTTAAAAAAAAACACTTTTGAAAGATAAGCAAAAAAATATATATATATCAGTTAGCCACCACCACTATATCCTCCAGTGAGTGCCTTGTGAAATTTCTGCAAGACAATAGGTTTCATCCATCACCTCCTGCAAACAAGAAACTGGATTGTTAAATTAAAATTATATTTGGGACTTGGGTTGCATTAAGTAAAGGTGTTTTTAAAGAATCAAAACTACAAGTGGCTGTAAGTGATGGAGTGGATTAATATAGCCTCTGAGACCCGCATGCAAATCTTGGAGTCAGTCAAAAATATGCCACACTCATCAGCATAAAAACATCTGTTCATTGGGTACACTTCACCACAGACTGCAGCCTGTGTTTGCAAGAGACCCAGTGCAGAGCTCTGTATGGTGCTCAGTTCCTCAGTTGAATTTACTCACAAAATTTTAAAAATTATTATTAAAAATGCAGGTAATGCAGAAGCATCATGAAGAACACAGCAAAAGCCTTAATGTGATTAACTCATCATATTGCAAAAACAGCAGACATGCCAGTCCATTATATTTTAGCAACAATACCTGCAGTGTTCTTTTCCTACACTTATCCATCTGTTGGCACAGGAATATTTACGAAATATTTTTCTACAGCGGTAGGTCTACATGTGGATAAAACTGATGGTTTTGGGGCTGCAAAAACATCAGTTAAGTTTGGCCATGTGAAGGTCTCATTTTTTCAAGTCCCCATATTTCAGGGTGTTACCCAATGAATGACTGGCTAGAATCCTCCCTACTCTCTCTCTTCATTGCTCTCTTTTTCAGGCACACATAACAGAGGGAACGTTGCTCAGTCTGATGAATCGTATTTGCAGGGAAAATGTTCAATAATCTTCAGCAAAATGGCCTCGATATGCAGCATTCTGAGAATTTGGTAAGCCCAGGGGCAGCATGAGAACAGTATTTCTCACCAATCAACATGAACCCATTTAACAACTTCATGTCCCAAAGGGAGGAAAGAAACCAAAATCAAGAATGCAGCTAGGGAGATTCCTGGGAGAAAAACACGTGCTCCACAAATGGAGTAATATGAATAACCTGCCTACACCCTATCATTAGACTCCTATTTATGAGTATACAGCTCTCCCAAGGACTGTAAAATTACAATAGTGTCCCACATTTGAGCAGCATATGGACTTTGAATGTTACTGCATAATGAAATCTAAGGACACTCCCACAACTTTTACTAAATATTAGTTAACTAACAATACAAAGAAGTGTCCCATCTGGTCCTCTTAGCTGATTACAGTCGCTCCAAAAAATCCTTTCCCTCTGTCCATCTTGAGACTGTAGCCCATGATTAAATGAAATTCATATGTAGTACTGCCACTTCTCCACTTCCCAAACACGAACTCCACAAGAAAGAGCTCCTTCATGATTCCAGGTAGTCTCAACACATCTGGTCAAATCCCACCCAACATAACTTCAACAGAAATCCCTGCTGCCCCACACAAATGTACGATCTCATCACTCTGTACCAGAAAGCAGCAAGTCAGATATCATAGCAATGCTGTTATTTGAAAGCTATCCAAAATCAGAACTAGAAAGAAACTTCCAATGTACATTAGAAATGAGCTAATAAAAAGGAAAGAAGAAGGATATGCTAGAGATTAGACCATTAATTTGGGACCTGAGAGGAGCCCTGAATTCATTTCCCTGTTCTGCCACAGATTTCATTTGTGACCTCTGTGATCTCTGTGTTTCAGTTTTTAACGTGTAAAATGGGATAATTTTTTTTTGTCTTGAATATTTAAGGCAGAAATTGTCTATGTACAGTGCCTAACCCACTGGCTACCTGATCTCATGTTGGGCCTCCAGACACTTCTGTAATACAAATAATTAATTAAAAAACATAAATGGGGAATCCCACTGCTTTAGAGAGTGAAATACAAGACAGTGACATATCAAGATAAGAAATCGAAAACAGTGGTATAAGTTACATGAATATAGTCCAACAATAAAGGGAAAGAAGGGAAAGAAGAAATTAAGAGACTTAAGCAAAGAGAAAAAAGTTGTTTTAAGACAAGATTCTAATATGATGGAGAGCAGGATATTAACTCTGATGTCCACTTTGAGGTGCTAATATGACACTGTTGATCTCAAAGACAACAGTCTCAAAGACTAAGGCATCAGTTTCAGAACCCACTATGATCCCTTAGCTGGTCATATAAGCTATAACCATATTACGTCTCCTCACACTCGCCTCTGTGTAAAGACTTGTTGGTTTAGGTGAATTTGCAGTGAAGGAACCAGAGAAAATTAGAGGTCAAAGCTTTGCAGACAATGAGATATCGGTCATGTCCCTTGGGAGGCTCCTTATCCCTTTTTATCAGGCATGACCCTATAAGAATGTGCAATGTGATAGTCCAGAGAGAAAAGGCACTGGGCTGTCAAGCTGGGCTTTTCCTGGCTGCCATTCAGAAATGATAGAGAGCCATGCCTGTATTATGTAACGGCTGATAAGAAGTTAATGCGCTGTTTGTACTATATCAGCATGTAATTAGGTCTTGTGCTTATGCTAGCAGGTATCTGATAATCAGTCATCACAAAAGACCAAAATGGAGAACTAAAAGTTAAATGTCAAAAATGGTTAAATCCTTCCAGAGAAGACAAAACCCAGGATAATTCTGAACTATGAACTTAGGGGAATTTGAAACAGCATGGTTGCAAATACATTATCAAGTAGGTTTTGAGTTAAGATTCCCAGTAATATACACACTCGAGAAGGCAAAAAAATTCTCCCAGTGCAGGAAATAAATTCCTCGTGGGACTTCCCCCTGTACCCCAAATCACTCGCATCAATATCGTGCATGTCATCATGTGTCAACACTGTCTCGAATGCCCTGCATTGCTGGTGTAGGTCTTCTTCAGGTATAGTGAGGAGTTTTGGAATATCATACAACATCCCAAATATGCTGCTGCGTTCCTTGAGCTGCATGGAACATTCTTCAACTGACTGTATTGCACAATCTAGCACCCGGTTAAAGAATTCAACTTTGAATTGTTGTGTGGAGTCTCTTATGGGATTATCCTGTGCCTCGTAATCAAAATGTCTTCTTCTTCGGTGACTCTTGTATTCTTGAATAGGTGGGAAAATAGCTTCAGTGTGAAGTTCCTCTGCCAACTTCTGTGCACTCTTCAGAATGTTTTGAAATCCCTCATCTGACCGGTAAGACTGTAGTTATGACTTTGCTTTGTCCAGTTGTTCCATTGCTCCAGATATATCAAGGTCAACACCTTGGAGTCTCCTCCTTACAACATTTATTTCAAACAGTATGTCATGCCACAACACTAAGCCACATAGAAATTTGAATTATGTATGTTTCTGGTGATTCCATTTCCCTCTGCCACTGTTCTCCCAAGAACAGTTCCTGTCATAGCATTATCCTCCATAATGGCAACTATGGCATCATCTATCTTCCCAATTTGGTGTTTGATAGGCTTTATCACCTCCACTCCACTTTCCCATCGTGTGGCACTCAGTGGTTTCAGTGTCAGAGAGGATGTTCCCAGATGCTGCTTCAAAATTTGCCATCGATGAGTTGATGCAGAGAAAAATACATAGATGGTTTGAATTACATTAAAAAATTCAGCAGCCTCACTAGAAACTGATGCTGCATCACTGACCACCAAGTTCAATGAATGAGAACTGCACAGGACAAAAAAGCTTGAGGGTTTAACTCTTGGATCCGTGTCTGCACTCCTCTGTTCTTTCCTCTCATTTTGGCACCATTATCGTAGCCCTGACCTCTCATGTCAGCTATTGCAATTTCCGTATCTTCCAGCTTTTTAAGAAGTACATTTGTCATACCAGCTCTTGTAGTATCATCAATGTCAATAAATTCTAGAAAATGCTCTCTGACAGTCGCCATTGCAGGGACATTTTCACTAGGTTCTGTTGTTGTTACAAAACGTACCATTAAAGTCATTTGTTCTGTATGGCTGATGTCAGGTGTGCAGTCCAGAATAACAGATTAATATCTTGCTGACTTCAGATCTGCCACAATCTTCTGTTTGACTTTTGTTGCCAGTAACTGTATGATCTCATTTTGAATTGTTTTTCCAAGGTAGTGGTGTGTGTACATTTCTTGGGTGGTGACGCTTCTTAGATGCTTCTGGAGTACAGCATCAAACTCAACCATCAGCTCCACAATTTTAAGGAAGTTTCCATTGTTTGGCACATACAGCTGATCTGAAGTGCCACGCAGTACTAGGTTTTGGGTAGCAAGCATTCTCACAATGGCAATGAACCTTTTCAGAACATTTGCCAGTAAAGAGACTCTGATGCAATCTTTTCTTGTTGATGATCATCTATGGTGACCTTTAACCTAAGTCTCATCTCAAGCTCTTTCCACCTATGGAATACTCTCTGGTGATTTGTTGCCTTGTCATGGCATGCCAGATTTCTAGCCAGATTTTTCCAGTCCTTTGTTCCTGTAGAACCCAATGTGGCTGGACATTAGACTGGAAGAGTTTGCAATAAAAACAGTATGCAGCATTCTGGGTTTTTGAGTACATAAGCCATGGCCTCTCCACTTTGTCACCATTGGGGATTTCACGCCAGTAATGTGTTGGATGGAAACGTCTATTTTCATTGTCTTTGGGGAACATGAAGTTTTTCACTTGCTGTGGCCTATGCAGTACAAGGAAGTCCCTCAGGCTACTGCTCAAGTGGGCCCACAGTCCTGGATCATTTAGACTTAAGGAACTAAACTCAGCAGCAGCTGTTTCTTGCACTTCCACCACACTCTTCTCTGATCTACGCTTTTCTTCAGGAATGTGCATGGTTACATCCATTTGAGATGGAGATATGGATGCTGCAGTAGCTGCCAGGTCACCTGCACTCTGACTAACTGGAAGATCAGGCATCTCCTCATCACTCACATCCCCACTGAGCAGTGATGAGCTGCCAAAATCGTAACAACCGGTTCCCTCCTCACCCCACGAGGGGGTCATGGCCCACCCCCCGGGACTCCTGCCCCATCCAAACCCCTGCGTTCCTTGACACCCCCCCCCATCCCAGGGACCCCCTTCCCTGTCCCCTAACTGCCCCCCGCTGCTCCATCCAACCCCTCCTCTCATTCCTGATAGCCCTCCAGGACCCCTGCCCCATCCAACCATCTCTTCTCTCTGTCCCCTGACTGCCCCTGGAATCCCTGCCCCTGACTGCCTCCCACCGCCCCATCCAACCCCCACTCCTTCCTGACTGCCCCGCTCCCAGGACCCTTGCCCCATTAAATCCCCCTGTTCCCTGACCTCTGACCGCCCCAACCCCTATCCACCTCCCCATCACCCCCCGAACTCCTCTGCCCGCTCTCCAACACCCCTGCGGGGCCCGGGGACGCGGCGGGAGCCGGGCAACCAGCCGGAGCCAGGGAGGGCCGCGGCAGGAGCCGGGCGGCTGGAGGGGGCTGCAGCCGGAGACGTGTGGCTGGAGCCGGGGACGCGGCCGGAGACGGGCAGCTGGGGATTTGGGACTGCAGCTGAAGCCCGGGGACGCAGGGCTGGGGCAGGAGTTGGGCGGCCGGAGCCTGGGCAGGAGTCACACGACTCCTGCCCCGGCCCCGCATCCCCGAGCTCTGGCCGGAGCCAGGGAGGGCCGCGGCAGGAGCCAGGCGGCTTAGGAGGGCCACAGCCAGAGCCGCGGGGCCGGGCCACTGCTGCGCCCGGACCCGCACTGCCGGAGCCGGGCCGTGTCGCGCCACAGCAGGAGCCAGGCAGCCAGGGGCCGGGCAGGGACACGGCCGGAGCCGGGGTGGGCGGCTGGCCGGAGCCAGGGAGGGCCACGCCCAGAGCGGGGCAGGCGGGGACGCGGGGCCGGGCAGGGCCATGGCCGGAGCCCATGGCCCTCCTCGCTCCCCTCCTCCCCCTACCTTAGCTCCATCGTCCTGGGCCTGAGCGGAAGCCTGCTTGCTTCTCAGCCCTCCCAGGCTTCCCGCGCGAACAGCTGATTCGTGGGAAGCAGGAGGGAGGAGAAGCAGGGCGGAGCATTCATGGGAGGAGGCAGAACTGAGGCGAGCTGGGGCCACGGCAGGGAGCGCTTGTTAAATTTAAATGCCCTTTTAGAACTGGTTGTCCGGTTCTAAAAGGGCTTCTAAATTTAACAACTGGTTCCTGCGAACCGGTGTGAACCAGCTCCAGTTCACCACTGCCACTGAGGCCGGAAGGCTTATTGTGAACATTTGTATCTACATATCTCAGGAGAGCTCCTTCCTGCTTAGATAGAAAAGCTTCCTTTGCTTTCTTTCTTTTTCTGAATGCTGCTCCAGAGGGGCATTTTCTTCTTTCACTCATGACTGCTGTTCTGTGCCAGCTATAGTGGCTCTCAACACCCAATTGAAGGGGACAAATAAGCAGGCTGGTAACAGGGCCTGAATGAGGGAAGATATCAGCGTCTTAAGGGCCTAACTGGCTCCTACTACTTCCGTTGATTGACTGTTCTCCTCAAATGGGTTCAGGGAAGCATTAGGAAACAAGAAGCTCCCTGAGAAGCTGGTGTTAATCAGTCCAGGCTCCTGGGGGTGCTAGAGAAATACATAAGAGGCTCCACCTCCTCTCTCCCCCTGCAGCTTTCTGTTATTCCCTCTCACCTTTTCTCCTGCCTGCCTGTTATGTCTCTTGTGCCCTCCTTCCTCCAGCACAGCACTCCACCATCTCTTGGCATCTACAGCTGAGAGAATACAAATGCACCAGCAACAGACACAATTTTCTACACTTTGGGTCCTAGTGGCGCCCCTCCACAGTCTGACACCTGAGGCGGCCACCTCAGTTCGCCTCATGGTAAGGCTAGCCCAGAGCTTCAGGATTAAAACTTTACTGTAGCAAAAATTCCACATATAAATAACTGCACAAGCTGCAAGGCTGTGGAGAATCAGTTTCTGTATCTCCAGTCTCCACCAATATATCAATGGTTCCTTCTCAAATAATATTTGGAAAGTGTGCCTTGGATTTACATTTTAGTGTTATCCTGGATTATAAAGGCTCCAGTTTCCTCTTTTGAAATGTTGGACCTTGTCTGGTGAATGTTAGTACATGTGGAAATGAGGGACTCTCATCTCTGACTAAAGCCAAGGAGGGTGGGCAGCTATGGCAGAGTGTTCCCATACACCTGAGTCCTGTATAGCAACACCACAGGTATTCTAATCCCAAATTAACAACTGGCAGCTCTGCCATATTTTGCCATTGTTTTGAAACATGAAGAAACACACTAAGGCTGAGGCCCCAGAAAAACTAATTTCTCTTGGAAGAACTGGCTGGGTTATATGCTATGCTACAAGCACACGGCACAGCATATAGACCTGGTTCTCATTGCATCAGCCACACTATCTGGTTACTTATACTGTGTTTATTCCTGTGGTTAGAGCAGGGCTGCCCAGGGGAGGGGGGCAAGTGGGGCAATTTGCCCCGGGGCTCTGGGCCCTGCAGGGGCCCCCCCACGAGAGTTTTCGGCGGGTCTTCGGCGGCAGGTCCTTCAGTGCCGCCGAACACACCCGGAGCGAGTGAAGGACCCCCTGCCAAAGACCCGGAGCTTCTCTGCGCCAGGTCTTCGGCGGCAGGGGACTCCTTCCACTCTAGGTCTTCGGTGGCAGTTCGGTGGCGGATCCCGGAGTGAGTGAAGGACCACCACCGCTGAAGACCCCAGGCCCTCCTGAATCCTCTGGGGGGCCCTGTATTAGAGCACCTAGGCTGGACCAGTCTACCTCTTATTTCTCTTTTGATTTAATCACCTTCAAAACCTGATGTCAAGAAATGAAATACTAAGGGCAAAACTCAATTTAGCTCTTCATGCTAAAAATTTCAAGTTGAATATTCATTTAACTTTATTCTCACATTTTATTTCCTAGATTTAGACTGTCCGAGATAATGCACTGATTCAGCGGATCAAGCATAAGGACAACCAGTTTGGCCATAAGCAGTCCAGTATGTTTTTTATTAAACCAGTTACACAGACATTACAAATGTCAAGTGTAAATCCCCCACAGTAGCTTAATTGAACTGCAGAGAGGCTTTCTACGGTCCTTGCCCTCCAGTACCAATTGCTGTACAGTACGAAAGGTAAATAAGAGGAAGGGATTGCTGTAAACAAAACAAAAAACAAAATAGTGGCCAACAATGTAGAATGATGAACTTGGAGGGATGGGGAGTAGAAAAGGACAGTGGCAAACTCTGGGCAGTAAAGAGTTAGGAATATATTCAGAAGCTTGTTTTCAGAATGACACAGATGAATTAGCTAGCAAGTGTGCTGCTAACAGCAAGTCAGGAGAACGGTCGTAGAATCAGGGGAAGAGACTTCCCTAAACTTCTGTTCAGAAACCCCTTAAACAAGCAGGTATTATCAGCTTGAAACTAAGCAGTAATTGATAGCCATAAAAATAGTAAATGTGTGCAATGAAATTCAAGAGAGATTCTGTTTCACTTGCATTGCAGATTAGGAGGGCGCATTCAACAGCAGATTACAACAGAGCAAGGAAGATTACAGAAGCTTCCAAGATAAATGAGACTGTATTAGAAACAATCACATTTATATTTTTTTTCCTGAAAACCAAATTTTGTTTCCTTTTTCAGCTTTATGTAATATACAAAAGCAACTCCGTTTGAGGAAAAAAGCTTCAGTCCTTATTTACTAAGGCACTGCAGGATCTCAGATCCAAGCATAATGTCTTATAGCACACCATATGATGCAGTGCCTATGTAGTTTGGTGTGAATTATGGGCAAAGCATTTGAGAGTCTACAGTATGAAGATATCAATAATGAGATGGTAGAGGTCATACTATACATAATCTGGAGTGACTTGATGTTAGCAAGGTATATTTTGAGGAGCAATCTGAAGCACAAAGAATACTTGATAAAACAAGGTGGTATTCATGTATCTTCCCATTATTTTGGGATTACTTTCTTGCTATAAGCATATAGTATAACCTAAACTGTGATGGTACAATGGTTTGTACTCAAAATTTAAAAATATAGGCTGGGATTTTCAAAGGGCCCTCAGGGCACTACAGTGACATGGGATTTGGGAGCCTAATTCTCTTAAGCACTTTTTAAAAAAATATTGGATTATTTGCAACTTGCCTGGTTAAAAAAAAATACATACACATGCACCCTTCCCTCTCCCTCAAAGGGCATCAGTCCAAGTCACGCCAAGCAACAAATGGCAGCCAAATTTCCCTTATGAATTATGACAAGTTTTGCCTCTTGATTCGTTTTGGGGAAAGCTACACATTTTTCCAAAGTGGGGTTTGTCACAGATCCGCTGCAAGGCCCTCAAGTACAGGGGTGTCTTAGTGCTACTGAAGGGTATTTGAACACTGTATCCTGGGAGGCACCATATGTCAAGGCAAATTTATGCACTGCCATTAAAATGTAGGATATGGAGCAAGTCCACTGTTGGTGGTGTTCTGCACAGGCTTAAAAAGGACATATGTCCTGAATGATCTGGAAGACGAGAGTCATGGGTGTGACTGAATCATATCTGAAGGAGTCTGAAGAAATCCTGAATCAGCACAGCAACAGCTGTTTATTACTTATGTTCACCATGAGTACTTTTATATGTTAAGAAAAACGGTGTCACCTGTTAGCCAAAAACTCACCCAGTATGAGCTTCAGGTGGGAATGAGAGTAAAATATTGACATAACAGATTGTGGTAAAAATAAATTTTCTAAAATAAATACAGAGCTATAAATAAAGAATAACTGAGCCTATTTTTTCAACATCCAGAGGTGTGCTATGTGTTTATTCCACATTGATGGATAAATACCCTCTGTGACTGAACAGTAAAGATGTCTCCCTCTTCATGAAACTCCATGGACTAATTTTATTCTTTGGCTAACTCTACAGAGCCAGTAGAGTTGTATCAGGAATTAATTTGGCCCTATATCTTCAACCACTCTCTATTTGGGAAACTTTTGCCTGACCTTCAGTGCAATGCTAAAAACAGATCTTGTCTGTCATCAAGAGCCAGTGAGATGTTAAATAAAACAGAAGTCATAGCTCCTGCAATGAAGTTCCAGGAGTGCCCATCGAAGACCTGCCAACAATAGCAGCATCCTCTAACTTACTGGAGTCAATATTTTTGTACCTTGATAAAAGAAAAAGAAGAGAGTATATCAAGTTCTGTGCAAGGGCTGTGACATTTCTGACATGGCATGTCAGGAAGAGGGCCAGCTCCAGGCATCAGTGAAGGAAGCAGGTGCTTGGGGTGGCCAACGGAAAGAGGCGGCATGTCTGGGTCTTCGGCAGCAGGTCCCTCAGTCCCTCTCTTCCTCTTTTTTGAGCTGACGCCGAAATGCCACTGAAGAGGAAGAGAGGGGGCAAAGGACCTGCTGCCGAACTGCTGCAGAAGAATGAAATGGTGCGATTGAGCTGCCGCCGATCAGCTTTATCTTTTTTTTTTCCCCCGCTTCGCCACCTGGGGCAGCAAAAAAGCTGGAGCCGGCCCTGGTCAGGAAGTTTTAGGGCCCAATCCAAAACCCTATAAAGCCAATGGGAGTTGAGATGTTGTGCGGTCTATATGGTTTTATAAAAATATGATAACAAGTGAATATAATGCAACTGGGATATGCTTCATGCAACAGGTCTCTTGTAAGGTATCATTACAAAGCTTATAATCTACTGAGTGTGATCATCCTAGTTGTAGAAATGTATCACTCTTGTATCTAAAACTAGAAATATAAAATATAACTCTGAGGGCCTATTGTAATTATGTAAAGTGTGGGCCATTAATGATGGTTTGGAATCTTGATGACTCCCATTAACAAGGACCATTGTCTGCAGATGGCTATGTTTACCCGTTAGTCTTCCTGTATGTGTGCGTGCTGGCAAGTGGGCAATGAAGTCTTGCAGTGACATGTGATCATGTCACCTGAACTGGAATCCATCTTTAACCTGGTGCTTTTCCAGTGGGGGGGGGGTGGAAACCCAGAGGGACAAAGGGTTCCCGCCTTATGCAAAAGATATATAAAGGGGTGGAACAGAACAAAGTGGGAGAGAAGCCATCATGAAGAATCACCTAGCTATCACCTGAGCTGGAACAAGAGGTGTACCAGGGAAAAGAATTGTGCCCAGGCCTGGAAGGTGTCCAGAGAAAAAACTTACTGAAGCATCTCTGAGGGTGAGATTAGTTTGATTAGACATAGATTTGCGCATTTTATTTCATTTTACTTGGTGACTTACTTTGTTCTGTCTGTTACTACTTGGAACCACTTAAATCCTACTGTCTGTATTTAATAAAATCACTTTTTATTAGTAATTTACTCAGAGTATGTATTAATACCTGGGGGAGCAAACAACTGTGCATCTCTCTCTATCAGTGTTATAGAGGGCGAACAATTTATGAGTTTACTCTGCATAAGCTTTATGCAGGGTAGAACGGATTTATTTGGGTTTAGACCCCATTGGGAGTTGGGCATCTGAGTGCTAAAGACAAGCACACTTCTGTGAGCTGTTTTCAGGTAAACTTGCAGCTCTGGGACAAGTGATTCAGACCCTGGGTCTGTGTTGGAGCAGACAGGATTGTCTGGCTCAGCAAGACATGGTGCTGGAGTCCTGAGCTGGCAGGGAAAACAGGAGCAGAGGTAGTCTTTGCAGATCAGGTGATAGTTCCCAAGGGGGTTTCTGTGATTCAACCCGTCACAGGAGTGTTCACTTGTATTGTGTTCTTAACTCATCTGACTTCAGTGTGCTTTGGACAGGCCCTTAGGGGACCATAAACAGATTCAGTTTCATTGAAACCAATTGTTTTCAACCCCTTAGACAAGAGATTAATTTGATCTCCGTCTCAACTGATATACAATTTACCTGAGTAAAATATGGAAGTGTTCTTTCCCTATTACTCATAAAAGTAACTATTTAAAATGACATTTGGTGCAGTGCTTAAAAATCAACTTCATTCTCTGCCATTGCAGATGTTGTGAGTGAGCAGTAAACAGGAAAAGAAGGCTATTTTCCTTCACTTTTTCTACTTCTTCTTTAAAATAAAATAGCAGGTGATTTTGGTGTTAAAAAGGGATGTTTACCAGTAGCTAGAATGAAGCAGAATTTAAACTGCCTCCATATGGTTCTATTACTGCCACATACTCCTGACTTGCAGTACTCTGCTATTTCAGACCTGAGTTCCCACATGTTTATTAATATACCTCAATCCCAGCCTAAGCCTCCATAAAATATTCCAGTCCTAATAGAAAATGTATGCTTTGACTGTGCCAAATGTTGATGGTTTTATGAACATTAGGATATGGGGTAAGAATTAGCAAGGTCATTTCCATTTACAATCTAAGCTAGGATCCGAAATCAAGTCTCCAGCAGCAGTCAACTGGCTTGCTAACACCACCTCCTCTCTGAATGCCTATTCCACTTTAAATGTTAGTGTTTGCCTAGTCTTAATCGTGCTCCCTAGGTATATCAATACTTGATAGAATTCAGAAATTTCAAAAAGCTTGTGAAAATGGAACGAAGTTGGCAGAATGGTTCAGTGAAAGCTCCAATGTAATCTTAACTATGGAGAAAGTCCAGAAAAGAGCAACAAAAATGATTAAACGTCTAGAAAACATGACCTATGAGGGAAGATTGAAAAAAAATGAGTTTGTTTAGTCTGGAAAAGAGAAGACTAAGAGTGGACATGATAACAGTTTTCAAGTACATAAAAGGTTGCTACAAGGAGGAGGGAGAAAATTTGTTCTCCTTAACCTCTGAGGATAGGACAAGAAGCAATGGGTTTAAATTGCAGCAAGGGCCGTTTAGGTTGGACATTAGGAAAAATTTCTTAACTGTCAGGGTAGTTAAGCACTGGAAAAAATTGCCTAGGGAGGTTGTGGAATCTCCATCATTGGACATTTTTAAGAGCAGGTTTGACAAACACCTGTCAGGGATGGTCTAGATAATATGTAGTCCTGCCATTAGTGCAGGGGACTGGACTAGAAGACCTTTCGAGGTCCCTTCCAGTCCTATGAATCTATGATGGACTCCTTTGATACATTTGGCAACATGTACTTTAGCCCAAGGGAAGAAGAACTCTTCTTGTGGAAGAGATTATTCAATCTTGCAGCAGGGCACCTCCTTCACCTCCCCCCCCCCGTGGTGGGGAGCTGGAGCAAACCATCCCCCCATCTGGAGAATTTTTATTCCTCACTCAGGTTTTATTTTTCAGTATTTTACAAGGTGGGCCCAAGGGTAGGCCCAAGGAGTGCTCTTCAGCCAAACCAAAGAAAAATTCATAATACAAAAAGGGAATACCTTTCCCTGCCACCTTTCTGGGCTGTTGCCTTGTTATGCTGGTTTCTGAGAGCCAGTCCTTCCTTAAACAGGCAGTTAGTTTGGTTGCTTCCTCTACAGAGAGGAGAGCAGCCTTCCACCCAGGAGACGTCTTTTCTCCCTGCTGCAGGTTGTCTCACTTTTCTCCTCCCTCTTGCTCACTGGAAGGAGAGTGGGGATGGTTAAAGGTCAAAGGCAGCCATTAATTGGACTCAGGGGTCCCTAGTTGACCTGAGTTCAACTCTTTTCTGTTCATTCTAGGGCTGATATACCTGCCTTCCACTACTCTCTTACAGCCGTCTGCTTCGACTTTGTCACAGTCTGTAATTAAATTTGTTGTAAAAGGGTGAACATAGGGGTTTGAAGACATTGGGGGGGGAAAGGAAGAGAGAATAATTTTCAATAAGTCAGAGATTATAGAAGGCTAAATGGAGGTTAATACTCATACAGGCAATTTTAAGTCCATTTAAAAAACACAGCTCTCCATAAACAGAGGGGCACTGGAACACTTTTTAAACGTCTCAAATTGAGAAAGGTCATGATGTAAGCCAGTTAGAATATAAAGCCATGCATCCGAAGAAGTGGGCTGTAGCCCACGAAAGCTTATGCTCTAATAAATGTGTTAGTCTCTAAGGTGCCACAAGTACTCTTGTTCTTAAAGCCATGCAAGGTACCAGAAGAATTCTCACAAAGCAAATGAAACAGTCAAGAGAGTCAAATTAGTAGTTATTTATTATTTGCATTATAATAGTGTCTAAAAGTCCCATCTGAGATTCAGACCCCATTGTGCTAGGCATTGTAAGCATGCAGGGAGAGACTATACCTGCCCAGAAGAACGTACAGTCAAGAAAGAAACAGCAGATGAGGAAAGAGACACAGAGATGAAACAACTTGCTCAAGATCAGATTAGGTCAGTAGTAGAGCTGAGATCAGCACCCAGGTCTCCAGACTCCCAGCCAAGCACCCTATCCACTAGCCCATCAGTTGACAGTATAGATGAAGTGTTATCTAACTAAAACTTTCCCACTGGAGCAGGCCAAATATTTTGCTTATTCTTGTACTGAAGGAAAAGAAAGTAGCAATAAAGAGTAATGTGCAATGCGGCCAGAAATGAGAGAAGGATGTATATTTTAAATCAAGGGGATCTATGACTCATCTAGACATACAAGAGCAAAGCTGGAGAAGTTTCTATGACCCATTTAAATCACAAGATAAAATGCATGCATTACTGTATGATTTACATTTCATTTTGGGGGGGGACGGGAGACATTTCTTGGGTGCCAACCAAAAATGTGAAACTAAAACCAAAACAAAAATATACCAAAAGTCAACATTACCCTCTGCATCATCCATTTATTCTCATGGTTTGCGGTCTTTCCAAATAGATGTGCTTTTATTTGAGCTCTTATTTCCTCACTTTCCTCTACAATAATAAATCTGGAGGCTTTGGAGGGTTCAATGTTGCAGTTTATTAAATAAATACATTTCAACTTTCACATTTTCAAGGTGGTCACTCTAACCCCTCAAAGCCACAGGCTGTCAGAAAGATACAAATGAGTAATGAAAGCATGAAAAAATTAACTTCTATTGAATTTCATTTTAGTATGCAAGTGTGTCAAGATAAGGGTACAATAAAAATTTCACAAGAGAATACATATCCTGCTGTTATGCCTTTTGTCTAAAAGTGCCCAGATGCATTCCTACAAAATCAGCCCTTTCTAGTCCAGTCCCCGATTAACATAAAAATAACAAAACAAAAAACAAAAAAAACAGAGTGGTTTACATGGAAAATATTGTGCTGAAAGGAACTTTATCATTCTTGGCTCATTTAAAGGTAAGACAACCTTGGTCAGACCCATGGTCCATCAACTCCGGTATCCTGTTTCTGATAATAGCCAGAACCAGATGCTTCAGAGAAAGGTAAAAAACAGAGAACCGCCCCGCCTCTCACAAACAGAGTAGATGATTTAGAATAGGCTGGCCACAAAGAAAGTTTCTTCCTACCCCTTAATTTATAAGTTGGTTTCTATCCTAATGCATGGAGGTTTATAGCCCACTAATATAACTTTCTCATGCGACAAGTTTTAGACCTAGGGCCAAAATCTCCAAATTTGGGTACCTAAACATGGACGTAGATGTTTAAGTTAAAAAATGCCTATTTTGGGGCCCACAATTCAACTTCCTGCTGAGGACAATGAGAGCTGGATCAGGCCTTATTTTGGCAAAAGTAATTTATTTCTTGAAATTCCTCTTGCCTAAATTACCTCAGATTAAAGTGAATTGGACTGTCCGTTTAATAAGAGACAGACACAACATGTTGGGTTTTTTATTAAATGATTTCTTTAATGGTTTTCTCTGCCTCAGATTCCTCATTTGCCCAAACGTGTAAGGGTTTTATTAAGCAGACAAATATAGCAAAGTTACTAAAAACTAAGATTAAGTATTTTAACCAAACATTCAGGTCAGTGGAGAGAGAAGACACCCACAAATCTCATAAAATAGCCTGAGACTCTGATATGGCCTTCCCTCACTATATCTATATCTATGTCTGTAGATCTGTGTGTGTGTGTGTGTGTGTGCGCGCGTGTTACATATATAAAAATGTAATACTGTACAAGGGAGTGTCCTGCCCCTTTTGAGGGTAAGCCTTTAGGACACACTAACTGTAGGGAATTGAGAGTGGAGGGGATGAAAGCTCACACTGCAGTTGCCTGCATTGCACCTGTTCAGTGGCTAAATAAAGCATCTCAGTTCTAGTTTTGGTTTCATTCACTGCCAGCCCCTTGATATGCAGAGGGAAGATATCCCACCATCTCAGTCTGTCAATCAAATTGGAAATATGTATTCAGTACTGTGGGAACAATGATCACTTTTTGCTCTGCCCTATGAATACTCAAGCACAAACAACTACTGCTTCCCCAAAACTATACAAACATTATAACAAATCCTAACATAATGTTCTTCCACAATTTGATGAGGTCATCACAAAGTAGTCCCATGCACTGAACAAGAAAGTGTACTACTGATTCCCAATGCCTTCCCATTTCAGCTATGAAAACAGGGGTGAGAACCAGATCAGAAAGAGTAAGAACAGTACCAAATTTAAAGGTTCTCAAAAGCATGCTTAACTTTTGCTTGATATTTTTATATTTTACTGTGGTTCCCATAACATGGAATGCTTCTTTGTGCAAGCTATATAAAGGAAAATATATTTGACACACTTGATTTATTCATGATCATCTAAGGCCCAATCCAATGTTCATTTAAATCAGTGGGAGTCTCTTCATTGAGGGTTGGATCAGGCCTGGATTGATTAACATGTGAATATGAAAATCACCCTTTTAATATATTTCTAATACAATTTATATATATATTGTATTGTATACACACACACACACACACACTCACTAACTCATTGTTTGTGTAGTGGCTCACCACGCCCCACCCTCTGGTCTTCCTCATGTCCTCACTCTCAAAACTTTTCACCTGATCCTGAAATCAACAGTACTGCACAGCACCAGTACAGCGAGATGAGATGGCCCACCCAGCTCTGCCCAGCCTGAGGAGCAGTGAAGGAGAGGAACCTGACCAGACCAACCAGATGATTTCCCTGACCTGGGAAGTGAGATGTGGTCTAGAGCAACAACTGTCACAGCCGACCTGCCAGACCAAAGCATCTGTCCTTGACTGAAGAGCCTCCCTGTATCCTGAGAATATTAATAAAAGCTGCATTTCCCTCATCTTTACAATCCTCTTTTTTCCCTCCCTTCTGTGTCTGTTTTATCTTAAGCAGGAAAGTGACTATCATTCCCAACACAGAACTGAACTACAGAACTAAACCCTTTCTTACCCACCAAGAAAGACTGTTTGGCTGAAGAGAATTTAATCAATATTCATTGACTCCAAAAAAGGGACTTTGATAGGTTTTGATTAAGTTTGTTTTGGATAATTAACTGTCATTTCAATGCTCTTTACGTTGTTTCGATTTGTGTGTGTGGTGTGTTAGAATCAATAATTTTCTAACTTTTGGCACGAATTTTATAGTGTACACTAAGCAGGGTAAGGTCACTATATACCAAACCCTGAACCTTCTTTAA
Source organism: Trachemys scripta elegans (assembly GCF_013100865.1). Taxonomy (NCBI): domain Eukaryota; kingdom Metazoa; phylum Chordata; order Testudines; family Emydidae; genus Trachemys; species Trachemys scripta. The sequence goes on from NC_048304.1 coordinate 73,928,120, forward strand.
CACTGTTTAACACTGGACAGTGACTGGATTATATTAACCCCTTTAACTCTTGGGGCTCATACATTCCATCTAAATTAACAGAACTGTGCCAGTGGGGGGGGGGAGGAGGGAGAGGGTTCCTTGTCCGCACATGGTGGGGAATAGGGATGTGGGTGAGCATCAGGGCTAGGAGAAGCAGGCAGAGAGGGCAGCATGGAGAAATAGGTTTCTATAGGTGGAAGGCTGAGGGGTGTAGGAAAGGGAGGGGTAAAGCTATGCATGGGGCCAGGAGGAGGAAGCTGGGTGCTGGGGTGGGAAAGGAGGCCAATAGGAGACACCAGAGCTCCACTAATTTAAAAAAAAAAAAAAAAAAAAAAAGCATAAACACAGTAACGTTGAGATCTATCCATGTAGCTAGCTGTCAATAATCAATACACACAATTAAAAAATGAGAAATTCCCACCCAGAAAAACAAGACTTACAAACATAAGCTGTTACATTTGAGTTAAGGATGTTGGATTGTGCATGTCACCAGATACAAAGTAAACATCAGGAAATAAGCACCTGACGCATTGGAATGCCCCTCTTCACTCCATTCGTTAGTTCCCCTTCTCAACCTCAACTAAGACTTCCTTCCCACCACCTACATGTCTTCACTCTAACCCTGAGCTACCAATACACAGCTTTAACTATGGCCATAAATACAATACACTGACAAGGCATACAGAATTAAAATGTAAGTGGTACGCAAAAATTAAATGTTAACTTTAGAACAATCAATCAATGAAAACCGATCACCATTCACATTGTTTCTTTAATGTTTAGTTTTCAGAGTAGCAGCCATGTTAGTCTGTATCCACAAAAAGAACAGCTTAAGACAACAGCCAAGGATCGCTCATGAGAAAGCCGGCGGGTTTTCCCAGGTTGGACTAATTTGAACTTCAGTCCCAGAGTATCTTCTATATTTTCCAAAAAGAATGATGAGTACTTGTGGCACCTTAGAGACTAACAAGTTTATCTGAGCATAAGGCACAAGTACTCCTGTTCTTTTTTTAATGTTTAGGAAAGCATATCTTCTTGATGCCACTATTTTCAGTCTGATATAAAGTCCTCACTTTCTAAATCACACCAGTACAAAAGATAAAGGAATACATACAGTGAAATTTATGGAAGCCACACCAGACCTACATTGTCATCAGAATACACAAAGGATAAACATGCTCATATTCTACCTTCATCTCCCCTGTGAACAGCACATTTAGTTAGGTAAGAGATTTTATCCCAAATAATTCTTTACGCTAGAAGGGATCTGGAGAAATCAGATTAATACTTCCAGAGAAGGCCACTACAGTCAAACACTGACTAAACAATCACCACTCAGAAAGGCTTTTGTAGCAAAGGCAACTGGACAAGGGAGCAGAAAGGTATTTGCCTCTTACAACTTCTAACTGAAGTTCAACAAGAAGCATGTTAAGCTTATTTCTTAGTCCAACCAAGTTCATCCAGCTCTGATTAAAGATCCTCCCTCGGTTTAGCTGTCTTTAAAAAAAAAAAAAAAAAAAAAAAAAAAAAAAATCACCCCCTGCAGAACCACCTGCTCTCTATCATTCTGGAACCAGCTGTGACTAGGCTAGAAGGGAATGCTGACATTCTCAGTTAGAGGACAGCTCCAACTGACCTCCCAGGATGAAGGGAAGGCAGCCCAAATGCACCCTAACACCAAAGCATTCTGGATTTGGCATGATGTGCAAGAATCTGGGGTTACAAGATGTATTTTGGGAGTTCTGGATGCCCTGTCCCAAGCAAGCATTCCAGAGGTGTGAAGTAAATGGAGCATTAGCTCCAGTTCAAAATAGCTTCCTATGTTACAGGATGCTTTAAATATAGAATGTCAGTCCTCAGAGACTTTAGAGGGGTGTACTTATGGCCTGGTCCAGGTACCAGTTATATAGTGCCTTAGTTATTATGTGTCTTCATGCTGCATAGTAATTCTGACTAACACTGGCTGTACATTAATGCGCTATAGGTAGCTCATAATTAATTTATAGCTTTGAGCTGATGATCTTTTAAGAAAAGATGTTTAGGTCAGTATTAACAGCAAGGATGACCAACCAACAGCAGCAGCGAGGGAGCCAAAATAGCTCAGCAACTGACATTTGGACTCTGAGGAAGGCAGACAGGATGACGGAGTTCCAGTATCATGAAAGGCAGAACTCTTCCTAATCCATCAGCTGCCATTGCTACAAATCAATATGTTTGGAATGATTTTGAACAAAGAACAAAACCTATTTATTCACAGTATTCAAGTACAGGCATCCTCTGATGTAGATGCCACCAACCCTGGCTATGTGCGTGGGAGGTGCAGAAGGTAACTCCATCCTTGCCAATGGATTTGCACAGTTATGACAGCAGCACATTTGGCCTGTCAGGTTTTCCTGAAGGGAGAAGAAGGGCAATGAGAAGAAGATCTCATTGCTGCCCTGGAAAAAATGACTGCCTACTACCCCATCACTGTAAACAGGAATAATTTTATATTAAACAATTCAAGATGCCATTTAGAGCTGTTAGTTAATATACTGGTGGATACTTATTTCCATGGTACTCAATTCCAGAGACAAGGATGGAGATTTTTTTTTCAGATATAGAAACTAACACAGATGAAGACCTGACTATTTATGCTGCTGAAAAAACCTCCCAACAGAACACAGAAGTGGTTTTGCCTTTTTCCACAAGACTCAGAATCTATGACAAGGCTAAGAAGATCTCTTCTACGGCCTTAAAACTGGATAATGTTTGAACACTGTTCCCAAAGAATACCTGTCTCTAGCAGTGGACTGAGTTTGGGGACATGCTTAGAGGATATATGACCTTGCTATTATTGTTTTGCAAGAAGTTCTCATTTGATTTGGACCATTACGTTGTGACAGTGACAATGAAGAGTAAAATTTTTTTTGTTTTATCATCTGCTAGCCATGTTTTGACACATTTTGAAGAATATATCACTGTGTTTGAATGACGTAAAGCTCAAGTCAACACAATGTATTTAAATACAGACACCCCCTGGGTTACGCAAACCCGACTTATGCAAATCTGCACTTTCAGAAAAAGTTCTGTAAGCTAGAAATGGTTTTTGGTTGCTTTTTTTTTTTTTTGGCGCGTAATGGTTGGGTATACGTTACCAACTTATGCAAAATTCAAGTTACGCAAGGCGTTCCAGCACAGAACGCTTGCATAAGTCAGGGAGCGTCTGTACAAATACAGTAGTGATTGTTCATGGTATGCCATTCAATCTAGTATTACCATCCGTATATAGGCATTAATTCAGTTTCTTACTAAATGTTTTTTATTGAAGATTACCAAGGTTTTCCACATTAAATTCTAACTGAAGAATTTAAAAGATTGTACTAGATCTAATTCTTAATTCCTAGGGTAACTTTTTTAATTTGCAGACTTTAATTATAATCCAAAAAGGAGAAATTGTCTTTTCACATGCTGTCCTCTCCTTATGTACAAGTCATCCATTTTCAGTTAGCAATATTCCTTTAATTCATATAAAAGATGGCATCTCAAATATTTTGTCACAAATTAAGCTTTTCAGTGCCTCAAGACTTGCAGGAGTCAATTTTCAGCATGTTAGGCTAGATTTTCCCCCACACAATTTCCTCATCGTCTTTCCACATCTTTTAATGGGAGTCAGGGCCGGCTCCAAGCACCAACTTAGCAAGCAGGTGCTTGGGACGGCCAATTCAAAGGGGCCGCACTCCGTCCAGTATCGGGGCGGCATGTTCGGGTCTTCGACGGAAATTCGGCGGCAGGTCCCTCATTCCCTCTCTTCCTCTTTGAGCTGCCGCCGAATTGCCACCGAAGAGGAAGAGAGGGAGGACCCGCCGCCGAACTGCTGCAGAAGAAGCGGCGCAATTGAGCTGCTGCCGAAGTGCCGCCGCTTGGGTTTTTTTTGGTTTGTTTTTTTTTGACGCTTGGGGTGGCAGAAAAGCTGGAGCTGGCCCTGATGGGAATCAAAGGCTGCAACTGAACACTGAGCCTTGGGGACATTACTAGCCTGGTATAGGAAAATGCATGAGAATAAGTTTGTATTTGTGGTGAGAAGCTGTACAACATCCCTGTACAAAATTCCATTTGAGTATAATGATTTAATCCAGTGTTTATTCCTCTCTATTTTATCTGCTTACAATCTCCTACATTGAGATCATAATTACAGCTGGCTGGAAATTTTTCAATGAACCATTTTTCTGCCCCAAAATGCCTATCAGAAGCTGAAACAGTTTGTGAAACAGGGTCAGTTTCAATTAATCTCCCGACACAGCAATTTTTTGGGGGGAGAGGGGGAAAAACCCACAACCAGAAAGTTTCAGTTCGAGTAAAAATAACTGTTGATTAGTTAATAAATTTAGATTTAAACAAGTTTTTTAAAAAGACAAATTGAAATGAAATGTTTTGAAAATAGCAAAAACAAAATATTTTGATGGATCCGAACTGAATTATATTTTTGTTTTGCTGGTTTGTGAAATGTTTTCCAATTTTGGCTTTTCGTCTAGTAATGAAAGTTTTTGGAAAAATTCTCACTGGACAGGAAAACCATTTTCTGCTCAGTTCTAGTCATAATGTTGGATCTGTGATTTCAATGTTTTTCTTGTGATATCAGATGTCACATACAGATTGATGATCCAATAGAAGGCAAGAATAGGGATCAATGAAGAAACAGCCCCACTTGTTCAATACACAAATAGAATAGCTGCATTATGCAGCTGAAACACAAAGGAAAGATTGCTGGCACATAACTGGTATAATTGTGCCAACATGGGCAATGCTATGGAGGTTTTTGTTATATACAGCCACCATTTAGCCCAGGGCCTCAGGTACTGTAACAGGCACTGGTAAGAGCGCCATTTGCTTTGGCCTATATTTTAACAATCCTAAATATGTCTCCTGAAATTAACAACGTGGCCAGACCCAAGAAATTGGGTGTTCAATTAAAAAACAAAACAAAACTATGAGCCAAACAAAGGATGCATGCAAGATATCTATTGTATATTCACAGTGCTACAGCTTTACATACTGCTAGCTTATGGCAACGGGGTGGGGAAGGAGAATCAGTTAGTCAAATACTAGGTTCATTATGCAGTTGAAAAATCACTTACAATTAAAAAGACAAAAGGAGGGAGGAGTGTAGGGAATCTAATGATCTAAGAGGAGGACCATACAACATTGTATGAATAATTATTAGAGAAGGCTAAGGTGGAAAAAGATGCTAGTTATGAGTCCTTGTGTACTGAGAGATCCTAGATCGAGGTGGGCAAACATTTTGACCCAAGTACCACATCTGGGTGGGAAAATTGCATGCAGGGTCATGAATGTAGGGCTCAGGCAGGGGGTTGGGGTGCGGGAGGGAGTGTGGGGTGTGGGAGGGGGTGCAGTGTGCAGGAAGGGGCTCAGGGGCAGGGGGTTGGGGTGCAGGCGGGGTTTGGGGGTCTGGGCTCCGGCCTGGTGCCGCTTACCTGGAGCGGCTCTGGGGTGGCAGTGGCACGCAACAGGGCTAAGACAGGCTCCCTGCCTGCCCTGGCCCCGGCCCTGCGCCGCTTCCAGAAGCGGCTGGGACCATGTCCCTGTGGCCCCTGAGGGAGGGGAGGCAGAGGGCTCTGCGTGCTGCCCTCCCCTGTGGGTACCTCCTCCAAAGCTCCTATTGGCTGCGGTTCCCCGTTCCCAGCCAATGGGAGCTGCGAAGGACACTGCCTGGAGGCAAAGGCAGCGCACGGAGCCTTCTGCCGCCCTCCCCCAGGGACGTGGTGCTGGCCGCTTCCAGCAACGGCGCAGGGCCCATGGTACCATTGAGGTGGCAATCCTGCAGGCCGGATCCAAAACCCTGATGGGCGGGATCCAGCCTGTAGGCTGTAGTTTGCCCACCCTGTCCTAGATGGTACCTTTGTTTCCAGCTGTCCACAATAATGATACATAAACAGAGTAGAAATACATGATTGTGTGGCATAAAGGTTTTTAGTGGTTTGGGATGGCTTTGTTACCCACTAAGTCACCTGTGAGTTTAGCAGGTCATCCCAAAGGGGTGCTGATAAACCCTGTAAACGCCACATTACATGCCATCAATAGCATGAATCAGAAACACATACAGTTGTTATGTAACTAGTCATGCTTTGAGTGTTCTTAAAAAATTGCACTGGGACTGTTTGATATCCCTTATTCCTCCACTAGCTGTTAACTGAGAGTTCAACTGTGGAGGGCTAGGAGAGAGAGAAACCAATTTAAAACTCTATAGAAAAGAACCTAAAATAGCTTTTCTAGCTATGAAAATAGCATTAAAGTCCAATAGCTTGGACCTTCCAGAAACTAAAGCAAGGGCTGTTTGTGTCTAATTGGGGAAAAAAGAGAAATCTCTGCTTACCAGCAGTATAAAGGTCCCATTTCCAACATTGGTAGATAGCTAGATATCAGACCTTTAGCTTCTCTGTGGTCTAGCGCTAGCTATTATCTCTCCTGGGCTGTAGGTTTAGGTATTGCAGAGGATTCCACATTTGGGGGAGAAGCAAGGAATCTTTCCTCTGAAAGTTTGATTTTTAAATATGACAGCACCTTAGAAGGTTAGAAATAATCTTGGCAGAGATGGATCAATGAGTAGAGACCTGGGGAGGTGGTCAGAGATGGTCAAAGGTGTATGATAAATGCATTCTATTAGTTTGTTATACTAATATCAGCTACACATATGGGATGAATACACAGCACACTTACATATGATGTGCTGCTTCATATAGGATTATATAATTTTAAATGAATTTGGTCATTAGTCAGTATAACTTCATAACCTTGGGTTACATGCACAGCTACAACTCAAACACACTTCCGCAAACCTGCCTGCCTACTGCCCAAGTTAAACAGGAAAATCAGGTACACCTGCCAATAAAAAGTCATCCTGATATCTATGCAGTGAGTGGTAGCTAGAATGATCTGTGAGGGAGATGGGAAGAGCCTAGCATACAAAACTTAATGCTCTTAAACTTTGTAAATATTATTTATTACTATTTAAGAAAAGCTTCTTGGGTCTAGCTAGAGTAAGTAAGAGCAGGAGTAGAGGAAATTTTTTGATTGCTTCATCTTTGAAGAGGGAGAAAAGAACAGATTGATAGGCCTTGGTGTGTCATGGAAACAGTACAGGAATTGCTGGAATGGGATTAACATATTCCATACCAAAAAAGGCCATGGTACCCTTACCCTTTCAAAGGCTATATCTCTGCACTAGACCAGGCAGAGATAGAGAATGAAGTCAGTGTACTAAACAGAAAGTCAGATATCTGCTGTCCAAAAGATGGTTTGTTTTTATGCTAAGGCACCATGGCAAATTCATCATTTATGCTATCATTTCCCCTTTAATGCCTCCAGTGAGTTCTGTGCTCCTCTACAGAGTTTCTGTGTTATCAATTTACTCAGGTACATTTTGCCCTTTTGAAGGCAGTTCACATGCAGTAGCACTCAGCTGTCTGGATGATTAAATGACAAATCACTCTGATGGTGGGGAAGGGATGATGCTTCAAAAGATGACCCAAGGCTCCACTGCCTTCAGTAGTGAAGAAAACTAAGGGGGGCTCCCATCATTATCACTAGTACACTATGCAAGGTGAGGAGTCTCCAGGTACAGCAAATTAAACAAAAGCACCAGGGGAATTCTCATATACATTATAGTCCCTCAAAGGGGAAGTGCTGTCACATTAATATCTCCTCATGAAGGATGGTGTATACCTCTGTGTGTGTGGTGGTAAGGGTGGAAGAGGTAGTAAGGAGGGAAGGATGGTAGTCAAAATAAATAAATAATAATAATAAAAAAAACGTTCATGTTCTTCCAATGCCATATAAAATGGTTTACTTAAGCAGTCCCAGACTGTTTTTCTTATTAGCAGCATAAGTATATGAATTGGTGAGGAGGTTCCATTTCTTCAGTTTCCTTCCTCCCACTGTTCACCCATAATGCTCACAATCCTGTCACACCTTCTATTCTCTTCATTTAAAAAACCAAAACCAAAAACCACAGACGTTTTTTGCCATTTTTACCAGCCCCAAAGTTCTGGCTTCTGAGTTGGCGCTGAAGGCAACAGTAAATTCATATATTATATAAATAGTGCCCAGCCAATACAGTGGTGGATGAATTAGAAATACCATACTGTACATTGATCAACCATATGTAACGACACTATATATCACTTGGGGCATCTCTCCACTCAAATTTAAACTGTGGTTTCAATATAAGCCAATTCAGGTGCCTCTTGTTTCTCTCTGGACTGTTGCTGGCATTCTACATTTCACTGGAACATGAAGAGAATCTACCTATTTTTAATATAACATTAATCAACCATGGTATCTAAGTACTGGAATGATGATAGCCTATTAGGTAACATGGCAGACCAGCAGCAAAATGTTTAATTTACACAGCCCCCTTTCTTACACAGGGAAGAATAGAGCATTAAGTGTGTCAATGCAATTGTTGTCTCAGAGCATCTTGCTCCTCCTCACCACCAGTCAATAAAGAGCACACACAAGCTTTAGAAGAAAATGGATCACATCAGCACTAGGATTTTTGCTGGGCTCATCAATTTAGAAAGGACCAGAGTCGCTCACACAATCAGGCCATTGGCAACAGCTTTCAGTGGAGCTGAGCACCTGTAATTCCCATTCATTTAAACAGGAGTGACAGGTACTCAGATCTACTGAAATGTAGAATAGAGCAAAACGCTACCCTAGACATTTGCCTATCCTGCTGCATGGCAAGGTTACCCCTACAGGGTGTGAGGAGCTGTGAGGTGGGGGATGAAAAAAACCCATGAAACTACAAAGACTTCTTTTATTTGCTAATTCCATAGTTCAAGGAGCATGAAGCTGCAGGGTTACCTTAAATCTTCCATGCTGGCTTTCCCCTCCTACCCCAGTACTAACACCACACAGACACTTATTTTTAGATAAAGAACAGGGTATTAGGCACAATGCTCCATTTCACGGGAACACAAAGACATGTCTTCACCTGTCATTCAGCTGATTGACTGGAACTCCTGTGTCTCAAGCTGTTGAAGACTTGGCAGGGATTTGATCACCTGGACCTCCCAGAAGGGAAACAAATGATAGTGCCTCAGAGAGCATTAAAAAACAAACCAGCCATCAGACCATTTATTTTTGGCAAATCTCCTTCATTGCCCACTGTTTAAAATGTAAATGCCAGTCTTAGGAAGGGAAATCATAATAAAAGCTCTTATATACTATTTTTTGTCAGTGAGATCTCCAAGGGTTTTAACAGAGGTTTTTGTTTCTCCCATTTTACAGAAGGGAGATGGTGGCACAAAGAACAAGTAAAGTAACTTGCCCAAGGTCATCCAGCAGCAGAGCTGGGAATACAACTCAGGACTCCTGAGTCTCAATCCAGGGCTCTACCTACTTGCATATGCTGCTTTGGGAAGAGTTGGAGGTTCCGGTCCTATCACATGCTACTATGGGTCAAATTCTGGTATCAGATAAGCATGTGTAATCTCCATTGACAGCACTTGGAGATTCATGGAGCACTGTGTTCCCTGAGAACAGAACTTGGCTCATAATTTTAAAGTAAAGTATTATTCCTGCGATAACATTTTTGTGTGTGCAATCTGACTGAGTTCACAGCTTGCCTCACTTATGACTGCAAATTAATTGCTGACAATGGGGGTCTCTTGATCTGTTTTGGGATATTTATATAAAAACAGGGTTTATTAAGCTATTATCACCAAAAGCTATGGGATACAATGTTCCAATTTAAAAATAACGCAGCTTCCAAACATTCCTATTCCCACCCATCCCCCTCTCTGGGGGGGACAAGAGGGGGGAAAAAGGGCTGTGTACATTTTCATGTACAGAAACATACCATGATCTGCTGTTATTTTATATTGGATACAAAACACAATTCCAGAGTAATATTCCCAAGAATAAATGTTTCACTGGGCAAGATTTCAAACAGCCTCACATCAGATTTGACATTATCAGTGCAAGCAAAAGTCAGCCTGATGAAGGGCTCAAAGGTGTTGAGATCACTGGCAGTTGAGGGTGCTCAGAGAAGCTGAAGCACTTTTTTGGGCTTTGATCCTGCAAAGATTTACACTCATGCTTCAATTATATGCATTCAGCAGTCCCCCTGAAGTCAATGGGACTCTCTCAGTGATCAGGGCCTGAGATTTTAAGTTCTTTAGGGCAACAACTGTCTTTTCATTTCTGTGTATACACAATCAGCAAAATGGGGCCCTTGATCCTTGATTGGTAGCCTCTAGGCACTACAAATAATAACTAGGACCTCACAATAAAGTGCAGTAAAATGTCACAAGTACATCTACACGATATTAGCAAATCTAGCATAAACAGTCTATTATATCCTTACCTTGTGTGGGATAAGGGGAGACTAGCAGTAGCTAGGGTACTAAAATTAGTTTAAAACTGAAAAAGTAAATTTTTATTTTTGTGACAATATTTTTGTATTGCTGACAACAGGGCAGCCTTCTTTAATAACAGTACTGAACAATGATACCTTTGCAGAGAGGATAAAGAAAGGGTTCCTCCTATCAGAGTAGGAGCATATAAATTTAGCAACCTGAAATTAATGCAGACTCAGCCTTGAACAGAGTGTCACACACTATGCATATATACAAGGGAGAGCAAATAAGACAGAACTTTATAGCATAAAGGTTAAAATAGATAGTTTCCCAGGATTTCAAAAGCTTGCTGAAGACTTTGACTCATGACTGGCGCAAAGATAATCAGTTTTGTTTCCAAAAGTCAACATAATAAATTTTGTATTAAAAGCTTCAAATGCTGGAGGATCAGATAAAGTTTAGCTTTCCAAATGAGTGTTGATAGTATGTGGCACCCCAAACAGTTCTTTTATTTGCCATCTACCTGTTTATCTGAGCAGATCAGTTTGTTATTCTTTTAACATTTTGTTAAATAACTAACCTCTCTTGTGTCCACCACAAAAACTGGAACTCCTGCTGCAGCTAATTTTCTGGACTATACATTTCTGCTTCTATATCTAAAACAGTCTGAAATAATACTTAAGACTGACTTCACAAAAATCAAATCGGGAGCAAAATTTCCAGCTGCTGAATTAGAACTGGAAAATAACCGCTTAGTTGCTGATTAGAAAGAAAAATCTTTCCCATCTACACATTCAAAAGCATTCAGTGTTGAGAGGTTTTGTAACACCTCTCCTTTTAGGAAACTAGTAAAATAGGTCAGGTAATAAGTAGAGCATGCCCCTGGATTGCCTTTAAAAATTACTCTTAGAGGAAATAAAGGAGGCAGAAGTGCAACCAATGGACTGATTTATACTCAATAACTGCACTGAGTAATTAATTATTACATCATTCACTGCTTTTCATCAGCAAGTGGAAGGCCCCTGTATAATTTAAGACAATATTTTCAGCACCATTGAGCTTCTGCTTCACTCTGTGTAATTTTAAGCCCATTACAAACCTCAGTAAGTTTTCTCTAAATCTAAGATGATTAAAAAAAAAAAAAAAGCAACAAAAGCCCCAAACCTACCACCATGTTCTTCTCAAAAACAGGGGTTATTGAAATCATCTTTGATGTTCGTCTTATTAGCCAATGTGGCTACACTATTCTGCGCCAAGTAAGAAAAAAAAAAAAAAAAAAAAATAGTCACAGGTCCTAAAGCTTGATGGACTACAGATGAAAAGCCGTGTGTGTGTGTGGGGGGGGGGGGGCGGGGAAGATGTCAAAACAAAAAAGTCCGACAAAACCCATACTATACACATTTATAGGCAGCTACATGCTCGTTTTCTGGAAACTTCATTTGATTTATTATGAACACTTCCTTTTCCTTCCCTCCATCACCAAACCTCATTACAAACAAAGTAGATAAGGCCCCTTGGTCACAACAAAGAAGCAATATTATGGAAAATAAAATTGTTTTATAGCATGACAGAAACATTAATTTAAAAGGAGGTTTTTGCTCTTATTGAGTAAAGATGCAGCTTCATCTTTCTTATACAATCCATCTAAGATATCGCTTCTTGGCATTATCAGCTATGCCTTGAATCAGCAAGTTTAAATGCGCTAAAAGAAAACATTCTATTCTTTTTAGTTCCACTAAAATGCTCTGTTTTTTCAGTCCCTTTTGCCTCTATTTAAGTAGACTGACCAATCTCTTAATTTTGTCCAGGTTAGAGTGTGCATTTAGCAACTCCTTGCTGCTACTTTCCAACCTAAGCAAATGCAAGAAGGCTTTTTGGGTATTAGCACTTACTCTGGATATGGTCAAGGGCATGTTGAAGTCCTTTCCCCCTTGCAGTCGGAAACCCCATGGTCCAGGTCCATTTAGAGTCACGTTGTAAGACATTTTGTAACTCTTTTACGCAGGTCACCAAAAAGGTTCTACAGAAAAGGGGTATGGGGAGGGAAATAAAAGAAAATGTTTTTAAAAATAAACAAAAAAGACATTTACAAATATTGAGAACACAATAATTGCTTCTTTGTTGCCTTGCCTGCTCAGTCCTGCTGAAGTGCCACCTAAGAATAGATAGGAGCTATAATACAGATACTGATATCCCAGCTGAGCTGGGGCCCATAAAAGGCTTGTAACCAAACACTTACTATGCAAGGACTCCATGACTCAGAGATCTAATATAGCCCCCTGGGAGGTTAGCAGATCTTTCTAGGCTCCCCAAGTCCCTCTTCATGTTCAGAACTACTTTATTTTATATTATATATAAATTAAATAAAAACAAAAACCACTACCAACAGCAACCCCAGCACCTAATTTAGGATTCACTAGAAGCCCAAACATTAATAACCTGCTAACAACTGCAAGACTTTTGCTTTCCAAAGCCACTTATAACTGTTGCTCCACAGAACATAAATTCATATTTACTTCATTTTGAGATTTCATGCACTACAATCAAGGTTTTTTGTTTGTTTGTTTTTTGTTTTTTTTAAAATACTGACCCTTTTCTTATATCCCAAAGTATATGAATTGGGAACCATTTGCTCCTTTCTCTGCATTGACCTGGTAAGCTGGAAAATTTGCTGCAGCACTGGAAAAATATCTGCCCCATACACCCACCAATTCATGAAAAGATGTTTGCCCCTTGTTTCTACAGCCTTTACTTCTTCTACAGAAAAATATAGTTTATTCTGTTATCATGCAACAGAAGTGGCTTTTTACTGTTTTTCATAAAATCACCTTGGATTTAGAAAAGATCTCTACAGCTAAAGCATTTTGATCATGTTACTGTCAGGTGACATAAGAATTATCAATTAAGAAAAGAGTAGCTAAAGACAATACACTTGGACACAGCACAGTTTTCTAGTTTATTTTTGGAAGGTTTGATAATTTGTCTCCATTTCTTAGTAAATTGAATGTTTTAAAGAAAAAAAAATCTTTTGCGCTCTAGCAAGTCAGAAAATATTAAGCCAGTATGCAAACATTATTAAATTAAATCTTTCAACCACCATACGGAGTAGGTAACTCTTACCCTTATTTTTCACTGAGGGTACATCTACACTACAGGGGGAAGTCGATTTAAGATACGTCAAATTCAGCTACGCTATTCACGTAGCTGAATTTGCGTATCGCAGCCGACTTACCCCGTTGTGAGGACGGCGGCAAAATCGACTTCTGAGGCTTTTTGTCGGCAGCGCTTACTACCACCTCCGCTGGTGGAGTTAGAGTGCCGATTTGGGGATCGATTGTCGCGTCCCAACGGGACGCGATAAATCGATCCCCGAGAGGTCGATTTCTACCCGCCGATTCAGGCGGGTAGTATAGACCAGACCTGAGGGACATTGACATCTAGGAAAGTTAAGTGAGTTACCCATGGTAACAGAGTGGGTTATTGGCAGAGCTGGGAATAGAACACAGAATTTGAGTCCCTGTGCCAAGTTCTAACAACTAGTTAAACGTTTCCTTACATCAAGCTATCTACTTTAGCAAACTTCTTCCTACCTATGGCTTCTAACAGCACAATAACATTGCAAACAAGCATCACAAATTGGTATGGACAACAGGACATGTTGTATGGCAGAATGTTTAGGATTTTAAACAAATATCCTATCTAGTGGAATTGCCTCTTGGGCATATGGAGAAGATAACCTCTTCTACTTGCCCAGAACAACCAACCCACAATGCCCATGTAATTAAAATCAACACAGCACCAAAAAGGACATGGCATCAAGGGGAAGATGAGATTTATAAGAGACTCACAGTTTGTTCCTGCCTATTCATTTCTATGGCTAGACTCCAAGGGTATGTCTGCACTGCACATGAAACCCAAGTTCTGACTCAGGTTTGAGCTCACACTCCACTTCCATTCACACACAAATCAGTCTAACTTGGGTCGGCCAGAACAAGTCCTAGGACCTGCTGGGGGAAGTAGATCCCACTGTGACTTGGGTCCAAGCACTGTCATTTTGCAGTGGGAATGCAGGTCAAGCAGCAGACCAGAGTCAGGTTTGCGTAATCCAGTATGGACACATTAGCACAGCTGTGAGACCTGAGTCCAGCAACTGTAAATTCAGGTTTACAATGCAGTGCAGACACTTCAGCACAGGCTTGGAGACACTGTCTCCAAGCCAAGTCCCACAGACTCGGGCTTACTGTGCAGTGTAGACATGCCCAAAGTCTCTGTAAAATGTGAAACCAGCGTATTTAAGCACCACCTCACTGCAGGCCTCACTTGTTCGTGCTAAAATAATTCATTTGTTAACACCATCAGTTATGAATGGAAGGTCATAAGTTTAAACACCTACTCTCTCACTTGGGCTAATTACTTAGTGTTGACAATTCAGTGTAATACTGTATAGGGGACCATGATGTTAGATGAGGGCAGTCTTCCCGCTGAGAAACTACAGAACCCATGCAGCTACAGGTGCTGTCTTTCAAGTGAAACATAAAAATTGAGAACTTAATTAGTCCAGGTCATTGAAGAAGAGAGATCCCATAGCACTTTCTACAGGAGTAAGGTTGTTATTTCCAAAATTCTGTCTGCATTCCAACTTGAGTAATTGCGTTCTGCTTATCTATATTCCCCTTTAATTTCAAATGAGCACAATATGTTCATTTGCTGCACCTCCTAAGAAGCTACATAGTTCCTTCTTGTCATCCCAGATTGATGAATGAAGTAATCCCTATTTGTGTGTTGGTGAAATACAAGAACGTAGCTGTCCTCAGATAAATAAGAGACAACCAAAGGCACATAATAAGTGGAAATCAATTAAAAGTGTTGATGGGAGGTCAGTCTGTAAGTGGCATTATTGCTACAACATAAATCCTAAATGCAGTAGAGAGGTTAGAAAAAGCAAACCACCACCACTGTCCTATTTAGTATTTCTTGGGTAAAGATTTAAAGCCAGAAGGAAATAAAGAAAAGTATTCATGTTCAGGCTTATTTTGGCAGTTTGCCAAAAGAGCAATTTGTATAACAGGGGTTAATCATGTACTCGTAAGGAGTTGGCTTAAATCATACTTCTATATATCCTACCAAAGGTCCAAATGCTGCCCTGAGTTACCACTGATAAGATAATACTACAATAATAGAATTTACTCCAACCCAAATGCAAGGTAGATACCTCCAAAACATGCTGCAAAGGGCCCAAAATATATTGCTGTGTGTAATATATGATCATAAGAGCTGCATAATGGGTCAGACCAAGGTCCATCTTGGCCAGTATCTGGTCTCCAACAGTGGTCTGTACCAGAGTTTCAGGTAGGTGTACAGAATAGGGCAATTATGGAGTAATCCAACCCTGTTTTCCGCTCCAGGCTTTATATTATTTTTGTACCATATATAGACCTGGTACAAAAATAACTGACTGGTCAGTTGACCAAATATTGTCAAATAATGGAAAAAATGGTCAAATATTTTAAACCTCTAATTTATTAGAATAGTGACAAAAAGAGTGAGACTTTACGGTCTTCTCCTCCTTCCCCTCCTATGAATTTGTGACAAGTTTCAAAGCATGTAGCGGAAGAGCTTCAAAGAAAGATCAGTTGCTGTGTGTTTCATGTAACGTGGAGAGGTATGAAGCAGATAACATACTAGGTCTCTTCCATCTCTAGATGTTACAAATCTACTTGTGTGAACAAGGTCTAAGCAATGTCAATGTAGCACTAGGCCAGGTACACAGTAACTTAATGGCTCACTACTACGGTTCTTCAACATTTTCCTTCTGTGGATCACTATATGAGAGAGATCCTCTCATAGAATCATAGAATATTAGGGTTGGAAGGGACCTCAGGAGGTCATCTAGTCCAACCCGCTGCTCAAAGCGGGACCAATCCCCAACTAAATCATCCCAGCCAGGGCTTTGTCAAGCCTGATCTTAAAAGCCTCTAAGGAAGGAGATTCCACCACCTCCCTAAGCAACCCATTCCAGTGCTTCACCACCCTCCTAGTGAAAAAGTCCTCTCCCCCCCCAATGTCCAACCTCAACCTCCCCCACTGCAACTTGAAACCATTACTCCTTATCAATATCAAAAGATCATTGCTACCAGAAGTGGTGTTTGAACCCACACAGACACACGTCCATTGGATTTTAAGTCCAACACCTTAACCACTCGGCCATTCTGGTAAGTGCATTGACCACTGAGAGTCACTGACTCACTACAATAGATACTGCTGTGGAAAAGGAATTAAAATAATTAAATCAGTGTTACAGTTTATGAAACAGAACTCTGAGGACAGCTATAAAGTGTGTACTATTTAATCAGATAAAGGAAAGCAAATGATGTTTACAAAAATGTCTTAAAAAGCAGTAAATAGGAAAATATCTGCGTAAAATCCCTGAATGGCTAGCTCTGTTCAGTTTACTGTCTTATTTCTCAAAGACGCCACTTATTCAGACACTGTTAAACTGAGGTCACTTGTGCCTATTTCTTTGCTGGTTCTCCATATCCACGTTAAAGTTCGAGATAGCTTGGCATTTTCAGGGAGAATATAAGGAACACCTCTTCTATCCTGGACAACATTCCCTTTCAATACAACAGGATTTAATGCCCAAGGCAGCGTGAACTAGGTTTCCATGTTTGCCCACACAATCACTGTACCAATAGCAGCATTGGAGAAAAGGGATTATAGAATGCTAATTTCCCTGCTCCCCCTTTACTGTGTCCCTTTCCCTCCCCACTAACTCTGCCTCACCTACCCCTCTTTCTTGTTCCCTTCTCCTTGCCACTCCTCCATTTAAGCCTTGTGCCACATAGTGAGCTGCTATAGCAGCCAGAGCTCTTCATGCTATAGTCCTATCGCCAGGTTTGCTGTGAAGTCCTGCAGTACAGATGGTGCTTGTTTTGTGCATATTCTTGCATCTGGAGCAGAGGACTGGTGGTGTGACAGCCAGTTATATGCAGTCCTGAGTGTCACTCCAAATGAAATAAATTCCACCGCCCTCCGTGCTGATCATATGGTGTCTGATTTTCAAACACCCAGTGACTGCTGGAGTCATTGGGAAATGCAGGTGCTCAACACATCAGTGGGGCAGGGGGGAAGGAGGGGGAAAAAAATCAGGCCCATAAGCCCATAGGGAGAATCTGGGGCAAAGAGAGACAACTAGGTTGCTGCATTGTGTATAATCCCAGCAGCAAGTAATTACCACTAGTATGTAACTGTAATAGGGTCCTCAGTGGGCTGTGAGGCCTAGTGGTTAGCATCCACTCAATGGCGCAATGATACGGGAGCCCAGGCCCACCACTCCACCAGGCTCTTACCCAAGGTCCTAAGAAGGTCAGCAACATTTGACCTCCAGGGGGCGAGGGAGGTCAACCTCTGAGTTACCCTCCCTGAGTCACTTCCTACCACTACTTCCCTCCACTTCTGGTCCCAGATACGGCAAAAGACAAATGAAAAGGTAACCAAACCATCAACTCAACCAGGCTCATTGCACAGTCCTGGCACTTCAGGGGGGCATCTCTAGCCCCTTTTGGCAACAGCCTTCAGGATAGGTCTGTACTCCTCTGCAGCCTTCAGAGCTTGGTTGCTCCCTTTTCAACCCTGTCTCCAATTGGAGCATGCTCTGCAGGGTTGGAGGGGCGGTGCTAGCTGGGCCCAGTACTGTCCTTTAACCCCTTCAATCCTAGTGTGGATTTTTTATACCCCATCACATTAACTCAGAATTTAGTGGAGTAAAGCACTTTAGAAAACCTGATGATGTAATAAACTATTCTACATAACATCCTTGTTCTTGTCAAAAACTTCTGATGACTTTTAATTACAGCCTGTTTTAGTTTCTTAATATTCCTTTATATCGCTATAAGAGCATCTCTCTCAAAGTCTTTTATTTTGCCTAAGAAGGTGGCATTTACGATCTTTAATAGTGACCTCCTCCCCCACATTCTTCATCTTAGACTTCCCTTAAAACAAGAGACGTATGTAGATAGTAACTACGTTTAAGCAGACGAGAAGGTCACAGACTTAACTAACAACATTTAAAAAAAAATATCAGGGAACAGAATGAAATGTTCTCTTCCAATATCAAAATGAAGGACTATCTAGAGTTCAGCAAATCCCACCAGTGCTGCCCAGCCGTTGATTGATAGAAACAGCTGTAAATTCATGTCACAGAGGAGATGCAGCTGTAAAGGTAACAATGATACTCTAACATGGACACTAATGTATCTCGCGTGCAAGGGGGAGAATGCCTACCTCGAAGTAATGGCTCACAATAGAACCAGGTGATGGTTTGACAACTAATGGCAGATTCATTAGAGTAGTGGAAACAATTCGTAAATGCCAGGATACTACATTGTTGTACTATAAAGAAGGAGCTTGAGGAAAGTTATGACTGAATGCTTGGAAGTACATTATTATCAACTGAATGGAAAGACAAAAACCTAGCATCAATGCAGAGTTAAGATTGAGGAAATAAGCACTAATCAAGTCACAGAAATTCCAAATGATAAGGTTTCTATGACTACATTAACTTGGTCACATTGCTCATCCTGTATATTTTATATGCAGTAGTGAATTAGTTCCCTGAACATTACTCTGATAACAAAATTGTAACATCTATAACAGTGGTTTTCAAACTGCGGGTCGCGACCCAGTACTGAGTCACGGAATGTAAGGCACTGGGTCACAATGGCTCTAGTCAGCACCGCCAACCAAGCCATTAAAAGTCCCGTCAGCAACGCTGCCTGGCTAAGGCAGGCCCCTTTTCCGACACCGCGCTGCGCCATGGAAGCAGCCAGCAGCAGGTCCGGCTCCTAGGCGGGGGGGCACAGGGCTCCGTGCACTGCTCCCTCCCTGAGCACCGGCTCTGCACTCCCATTGGCCAGTTCCTGGCAAATAGGAGCTGGGGGGGGCAGTGACTGTGGGCGAGAGCAGCGTGTTTGCCTCCAACTAGGAGCCGGACCTGCTGCTGGCCACTTCCAGGATGCAGCACTGTCTGCGGTGCCAGGACAGGCAGGAAGCCTGCCTTAGCAGCCCTGCCACATCACTGACCAGGAGCCACCCAAGGTAAGCCCACGGCCCAACTCTGCCTCCCAATCCCCTGCCCCAGCCCTGAGTCCCCCCCAAACCCCGAGCCCCATCCTGCACCCCAAACCTCTCATCCCTGGCTCCACCCCAGAGCCTGCACTCCCAGCCTAGAGCCCTGACCTCTTCCTGCACCCCAATCCCCAACCCAGCCCAGAGTCCCTCCCACACCCCAAGCCCCAGTTCCGTTGGGTTGCGGGCATCAACAATTTTCTTCAAGTGGGTCGCCAGAAAAAAGTTTGAAAACCACTGATCTATAAGATTAAGACTCTCCAAGAGATTTACATCAGAGGTAGGTTGGTTGACACTTGACTTAGGCTCTGATCCTGCAATGAGCTCTGTGCATATGCAGAAGATAGTGTACATGGAGCAGTTTGAAAGATCATGGCCTCCTTGAGCTTTCATGTGGTCTGCTTAAGATAATGTATCAATTGGGCTTCAGAGAAGCTACTGTTTCTAGTTTGATAACAATCCCCTTGGTAAACTGAATGTCTTCAAATTAAGCCTTCAATATCTCTTTGTCTCAGTATTATTTGTCAAATGAGGACAATAATATTTAATACATCCAATCATTAAAGCAAGTGATTAGGTTAGTTGTGCTCACCCATACATCTTTTGGGGGAATCAATCCAGTATACTAATAGTCCTGTTTTAAGTATGATGTTCTGTTACAGTAATCCCAGATATTCCAAATCTTTGGTTTAATGAAAGGTTAGTTAAGTTTCCCACGGCCGCAGTTAGTGCAGATCAGATCCTGTAGGAGTGATATTTCAGGCTATAGTACTTGCCAAGCTCCTAAGTGGAGCTCAGGAACCTCAATGGAGCTTAGCATTAGGCCTATGGAGTTTAGACACCCTTAAAGTCCCCTGAACCTCTATAAAGCTGAGGTTTGCCGATATAATGCTAGATAATCAAATGTGTAAGATTAACGTGTTTATAACTGGGGCCTCAATATTAAGGGAAGTGAAAACGGTCCAGATAAAATAACTGACTCAAACTTAGTCAAAAGAATAATGAGAAAATTCTGAACCTCCTTGGAGATCTAGGAGTTTTAAAAATAAATAAACACTTCATGAGAAGTGTCAGACTGACAGTCCTGGGGTCCCTTACTTATCTAGAGAATGTGTACCACATGGGCAGCAGTCATGTGAGTCTACCCCTATGGCCCCACCAATATGCCTTGTTCCTCACCCAGATGACCCACTACTATGGGTGAGAGTGGGTAATTAAGTCACTCGACTTCTGTATTGAGAATTCCATCAAGCTTACCAATTTGAGCCAGCTGTGATGTGATCTGCAATCTACTAGTAGACCCAGGACACAAAGCTTACTTCATATTCAAACATACCTCGGATGGCTCTTAGTTTTAATTTCTATGCCTCTGGATGCTTCCTCCTTTTGGGAGACTCTGGAAATGGAAATGCTACATGAAGAGCTAACTACCTGGCCTTCTGTCCAAAACCAGGAAGCAGTAAAATCTTCACATAAGAGTACTCTACCAAATGCTACAGTACTAAGGGCTTGTCTACATTATCCGCTGGATCGACGGGCAGTGATCGATCCAGCGGGGAGGGTCGATTTATCGCATCTAGTCTAGTGTAGACGCAATAGATTGACCACTAAGCACTCTCCCATCGACTCCGGTACCCCACCGGAGCGAGAGATGCAGGCAGAATCGACGGGGGAGCGTCAGCCGTCGACTTACCGCAGTGAAGACACTGCTGTAAGTAGATCTACGTATGTTGACTTCAGCTACGTTATTCATGTAGCTGAAGTTGCATAACTTAGATCAATCCCCCTCCCAAACCCCCAGTGTAGACCAGGCCTAAGAAAGTATTGTCTCTTTTGTAAAATGTTTTACTAGGATTTACTCTAAACACTCTAATAAAATGAGAATATGGGACCAAATCCTGAGTTTGAGCACCGTCTACTCCCATGGTTTTCAAAATAAATGGAGTCAAGGGCACCTGAGCCATAACAAGATTGGTCTTATATCTAGGAAGAGTATAATCCGTACATTCATTTGCAATCTTTCATAATGTATTCCACTATGATTTGGTGATACGAGGCCTGTAAGCTATTTCACCTTCAGAGGCAGATAAACTGAATGAATTTTATTTTGATGGTCAGATCCCAAAATGATCAATTCAGACCAACATGCAAACAACTTGCCCACCAGCTTTTACATGCCCAACAACAAAGCCTGTTTGTTTTTTGGTAATGTCTACCAATAAAGAAAACTGTTAATGTCTACGGATATTTTATAAAAATACATGGTAACCCACTTTACACACAGCTAATTTACAAATTATATATGCTACTTGTGCATATGGCAATGTCCTTCCATTGGCTAGGGTGTACCATACCCAATCTCTGGGCAGAACTGGAGTTTTCACCTTATGTTTTTCTATGCTGTTCCAATTCCAGAGGTTTTTTTTTTTTTTTGCAGAAGAAGGAAAGCAGTTAGAAACTGTAAGGTTTTCCTCATAATAAAGTCCAGCCACAGTTGCTTAAATGGTCAGCAGTTTGGGATTGTTAAATTCAGCCATGTTAGTGTTATGACATTGTAATGCATTTCTACTTGATGCGAGCATAAATCCTTGATTAATTGGAGCTACAAGCTTTGTTAGATCTAATGCCTCAAATAACATGAAAAGAGCAGATGTGTATCAGAGAAATTACGTAAGCATAATCAGCATGTATATTTATTTTCTTCCATCCTTTAGCATTAGAAAAAGGTTTGAAATAGTGCTATCAGTTTGGATCATAGGTTCGCAGTATGTACATCCAGCTTTAATTCACATACCTATAGCTATATCATTTAACCTATGAATATCATGCAATATAGAAGTTACACCAGGTCTTCACAGAGGGATGTATAGAAAGTATGCTGCTGCTGGAGATGCTTTAAAACAAATTGACTTTTAAACTAACATTGGCACCCCAAAAAAAGTGAGAAAAAAATTGCAGATTTTTGTTAATACAATTAAAATTTATGTGCATCAGTTTATTGCTTTCATGAATAAAATCTCAAGATGGGTCATATTAACAAACCATAGACTATATTTTGCTAGTTAGCTGTAGAATATAGGTTTAAAAACATTTTTTTGAGACTAGTTCAGAAGCAATTTTTGGCTCCAAATTTTAAAAATAAGATAGTTTGGCAAATACAAATGGATTATTCCAAGTGTATCACAAACACATCCCCTTGCATACAACTAATTAGAAAAATTAAATGATAAATGTAGAATGAGGCTTAAAAGTAGTTTTTGGTTTGTTGGGGGGAGGGAGTGAGGGAGGGAGAGAGGAATGATGTGCTGGCTGCTAACAGCCTCTGCTGAATACTGGGTGACCTGTGTGCTTTGGAGGGGGGGAAGGAGGGAGGGACAAACCTAACAGCTGATCCTATGTGATTAGTGAACAAATGGTCTGAAGTAAATCCCAGATAGCACATCAGACTGATTAAATACCCCAACAGGCATACGCATGAAATGCAAACAACATGACAGCAGCCTCAGTAAATAAAATTAGCATGCTCCATTCTGAGAGGAAAAGGAAGAAAACTATCAGCAAGAGATAGAAACAACATGCAGTAAGTGCAAAGTAGTAGGGAAAAGCCCTTGGTTATTAGGAATAGAATTAGTGTAGCTAGACAGTTGGCAATGCTTAGATAGAGACGTGCTGGTCACTTCTACCTGGGAGTAGCTCTGTAGATGTCCTCTGGTACTCTTGTGGCTCTCCTGTTGCTCCAGCTGCAGATTTATCTGATCCCTGCATCCCCAGTGACGTAGTCCACTCAGGCCAAAGGGGCGGGGGGGGGGGAGCTTGCTTAAGGTGGATCTCTTAAAGCTACAGTGCCACATTTCTTTTAAAATGTTTTTAGAGTCTGTTTGCTTTAAACTTGGTTAGTTTTTACCTTTTGGCCACATACTGGCCAACATTCAGAATCTAAAGTTTGGGGTGAGGGAACTGGAACACATATTTTCACTCCATTTCATTGGGAGAACTTTTTTGGGAACAAAACAAATATTTCACCCAAAAATAAGTAGGGACAGTTGACTTGGGTAGTCAGCAGGTGCTGATCATGTTACCCTTAGACCCAAACTGCAACTGTTATTCATGTGAGTAGCCACACTGGCTTAAATGTAACTACTCACATGAGTAAGAATTGCCAAATAGATATATACCTGCGACAGTGGTTGTTTCCAGCTGATGAAATGAAATGTATCAATTCTATGAAACCTCTGTGAGTTTGAGATTCAGGGGAGAAGGGGAGTTACAGGCAGAAGGCATTCTCTGCTACATGCAGAAATAAAGCAGGACTGACACTCCGATAGTTTTGGCTGAGGAAAATGCATGCCAGCTATAAGCAAACGTGTACCCTATGTACACAATCCAATTATGAAATAAACTTTAATTTTCATTGTTAATCTTATTGACATCATCCTTCAATTTCCACTAAGATTTTTGAGTGTGTCATTCTCAGAGACCTTTGTAAGAGGAAAGTTATAACAATTTTGGCATCACCATTTGAATGATTAGGAAAATGTTAAGTGAGATTTTCAGAAGAGCTCAGCATTGGCCTGATTCTATCCCCACTGAAGTCAACAGAAAATTTTAACTTTAATGGGAGCAGAGGGAAACCGTTTTTGAGTGCTTTTGAAAATTCCACTGCTTTAGTTTAGATTTGCTTCTCTTTTTTTTTGAGGGACAAGAAAAGTCCAAATAAAATAAGAATATATCCAAATTTTTGCAAATCTCTCAAATGAACCTATATTTGGGGTTCAAGAAGGTTTGGTTAATATTAACCCATTTCCTTTGTGTGCCACCAAACTTCCCAACACTGGACAAGAGAAGAAGTGAAAATAATCTGGGCAAGATTAGGTCCTCATTTGCACCCATGCCATTCCAATTACATTTCCTTCAATAGGATTGCATAGGAATAATGAGGGCAGAATCTGACCCTTTATTTGGGTCTGATCCTGACAACCATATAAGTTATACATAACCCTGGGGCTCTGCACTGGCTTCAGCTTCAATGGTATACTGGTGCCAATCTTTAAAGTCGTCAGTGGATGGAGCTCTCTCTTGCTCTGTGTGATCCACCAAAACAGTTGTAATCATGGGGAATGTAATGGCTGATGAAGCTGAGGATGAAACTGTCAAAGGCCAGGCATTCTCACTGGTATACCCTTTGCAATGGAATCCTATGCTAGTAAAGATCAGGGTGAATACATGCCTTGCCATCCCTAGAGTTCTATTTCCCCCCATCATGTCACACAATTCCTTCATCAATAACAAAAGCTGCAGAGTGACGACAAGTGTCTCTCCTGGAAATATAGCAAGAACTGTCCACGTAAAATAGCATAAATAGGAAAACATGGCCCTATCAGATTAAATTTTGCTTTTTAATTATGAATACAGGTGATGAGTGCATTAAAGATTATATGTAGGATCCCTAATGTAAAATTCTACAACAGACTTTTAGCAACATGCATTCTGTGGCAGAGGTCATTGGTGGCTCTGACAGGTGGCTGCAAATTTGCCCTGGTAGCCAGTTTTGAGGTAGACATGTTTCAGACCTGGTTGGACTGTCTTACCCATCTGAATGTTCTTTACCCATAACTCATCTCTGACACTGTAAAAAATGCTCACGTGTATATGTTTTGGATGGCTCATGGGATTAGTTTAATGGCATAGGAGAATTTTGGTTCTTGCTCACTGATTCAACTAAAGACAAGTTGAAAAATTCTAAAGTATGTGAAATGACTTGGTCCATCAGCTGGCACCCTAAGAGAACAAGGACTGAATGGGTAGCACTGATAGTGATCTAGACTCACTCTCAGCGATGATCGGGTATCAGGTACAGTGGCAGAGAAGCACAAGTGAAACTTGCACTGCCATTTGCACATACTATACCAGTTCTAATAAAGGAAGTGTTTCAGTCTCCAATGCTATCAGTTGGTCACATTTCATAATAAGCATTGCATTCAGTTTTTAGAAAGGACAGAAAAGCTTGGCTTTTACCATGTGATCATGTACAGTACTTAGCACTTTAATAACAACATTGATTCCCAGTATCTTCTACCCAGTGCTAAGTGCAAAAAGTATAAGGTTCAATGGTCTGCTCTTCCTTTTGTGAATGATGAATAAACTGACTCAAACCAACTCACAATCTTCACTTCCCTATTGATTAAAGAATGCAAGGAATTTCTTTAAAAACAGGACCACAGATGTGTCCAATACACAGGCTGACTCAAATGGTGATATGGCATAGTTAATGAATAATGCCAAACTTACCCATAAAAGAAGGAATCTAATATTTTAGAGTTTTACAAATGATTTTATTTTGCAAAACAAGTCAAAATGAAACTCAGAGGATATTCAGATTTTCTGTAAATGAGATGAAGAACTCCAGCACATCTATATTAATTACTTTATACCCTTTTACCATAGGATTGCATCAGTTTTAGCAACAATCTTTGCTCACCATACACTTTTCTAAAAGGAAGAACAGGAGTACTTGTGGCACCTTAGAGACTAAGGTCTCTATTTATTTATTTAAATAAATTTGTTAGTCTCTAAGGTGCCACAAGTACTCCTGTTCTTCTTTTTGCGGATACAAACTAACACGGCTGTTACTCTGAAACTTTTCTAAAAGGTGCATTTGTAATATTGCCCATATGACAACTTAGCTGTTATACAGAAATCAAGTAAAACATTATTACCTACTGACTTCTTAGAGTTTTCCTTACAAATGAAAGAGGAGGAGGTCAAATACTGTAATCTTCATTGGAAATCTCTGTCAATTCACAGAGATGCACCATTCACATAACATCCCAAGACATAGTATGACATCAAGACACCATTATTTAAGTGAAAGTCAAGATGGATTCTTAGTAGAAATGAACCCAAGCACTGAAGTGCAGTTTACAACCCAAACTCCCCCTGGGTTCAGGCCAGTCTCTAAATGTCAATGTGTTGTCTAGAAAATAAATTCTGATACTACAATTGCAGATGTAAACAGAAAACAGGAATTCACTGAAGTTTAAATTAGATATCCAGCTTCCCCAATAAACAGAGGCAGTAAATAATCAGTGGTGTATGTCTGCCATCTGTGCAGTGACAGGCATTGTCCATCCCTTCCATTTCAGCTCTCTCTAGAGACCTTCCAATTCTCACATCACAGTTCATGGCTTATTAATCTGTACATTTATCTTTATTAAGATAAAGACTGATTCATGTGTGTCAGGATAGGGGAAAGAAACATCTACCTTTTTACCTTATTCAAAAATCAGTAACCACAATAATATAAATAATACTTAGCATTCTCATAACTAATTAAGCCTTACAATACCTCTGCGAGGTAAACAATAGTATGCCTGTTTATAGATGAGGGAACTTGGACAGAGGTGAAGTGATCTGCCCAAGATCACAGAGGGAGTCAGTATCAGAGCTGGAATTAGAACTTTCTATCTATTTTAGGTATTTATATGGACCCTATTATCACAGTATCCAAGAGCCGCAAATCTTTAATGTATCTATCCTCATACGAGGTAGGCAAATACTATTATTCCCATTTTATAGACAGGGAACTGGGGCACAGAGAGACTAAGTGACTTTTTCAAGGACACACAGGAAGTCTGTGGTGAAGGAAGGAATTGAACCTAAGCACCCATGTCTGAGATTAGCACCCTACCCTGTGGATCATTCCAGATAGGAAACATGCTCTAGAAAGGAAGAAATTTCTGGCTTTAACAACTTCCCTCAGACACTAGATTACACCCCAAAAGCCATAAGAAAATTCTCTGGTGTCCTGCTGTCTCACAAATGCCATCTCAGTGCAGGAAAGAAACCAAACATATATATGCACAAATATTGATAGACAGACATCTGTAGTTTTAACAAGGGATAGTTTGGTGGCCTCTGTGCAATGATTTGGACTCAGCCTGGCTCCCGGTAGACAGGAGCACTTATCACACAAACCATACAACAATTGGCACTAATTGCCCCTCCCCCTCTTGTAGGCAGACTCAGCAGGGAGGTGAATGACTCCATGGGCCTGAAATATAAACTATCCTCTAGTTCCAAGAGGTCGACCCTGAGCTGGAGGGACCAAGCACATCGTAATGTTGACAATATTGCTTTATTGCTGCCAATGCTGTACCTCGTCTGTGGAGAAAGGACCTCAGACATGAGCACTTTTCATGAACACTAAAATCATGTGATTATTAAAAATATTACCCAAGGCTTGCTAAAACATGCATTACAATCTGGATGTGACCTCTATATAATACCTTACAGGACCATAACACTCAGCATATTGAAGGCTCATCTATACAGAGTGCGGCATGTGGCAAGTCAAGTGTGAATCTACGGTGCACTAGTTTAAGCAGCAGTATATCAAAGCACACAATGGAACTTTAACTGTGTGGCAGCAGGATCCATGACACCACTTAGTGCACAGCAAGTTAGTGTGCTGTAGATTTGCCACACACTAAATCTCCGTATAGACAGGCCCTTACTTTAAGAATCCAGAGTTGAGAAATATTTTGCTCTTTCACCAGTGCACTCACTACGATAATCTGCAGCAAACATTTTCCAGGGATGGGAAGAATTACCTAGACTTTTCCAAGAATTTTGGATCTCGTTGTAGGTATGACACATGAACCAGGCTAAACTGCCTTTCTCACAGTGGCTTCAAAGTAACACTTTTGGTATGCGATAGTCAGGGATGGAGATAATGATTTAAAAATAATACTAGCAAACCCTGGAAAACGGCCACTGCCATGTGCTATCTCTTATGGTATATGTGTAGGATAGCATCCTGTCCCTCCCGCTCTTAATGCCACCAGCTGGGCCAATAACTGCAAGTCTGTTATATTTTGATTAACTTTACTATTAAACAGGGGAGGGGACAGATTTTCATGGTAAGACCAAAATCTATGCCTGGCAATTTAGATCTAATACAGCTGTGGTCGTGATGTGCCTCATCAACCGGAATTGGACAGAGAATATATACAAGGTAACATTTGGCACCCAGCATCAATTAGAAGACTCTAGCAGAGGTGTTCAGTGAGTAAGGTGCTCTCAGAATAAGACTGAGCCACTTAATGATGATTCAACCTAATTCTCTCACTCTCCTCATTACTTGGAGGGATTCTTTCATTCTGTTTTTAATTATACCTACTGTGCTGTGGCAAAGGAGAGAAATTAACCTACAAACTAACTAACTACAGTGCAATAGACAGAAATAGAGCTGGGTGGATGACAGCTTTTTTGGTTTGCTGGTAATTCTGAAAAAAATCACTTTGGGTCAAACCAAAAATGATATTTTTCAAAGTTTTCAGTGAAAGTAAAAAAAAAGAAAAAAAAATAGTTTCAGGGCAAACAAAACGTTGCATTTAAATTCTGAGGTTTTTTAATTTTTTAATGTTTTAATAAAATTAAGGAAATTTTGAAACAAAAAGTTTTTTAATTGAAAAATCAGACCGTCTAGTTTTTAAAAATTGTCTAAACCAAACATTTTTTCATTTTAAAAAGTTTTTTTCGACCAAAACAATTCAGTAAAAATTGACACACATTAATTTCAGTCACCAAATCTGCATTTTTGTTGAAAAAATTTCAGTCTAAAAACTTCACCCAGTTCTAGACAAAGGGTTAATCTCACCATCGCTTCAGTGGAGTTATATTATACTCCAGGGATTAATTTGTAAGCACTGTGAGCCAATCTTCCCTACCCCCTTTGTATTCTTTTATTATTTCCAGCTATAGCTTTGGCATATGACTATACAGTACTAGCAACAATTTTTAAGTGCTGTGGTTCAAATCTTTATAGTTCATATAGGCTCCTCAGCTCTAGCTATGGGAATTTAAGCCTCAGAATGTGGCACTGAATTAAACCCTAGGGCAATCCAACAGTTTGAGATAGAGCTGCCTGAACAATTTATAGATAGAGGAGATGTGTTGTAATAAATCCTTTTGGAACAGTTCCTGGATGCTTATGGCTAGATTAAAAGGTCACAGTACTGTGTAAAGGCAGACTGTCACAATCTAGCATGAGCACTAATGAACAAACTGCAAACTGATTTTTTGGACAATATGACAAATCAAACTGAAATAGTTCACAGAGGTTTGAAATAAAGGTGACATGACACTGATTTGTCAAAGAAGGGCTAATGGAAATGTGAGTGTATTATAGGACTGGCTGATTGTGTCCACTTTAGTTAATGTTGCAGAACAGTTTCTATTGTTAACCATTTTCATGGCTTCATAACTTTCTAAAACCTTTATCTTTGGTACTGAAATTTTCCATGATATGTCTCTGGCTGCTGCTGATTTCTATTATAATTTGGCCAAAATCTTCCATTTTTCATTCATTTAAAGGCTAGAAGGGACCATTGTGATCAGCTAGTCTGACCTCCTGCATAATACAAGCCATAGAATTTCACTCAGTAATTCCTGCATTTAGCCCAATAACTTGTCCATAAACTATAGTATATCTATAGAAAGACACCCAGTCTTGATTTTAAACGTTCAGTGACATAAAATCCATTGCATTTCATGGTAAACTGCTTCAACTAGAGTGTTCAGTTATGAGAAAGAGCAAAATAATAAGAAAATGCCGAGCAACCAATTTTCACCAATATAAAAACTAAATTATTAATTCTTTCCAAGTCAAAAAACAGCAGAAACTTCAAACTTAAAATGTCACACATGCATAGTCCTTGAGCTATATATGCTCACAGAAGTTTTGGGGGGAAAACGGTTTTGAAATATGAAATCTATTGAACTTTGAAAGCGTGCCATGGCAACATACAGTAAGAAACAGCATTCACTTTCAAGCAAAAGTGTGTACTGTGAAGCACACATACATGATATTTAACTACCTATTCAACTGAGCTGATCTAAACATACAAGTATGTGGTAAAGAATGAGTGCAGCCCAGAAACCTAATGTCCTAAAATCTGCTCCCACATGTTTGTACAGTACTTTCCAAACATTATCCAATTATGTCTCACATAACTCCCATCTACTACATATCTATCATTAGCCCCATTTTACATTTTACATGGTGGATAAAAATTAATTATTTAAAAAAAATTTAAATCAGATTTATTTAAATTGTTTTTTTTATTTAAATTGAAATTAGACATTTTTCTTATTAAAAATAAACCAATTAAATTTGAAATAATGAAAACCTGAGTTGAGGCCTAAATATTTATAATCTGATAAAATCATTTAAATTAAATACCAAAATAAAATAAAATAAAATAAAATAAAATAATTAAGCAGTACGTTTGCTACCAAACTTTTAAAGAAAGTTAAACCACTGAACTAGTGTCAATCACTGGCTTAGCACCTGGAACCAAAGATTGTTTAAGTGCTAAAGCAGTTTTGATAGCAGTAGTCTTTTCTGCCAGTGCAGAAAGAATATTTTCTTCATTTCTGTTTATTCAACTAGTTCAGTTCAATGACTAGTTCATTTAAAGTTAAGAAACTAATTGGGAGTTGGAAAAGAAGGAAAGCTTCTTTTCCTTTTTAATTCTATGAATAAAAATTAGGTCTGAGAGGATAAGATCTACCAGTTCTAAAACCCTGAAGGAAATAGTGATGAGAAACAATCACTTCAATTCAGCGACTACATAAAATAGTTCCTTTGCTTTGCAGTTAGTTTTAAATGCAAAAATGTGTTTGATCAATTTTTTTTCTTATGTTTTAAGGTAGTTTTATTTGACAAATGAAAAATTTTAAGTGATGTTTTAGTGCTTTTTTAATTGAATTCCAGTTTTCATCCATATATTGCTTGACACAAATCATAAATAAAAAATTAATCATCTAACAAATAAGAAATGTATCATTAACCATTTTCTAACATAATACAAAATCTAAAAACTAAGAATGTGAATATTTAAGCTACATAACTGCTTAAATAAATACATAAATATATAATATCTTCCTAGTTAGCAAAAAGATGTTTAAAATATAGTGTAAAAGCTATACTTAAGTTGCAAATCAATATGTTTTAATGGTTACCAACCAACAGGAATAAACTTTTCGTTAGGTAAATAACTAAAAAGTACAAATGTAAAACAAGATTAAAATAAATTATTTAAATCAAGATTTCATGCTTGCTGCTTTAAATCAAGATTAAAATCAGTTATTTAAATTGTTTTTTATTTAAATCAGACAACTCTCGGGGAAACTGAGCTCAGGGGTTGAGTGACTAATCCATTATGCCAACGTGCCTCTTTTGAGTCAGCATGTTAATCCTGGCTGAGATGCTAACATGCTGTGTAACTCTGGGCATATCACTTATCCTTTCTATGCCATGGAACAAAAGCAAAATCCCAGCTCAGCCCCATCACTATATGAAAGGGTAAAAAAAATCCTATGGATCAGGTGAGACAAACCTAAGTGACTAAAACCTCTAGCCCATCAAATACAGGAACCATACAATTTTCTTCAGCCCTTGATACCTAAGATACTGACAGCTTTAACACTTCAGTTAGCTTTGTTCTTCCAAGTAGTAAACTTTTTCAATTCAAAAGGTGTGCAGAAAGATTGTTTTTCCTTCTGTGCAGCAGAGGAAAGAAGATCAGCAATATCTTGATGCTCGGATGAGAAATGTATAAATCACATAAGAGCAAACAGGAATTAACAAATTGCCCGTGTAATTTGCACTTCGCAATGTTTTTGTGCAGCGGGCGGAATGAAGGACAGA
This sequence comes from Trachemys scripta elegans, assembly GCF_013100865.1. Taxonomy (NCBI): domain Eukaryota; kingdom Metazoa; phylum Chordata; order Testudines; family Emydidae; genus Trachemys; species Trachemys scripta. The sequence continues at coordinate 73,960,340 of NC_048304.1, forward strand.
GTGAAAGGAACACCATGTAAGGAAAAGTCTCTCAACTGCCCCAGTTCTATCACAGTAGCTAAAAGAAAGTTACATGAATCTATTTCACAAGTTTATTGGAGGCTTCAATAATACAAGCTTTTGCAGGGCCAGCCAAGTGACTTTGGGCTCTTCATGACCACTCAGGAAACCTGGGCTCAAAATCCTCAGGCTAGAAGGACTTAGAAGTGCCATAGTGGCAGCACACTCAGCCCTAAAAGTAATGTCACTGAATACTCTACAGAACAACTTCTGAAACTTTTTTGGTGAGCCCCTTTTCAGAAATTGAGTGCTTCACTCTTTCTAAGGGCAGAGGGTGCCCAGTACCCACAGTGGCTGGTAGCAGGAGGAGTGCCTGATAACCATGCGGGTGGGTACTCACTATGCAGCACTTGAGGAAACCTTCTGCAGTCTGCAGCGGTTGGGTGGTCTTGACTGCGAAGACCTGGTTCCTTGCCTGTCTCACTCCTTGTGTAGGAGAAGTGAGCAGTGCCGTGGTGAAGGGTCGTGGGGAAGGGTGGGGAGCATAAGGCTACACCCGTAAGTACTGGCCCCCTATCAGACACAAACCCCTCCTACCCTGACCCAGTATAGCCCCATACACTTCCCCCATGTAGACTCTGTCTGGCAGAGGAAGCAGATGGGGCTCTGTGCCTCGGGTCCATGCAGAATGGCCAGGGACTGGAGTCAGGAGGGGGCTCTGTTTGACAGGGGCATCAATACTCACAACGCACAGTCTGCTCCCTGCTTGCAGAGTCCCTGCCAGCCTCCCCAGCAGAGGAGGGTAACTGCCAGTTGGTAACTGTGCCAGTAGGGGAGCAAGACAGGTAGGGAGCCTGCACAGAGAACCGGCCACGTCCTCTGCTGGACAGAGCCCCCTGTTAACACCGGCCCTTCAGTGCATCCCCGTCAGGTCCTCGTGCCCTCCTTCCTCCCCCAATTTGGGAGCCTCTATTCTACAGCCATCCATTAGACAGGTTCAGTAAGATTACGGGTTCTCATAAGAGTCCTGGGCAGAATCTTCAACCTATATTAATGGAGGAGCAAATGGCAGTGGGAGATGGGAAACAACATAGCTCACAAAGGGCTTAGTCCTGCTTCCATTCAAGTCAATGGAAAATCTACCATGGACTTGAATGCTGCAAGATGAAGCCCCTAGTGAACACAACCTCCCAATCAAAAGGCAGCTTTACTTCTAATGCTCACATGTTCTCTCAAAGTCCATGTCCCCCCTGCCGCTGGTGCGCTGCGGCCACTGCTGACTAGCATGACCTGTGTTGCCAGGCTTTGAGGAGACACGTGCAGAGAAACGGAGAAGTGGGTGACTTTTAGATAAATCCCTCCCCACTTAGTTTCTTGTTAAATTAAAGGTGTGGATGCCAAAAGCTAAAGAACGGGGTGTGGGTCTCACCTCCTTGGAGCTCAGGGAGAAACTTAAAGGCAGAGACATACCTTCTGCCACAGAGCCAGCGGCGCTGTCTCCCACAGTTTGCCAGCAGCCTGTTTGGTTTTTCCCCTCTCTCCTCTTCTCTGTCTGCTTCTAGCAGGCTAGGTTAGTCTCCGCCTCACACACACAGGAACTCCTGAGGGCTCCAAAAAGGGGATGTAACCCTCACTTGGGGATTCCCAGCTCTGGGCTCAGCCTCCAGGGGGTCCTAGCCCAAAGATTACAACCAAGATAGCTAAAAGAGGCCTCTGACACCCCCTACCCCAGCCTGCAGCAGGCTTGGAGTCAGGGGTGGGGACAGAAGGAACCAGAAACCTCCACTGGGGCCAATTAGGGAGCTTGAAGTGGACAGGCAGTTGGCTACACTAATGAGAAGTCAGGGCTGCACAGCCCCAGCATGTTAACAGGAGAGGGGACAGCTAAGCTTGGCTGAAAGAGAAGTAAATTTGAAGGAAAAAAAAAAACCCTAGGAGAGGCAGAGTGTAGCTCAGGGAGTTCCTGCTGATGCCCCTCTCCCCCAAAAGGGAGGTTTTGCACTATTCTGTGACTTCAGCTGTATGGATTAGGCAGCTCCATCACTGCAGTGACTAGCGTCCTAAGAAAAAGAGCCCTTATTTGGAAGCTGAGAGACACAGCACAGCTCATGGAGTCCCTGCTAAATTCCCCAAAAGTGGGCATTTGCATGGCTCTGAGTCTCTAACTGCATGGATCAGCAACTCCAGCGCTGCATCCCGAGCTGACCTGGCATTGACTATGGAGAGCTAGGAACATTTGAGATCATGGAAACCAGTGAGCCTGCTTGGGTTTAGGAGAGGACTCTGTCCCATCAAAGAGAGAAGAAAAAGTAAGGTGACTTTTGTTTAAACTGGCCATACTGTTGCAACCCTCCATCCCAGGAATGCAAATTCAGCTGTATCATCTACTTTGGGAAGATGCTAAGGAGGGAGCTGAAGTTTGGAGGAGTTTGTGAACGTGATGAGGTAGGGAATTCAGTTTATTTCTAAATATTTATTAATTGTAAATTAACCTTAACCCCTTCCTTCCTCCAATCCTATTTTCCTGTTGCCAATAAAGACAACCCCACCCCAACCTTGTTATACTATTGTTTTTTGGAGTGACATTCCTTTGTTAGTGGTTTTTACTTTATTGTCCGCTGTACTGACTTTAACTTCTTTGTCAGTAGTAGTATTATCATTGACTTTCTCAAGGAACAATGGCCCTGTGTATTTGGTACAGTGAGGAGTTACTTTAGTGGAACTAGCTGCTAAGCTGGAATCCAGGATCAAACCCATGTGAGGAGGGGGAAAAGGTGCTCCAAATATTGGTGATACCAAACACGTGGGAGAGAAAAAGGGTGGAGGAGAGTTCAGCTACAACTTGGGGGAGGGAGTGCAGGAGAAAACTTTCCAGCTGAGTGCAGGTGAAGCTATGGCCTCCAAAGATGCAGGGATGTTACTGGCTTTGCCGCCTCTTCAGGAAGACTGCTTATTATTTTTCTTTAGTGGGATGAATTGAGGTAGCTCACAGTAAGACCTGATATAACAACTTCCTTCTGTGCCATCACCTAGCAGAAATAAAGCAGCTTCAGCTTTGGAGGGATGCTTTCCCCTCCAGGGGGTGGACTGGCCACGCTAAGGGAACGATGCCACGTGGCATATTCTAACTCATGTCCTGGCTTCAGTAAGTGCCTCTGTGTAAATGACATGCCCTGGCTTTCTACACATGTGGAAACTGTTATGGTCTGGGAGAAATCAAGAAGAAAAGTGGTAACTCTGAGATCCTTTGCTGATAACAGTCTATAACAGGAAAGGGAAAAGACAGATTTCTGTACATATTGCTATTTGTTTTCATACGCTTCTTCAGAACTCCCTTCTGGTTTGCAGTCATTGTGCCATGGTGCAGTGTTAGTGTCTCAAATTGTAATGTTCCCCTTTCCTTTATCTCTTTGCAGTCACCCTTCAAAGTGACAGGTGTAAGTGCAAGTAGAATTAAAATGGGTGTAGTTTATTGAAATGGAGTTTGTAATGTGAGTGTCTTCAATACATGAGATCACTTTTTCCATGTTTTTTAATTCCTCCAATAGAAATGAATGGGCCCTACAGTGCTCTAAGGAAAGATTTTTGTAATTAAAACTTCATAAAACTTATTTGTCATCTGACTGTACATAATAATCCAAGACCTAAAAGACCAGTAACTCGCTTTTTCTGGGGAGTGGGTTTGGAAGGGGAAATCTACACAATGAATATCACATTGCACTTCATTGTGTCACAGGCAGCAACTTAAGCACATGGTGCTGCTTCTTTCTCAGCTCACGGGAAGATTTGGTTTTTATCTAGTGATTCCAGGAACATTAGCTCTCTTGAAGGGATATATCTATAGACTCTAAAAATGCTGCTATATACTCCTGTAGCCCAAACACTTCAGCAGCAGACAACAGCAAAGAGTTAATATTTTATAAAAGCACTTTAAGGATGATTTCAAACCTGGCTTCCATTTATTTACATGCCAAAAAAGGCATCCAAGTGTGACCAAATGTAGGGGAAATTGCTTGTATTCCTCAAACTGAAAAGCAGTTAAAACAAAAAATTATTTTTAAATGGCTGTAGGTCACTTTTCTTTTTTAAGACAAATCAAGGGGTCTTGATGTAGGTGTAATATACACAAAATATAGGCCAGTTCAGTGGGAAAATATTACCGGTACTTAAAAACAATGAGATGCATCCCCCACCATCTGAAGGGCTATTCTTTATGTATCACACTCTATGTAAGTAATATGGGTTTCATACTAATACTTCAACAGAGGGTCCTGTGGCACCTTTGAGACTAACAGAAGTATTGGGAGCATAAGCTTTCGTGGGTAAGAACCTCACTTCTTCAGATGCAAGATGTCTTGCATCTGAAGAAGTGAGGTTCTTACCCACGAAAGTTTATGCTCCCAATACTTCTGTTAGTCTCAAAGGTGCCACAGGACCCTCTGTTGAAGTATTAGTATGAAACCCATATTACTTACATAGAGTGTGATACATAAAGAATAGCCCTTCAGATGGTGGGGGATGCATCTCATTGTTTTTAAGTACCGGTAATATTTTCCCACTGAACTGGCCTATATTTTGTGTATATTACACCTACATCAAGACCCCTTGATTTGTCTTAAAAAAGAAAAGTGACCTACAGCCATTTAAAAATAATTTTTTGTTTTAACTGCTTTTCAGTTTGAGGAATACAAGCAATTTCCCCTACATTTGGTCACACTTGGATGCCTTTTTTGGCATGTAAATAAATGGAAGCCAGGTTTGAAATCNACCTTTGAGACTAACAGAAGTATTGGGAGCATAAACTTTCGTGGGTAAGAACCTCACTTCTTCAGATGCAAGACATCTTGCATCTGAAGAAGTGAGGTTCTTACCCACGAAAGCTTATGCTCCCAATACTTCTGTTAGTCTCAAAGGTGCCACAGGACCCTCTGTTGCTTTTTACAGATTCAGACTAACACGGCTATCCCTCTGATACTTGATACTAATACTTCGGCACTTCTATAGCCTGCTTCTGGGAAGCAGGTCTGTAGCGTTCAAGGCAAATGTCTTTAGTGTTATGTCCATTTAACAGCATGGGAAACAGCAGCACACAGGTTAAAGGGCCCAGTCCAACTCCCCTTGCTTGCAGTGGGAGCTGGACTGAGTCCTATTTAACTTCCTCAAAGTCACACACTGAGTTGTGGACAGATTCACTTATAGAATCAAGAACTCTTTAATGGCCTGCATCCTAACTACTAGAAACGACTGCCTTCTATTTATGCTCAGCTGCTAACTAACTAAGCAGCACAGCTACAATGATTTTTTCTCAGACTGTTTTATCCTAATTTAACTACCTGCCATACCTATATTTCAGATGATCCCATTCACAGATATGGCGATAGCTTGACACCTCCATTAAAAAAAGTGCATGTGCTTCATTTCCACTGGGACAGCCTCGTGAAGGAGAGGTGATGTTCCAACAGCTACAGGTGGTAAAGCAGCATTTAAAAAAAAAAATTCATCCCCCTTCAGTCTTGGCCCTGAAGCCATCATTTTTCACTGTGGATGGGAATGCTTATGGTACCTAGCCATGGTGTTCATTAGCCAGCCAAAGGAGTCAAGTCCTTCCCTTTCTTTTCTTGCTATCAAGGCCTGAGACTTCACAGCACACCCAACACCTGTCAATCTAGAGACTAAATTCTGATTTCCGTGACCCCTGTTGAAATCCACTGAATTCAGTGGAGTTACAATTTACATGCATGTACATGAGAAGAGTATTTGGTCCTGTGAGTGAAACCCAAACCTAGGCAGGTCCCTAGTACGTCACTGGATTCCCTTCCACAGCAGAGTCTATTTAAACTTGACTTTCTTCTGAGTCTCTGGCTTGTAACCACTTTCTCATTAGGATTATGAGGTTTCCTCCTTTTCTTGACATTTGTGTGCGCAATAGTAGTCAGCGTAGCACCTTTCCCTTAGGCCCTGGATACTATGGCTGCCCTTCAAAAGCTAATGATTTCACGAGTGAACAATCTGAGTGTTTCCTCTTCTTTTTCTCATTTATAGTCCTTGCATCAGTAGACAGTGCTGGTTTTTGGGATTGGCCTCATCATCCCAAAAGCAATAACTGTCTTATTTCTATAATATGTCTTATAGAATGATTAAAAAATCAGCAGGTTGAGCTTTCCATTAGCCTCCCCAATTACTGTGATCACCTTCCTAAAAGCTGTTGCTTTATATCAGTCCTTCTGTCCTTTCTCTTGCTTTACCATCCTTGCTACTCCATTCTCTCTCCTCCGCCTTCTCATATTCCTTGCTTTCAGTGTGTTTCGGACAAAAAAAAATCAAATTGTTATGGCTCACTGAGTGTTAAAGAAATGAATACAGAACGGACATGGCCCTCACATGTACCTGCAGTTAAATTCACAATCAGTATAGTGTAATATCACAGAAAGTCATTGTTTAAATAGATAGAGGGCCTGGGTCTGAGCAACCACAATGTTTATCTAGGAACTTCACTGTGTAAAGGCCAATAATAGTTAAGTGGGCCATCAAGTACACATTTGCCTGCTCTCTAACATTTACCCCACTGGTCTGTTGTAATGACTTTCAGGTTATTTTCTACTCACTTTAAGCTCTGTTTCTGGCTCCTTCCCCAGTCAATTTTTGCTCTCTTTTATCTATGTATAATGGAGTGGAACTTGGTCTGATATTTTTAATATACAGTTTGTCCAATAAATACATTATGCACAGGCCACTTCAAACAATATACAGAATTGATACATAATGTTAAACCACATTTTAGCATTAAAATGTTTTCTAGTACACACAACACATGCATACAGTGCATCTTGAGTTGACAACTTAATTAAATATTGGCAATATTATGTGAATTTCCCAGTCTGTGGAAAAAATTATTACACATCCCTTATTCATATACACTGGTTTTTGCAGTGTGTATGTGAAATATTGATAACTAAACAATGAGATAAGTTTGCATTTCCATCAAAGGATCAGTGAATGTAGTGTCACACCATCCTTGTGAAGTAGGTTTATCCCCATTTTACAGATGGAAAAACTGAGAGCATCAAGGTAAAGTGACTTGCTGATGGTTATATACGAAGTGTGTGGCACAGCTACAAATAGAACCCAGACATCCTGACACCCACTCCTGTATGTTTACTACAAGATTATCTTTCCTTCTTGCAGTAGATGTTTGTTACAGGCTTTCATTGAAGTGAATGCCATTGAAAACAAATATGGTAGCCTTTCCTTTTTACAGTTCAGGCTGCAGCAAGAGTGCTTATGCTTTCAATATGAGCCTCTATTTTGAAGGATTTATAATTTAGGAGGTAAATAACCCTATGCTCCAGTTTGTCATCAGAAATATTAGGCTAAGAATAAAATTTCACAAAATTAAAAAAATTAAACCACACTGTATTGCTGTTCTTGAGCTAAGAGAACAGGAATCCTAGTCCTGTATAACCCCTCAACCTAGTTTAGTTGTAGGGACCAATCTTGCAAATATTCATGCATGTAGTTAGCTTTGTGCACATAAGAAGCCACATTGAAATCCATTGTTCTGCTCCCAGGCTTATAGTCTGCAAGCATTCGCAGTACTGATCTTAACTTTGTTTCACAGCAATTGCTGCCACATTAGATGCATAGGCAATTCATGTTTCACCTTTTAAGGCACATTCCTGCATGTATGGTTTGGATTGTCAGTTCTTCATTCTAAACACTGAAAATATACAGTGATTGGAACAAAATGTTTGGAACTGTCACATGACTAATCATTGCTGTAATGAAGTGTCCCTTATGCAGTTATGCATGATGGTTTTTGTGCTACACAATGATGCAGCCTCAGTTACCAAACAAAAATTCACAGTTTACATATATTCTGTTCTCTCTCTCTCAGAACTAGGCAGCTTTAATTTTGCACGCACAGAATCCACAGCCAGAACTATATACTAAATGCATACAATTTTTCAGCACGGGTTCCTAATGATTTTTTACATAACTATGCATCAAGTTTACACATTTTATTAAGCAATTATATATACATATATATAGTTATTTACTGAAATCATGACAATATTGATCATTAGCCCACAAAGTACATGTAAGAAAAGGCAAATTCACATAATAAAATTTGCATGAAAAGAACCTCATCATTATGAAACAATTCCCACAACTACCGGACAATTCTAGAATGTAGGTACAAAGAAGAGCCTGGCTTAAATTTATCCAGTGGAAGCTGGTTTTGTAAAGTAACAGGAATTTCCTTTGTAATTGTGAAGTTCCTGTGTTCTGCTGCGTGGGTTTGTTTCACAACATGAACTCCTCTGTGGTCAAGTTTTTTCCTTATGATAAACTGTAACAAAACAAAAGATCACATCCCAATCCATAACAAACAATGGTAATAAGACACAATATCAGCTTTTACTTACAATGTTAATTTTGTGCGAGATCTGCACCAAAGCAAGGAGATTGTCAAAATTAAAGCTGAGCCTAAGACCACTCTGTTTGCTTAGGTTTTACAAACACATTTAGGGCCTAATCCATAACCAAGCGAAGTCAACAGGAGTCTTTCCATCAACTCAGACAGATTTTGGATCAGGCCCAAATATGCTTCATAGATAGCATTCATTTTGCATCTTTTTATTCAGTGATTACCTTGGACCTTATCCCTTCCCTTTCTGTTGTAAGTTTCTGTGTTTGTCTGATCAAAGATGAGCTAGCTTGTGGCCAGCCACAGCCCAGGTGTCCAAGCAAGAGGAGGGCATAAGAAGACATTCCCCGCATCCCAACCTTCTTAATTAGGGACTGTTCACAGCTGCCATCTTTGTGCTTCTCCCAAGAGTGAGCACAGAAATGTTCAACATTTAATGTCTATGTGCTGTATGCTTTAAAAACTGAAACAAAGTTTGCCACATCTGGGGGCTGAATTTCTCTCCTCTCAGTCTCAATCACTGATGCACTGGCTGTGCAAGGGCAGAAAAAAAACCCACAATTCTGGTGCCAAAATTATAGCCAATAAGTGGGTGAGGATCTGCCACTCAACAATAATGCCAGCACAGATAGCAAGTACACCTCTACCCCGATATAACGCTATCCTCGGGAGCCAAAAAAATCTTACCTCGTTATAGGTGAAACTGCATTATATCGAACTTGCTCTGATCCACCAGAGTGCGCAGCCCCGCCCCCCCGGAGCACTGCTTTACCGCATTATATCCGAATTCGTGTTATATCAGTCACGTTATATCAGGGTAGAGATGTATCACGGGAGCCTCACCTGTATATACACAGTCAGGGAGCATCTACATTTGGGGTACGTCTTCACTACCCGCCGTATCAGCGGATAGCAATCGATTTATCCGGGATCGATATATCATGTCTCGTTGAGACGCGATATATCAATCCCCAAACGCGCTCACCGTCGACTCCATAACTCCACCAGAGTGAGCGGCGGTAGCGCAGTTGACGGGGGAGCCGCGGCCGTCGATCTGGCGCCGTCTGGACCCCAGGTAATTCGATCCAAGATACTTCGACTTCAGCTACGCTATTCGTGTAGCTGAAGTTGCGTATCTTGGATCGATCTCCCCCTCCCAGTGTAGACCAGACCTTGGAAGACATAAAAGCCTTTCTGTGCAGGTGCAGTTATGAGTGTTAGCCACCTCCTTCTTAAAGGACATAGCGCTAAGAAATTCTGCACTGTGTCTGTACTAGAACCCTTCCCATTGGCAGAACTACTGGATCTGAACCACTGAAGAAAGATTTTCCTAGTGTAAACAAGGCCTGACTGTACTTCTAACACAGCACAGTGGAATCACAGGGCCAAATTCACTTCTAGAGAAACTTCATTGACTTGAATGGAATTACCAGTGATATATTTAATCCACGGTATTTACAAGAATATAGATATGCTGACATAAAGCCCTCGACTAAGAGCTTCATATAGAAATAATAATAGAAAAATTAAGGGAATTAATACATTTCTTATTTTAAAGTTTCTTTTATTTACGCCTATTTCTAACAGAAGGCTGCTAGTACTAGGATCCCTATTACATTGAACCCTTGCGCTGGTTAAAAGACCACCACTGAGATATTTGTGGCCAGCCACCAAAATAATGTAATAATTTGTTAATTATAGCAGTTGCTGCAGCTCTCATTACAGTAGTGGTTGCAAAACATAATATTTCCATAATAATACTAGCTAGGTATTTTTCTTGAGGAAAGTGAGTTTGCAGTCTATGAGAGCAAGGGACTAAGAATCTGGGCTACAACTGAGTACAGTGCTGGTTGTCTGCATCTTTTGCAGCTGTGCAAATGCACTTCAATCCTGACCTGCAACAGCCTCCTGCTTTTCCAGTCCTCAGGTTCTCCTTAGTGGGAACTGCCAATCATGATGAATTGTAACAGATTGCATAGTGATTTTGTGATGTGCATAAATAGAAGAGACCATCACACACATTTTCACTTGTGACCTAAGCCAGAATTTGAACTCAACTCTTTGGAGGTGCAAAGCTCATGCAAGAATTAACTCTAACTCATAGCACAACCCACAGATTCCCTTGACAATAGACTGGCCTCAGAATGCCTGTTACAGCACAAAAGTCCAAAGGGAAGTGCCTCTGCTTCATTATAGTTCTGTTTTATATCCCAATCTCTGAAACACACACATGCACACTTGTAAAACAGGTCCACTTTCCAACGCAAATCACACTGGGCAGCCAACTTTCACTGAAGCACAAATAATCTCAACCCTGAATCATTTTAATCCATTTGGTTGTCCACTTTAAGAAAGTATAAAGAGACAGTAAAGCAAAAAGAATGGCTGCTAGGCCAGGGATAAGGGACACAAATAAAGCCACTAAAGTTAGATGAAATGTGAACTAATTATTTATTTATTCCAAATGCTGGTGGGGGTTACAGCATTTTTGACAGGGGAAAGATAGATTAAGTGAATTTACTAGTCTTTGCCATGAATGATTTCCATAGTTTTGGGAGAGGGGGTGGGGCGGGAGCTGGACTGGATTTCATGGACACAGGACTTTACAGGAGAGACTTGAAATGCTTCACTAATGCTTCACTCTTCACTAATTAATACACACATTTCAATGCCTTTGTAAGCAGACAAGTGCTAACAGCTGTAGTTTTTTTTTATAGATGCAGAATAATCTCTAGTACATGCTGAGCAGAAGGAAACGGAGAACAACATGCTGCAGATTCAGAAGGTTTTCCGAGTCATGGATGTATTCTTTTATATATTCTATAAGCAAAGTTTGACCAGAGCAGCAGGCAACGCAGTACAGTGCCGAGTATTATCTCCAAGTATGTTACAGAGGAATAAAACCATAACAAGTGATGAGGATAGATTTAGCGGCACATAGTGCATTCTCATGCCAATTATTAATACACAATAGAATGTATATGAGCTTTGAACGTTTTCTTAATAGACTCTGTGCGTGATTTCACCATTGCTTTGCACCTCATTTACACCTATAAGAAGTGGGTGCAAAACTCCCACCAGTGTGAGTAGAGCATAATCATTTGGTAGCATTTGACACCTATTTTGTATAAAAGTAAATAGCTACACAAGTGGGAAGGAAGGGATGAATCAGACCTGTGTTTAAAATAATTTTTATAGCGTGAACAATAGGTCTTAAAGAACTGTTTATAGTTGATGGGAATTTTCCAACATACACCTTTTGTTAGGATACAATATCCTTTTTTCACCCTCTTTCCCTGTTCTTTATAACTAACAGTATCTGTTCTATCTGGGGACAAGATTTAATATCTGTTATGTTCTCTATCTGGGGACAATATCCTGCCCGGGCAGGTTAATGGTGAAGGAGATATGATAGATCTTTTCCATCTCTAATTTCCTTGATTTCATTTACATGAAAACATCTTGGTTTCTGAATAGTTTATTTCCTCCTGCAGTTTGTTCCCTGCCTGAATTCACAGTCCTATCTGTGATGTCACACTTGGCTGCTGCAGAAGTTATGGTCATGTTACCAACACAGGTTATAATTAGAGATGGGCAAATCTCAAAAGGTTTGTTTCAAATCAACATTCCTAGAAGCTGATTTACATTATATTTACATCATTTACCTTAAGCCTCTTTACACCACTCACACTCACTTTAAGGCCCTTTAAGATACCAGATTGGTGAAAATAGGCATTAAAGTAAATAAGACCCACTTTGTTTTTGCCACCAATGTGCTCAGAGGGGAATCAGCCCTCACAGATCCAGACTTAGTGGTGCTCAAAATATAAGTACCATCTCTGAAGAATGCTTCCCCCTACCTATCTAATGGCAAGTCTACACTACAAAATGAAGTCGACCTTAGTTAGGTTGATGTACAGCCACTGCAGTAATTACTGAGGTTTTTCATGTCCACACTATTTCCACCCTCCCGTTGGTGGTGCGCTTTCACCCTCTTGGCTTTGTGGGGCATTCACAGCTGGAGCCCTGCTGCTGGGGGTTGATAGCCCAAACTGTGAGCCCTGCAGAGGGCTAACAGCTGGAGCCACCACCACCACCCCACCGTGGGGCTGACAGCCAACAGGCAATGCAAGTAATGCAGTGTCTACATTGACCCTATGTCGCCCTACCTATATTGACTTAAGTGCTATGCCTTTTGGAGTTATTAATTCAGTGTAGTGGGTGATTTACATCGGTGAGAGCTACATTTTAGTGTTGATGCTTACAGAGTTAGGTAAGTAACATAACAGAGTTATGTCAATGTAACTCTGTAGTGTAGACCAGTCCTAAGTCTTCTCAAAATATTGACTCCATAGATTTCATCTGGATTCTGCCCCTTTACGTGACACCCTAGAAAGATCCACAGGGGAATTATTATTACTACAGACAGCTATTTTCCTCCTGTGTGCTGAGAGACAAACACGTGTTGAGTAGCAGGAATAGCTACAGTTTGGAGGAGGCCCTGACTGTTGCTGTCCAGAAGCATGGTTAAATGCTGAGGTAATGGGGTTCCATGTTTTGTGGGTGCCTGGGGTTGGGTGTCAAACCCTTCTTTCCCCTCATAATAGAAAAATCAGAACCAGAGTGCACTGAGCTCTAAGTTAATTTTGAAAGAGTTTCTTAATAGAGTACCTTTCTGAGCCAGCAGCAGCTCTTTACCAATAAGACATTTAATTACAGCTGCCTCACCCTTGAAACATGGTGACTGAAGCTCATTAGCTTCCAGAATCTTTCATATTGTTCTGAGGCAAGTGAGCTCAGCCAGTTTTGGACTGGTCCCTTAATAACTGACACAGAAGGAAGACAGGAAGGAAGGGGAGTGTGGGCCACACTTGAAAATGATTTCCCTTTCTTGAGATAAGGAGAATGATCTGAGACCTCAAACTGCTGTTTAAATACATTGCTTTTTAACAAAACCGTACAAGAGCTTGAGAAAAAAAAATCATGGAACCAAGAAGGGAGTGGAGCACTGATATTGCACTTAAACATGGTCTACTTAGAGAACTTTAACAAAAATAAGAAACCTTCTCCACCAGGTACTGTAAGTTTCTCCAAATTCTCTCAACTCCATAATTTACCTTCTAAAAGTGTTCCTTTCTGGTACAGTCACTGCGGCTGAGATCTGGCACTGAGCAAAGATCATTATCTGAATCTTAGCCCCACGGAATTAACTCTTATCATGAAGGCTGCATATACTGTAACTGAAGGTGGTGTTCACGCAATAGTTGCTAATTCCTGAACAGAGTGAAATCCAAGTGAAAAGAGTAATTTCATAATCTAGATTGTGGAGAAATAATATACTTGTTCTAACACAAGAGCTAGAACAAGAAACCAACTACTGGAGAGAGCTCAGATGCTGGTTCGGCTTCTTTTTACCCTTGGGTTATCTTGTGTTGTGTCACTATAGGAATGGTAACTTTCCGTGGACCAGAGCAGTTTTGGAAGGTCTTATGCGCTCAGTTGATCTGTGGTTTCTCCTGAGATACTGGCTAAGGCAACACCCTGGTACCGTCTGTCTGGTTGGCTACTGTAGTCCTTATCCTGGTTGTGGCTACTGTTCTCAGGGAACCTGAGGCCAGAGCTGTATTCAGAAGGCTGTTCTATTCCCTGGACGTTGCTGTATGTTATTATAATCCTGGGTATCTGTGCTGCAGACAGTCTAGAGCGAGAGTCTCCTTTTCGTAGTCCAGTGCCATTCAGGCCCTCACCTGTCTTAAGCATGCAAGGATTTAAGAGAAATGTAAAACACAGATGTCTGCAAGATGAACAGATTGCAACTGTCCACTAAAAAGGAAAGTGACAAACATTTGGACAAGCACTCTGACAATTGCCACTGTTAAACCAAAACAAATCTTATATGACTGGGAAAGAATTTGACCTAGAAACTTTTTTGATGTATCCCAGGAGTCACTTCTGAGAAATATCTTACTAAACAAACTAATATATCAAAGCACAGAGCTTACATTCCTTAACACTTTGATACTTCAGGCACATTCTCCAGTACTCTGATGAAGGTTCAGGTTAATAATAGCACATGCCTCCGTGAACAATAGCGCAAAGAAGCCAGCATAAGGGTCCGGTAAAGCTAGAAGTACACATGAATTCCAGAAAATAGATGGTTACTTCCCTACAAAAATCTAATCAAATCAGATGGCAATTGAGGCATTATCAGGGTAAGAGATGATAAAAGCTAGACCAAAGTGAACCACCCGCATGGAAGCCTTGAAACGAGACACCAAATAGTGAAGTAAACAATGAAGTAAGAGAGGAAAAAATGGAAAGGTGAATAGAATTAATTCAGCAATGGAAAATACTGGATGATACTAGTGAAGGACCAAGAAAAGGACTGTGTTAGAATATCATCTTCATCAAGCTGTAGAGAGAATGTTAAAACTTACTACTAACTATGAAAAGACTTATTTCAGGCACATGTGTTAGCATTCACAATGCAGTCTAAAGATAACACAGATGTACACTCAAATCCTGATTTCTGCCAATATTTCTACCCTCCTTTCCCCCCTCCTAGGTGGATTTAGGGCAGATGGATTAGAGTTAATCCACTCATGGGACTGTTAAAAAATTATCACTATGCCACAGCATTGTCATCAGATGAGAATGCATTAGTATGGGACTGCTCAAAAGGTTGGTGCTCTCCCAGGTTATAAAAGCATATAAAAAAAATCACACACACAAAACCCCCCCAAAACCACTTACTTGGATTTCCTCAAGGCTATAGGTTCTAGATGGCAGGGCCTACACAAACAAAGAGTAACAAAAGTTTAACAGCTCTCTTTTCTACAGCAATATTCAGTGACTTGGAATATTGACTTCTTTGTAGGAGAAAGCAAATCCTCTACAAAACAAGAGTCAGGAAATATTTTTTCTTTCTTAATGGGGGTTGGAAAAGAAGTGTCTGTTATTAAAGCAAAAGACACAACAGGACTACTATGCCCTTATCTTAAATGCACAAAAGTAAATATTCTCCAGCGTGATCCATCTTGGATAGGAAAAAAGATAAGCACCTGACGTTTCAAAACTACCCTTGCAAAACCTGTCATAGTATGCTACAGTTATGACCCCAAATACAGCATTAACTGTTGTAGGATATGATTTTTTTTTCAGGTTTTGCTTAAATAATCTAAGAGGCAAAAAAGGCTATATTTTCTATAACATTTTCTAGGATTTTTATGAGTTCAGGATTCTCCTTCCATTTTCCTTTGCACTCTTGCTGACACTTTATGGTTTGGACAGCAGTAAGGGCACAGTCAAGTTTTAGAGTCATGATTTCCACTTAAGTTCATCAGGAGAACTCTTTTCTTCCTCATTCATCTTACTTGTTTCAAGATATAATTAAGGCTTATACAGTATACTTTATCTTCAATTGATAGTCCAACAGCGATCCTGTTTAACATTTAATTAATAAACTATTTTACAATTAGCTTAGTTGTTTAGTATTTTAGACTAAGTTCTTTGGAGCAGGAACCTCATCTTGCTACAATATGTGTTCATACAGAACCTAACACAAAGGGGATCCAATCCTGATCAGGGCTTCTAAGCACTAGTGAGGAGTCCAGTGAGGTCCATGACTTCTTATCCCTGACTAAATCGGGGTGGTGGGGGGAGGGCATCTCGTGGATGCTGGGGAGGAGGGCAGCAGCACACAGCCCAGATGGGAACCCCACTGGTGCTGTGGGGGGTGGGAAGCAGCGCACGGCCCGGGATCTTGCTGGTGCTGTGGGAGGCAGGGCTGGCAGGCTCCCTACCTGGCTCTGCGGGGACATCCCCCTTGCTCAGCTCCTAGGCAGCTCTGCACGCTGCCTCCGCTCAGAGCGCCAGCTTCACAGCTCCCACTGGCCGGGGGAGCTGCAGCCAGTGGGAGCTGTGGAGGCGGTGCCTGCAGGCAGAGGCAGCGTGCGAAGCTGCCTGGTCATGCCTCCTCCTAGGAGCTGAGCGAGGGGGGATGTTGCTGCTTCCAGGGAGCCCCCTGAGGTAAGCACCACCCAGGTCCTGCCTCACCCCGTCCTGTGCCCCAACCCCTTGCCCCCTCCGACACCCAAACTCCTGCTGGGGGAAGGGGGACCAGTGGCCCAAGACTGCTCCAGCAGCAGTCGGTGCGACTGGTGCAGGGGCTGCCTGAGCTGTCCCCGGGCCAGGCGTACCGGCCACTGCAGAAGTCACAGAATCTGTGACCTCTGTGACAAACTCACTGCCTTACTTATGATCATATCTTGCACAGTCAACAGTGGGGGGCAGAGCTTAGTCTGTGTTCAGAGATTAGAAAAGAATCACTGCTTTCTTTCCTCAATTCAACCCCTGACAAATACTAAAATAATACTTACAACAGGAGAGGAAATGCACTCTCTGACATTCAGCTCCACCATGGAAATGTCATCGGCATCTTCAGAAGTCTAAAAGATAAACAAGAACAAAAAGCCCATACATGACACAGGCATGTCACAATATTCAACACCAAGTGGCATGTGAAATACAAGCAGCAGGGGGGTCAGGGAGAAGAGGAAACTGAAGGATTGAAATATAGTGAACTACAAAGGACAGTGTTATTTTATATTCTAGCGTCCATCTCAGTTAATTAGTTACAATATATGACTATGGAGCATAAAAAAGTGTGTTGATAAGTAATTTAGACACTGCAGAACACATGATGAATAAGCAACAAATGACAGTTTAAAAACAGAAATACAAGACTATCAGAAGCAAAGAACAAAACATCCTGCCTCCTCTGCCCCTTGCAAATGTAACAAAGACAACTGGAAAATGAACCAGTGCTGAAAATAGAAAGCTGAGGACCTTTTACAGCCTCATGGTCATTACTCATCACATTCATATCACTTCAAGCTGTAAAGTGTCTTAACCACATAAAGTTAACCCTTAGGGTTATTTCCCCCCACTATGTAGGAACCTTCATTATTGAAATCAAGATGATATTCAATAAAGATAAGTGCAAAGTACTATACTTAGGAATGAAAAAATCGAATGCACAACTATAAACTGAGGAATAACTTTCTACTGCCACCTAGAACAGTGGTTCTCAAAGCCACTTTTTGCTGCGCCAGGCCAATGGGGGTTGCGGGAAGGGCGGCTAGCACATCCCTCGGCCTGCGCCGCTTCCCACAGCCCCCATTGGCCTGGAGCGGCGAACTGCGGCCAGTGGGAGCCGCAATCGGCAGAACCTGCAGACACGGCAGGTAAGCAAACCGGCCTGGCCCGCCAGGGGCTTTCCCTGAACAAGCGGCAGACCGGCTTTGAGAACCACTGTTCTAGGTGGCAGTAGTGCTGAAAAGGACTGGGGTTATAGTGAATCACAAATTGAATATGAGTCAACAATGTGATACAGTTGCAAAAAAGGCTATCATCGTTCTGGGGTATATTACAGGAGTGTCATATGCAAGACACAGGAAGTAATTGTCCTGCCCTACTCGGCACTGGTGAGGCATCAGCTGGAGTATTGTGTCCAGTTCTGGGCGTCGCACTGCAGGAACAATTTAGCCAAACTGGAGAGTCCAGAGAAGAGCAACAAAAATGATAAAAGGTCTAGAAACCTTCCCCATGAAGAAAGGTTAAAAAATCTGGGCATGTTTAATCTTGAGAAAAGAGTGAGGGGAGACCAAATAACAATCTTCAAATATGTTAAGGTCTGTGATAAAGAGGATGGGGATCAATTGTTTTTCATGTCCACTAAAGGTAGGACAGGAAGTAATGGGCTTAATCTGCAGCAAGGGAGAATTAGGTTAGATATTAAGAAAAACTAACTATAAGAGTAATTAAGATCTGGAATAGGCTTCCAAGCAGAGGTGTTGACTTTGTGATTTCCCCGGGGGTGCTGGACCCCCACTCGGCAGCAGGCCCCACCCCCACTCTACACCTTCCCCCAAGTTCCCACCCACACCCCACCTCTTACTAAGCCCATTCTGCACTGCCTCTTCCTGCCCCATTCTGCTCCTTCCCCCCTCTTCCTGCCCCTGCTCCTTCCCCTCTCCCCCAGCACCTCCTATACACCTCTGAACAGCTGATCGTGGCAGATGGAAGGCGCTGGGAGCACCCCCGGAGCACCCCACGGAGTCGGTACTTATGCTTCCAAGGGAAGTTGTGGCATCTCCATCACTGGACGTTTAAGAACAGGTTAGACAAATACTTGTGAGGGATGGTCTAGGTTTACCTGGTCCTGCCTCAGTGCAGGGGGCTGGACTTGATCATTTCTTGAGGTTCCTTCCAGCCCTACCTTTCTATGTCTCTATTCTAATTATGAAAAAATATGCAGATTTGTTAACTCATTGGCTGTTTGAAGGCTTGTATGGTGCACAGCATCTATTACCTTTTCAAAAATCCCAGAATCATGGCTTTTCAGTTTAGATTTGGCTTTTGTGTCACTGGTTTCAACAGCGTATTTGCCTATTTCATAGGAAAGCTGTTTACTGACTGGTCTGGAGATCACACTAACAACATCAACTTCTGTATCAGTCCAGCCCTGCAATGAATACATCGGAAACAAGCACTTTAGGTTGCTTTTGGGTCCAGTTACTCTGGCCAATAACATGAAGTTACATTTTACATGGACATGTTTCATAAGGGGAAAAGACCATAAGAAAGACATTTCAAAGAAAACAGCTGATTATACACAACATCATACACCCAAAAAGTTTTAGACTAGTGCAAGCAACACTGTAAAGGTTGGAAAGCTTAAAACTTGGTCTACATATTTTTCTAGGGCTGGTTGAAAAATTTTGATCAAGTTTTCTTGTCAGTTTTTTTGAAACTTCCATGGTGTGGATGTGGAGAAATGTAGTCCAGCCAGGAAGCAGCACCCTCTGGGAAGAATGAGGGCATGAGGGACCCAGAATTACAACTCCCATGAGGCATCACAGCAGCTCGGGTGGAAGCAGAGATTAATGTCAATCAAAATGTTTTGACATTTCACAACTGGAAAATGTTTTGGAGTTTTTCATTCCATGAAAAGATTTGATTTTTTTTTAAAATGTCATAATATCAGAATTTTCTACAAGACAGAAATTCTTGTTTTCTACCCGCTCTAATTGTTCCTTATATTGGGAGAGTGAGAGAGTGCAAGAGAGAGTGTATTTTAAGAAAACAAAGAAAGAAAAGTGTATATAGCAAGCATTCAGAAGCAGCGAGTAGCCCTACAACAACAAACCAAATATTAATAAAGGGTAACACTAGTTAGGACATAGATTCACTCCCAAGCTCTAGGAAGTTTGTTTAAGCAATTGTGAGAAGATATGTTTTAAAAATACCTTGACAATGTCCTTTTAAATGGGTACATGTTAGAATAAAAAAGAGTAGACACATAAGAGACCTTTTCATGGGACCATTGTTCAAAATTGTATAAAAACCTTGATATACGTTTTTATCAAAAGGATACAGACCATCTAGAGGAAGGTCAGCCCTGAAATGATTCTGTTGACTTTAACAGAATTTGCATCTGCTTCCGACGGGGCTGAATTTGCTTCAATGTCTTTTTGGTTCTGTCACCAGTTTTGTTCTGTTTTTACCCTAATGGTGAAACATCACACATTCTATACTTCACATTTTACATATATAATGGATTTCATGATTACCACCTGCATTGGATCAGTTGGCTATAAAATGAGTTAGTTTTGTTTTGTAAAGCCAGTCCCTACTTGTACTGCTGTAGTTGGCCACTTTCTACTGCAAAGATCTGTTTGGAAATTATTTTCCTTGAGATTTTTCAAAGGCATGAAAAAAAATTGTGCCCTTTTGAGTGCAAGTAAGTTGTAGATAGAGAATTTAACCGCTTGCGGGTGTGCTAAATTAGAGCCAATTATAACTTGATTGACCAACCTGGGCACAAAATACGTTTTTGCTCTGCCTTTTTGCATTCTACATGTCTGGGGAAAGGAAACTCCTGGTTTCATGGCTTTGCATGTGATGATCAAACATATTAATTAAGGAAAAAGTTGTCAAACAATATTTAGCCAAATTCTGTCTTAAAGTCATACCCTGCTTTCCCCTTCAATGTCAGTATTTAGAGAAAGGTATGTGTGACAAGCTTCAATTTCCTACTAAATTAGTGATGAGTCAGAATTCCTAATGAAATCGGGGTATGATGTGTTCAATTTAACAATTTAAAGGACCCAGCCTGGGGGGGAGATAATATTTCTGTTTGAAAATTTTTTATCTACTAGTTCCAAAGCAGACCTAAGGTTACTGTGCTTTAAAATTTATATACTTTGAGAATTTGACAGCAGTTTGTCAGTTTCACTATTTTCCCTGCATAGCCAGGCTTCAATCTACATGACTGCAAGTGTCTGACTGGGCAAATCTGATTGCAGAATGCAGGCCTTAGATTTCTCCCTTGCTGAAAAACCCTTATATCAGCAGGGTAGTAGAGAAGGGGAGTGGGAAAGCGTACTAATAGTTTTGAAGGAGTATTTCTTTTTTAAAAATTCAAGTTACATCATTTAAAGGGTGTTTTGTCAGAAACAGCGGATTTCAAAACATTCAAGTTGAACAATGTCTTTTAGTCTGATGGGTTTAATTTTGATTGGCTTGATAAGTCAGAAGTACAACATTAAAAAAAAGTTGGAAAAAAATCATAGTTAAAAGTAACTGTCAGAATTCAAAGCTTAACTACATCAACTGAAAGGATATTAGCTTGAAAACATGAACACTCACATAGAACATAATGGCATTTTTCCATTTTAGGAATCATATAAAAATGGTTGAAAATAGAACACTAATGTGCCATTAATAACCTAGAAAGAGATGTGGATTCCAGAAATCTGACCTGCTTCTGGCTACCATGCAGAAACAACATTTAGCAATACTTAGTTTGGCAGCAGCAAGCGTTTGAGGTCTTCTGGAAAAATTATTCTGTGATGGATTTTGTTGATCTGTCTAAATCTGCCAAATAATCTGTTTCTAAATGCAGCCCATTTCACGTTCAGAAAGCACATTGGCTCTTTCTTTACAACCTTGTCTCCCTCCAAGCACTACTTGGGAACTGCAGTTTCTCTTTTAAGTGTCTAAGTTCCAGATCTGTGGTAAGTGAAGCACCACACACTAAGTCCCATTCACTTTTTGTCTTCCTATTAGTGAATCTTTCCAATCTCCCATGAGAGTCACAAACCTGTAAGAATATCTACATTATTTGCATCCTGCTTTTAAACTTTATCTTCCTTTTAAAAATTCTGCTTTATCCCCAAACAATTACCCGCCTCCCCACCAGAGAGCCTCTGTACCTAACACCATAACGCATCTTTTCATCTAATCTACCTACCACTTTGAAGGATGACATATGAAAATTATTTACTTGCTTTTTAAAAATAAACATATCTAAAGGGTTTTCCTTACTGATTCACTGTCTGAGAGAGAGGATTGCCATCTCTTTCCTTTCTGCAGTTCACTTATCTCAGACTGGCTGGTAATAGTGGATCGTCTGGTTGAGAGATACCTGCTGCAAGACTTGGAGTCTTTACGAGAAACTCTTAGCAGGGGTCGAAGGCACGGCACATACTTTGCAATGGCCATTCTAGTGGATAAAAAAAATAGAACCAGTCAATTCCCTCTGCCTAAATAAAGCTGCCAGCACAAAAAGCCACTCACCATAAACATTAAATTTATTCAGACAGACACATGCTGCATAGACTGAAAAGTTACTGGGCACAGTAGTTAAAGTTTCCCAGATTTCAGATATTGCTTTGTGTGCAACTGATCTACAAGATAATTTTAAAGAAATGACACATGAGTGCTTTACAGCATTCTGTTGAGTCAGAATTTACTACTGACATTGCTGGGCAAGGAGAAGAATATTAAAATGTAATTTTTTCACTGAAACCAGCTATTAAAATGTTTTATCTGCTTAAAGATTAACTGGGATAAAAATAAAGCTTCTGGCCCTTTAAAGTGAACTATGCAGAATTACCACATAGAAAATTATTTTAATCTCTCCTTAAGCAGCTATTTTAACTTCCTCCTGGGCATCTGCTCACGTAGTATCGGTGTGGTGGTATAAACGCTAAAGCAAACTGTTCTTTCTAGATGGGGTAGGAGGGATCATTTTTACTACACTGCTCTTTTCCCCACTCCATAGTTCCCAGAATGCTTTTGAAAGGGGAGAAGTAATATTGCATGGCTTAGCCGTGCTTGTTCATATCACATGTTCCTCGTCTGAACTTGACCTGGGGTTGACCTGGATGTTACAACTAAAAAACAATTATTCGATGCCTGAACAATGGAAGCATGAAGGAGGAACAGGAAGCCCACAACACATGAAAGAAATGGAGCCATTTACCAAACTCCAACTCTCATTGGTTTGGGTAACTTGACAAACTGCTATTTGCAACATTGACAAATGGGTACATCTCCCAAGGAACTATTTCAAAGCAAAATACCATAAAACTTGTTTTTTAGCCAGAGAAGGTCCCTAACCTTTATCAGATGATCAATGAGTACAGCTATCACCCTTCCATAAATGTCTCTAGCTCCCATCTGCACGGTAATTTGTTCTGAGTACAAACTCCACTGACATTTATAGGGCATTCAAAACTGCTTTTTCTGTTTTCTTTTTTGGCTTCATGCACTCTTGCAGAGGTAGAAAAAAACAGCATAAAGGTAAAACAAGCAGATGAAGCAGAGCTCAGGCACTAGCATATAAAGGGAATTCAATGAATCAGTGAACGTTTTATCAGAGATAGATTTGGTTTTCTTTGCTATGTTATTTGTGTTTGAAGAGAGCAACCTTACCTGTATTTGGGATGAGTTATGGCATAAATGATGGGGTTGTGGATGGCAGAAGCTTTGGCAATCACAGCTGGTACGGTGTTCATAAAGGGTGTCAGGAGATGGGAATACCTAAAGAAATGCAAAGTTGTTATTTTTTACTGCACAGTCAGCACACAGTAAAAAAACAAAAATTAGTTACAGAGAGCAGGGACTGCTTTTTACTGCTGCTGCTCTCCCTCCTTCCTCCTCCCCCAGGAGAGTAGGATGAAATAAGAGGGGCAAGGAGCAGGACCGACATACCGTCAAGGAACATTCTTTTTCAACCTAGTGTATGGGACAGATTTCATAGTCATTTTATTCAAGAATCTGTGCCAGACTGTGCTTCAGAGAGGCACAATCTCTTTGGTGCTCCTCTTTACAAGTGCTGCTGTGTACCATATACTACTCATGGTTGTGGCTTAAGCAAGCTACAAGCTAATCCCAAATTGTTTACACTAGGGTAAAGACCAAGGGACAAGTTCAGCCTGGAATAAGCAAGTGCTGTTCCTTTGGAGTGTATGGGCTAAATTCATTAGTGACCCAAATGGTGGTGTAAGTTGGTCAGAAAAGAGCTGTAAGGCATTTAACAGGTATGCTGAATAAGGGAAGAAGGTGTTGCATGAAAAGCAGCTAACACGAGAGTGCCTGATAAATCAGCTTCCCACCCACACTTCGACTTTACCTACCCAAAGCTGTGAACCAAAGTCAAAGAATCCTCATATAGTGGAGGGTAGTTTTATGTTTTATTGAGCGTTTGCAGGGTCTTCATCACGTGACATGTATGTTTAGATGAGATGGTGGAAGTGCTGCTAGCTGGTACCACCCCTTTAACAGACCAGGTCAGGCCCTGTTCAGGTTGTCTTGATAAAAATAAAGTCAGTAGTGGAACCTACACTTAAACAGCAGTAATATTCCAGGGTCAGTTTGCATCAACCAGGCCCTCAGTGGGTCTTTCCTTCAGCAGTGGGAATAGCAGCACACTGTGTAGAATCATTTCCCTCTCTCCCAGGGAAAGTTGCCTGTGGCTTTATGGTGTGCCCCAATGCTTTGCTGCACCAAGAAGGAACAGGGCTGCAGAGTCAGGTGGCAGCTCATCATCCTTGGAATGGAGTTTTCCATCACATTCAGCCAACGGAGAAGTGTGTGTTCTGTGACCAAATGGAAATGGGTCCCCAGCAGATAATATTGGAGTGTCTTCATGGGGCAGTTGACTGCAGGCATTCCTACCAGCACTAACCTAAGACTCACTTCCGGTGATAATTTCCAGAGCAAAGAGTGTTTTTTGTCCTGCAGTTCTTGAGACAGTGTGGCCCCTACCCCTACCCCTAGAGCATTGATCTGGAGGATGAATTCCTTGGAGAACGTAGTACTTGCTGGTGACACAGGATGTCCTGGAATGCTGTCTCCCATTTTAAGGTCGTAGAAACCTTTCAGGCGATGGATGCTTTGGTAAGATTAGTCAATAGTGCAGTCAGTGAGGTAAACAGTGACACAAACTTTCTGTCATTGCTGGCCAGAGATAGGAAAAACAGCACCTGTGTCATGGTGGCTGGAGTGCAACAGTCCTACAGAGCATGTATCATGTCAGCTAAATCTTCCCCTCTCACAGCATGTACTGTAGATATTAGGTTTCATTCTTTGCTATTGCACATTTTGTTGGTCTATCAGACCAGCCATCTTCAGTGACTTCAAGACTGTACCCACAGTTTCTAGGTCTGTCTCTTAATCTATGCTGTATGTGACAATGCTGTCAAGGTAAAGTCAACCTAAGGCCCTGGGACTTGGTCTATTAATCCCTGAGAAGCCACAGTGGCCCCCAATGGGAACAAAAAGGCACAGCCTCAAACTGAAAAGGTTGAAGGAGAGGACAAAGGCAGTTTTCTGCTTCCTAGTCTGCAATAACTCCTGCCTTGGTTCTCATAAACTCTATCAGTCAGTTTTATCCTGTATTGGTTGTTAAGTTTCAGGTGCACATTTCTCATCAGATGACTGGAAAATTATAAGTAAGGCAGTGGTGGGTTAGAGCAAGTATTAATTTTATTTTGCACTTGTATAGGGTCTTTGACCTGAGGACGTCAAAGTGCTTTAAGTTATTCAATCTATTTAGATGGAGGTAGATGGAGGACAGGATGGTTAAGTGACTTGTTCAGTGTCACACATTAAATCAGGGGCAGAGCCTGAATAGAACCCAGGAGTCCTGACTTCTAATCCCTTGCTCTTAACCAGTCCATATTAATGGTACTCTTTTTTAATGGACATTATGGCTTTATTGGAAGAGATAGTATAAAATGCTGACAGTTAAATAGGTGGAAGAAATGCAACATACCCTAGGATTGTTTAAAATATATTTAAGGTTAGGTCATCCATTGTTACTTTTCAGTGCAGCACTAAAAGAACTAAA
The DNA here is from genome assembly GCF_013100865.1 of Trachemys scripta elegans. Lineage (NCBI taxonomy): Eukaryota > Metazoa > Chordata > Testudines > Emydidae > Trachemys > Trachemys scripta. Next base: position 73,985,968 of record NC_048304.1, read on the forward strand.
GCCAGTAATGCCAGATATAGGTCCTGATTTCGAGCTCACTTACACTGTTGTAAATGAGTGGTAATTCCACTGCAGCCAATGGATTTATGCCAGCATCAGACTAGTTAAGTGAGTGGATAATCAGGCCCAGAGAAAATAAATCAAAACAAGCTATGTATCTGAAACCTGGAATAGCCATATGGTCATGTTCAAATATTTTAGCATTGTGAAACTTTCATTTTAGAATTAATTAGTATGATTTCATGTATTGCCAATAATTAGCTTTTTTGTGCTGAAAAATCAAACTGAGAAAAATTACAACCAGCATGTGCTCCGTTTATCAAATCTGTAACAAACGATTACTCCTGAATATGTGAAGGTTTCCCATTCCCATTGTTGAACATTAGAGTTGACAACTACTTGGCCTTTCATAATTTGCTTCTTTTAGAATTTCACACCTTCTGGGCTCACTGATTTTTTTCTTGCTAATATATTCATAATTACCCAGCAAAAGCCACCAGAGCTACAACAGAATATGGTGACCAGGAAATGACGTAAAGTAAGATGACAATCAAGGCAATTTTGGCCATTTTCCATTCATTCTTCATCCTCTGATACTGTCTCTGGGATACTTTATTAGCATCAGAACCAACGTTCTGAACAGCCCTAAGGGAAATAAGCCATAATTACAATACAAAATGTATGTGAGAAACTGAGCAAACAACTTAATAAAATAGAACAAAGGACTGCTCTTTAACCAGATGCCAACCCTCTCCAACTCTCTCCCCTCCCCCCCCAAGATAATATACTATTGTGTATGTAGATTATGTGTAATTGCTTTTCCACAGTAGAGGCCCTCTCCCGCTCACAGTAATCAGGGGCAAAACACCTTGACTTCAGCAGGAGCAGGATGGAGGCCTATGTGAGGAATATGTTTCCAAAATAAGGTTTCGGATTATTCAGGTACCCAGATTAATCTGCATGATACCTCTAACTGTGGAAGGAGAAAATTATTTCTTTACTTCTTAGGGCCAGATTTTGGCATCTTTACCCACACTGTTACATGAGCAGATACGTTGAAATCAATGGGGTTGAACATGTAGTAAGATACTGCTCACCATGAGTTAATATGGCAGAATCAGGCCCTGGTTTGCTACTCCAGTAGTTCTTATTTCACATATGCCTGATGCAAATTGTTGCACTTTGTTTAACACAAGGGTTCTCAACCTTTTGCTTTGGGAGGCCCTCCCAACATGCTATAAAAACTCCACAGCTTGGGGGGGGGTAACTCTGGCTTCAGATGGGGAAGGGGGCTCAAGGCTGCTGGGGAGGGGCTTGGGAGCTCCACGGGATGGAGGGCTCAAGGGTTTGGGCTCAAAGGGCAGGGGGCTTGGGGCTTCTGCCCCTTGGGGTGGGTGGTGACTTGGGGCTTCAGCCTTGTGGGGTGGCTTGTGCTGGGGCTTCAGCCCCACAGGGCGCTGGGTCTCAGGGCTTCAGCCCCACTGCTTCAGCCCTGGGGGACACCAGGGCTTGGTGCTTTAGCCCCAAGGAGCTACTTCTGCTGGTGCTCAGGGCTTTGGGCAGCTTCTGCTGGGGCTAAGGGCGCCGGAGCTCAGAGATTCAGCCCTTTGGGGTGTCTGGGCTCAGGGCTTCTGCCCCCCCAGAGTGCTGGGGCGCAGGACTCCAAGATTTGGGCACCAGGGCTCAGGGCTCTGAGCAGCCCTGCTTGGCAGATCCCCTGAAATTCCCCTGTGGACCTCCAGTTGAGAATCACTGGTTTAACACATTGCACCTTGCATCACTACACCTTCTTTAACACAGAGTTCATAGTCAACTTCCACCTGATCACTTGTAGACAGTTGACATTTTGCAGGGGAATCCTTTCACAGTCCTTCTGTTGACACAGGAATGGCCAGATCGGTGCAGACCAGTGACTAAAATAGCTTTGCTTCCCATGTGCAAGGGAAATTCCCACCTGGATAATCTGTCTGTTTCAAAGCCACTCTGTGCCATGTATACATGGCATAAGTGGCTGAAGCAAACCAAAGAAACTGGCACTGAATATCATTTGCCTGTGTGCTGAACAGTCATTTAGCTTTATTAGGCCTCTCTGAAGTTTCTATCATCTGCTAGATTTCCCACCTTTCTATTCATACCCTTTCCCAAATCATTAGTAAATGTATTAAACAATGTGGGCTAAGTAGCAAACCTTGGAGACCACCTCCCATCCATATACATTTAAAATTTTTGCCATGTTGAAAATTCACTGTCTGTTCCTCTTCTGTTTTGTCTCTTACCCATTTCCATTAAAGGAAAAAACTTGTTAAAATAGAGTTGCATGTTATATATATACACGTGTGTGTGTGTGTGTGTGTGTCTATAATATATATATATATATATATATACACACACACACACACACACACACACACACACACATCCCATAAAAACAAAGTCTCACCCCTAAGCAAGGAATGAAAACCTAGATTATTGACAACTCACTCATTGGTATTCTTGATAGCCTTGAAGATAAAGACATAACTGTATATGATGGCAATCAGAGGAATGAAGAAGACAAAGCAGAAGAGGAGCATTGTATAGGCACGGACTGATGGGGTAAAGGTAACATAGTCCCAGGAACAGGAAGTCAACAAACCCTCAGGAACATAAGCACCTAGGAAGAGAGAACGAAAAAAAAAAAAAAAAAAGACAGAAGCCATGAAAAGATTTTTATTGGACATTCTGGTGGAGGAGCAAGTGGAGAAAGAATTCAGCATATCTCTGGGATTTGAAAAGGATCAAACCTGGCTCTGTTGGTAGAGAGAAGATGGTTAATAAGGGTATCTGTTTCTTGTTTTAAAGCACTTCTTGCCATTACTGATTCCACTGCCTTATAGGCTCTTACAATTTAATAGATCTAATGAATCACTCTTTAGACTAATAAAATAATGATTCTTTTTCATTCCAGCCTTCAGACCTGATCCAAAGCCTACTTTAGTCAATGGGCCTCTTTCCATTAACTTCATCGGGCTTTGGGTCACACCCATGTTTCAAATATCTTTAAAATGTCTCAATTTTTCTCTTAAATTATCACCTCTCTTGCTCGGGAGTGAAACGAAACTGACTACTCTAACCTCTGCTCTTTTAAATTCTGCAGACAACAGAAGTTTACAGTGCAATTCCAATTAATTTTGCCATGAAATAAATGTAAAACACACACACACTCCTACCTGAAATAAGAAATATTCTCCTTAGAGAAACTGTGTCAGACAGTTAAAGAATAAAGCAACTCAACACCAAACTATTTTTAATCATTAATTTAATTTCCAGCATTTTCATTGCTAGCTTCTCTGGAACCAGGTCTAGAAAATATTACACCAGGTTCTATGCTCAGATATGTCTAATTATTGTATGAGATTCAGTATGATGGATACTATTAGAATCTAATTATAAGACAGCAGTTATAATACCCTTCAATAAATTATTCTGCCTCATCACATTAAGGTTCTTTCATCTAAGAGTATTTGTCATATTGCTCTCTTGAAATTCTCTCATTAAGCTAGGAGCCATAATGTTAAAAAGCTGGAATTTACCAGCTATGCATGCTACACATTTGAGGGAAGAAAGAAATTAACAACAAAAATAACACAATAATATCTGACCCCGTTGCAACAGCTTGGTAGGCAAGTGAGAACGTGCTACTCAATTTAACCCTACCTCGCCCCTCCAATGGGGAGCAGGCCTGCTCCAGGGGTGGGTAATGTTGGAGCTTAGGCGATTAACTGGTAGGTTCAAGTTCATCCTACTGTAGGTTAATGCTGACTGTAAGTTGGTGGCCTGAGTGAAACAAGTTAATGGTATTAGTCTAGTTTCTACCAGAGAAACAGAACCACTACTGCTATCTCAGACAACAGTAAGGGCCAAATTTTCAATTTGTCAAGATGTGAAATATGAACAGATACCAATTTACACACACAAAATTAACGTGTGCAAGCAAATCTGCTACCTAATTACTACTAACTATCATCCTTCGTTAAGATGTCAAGGGCTAAATGGGGATAGAGAGTAAACAACCCTCTTACCTCTAGAATTGGTCCCTCCCAATAGGGTTGAGGCACATCATAGGGGTGTGGAAAATTGCAGTCTTACTGCACATACTGTACTGCTTTAAGGTATAAATAGAGGAATTCAGGTTCCTCAGGTTGTCAATATGGCACTTTTTATGAGCAATGAAAATCATTTTGAAAACTTAAAAACTGTGCTCATCTGTCCCCTTTACTTTTTATTGTTCAACTCTGCTTAATTGCAGAAGGTTATGCACTATTTTAGAAGCCTGTTTTGCATTATTTTTGCCCTTATTTTATATGTTTTTTATACAGCACGCTAATGAGATTCCCTGCAAAAGTGTCAGTGTAATTAAATGTGATATGTGCACTGCAATCTTTTCTGCTGATTAAACTGCTTAAGACTCATTAGCTATAAGCAATCTCCTTCACACTGATTTCTTCAAACTTCATCCTAATATGTAAATTCTGTTTATTCATCCTTGTGTCTAACAGACCATTCTTTAATCCCGCCATTTTCTCCTGGTATCAGACAATAGACTTGTATTCTATCTCACTTACTCCATCCAAAGAAGGGTGGGAGGCTCCAAGCCAAAGAGTACAGCCAGACTCCAAGCAGGATTATCAAAGCCTTCTTCTTGGACATCACCACAATGGAGGCCAGCGGTCGTGTGATCACAAAATATCTGTCCAGTGCGATTGCCATCAACGTGATCATGGATGTAATGCCAAAAAGGGCTCCGCAGAAGGCATACAGCTCACAACCTTTCAATGGAGAGTACAATAGGGTTAACCAACAGATTTAACCATCCATGCTGGTTATACCAGTATTCCTGGGAGACCATTTATCCCGTGGCCTAGGCTAGTAACACATTACCTAATTACTTTCAGAACTCTTAAGGCAACGGGAAGTTCACTTTTCCATCAGCAATATACTTTCCAAGCTGTGGGCTGGCCTTGCTAATTATATTATTCATGGATGTAAACGTGAAAGATTTACTTGCCTTTATTACTCAAGACAGTGACTTAATAGAACATTCACTTTTCAACTTCTGAAGTTTCTAGTGGGAGCATTTCAGAGATCCCATGGCAGCTCATTTAGCTTTCATTTTATTCCAACTCCCATGGAAAGATCTATTTTAGTTAAAAGTGTTTTTATAGTCACTCAGATACCATGGAGCAACTCATATCCCAAGATGAAGTCAGCATAGTTTCAATAAATAATTCAGACAATGGATTGGTTGTCAGTTGTTTACTTCAATTATTTGCTATTTGTGGAACATGATTGGTCACAGTTTGTCTCCTGCTGTTGGACAGAAAGATAAATCTTTAAAATAGGAGAATAATTAATGATGAATGGGAATTAAAACATGCAAATTCATGAAGTGTTTGAGATTCACCAACTTTTCCATTAATAGCTGCAATTATACAAATAGTACAACAACATCCATAGAGCACATAGTCATTAATATATTCAAAAGTCTGCTTTTTAATTATTCAGCCAGCTCTAGAGGTTAGACAGTTTGTTTATACATCGGGGTATAGTCTTTTCAGTTTTGTAACATGAAGAACTGCAGAAACAAGCATTTGTTATTATCTACTTAATTTAATAAACAAGTCAGCAATAACCAACATTTCAATACTATACCTCTTGTTTACCTCCCCCACCACATACGTGCAAGATATAATTGCAGCAAGAGAAAGAGTAGCTCCTGCATGGAAAGAGTCAAATGGTGGGATTCACCAACGTATTTAGGTATCATTGATTTCAATGGGAGTTAGGCACTTAAATACCTTTGTAAATCCCACCCGAAGTGTCTTTATTCCACAGATTTGCTTAGGCCTTATAACAGATGGGCCCCATCAGACTGGCTGTCTGATCTGTATGTTTGTCTCATACACGGAGGGTGAAATCCTGGCTCCACTGAACTCATTGGGAGATTAGCCATTGACTTATAAGGAGCCAGGATTTCACCTTAAATCTGAATCTCTGGTGTGGGTAGGTAGGGTGAAGAGAGAGCTCAGTGAAGCAGCACATAGCTTTGAGCCTGTGGAGAATCACGGATGGGTCATTGGAAAGGATAGTTTGACAAGGTTTAATAGGTAAGGATTAGACAATGAAAGTAGACAGTTTAAAATAAAAAGGTAATTGACACACATTAAAAAACAAGCAATGGGGGGGGGGGAGAGGAGCAGGGGTGGATAGTTCATATGTATATTTAAATAAACCAAACCATATCCCATTTTCTATCCAGAACTCTTTCCTTGATGTTGTATCCCCTTCACCCACCTTTTGTTTGGCTTTGTCTTTATAGAATGTAAGCTCTTTGAGGCAGGGACTGTGTTTTCCTGTATGCCTCTCTCTCACCTTGCACATTTTGGGCACTTCTGTCACAAACAACAGTAACTAATGTTTGACAAGGGATGTTTGGTAGTTTAGACCCAATGAGTGAAATACAAAGCATGTTCACTGAGAACACTGAGAATATTTGGTTTATATTTATATTGTAAAAACATATGTTTATTGTCAGGCTTTCTAGCAGCAGAAATATCAAGATAAAAATTCCACATTCAAGTTAATTAGTGCCAGTGGCAGTGTGGTATGCTGGGGGCAGATGTTCCTGGGCCTTATACCTCTCTTTTTTAAATTCAGGTGTGAGATGATTGTAAGTGAATGTGAGCAGTGAGAGAGTATGTTCGTTTATCAAACATTAGAGAAGACCTTTTTCTATCTCACAATTCTGGCAGTAATGGTATAGACTTAGTGCTGTAAATATATTTATAACAAACAGAAACTACCTTAGAAGAAAGTTATTTAGGTTGCAAAGTCAAGCACTCAGAAGTTAGGAAATACCAGATTTAAGGTTGCCCATGCAAACTTGATTTCACCTCTTGTGGTCCAAATTTGCACTGAATGAGACAAATGTTCTAGAGGAAAAAAAAAAGAAGTATGTGATCATGTAATAAAAACATGCACATGCACAAAGGGGCTGACTTAAGGCCACCCAGGCAATCATAAATCTGGCATTTCTTAACTTTTTAATGCTTGACTTTACAACCTAAATACCCTTCTTTTAATGTAGTTTTTAGTGTAATTTCCTCTGGGTTTTTTAAAGGACAAAGATAAAATCAAATTCTGATTTATGCATCTGTATCAACTCCTCATCATACACCTGTCCAAAATTCGAAATCAAACTAATTGAAAACTGTCAAATTTCAGCCTGTATCATATCTATACCACTAACATATAAATAACTCCAAGTGCAGACCCAAGCTTGTTCTAAACCTTTTGACAAACTTGGACTGAGTCCTGACTGCTCAACAAAACTTGAAACCAGGCAGGTTATATGTGCTTTCGGCTTTAATAACTATAGTATTGCATAGCTTTGATACCTATACTGTCAATTATTAACTTGAAGTCATTACCATGGCAACAAACTAAATTATCTTTCAGAAGATATATGTACAAACCTTTCTTGCCAAAAATCCAGTGCTTGTGGAGACTGGTAGTGAAGAAAATTGGAGCCTGTGTGATGGACATTAGGAAGTCGCTAATAGCTAGATTGATGATGAACATGTTGGCTGGAGTTCGAAGGCTCCTACTCCTACAGAGAAGAGATTAGAAGGAACATTGCTAAGCACTGATCTGTGGGTAATTATGCTATTACTCTTTGCTGTATGCACTGTTATTGTAGGCATGATGGTCCCAGGATATTAGAGAGACAGGGTGGGTCAGACAGTACCTTTTATTGGACCAACTTCTGCTGGCTAGAGAGACAACCTGTTGAGCTTACATAGAGTTCTTCTTCATGACCCAAAGAAGAGCTGTGTGTAGCTCAAAAGCTTGTCTCTCTCACCAACAGAAGTTGGTCCAATAAAATATATTATCTCCCCCACCTTGGCTCTCTGTTACTCTTTGCTGTGAGCATTGGCAGCTTCACAAATATCAACGTGTAGAATATGTCAAGCTACATCAAACTGGCTTCTGATTTTCCAGAAGAGAGAAGCTAAATGAGCCGCCATAAATTTTAATAGCACACTCCTTACACTTCTTTGTGCCTTAGTAGAGGATATTCCTTGGTTTTGATACCCAGCTCAGAAACAGGAATAGAAGACATTGTTCTCTGAATACTCTGACCCACTGCACCCTGTGTCCATGATTAACAGGAAATTAAAGTTGATGTACTCTATGGATTTTCTGGATCTGGGTCATGCAGAGCTAAGGGGACATTTTCCACTGGTGATGAGATTAACAGCAACTTCCAAATATGGGGATTAAGGAGGCTGACTTTATACCACATGCAGCATTTTATTTTATCTCAACTCCTCTCCATGACAGGCAGTTCACTGCACCAGGCACTGAATTTGAAGGGACCTATTGCCAGACTTATTACATCCCCCACCTCCATAAATTATTCGCGCCAACATAATAGAGCGTCCTCTAGTGTTTTTGTACAAACTTATTTGCTATTGAGAGTTCTTAATATCAGTACTTTCTGATTCTGATTTTTTATTCTTCCTGAAATTGTGACACTTTATCTAATGTCTCTACAGCTGCTTTCCTGTGTTTTCAGTCTCAGGCACAATTGACCAAATAATATGTTGCACCTCCTGAGAGCTGTAGCATAGAAGATGCATTCCAGGAGGATCAGTGTGTAGGGTAAATAATCTTTTTTGCCCCCAGTGTAACTCAGAGCTGTCCCAGGGGCACACATCATTTCAGTCACTCCCCTCCAGCCCCTGACAATCTTTATGCATTACAAGGCTCTCTCAAGAGGTTCTGTTTTCCTAGAGAAACTGGCAGATGTTCCCTGCACCAGTCCACAATCACCAATTTTAAAGCACTATTGCAATTGCCGTTTTAGGGGCAGCAAAATACTCATTAACTGTTTCCAAACTAACTCCTTTAGGCAGTTGGTGGTTTGTTATTGCTATGCAACTACTGATACAGCATCAATGGTGGGCATGTGTAGTATCAGTGCACCCCCAGCTCTGCAATTCTACTGTAGTCTCCCCACCCGCCTCAACATTTTTAGATAGCTCCAGGGAGAGACACGACAGCCAGCCCCCTCCCCTGTTCCCTACCACAGACCCAGCTGTTGCTGCCAGATTTCCTGCTGATCTGCCGCTTCCGGAGTGGGACACACCACAGTACTGTTCTAGTCTTCTCCCAGCTGCTGCTGTATTCTTCCCCCACCCTGTTTAGGCTGTATGGTAGCATCTTCCTGGGTGGGCAGGCTAAGTCCCAAACACCACAGAAGGGTCAATATCTGCTATAAATGCTCTTGTTCAGACTAGCTCAGTCAGCAGCGTATCAGTCTTATAATCTGAAGGTCCCGAGTTTTGTCCTCAGAGGACACATACTAGAGGATCACAAAATGGCCCCTTCTGACCTTATAGTCTATGAAACATAACAGAAAATGTTGGATGGGGTGGGGGGGTCGTAGTTCAGGGCAACTGCACCTGTATTCCCTTTCTATGGTCCATCAAGGGCACCCCTAGGCTTAAGGCCCCCCAGCCATCACCTCACTTGGGTGGAGATCTGCGTCTCTGTCCCATCTGACCAGGGTATTTCCAGGCTGAAGTGTTATTCCCATCAGAAGACAGGCTGTCTAAGCAAACCTTATGCTTTGTCTTCATAGACTATTAATGGTGTAATTGCCCACTGTTATAAGTTATCACAGAGCTCTTTCTGAGCAAGCACAGTTTGTTCTTCAGATAAAAGCATTACAGAGAAAATAATAAAAGAACCTACATGAATGCTAAAAGTTTACCAGAGATCACCCCTTCAACAGGGCCTCTGGCAGGAGCAGTCCTTGAAAGTCCCACCCAAAGGTTTTCATGTGGTTTCTACTTCATCACTCACAGTCGTATGGGGCTTTAATAGGCCAAAGTCCTTCCAACCCTTCCAACCCTTCCCTACGGATTGGGGCCCTCTGTCCATTTGCTGGATCTGAACAAAAAACCCTGAGTCAGTTTACCACCAGGTTATTTATCCCAACATCCTTTCTTTGTCCACTGGTCTCTAGAATCCAGTTTGAACCTTTGAAGAAATTGTGAATAGGTAACAGGCCTTCAAAGGGCTGATATCCAGAAGAATTACATTAGCATAAGCCCTCCACCTAGAGAAGTTACATACAATCTCACAATAACGCATAAACAATTGCATTTTAAAAATGTATTCAGCTTAATTCAATAAGGCTTATCCAGGATATTGCATAATTATCACAGGGAAATTGTTTTGGGATACTTGCACTATCAAAACCACCAGCAGCCAATTATACCACACCTTTCATTAAGGCCTATTTCATACGCAAGATAAGAAATAAAAGGTCATGGATCTGGGTTACTTTGATGCACAGCTCATTAGTTTGCATTAGTACAATCATAATGATAGTGTTCCTGTACCACATTTCCTTAACACAATCCCACCAGTATTAAAGTCTATCCACAGAAATATTTAAGACACACAGAACAAACAAGATGTATACGTACCTGCAGAACGCATAGATGACCAGGAAGTTACCCAGCGTTCCGGTGATCCCCACCACCAGAATGACAGTTCCAATTGTGTAGTGGGCATGGTCTGGAACATCCAGTGTAGGGAAGGCATGAGGAACATCTTGCACTGTCATTTCCTACAGAGTAAGCAGGAATTCATAAATGCACAGTGTTACTTCACTGACTGAGCTAGCAGCTGCTATTCCTCTGGGAGATGAGATGGATAAAGGAGGTTAAAAGCTGGATAAAAACGAACACTTTGGAGTAAACTAATCCCTTTCGAATTACATTTATTTTTATTCCTCTCTTGCAAGTAAACATGCCAGGCATGGTTGTATCAGCAATGCTTGAGTCAAGGGCCGTTTTTTGTTTTTACTACCAGTTTAGTGTTTCAAAGATTGGAAAATCTAAAGGAGCAAACAAAACCAAAACAAAATACATACTAGTTGACAGAAATACACTGGGACTCTATTGCATTTGACCTCAAGGAATGCTGTAAATAACAGCAAGTGAGTTCTTTGTAATTTTCATCCTATGAGAATTTCAATGCCTGTGGTAAAGTTTGATTTCTATTATTTCCTTAAATCATTGGATAGTTTTCGAATAAAAATAAATAAATAAATATTACACTGCTTTAGTGAAAATGGTAAGTCCAGTTGATAAACACTTGTTTATTCAAGCCTTTAATACAATAGAAATCTGGTTTCTCCCATTGAATAACCAGTGCTGAATTACTAATACCCTCAAGACCTAATTACCTTGTAGTGTTGAACAACACTGTTCCTTACAGATTAAATTGAGGATTGAAAAAAACATTTTTTTAAACATTTGTATTAGGTACCAGTTCCATTTTTATCATGGCCCCAGCTTTCTGACTTGGACAATAAGATAACAGCTAAGAGGCGTGGTGACCTGATAGCAGTGGAAGATGGAAGGGGACAGATGCCCAAACTGTCACCACCCTGCCCATTTTTGACATGCATACCCTGAGCATGTAACTTTCTATGGTCCTAATGGATCAGCACAATTCAGAGACATAGGCAAGATACAGTCCTAGGCTAGCTAATGTGCAGGAAAATCCCAAATTGTGTTACATGGGGCCCTAACCTCTTTCAGACATAAACAAGTCAATGTCTAAATAATAGGAAAGGGTATTTTGCATCTCAGCATACATGAGGTCAAGAGATCCATTCCCCTGCAATAATTCTAATCCTCCCCAAAAGGAATTTAACTCTTGATGCCAGGACAAGCCACCACAGATGCCTCTAGCCTTGCCACCAGTTCTCAGGCCATTATGGTATATCCAGATTGAAAATATTGGCTTCCGAGTCCAAGAGGTGCACATCACCTGGTCAAAAGAGCCCATAGCAATCATAAGTAATGCCCTCGTGATTCAGAATCAGACCCCTGCTCCCCCAGATGAAGGAGCTAAAACTCAGTCAGGTAATATCTTTCTGCACCTATTCCACTGATCTGCATGTGCATTGGTAGTAGCTCAGACCACACTAATATGATCTCTGGAAAAAGCAAAGAGCAGTCCTGTTTCACCTGGATTAACAGCTCAGTTCTCTTGTCTACAACCAAGCTTTTCCCACTCTGAGATGCAGAACAATAACTTTGGGGTGGTGAGGGTGCTGTCATCACAGCTTATAATTCAATGGAGTTTATAGAGTCATAGATTCTAGGACTGGAAGGGACCTCGAGAGGTCATCGAGTCCAGTCCCCTGCCCTCATGGCAGGACCAAATACTGTCTAGACCATCATGGATAGACATTTATCTAACCTACTCTTAAATATCTCCAGAGATGGAGATTCCACAACCTCCTTAGGCAATTTATTCCAATGTTTAACCACCCTGAAAGTTAGGAACTTTTTCCTAATGTCCAACCTAAATCTCCCTTGCTGCAGTTTAAGCCCATTGCTTCTTGTTCTATCCTTAGAGGCTAAGGTGAACAAGTTTTCTCCCTCCTCCTTATGACACCCTTTTAGATACCTGAAAACTGCTATCATGTCCCCTCTCAGTCTTCTCTTTTCCAAACTGAACAAACCCAATTTTTTCAGCCTTCCTTCATAGGTCATGTTCTCAAGACCTTTAATCGTTCTTGTTGCTCTTCTCTGGACCCTCTCCAATTTCTCCACATCTTTCTTGAAATGCGGTGCCCAGAACTGGACACAATATTCCAGCTGAGACCTAACCAGAGCAGAGTAGAGCAGAAGAATGACTTCTCATGTCTTGCTCACAACACACCTGTTAATACATCCCAGAATCATGTTTGCTTTTTTTGCAACAGCATCACACTGTTGACTCATATTTAGCGTGTGGTCCACTATAACCCCTAGATCCCTTTCTGCCTTACTCTTTCCTAGACAGTCTCTTCCCATTCTGTATGTGTGAAACTGATTTTTCCTTCCTAAGTGGAGCACTTTGCATTTGTCTTTGTTAAACTTCATCCTATTTACCTCAGACCATTTCTCCAATTTGTCCAGATCATTTTGAATTATGACCCTGTCCTCCAAAGCAGTTGCAATCCCTCCCAGTTTGGTATCATCTGCAAACTTAATAAGTGTACTTTCTATGCCATTATTTAAGTCGTTAATGAAGATAACATTGAACAGAGCCGATCCCAAAACAGACCCCTGCGGAACCCCACTTGTTATGCCTTTCCAGCAGGATTGGGAACCATTAATAACTACTCTCTGAGTACGGTTATCCAGCCAGTTATGCACCCATCTTATAGTAGCCCCATCTAAATTGTATTTGCCTAGTTTATCGATAAGACTATCATGCGAGACCGTATCAAATGCCTTACTAAAGTCTAGTTATACCACATCCACAGCTTCTCCCTTATAAACAAGACTCGTTATCCTATCAAAGAAAGCTATCAGATTGGTTTGACACGATTTGTTCTTTACATGCTGGCTATTCCCTATCACCTTACCACCTTCCAAGTGTTTGCAGATGATTTCCTTAATTACTTGCTTCATTATTTTCCCTGGCACAGAAGTTAAACTAACTGGTCTATAGTTTCCTGGGTTGTTTTTATTTCCCTTTTTATAGATGGGCACTATATTTGCCCTTTTCCAGTCTTCTGGAATCTCTCCCGTCTCCCATGATTTTCCAAAGATAATAGCTAGAGGCTCAGATACCTCCTCTATTAGCTCCTTGAGTATTCTAGGATGCATTTCATCAGGCCCTGGTGACTTGCAGGCATCTAACTTTTCTAAGTGATTTTTAACTTGTTTTTTTTTTTATTTTATCTGCTAAACCTACCCCCTTCCCATTAGCATTCACTATGTGAGGCATTCCTTCAGACTTCTCGGTGAAGACCAAAACAAAGAAGTCATTAAGCATCTCTGCCATTTCCAAGTTTCCTGTTAATGTTTCTCCCTTTTCACGGAGCAGTGGGCCTACCCTGTCTTTGGTCTTCTTCTTGCTTCTAATGTATTGATAAAAAGTCTTCTTGTTTCCCTTTATTCCTGTAGCTAGTTTGAGCTCATTTTGTGCCTTTGCCTTTCTAATCTTGCCCCTGCATTCCTGTGTTGTTTGCCTATATTCATCCTTTGTAATCTGTCCTAGTTTCCATTTTTTATATGACTCCTTTTTATTTTTTAGATCATGCAAGATCTCGTGGTTAAGCCAAGGTGGTCTTTTGCCACATTTTCTATCTTTCCTAACCAGCGGAATAGCTTGCTTTTGGGCCCTTAATAGTGTCCCTTTGAAAAACTGCCAACTCTCCTCAGCTGTTTTTCTCCTCAGTCTTGATTTCCATGGGACCTTACCTATCAGCTCTCTGAGTTTACCAAAATCCGCCTTCCTGAAATCCATTGTCTCTATTTTGCTGTACTCCCTTCTACCCTTCCTTAGAATTGCAAACTCTATGATTTCATGATCACTTTCACCCAAGCTGTCTTCTACTTTCAAATTCTCAATGAGTTCCTCCCTATTTGTTAAAATTAAGTCTAGAACAGCTTCCCTCCAGTAGCTTTTTCAACCTTCTGAAATAAAAAGTTGTCTGCAATGCAGTCCAAGAATTTGTTGGATAGTCTGTGCCCCGCTGTGTTATTTCCCCAACATATATTTGGATATTGAAGTCCCCCATCACCACCAAATCTTGGGCTTTGGATGATTTTGTTATTTGTTTAAAAAAAGCCTCATCCACCTCTTCCACCTGGTTAGGTGGCCTGTAGTAGACTCCTAGCATGACATCACCCTTGTTTTTTACCCCTTTTAGCCTAACCCAGAGACTATCTTCCTAGTTAGCTGATGCCATCACATGCCACGATTACTGAACTGCAAGAATCACACTGGTCCTGAATAAAGCCCAGTTGAGATCCTTGCTGACATGCAGCCACCCACTTCTGAGCCTAGCACAGGATGCCTAGCAGCCAGATCACAGCCTCTCCTGTGACCAATCAGTGACCGCCTCATGACTTTACTAAACCTTTTCATGCTGATCTTGATCTGCTGGGGATCAGATGGCTTGGGTCAATTATCAGATCCAAGTGGGAAGGAGTCATAAAAGGCGAGGAGAACCCCACGGGGGAACAGTGTTGCAGGAGGGGGATTCTCTCCTGTGACTAGTCTTGTAGGGATACGACTGCATGAGAGAGGCATGTGGCAAGGTTAAACCCCAGGCAGGTGGCCAGGAAATAGTCTGGAAATAAGGATCTACCTTGTGAAGAGCCAGACTGATGGGGGTGGGGAACCTTGAGAATCAGTGCTCTGTAAGAAAGCATAAAAGAACTAAGCCCAGGAAGGGTGGAAGACCCTTCTATTTTATGGGACCATTGTTTACTTATCAATGGTCCATCTGGGGCCAGAAGGTGCTGTGAGACAGAAGCGGGTGCTGTGTAGGCTGACCCATCTGTAAATACAGATGATCCAAGCAAATCCCTGAGGAGAAGGGAAGAAAGGTTTGAGCTCCCTTGGCCAGCAGTCATCTGCAGGATTGCCAACAAATTGAGAGGAGAGGGGTGTTCATTTCCTGTGCAGTACATGAGCAGCCCAGACTAGTAGAAGCAGCTGGAAAACATGTCTCTAAATTGTCATGTTTAATGTTGCTAAGAGGGATATGGAAGAGGGTTTCAGCTCAGTTGGAGTATCTCCTACCAAGAATGCGGGAGAAGGGATGGAAAGTGGGGTTGTCTAGAGCTTTGTGTGGTGTGGTGAGGGCAGGGATAGCAGTCTTCCCAGAAATGCAGAACACACAACATGCATCTCGTGGCAAGTGGGAGGTGGGGTAGGGAATGGTAGGAAGAGGCCTACTTCCAGCCAACACTAGCTGCCAGCTAATCCTAACATCCCTTATCTGTGCTAGAACTAACTGATAGCAGACATCCTAATAAAGGAGGCCAGCCAGTGGATGAGGCAGCTAGGACATGGGGTTGCCACCTCTGAGGCAGAAAACTTCAACTCCCCCACATCCCTCCCAGGCACCCACCTGACCCTCTCTTCTTCCCCTCCATGGGACACACTCCCACACTTGCCTGTCCTCTCTCCCCCCACCACCCCGACTACACTGCATTATGCATACCTGTGTCCAACCACCCCATACCCCAGACTTCCTAGTGCCTACCCACAACCAGGCAACTTTAAGTTTGTGCCTGGTGAAGTGGGGGAAAACTTGACTGTTCACCAAACATGACTGTCCAGAGGACAAAAACATAGGCCCAGGGGATTGTGGGATACTTTTGGAGTATTCACAGCATGAATCCCATTGGGCCGTGTCTACATTGCAGAGCAAGAGGGCTAGAATCCTGGGTCCCAGCTTGACACAGACTCGACTTTCGACCCTTGCGAAGTCTTGGGACTCTGGGTTTGAGCCCTGGGTTAGGGCAATTTGGGATAGTTAGAAGGGGGAGTTAGACTTGAGCCTCATTTCGAACCCTGGGCGTACACTGCAGTGTAGACATACCCTACACTGCAATGTAAGCCCAGACTCAGACTTGACCTAATACTTCTGTCTACAGGCAAATCTCTTGCACTTGGATCTAGGGTCACAGGATCCTGTGGGGGCTGAGGGTCCAAGCCTGCATCAAACTGGGACCCAGAGTTTCAGCCCTATTGCTCTTCAGTGTAGATGCAGTCCCACTGAACTCATGCTCTGGGTGTCCCCCAAAAGTATCCCATAGTCCCGTGTGCAAATTTCTTTTGGCGATTCTTGGGATAGAGAGGACATCGACTCTAGGGAAATGGAAACAGCCCCCCTTGGTGTAGTGCAGCAGTTTGGTGAGTCGGCATTTAACCTTTGTGACTGCCAAGCTGCAAACACCTCAGAGCCATCTGTGTTTGCAGTGGAGATGGAACAGAAGTCTTTTGGAAAGCACATTGCTTCCTGTTTGTGGGAGCACAGCCAGATTTTGGTAAATCTCTGGTACGAGGCCAGCAAAACAGTGAACTTTAGTAAGAGCACCAAGAATGATCATGCATACCAGCAAATAGCAAAGAAGCTGGCAGCATTGAAAATTTTCTGGAATGGTGACCAGTGCAAAAAGCAGATTAAGCAGCTGAAGACTGCGTAAAGGAAAACCAGAGACAAGACCTGCACCTCAGGCAACTTGCTGACAGCATGCCCATTTTAGGAGTTTGACTGGGTACTGCATAGAGCCAATGCTGGTGCATGCTAACCTACCCATGTGGGATGGTACTCTGCTGGCCCCAGAATCCAGCATGGGGACCGATGAGAGCCAGCAACAGGTGCAGAGTGAGGCCAGCAAAATGACTCTGTTGTTGAAACTGGATCCAGAGGTGGCTTTGATACAGAAGCAGCAGCAGCACATCGTGGGGCTGTACTCAGAGGAACTGTTTGATGCCCCCCAAAGGACCCAAGGCCAAAGTTATTAGATGCCCCAGCAGCATCTCTCTCTAGTGGCGGATTGTATATCAGTGCCTTGGCTTCCCCCCTGCCACTCCGAGGAGTGTAAAATGGTGACCAGGAAATGCAAACAGTAAACACACCATGAAAGTGAATTTTTACTGGGAATGGAGTTTTGCATGTTTTCATGCAGTCATAACAGGCTAGGCCATGTGGATGCTAATGCAGCATCCTGTTGATTCCCTCTGACCCAACCTTTTGTGTGGATATCTGCAAACTTGTCCTGAAGCAGGAACTCCAGATAGTTAGTCACATTTCAGGGAAAGACTTATTTTCCAAGGCCTCCTTAGTAGCTGACTGACCCACTCCTCCCATAGATGTGCTGTTCAGTCACTTTACGTTTGAATACTTTGGTTGCATACATTGCAGATTTCCCACCAGCAGCTTGGAATAACATCTCCCTTTGCCAACTGGGCACCACAAGAACTGTTAAGTTCTCCAAAATGTGGAAGGCCTAAAATGATAGAAAAAAGCTTTTGTGACACGGCTACCTACTCCTTCCCCCTGCCCAACCCCAAGTAGTTCTGCAATTTTTAGGGGAAAAAAAAACAGCTTTGAATTTTTAAACTTACCATTGTCTCTGCACTTATTTTGCTGTGACTAATCAGGCCGTGTCCAGGGAGCTTCTGTGGTCTGAAGCATCCATCTCAGAATCTATTAAAGTTCAGTCTTGAAAAGTAACATTTTATGTCCTTGAAGTTTCACAAGGACTTGGTCTGTGCTCCTTCTCTGGGCTATTTAAGGCTATAACCCTCTGTGTCTTGGCCTGTTCCAGGCCCCTCAACCTCTTGGATGTAGCATCTCCACAGCTCATCCACAGTTCAGTGCAAGCTTGTCCCAGGGTACCTTCACGACCGTTCCAAGAGGAAGCGTTTCAATGATTAACTTATGGTTGAAGTTCTGGACAGGGCCAACATACCAAAGGTCCAGTCCCAAAGACAAAGGGAGTTACAGCCAGAGGAAAGGCATGTTGGCTGCACAGTTTGAGGACAGGATTTCAGCACAGGAGCGGGCACTTGCTTCACAGTTCCTGGAACAGGAACAGTGGCTAAGGGAGGAGGACAGAGCTCAGCAGAAAGGATTGCTTGAGTAACTCATAACACTACTGGCCACAAGAGCATCAGCTCCTGCTGCATTACCCACATCATGGCCCGGGCCCCTCAGTGGTACTGTGATGCAGTCCAGAAACAGCTTGGGTGGCCCATGCAGTTGAGTCCCCCACTCTCCTGCCAAGTGCATGGCAAATGGGGAAAGGAGAATGCAGGGGACAGTCAACAGTAGGGGGGTTTCTGTATTGTACATGGCTTCATTGTTTGCACTTGTCCATGCACTTTTTTCTTTAAGGTTTTCTTGTTACTGGTATTTTTGTGTGGTAACGGCAGCTCGCCTGCCTGGCAATGGTTTAATGTTGTTTCCTGGCACAGGATGAACGCACAAGCAACAGAAGTTCTTCAAAAGATGCCTACTCCTGGTTGTTGGCTCTATTAACTGAAAGCGTGCAGACCACAATGACTCCTCAGCAGGGTGTGCTGGCAGGCTGGTCAAACCTCCCGTAATGTGCAGGGAGGACTGTAAAGTTTTCCTACGGTGCACCCCAGTCAAAGGGCTAGAGTGGCCACATTTCGGGACACTAGGGCATCTGGGATATGATTGATTTGACTCAGGTATATGTGCTGTAGTGTGAATGCCAGAGTCCTGGGTTCAAGACTGGGCTAGACAATTCTTAACCTAGGGTTTACAAACAGAATAGATGCTCCAGCCCTGAGTCCCCTTAACCCTGATCTTACATTGCAGTGTAGACATATGCTATGTGACCTATGGGCTGTAGTGGAAGCAGCTGCTGGCATCCCTCCATGTGCATGCAGCTATGATTGCCAGTTGCAATGTGCTGGGAGGAGGGGTTCACTTGAAACTTACAAGTAATTTGAAAAAACTCAAGTACAGCAACTCAGGAGAAAAACTGGCCAGGCTGGTTAAAAAGAGGTCAGCTGCAGGGCCGGCTCTGGCTTTTTTGCCGCCCTAGGCAAAAAAGCCTCCCGCTGCCCGCCCCCCCGCCCCCAGCGTGGCAGGGGAGGGCACCGAGCCCGGCCGCAGGCCGCTCTCCCCGACCAGCCAGAGCGCCGGGAGGAGGGCAGCGAGCCCGCCGCGGCTCCGCTCTCCCCGGAGGCTGGAGCCAGAGCACCGCACCGCCCCCCTCCAGGTGCCGCCCCAAGCACAAGCTTGGTGGGCTGGTGCCTGGAGCTGGCCCTGGTCAGCTGTCAACCTGGAGCTGGGCTGAGGCCAGCCCCTCCTGACTTTATCACAGTCTCTCCCCCTAGTTTCCTTCTACAACCTGGCACTCATTGCTACAGTGGTACCCTTTAGTGTCAGTGGCATCCCAATTATTTTGAAAGTTATGCAAATTCTCAAATAGGGGCTACCTTCTATTCTCAATTAGCCCTGTGAGGTTGGCTGGGTCAGCTAGCGTTAATGGGGATACTTTGAATTTAAACTGGTATAAGTGACAGCCAAACCTGGCCTGTGGAATTTCAAATGTGATTATCACTGTTCATTTACAGAGGACCTGTCTGCAGCTAGACTAGTCAGTAAGGCACATTCCTTTGTGTTTCTACATTAATGGGATTTAAACCTATGGCAAGTTGTCTGAGAAGGAAGATGGGAAGGGCATGGTTGTGGCAGATTATATGTAGGGAAAAATATTAATATTACATTAAGATTGACAGTTTAATTGAATAAGAGTTGAGAAATTCACAGTTTAGGTTTCTACAACAAGTATGACTCAGCCACATAACATAGAAATATAAAGGGGCATTTTGCCCGAGTGGGGATTGCATAACTTGGCCCTCAGACAGTACAGTAACACAAAATACTGTATCAATAATAGGGGTCTGCGTTCAAATTATTTTACAGGAGAAAATAAATCTGCTTTTCTAACACAGTAAAACTGAGATTGGAACATTTTTAATTGTTATAATACACAGACCTGATTAAAGGTTTTCTGTATAAAAACCAGTTCTCTATTTTTCTGTGGTGTGTGCCTGTATTTGTCTTTTTACACAAACCTTGGTCACAATAATAGAAGTGCAACAACTGAAGGAACCTGACATGGTTAAAAAGAACAAATTTCAATAATGCCTTTGATTTGAATTAAAATAATGAATAACTACGAGCCAGGATTAAATAAAAAAACAATCATATACAATGAATAAGTAAAGTCCAATTAGAGAGGAAGAATATTTAAAGGAAAATACAAGTTTTGAAACAAATCATCTAGGAAGGAAATCACTCAGGACCAAAAGTAAATGTCAAGGCTTAATAACAAGTATATGTATTAAATGGCAAAAGAATTTTTTTTGGTAGAGACGAATTTAAGATGGGCCAAAGTCACAAAATTTGGATTTACATTACAATCTGAATTTTCCCAATGTTTGGGGCTCAGATCCCATACTCTAATTTTTGCCATTCTTTAGGAGGATAATGCCTACTTTTAAAACATTTTTCATTTCGTAATTTTTCCTGAAAATTTTTTTCTCTTATCAAAAGAGAGTGGAAAGACTTTAATTGACTTAAAAGGCATTGGATCAGGTCAAAATTCTGCACTGGGTTAACATACATAGCTCTCATTGACATCAGTAGGGGAACTAAATGTTAGCATCACTAAGTAGAGTCTGGCTCTAGATTTTCTAAATAGAATTATAGGTCAAAAGAAGCCGCGGGGTGGCGGGGGGGAGAAGGAAGAGGGAGAGAAACTGCTTAAGGAAATCAGGTCAGCGGGACAATCAAGAAATAAGACAATTCATATTGCTTTTCTCTATTCTGTTTCCACAACACATGGGCCTTGTTTAGTCTCTGTTCCCCATTGTCATCTGAAGGTATTAGTACTTAAAAAAGAATGCAGTTTCTATTGTTGTGGTCCTTATCAAAGCAAGGTTACAGCTACCTTACCCTTTGACTGCAATAGGAAGTTCACTCTGCATAACTCTGTGAGGGCATTTAGATTGAGTTCTATATAGCACTGTTTCCTTATGTATTCTTCTACAGAGCACTCCTTCACTATCCTGGTTATAGTGGAGGCAAGAAAAACAACAAAGCATGCCACATATTATACCCTTTAAAACAAACAGTGTTGTTTTTGTTTCATATAACATGGCTCAGAATATCAAGTGTTTTATGGAGAACTAAACCCATGAGCTGACAGGTTAAGGGCTTCCTCCAGGTGAAGAATGTCCCTCAGCTTTCCTTGAGCCAGCAAAGAACGAAGGGAATAAAGACACTTGCATCTGAGGCTTTGTACCACTGGGTGCCAGTATACACACAGGCTCATTGTGCTGAGGATGAGTTAGCATGGTACTAAATTCACTGGTAAACAATTCACTGGGAAAATCAGGCTTCCTTCCTATTGTATTAGACAATTAAATGTTACACATCTCTCAGTAACACAAACATAGACATAGTGAAAATCATCGAGGAAATAGATTGCAGGGAGCCCACTCCATTACAGGGGCTATACCAATGCTCTGGAATCAAATCATCTAGGTGTAGACTGCATTTCAAAGATATGTGTGAACGTGAAGGTTAGTTTTACAGTAATACTCAAGAGTATATGAAAACCTGGACAATAAGACAGCAATTTGTTCAAGATTTTCAGCTCTGGCAGTCATACCACATTTGGTTTGCAGGCTGTTAGGTACCTTTTGCTTGCTATGGAATATAGAAAATGCTGTACCGTATCAGGCCAAAGACTACTGTCCTACCTCTGGCAGTGGCCATTACCAGAAGTTTCAGAGAAAGGTGTAAGTTATGGAAGAAATTTTCTTGTCATCCTAGGCAGTTAACATTTGGTTTATATCCTGAAGCTGGAAGGGTGTTTTATCTCTTGTACATGATAATCCTAAAGGAAGATATTTTTATTATCCGTATAAATGTGTAATCCTTTTCTAAATCCCATTATGCTCTGTGCCTCAATAGAGTCTTGTGGCAGGGAATTCCACAGTTTCATCATGTTAGCATACCTTTCTTTCCAGCAGTTTTAAGTGTGTCATTGTGGAAGCACTAGAAAAAAGGAACAAGTCTGGGTTTCCTGATGTCAATGCATATCACATATTCCTTGGACACTTAACTCCTAGTGAATTCCATGGAAGTTTGGAGTGTGAAAAGAATACAGGATCAAACCCATTCTACCTAAAACATAGAGTGAATATATTTGTAATTGCAGTGAAGGCTGGTGTTTGGATGGTACTCTGCAGAAGACAAGGAGTAGAAACAGGGAGAACAGCATTTTTTTTCTGAGGGGTGCACTTAATAGATACTTGCCAGTTTCCTCTAACACAACATCTAAAACAGAAGTAAATATATTTTTAGTTAATATGCAGTAAGCTTTTCTGAGGCTTGGGATACTTTTGGGGGTTGGGAGAAAAGGAAATGCTTGATAGCCAGACAAGTTTGTCCAAATCCTCACTCCTCTAGACCTGACGCTGGAGGTCACCAAGATATAGAACTTTATTGTTCTGTATTAAATATCAGTGGCCCTAAATGGTTATAATTAAGACAGAATTCCTCTAGGAACTCTTGAGGAATGAATGCAATAGCTGGTCGGCTACTCTGGAAAGGGGGCAATGTGCACACCCCTCCATGCCTGGCCAGCTCCGCTGGCTCGTGCAGGGGAAGGAGAGGGGCAAACCTCAGCCAGCCAGGGTAGCTACCACCCATGGAGGATACTAGGAAGGGAGAGGACTTGCACTCTTCAATGGGATCCTTTCTATTCCTGTACGTGGGCACAAGGTGTGCGAGAAGAGGATGGAAGAAGCCTCACCTGCAGAAGACCAGGCACAACTGTGCCCTAAGTGAGTTTCCCCACGTCACAGTGAGTGTCTTTGGCAGAAACAGTATTAGTCCTAGATGCCTGTTCCCTGCTCTAACCACTAGTCTGCACTGCATTTACATGTATTTTGCTAACAAGATGGTCTCTGAAGCCATTATTTTAAAGTTAGCTTTTAAAAATTCAGTTCACCTTTGAATAAATTAATTTCATTGCATGAATGAAAGGACACATACCCTCCTAAAGTCTGACTCTTTCCTCTGGCATTTCCTTCTCTGTGACACAGAAGGAAAAGTGTAGTGAATAAATTACAAACTATTTTCAGAAGAGAGAGTTCTATTTTTCCAGCTCAATAAAACAAACAAACAAACAAAATCTCATAAATTTAACAAGTCTTATCCTGGAGACTTTAGTTATTAAAAAGTCCCAATAAAGTTGGGAATGAAGTCTGCAGTAACAGACATAAACATGCAAGTGGGTTTGTTCATAAATTTATTTTCTATGTGTAAAGAAATGATATTCTACTTTTCACACTTTCGTAATAGTAGTGATATGTTGCAAGATCTAATTTTCACTTACAGTGAAACTGAATCTTCAGGACATTGTCCTGGGACTTGAATGTATTTCAGTATCCCTCTCTGCAATAACACTTGTTAAGCCTTGTTATGTGCACATGGCTTTATTTGAGAAGTATATCTTTTTTTTAAATGACAGCATGGTTTTCTATGGAAGTGACCTGGTTTGGTTCACAGTGTTTAGAATTATACAGAGCATTTGGAAAGGCTTTGTGAAGTAAACAGAGCAGAATCAGGGCATTCTGCAAGAACTCCTCTCAGAGGTACTACAGAAATTTGGCATTCAATTTAGTACGTATAACAAGATAAAACAAGAAAAGGAAACAAGAACTAAGATCTCACTGCCCTCCTGATATAATTTAGCTTCAAACTGAACTCACTAGTTCAGAGAAGTGCCCATTTTTAACAGAGTATAGCCTGGCTCCAAGAACAGCTCAGATTTTGGAAATAAGTTTCAGTCACATAGCTGACACTTCTTCTTGCTCCAAATTTGGGTGCTGATACTAACGGAGATAGGGGAATTCCCTGTGTGGTTTAGGGTGGTTTAGTCATCCAGATTTATTATGTGTTATGATTTTATACTGGAGCAAATTATACATCCCAGAAAAATAAACAAAGCAGAAATTCTGAAAGTCGGCTATAGGTTCTGCCATCGCAATAGGCCCCATATGTCTGATAAAATGTGTTATTCCTCACATCTCCTTGATCTGTTTTCAGAGCTTGCTTTCAGAGGCATTTTCTTTGTGGTTAGGAGCAGAAGCAAAGTAAGTAATCCTACTGCAATTATAGTTTCAGCAGGGTGATGCCAACTTCTAAGCCCTAATATCTAGTGGGCAGTGGGGCTCTCTGCTGTTTGATTTTTGTCCTGTTGAGCAACTAGTGTTGCATCTCAGATTCCCGTCTAAATCCTGACAACCATATGCAGTCCCTCTAGCATTCTGTTAAACAGAACTGTGTATAAGTTAAAAACTGTTTGAAAGTTTAACGATAAAGGAACTTAATCTAAGCAAAGTGGTTTGATTTCTAAAGGTCTTTCAGCAGAGGAAGTCTGAAGTTTTTTGGGAAATCATGACCTTGCTCTAGCATGTTTTCCTTTTCCCCTTCTATTCTCTCATTTCTCTTCACCCTCCCTGTTGTGGTCTCCTATCCTCTTTCACATTATCCATCTAATTTAGCTTGTAAGCTCCTTGGCACAGGGAAGTTACCTATTTACTGGCCTCTAAAACATTGTGCACATCAGTTTTGTTACAGAAAAAAGTAGTAATCAAAGTTTGTTCTTCCTATACAAGTACATCAATAAGATGATATTTTCTGCTCTATTAAAGATTGGACTAAACCAAAACACCTAATTCAGTACCCTGCCCTCCTTCCCTTGGGTGTTTGTAACCTGAATACAAATTCTGCAAATAGCTTCTGTTTTATACTGGGCCAAACCAGGTACGAGCACTCACAAAATCGGTAACTGAATTTTGCAGCTTGAACCCATGTCTACCAGAATGCTGCACTAATGAAGGGCTTTTTACTTTTTTTATTTTGTTTTTGGTTGTTGTAGAATTTTTAGAACACCCGAGGAAATTGTCATTTTATTAATTTCCTCAAATGAATAAACGTCAATGAAATCTCAGTGCAACAGATCCTCCTCACCCTCAAACTTTTTTAAAAAGCAGTTTCCTGCTATTTAGAATTTAACAAATGTAAAAAAAAAGGCTTTGATAAAATTTATCATGGAAGTACATGGAAAAACTCCAACCAGATTTCATTATAGGCGACCGAAAATAGCAGCTCTTGTAATTCAGGTACCAACAGCCTACTATAGAACTGTCCTGAGTTTCCCTCCCACAGTTATTACAGAAGAGGTGGTTGTATTTAAACTGCTAAGCCAATCATTTCACATTCAGGACGGGACTATGTTTGATATTTTTACAATATACTTTACATACTTTAACATTAAATACTCCACTTCATCTTCTGCTCATGAAACCCTGCTGACAATAACGGCTTCTAAAATTGTTACAAGAATCTTAAAAAATGGCATTTCCTAAGTTTCCTTTCATGTTGTTTGTTAGGGCATTGCTACCTTTAAATGTGAGCAGACAACACACACCTTAGATGTGCATGTCCCTTAATGGCAACTTTTGTCAGCAGAACTATTTGCTATAGCTTTTAGCCACAGAAAAACAATTTAGTGCCACACTTACTGTTGGGGCTACAGGAGGCAGGTCCACCAGTTTGTAGGCATTAGCTTCTGTGTCATTCCAGACTCCCTTGAGGGACTCCAAAGTACTGGTGCAGTTGGGGTTCTGAGAGGGACAAGAGATGCCCCTTCGAATGGATTGAATATTCATCAGATGAAATAAAAGCAATTTCCAAAAGCAACAGATGTCACAAAAAAGCTCTGCGCTGAATTTTAAACACTAACCCCAGTTTCCCTGGTTTTAAGTACTGAGCAGGTTGTCAGTTTTTCTATTCTGAAACTATGTAAAATGCAGGTTTCTCAGTAGAGCCTCAGATTGCTTCTTTTCCCTCTCCAGCTCAGCAAAAAGCGGCACCAGCAGCTTCCATTTAAATATAAAAGCCTGCAGGGTCTGCACATGCCCAGTTAGGCCCTTGCCCCATTCAAATTAAGGCTTCTGTTTCATTACATTATAAAATTGGTGTCCACTTAAAAACAATGTTATCGTCTTGCTTCTGACAGATTTAAATCTGCATTATAATAGCAACACATTATCCTAATATGAATAGAAAAAGAGAAGGTAGGGGGAAGGTTGATTTTACTAGCTGACTTGAATAATAGTTGTCGTAAATTTCTTCACTGTGTTGGTGAATTAATTTTCATCCTCTGCAATTAAAGAACACGCAAACATACAATTATGCCAGAAATGTAAGGAATCAAACTAACTCAGATGCAAAATTGTTTGTGTATAGCTATAGGTTACGATTAGCGGTCAGTCTGCGTTTAAAAACAAACAGGAAAAATACATGCTAAAACTAATTAAAGTCACCCTGACGTCTACTTCCTTTTCTACCTCTCAGTTTTAAAATTGTTTATGGAGAAAGTGACAAATAACCACACATTTCAGAAATTGTGTGTTATCCTGTGAAGTTTTTGGCAGGAAGAACATGTGGGGCTTAATTCTCATTTATACTAGAGCCCCCTTACAGCACGGTGGCAGTGTCAAAAGTGTGTAATTGGACTGTATTTCCACTTTAAGACCCCTTTTACACTACCAGAATGATGGAAAGGGGCCTTAGTGTAAATGAGAATCAGGCCCATGTAGTGGAGGTTTGTCTTAGTACATACTGGCTAGCCAAATATCAGTGTCATAGTCCTTAGGCCTTTCAGCCACTCAGTGTTGCTGAGTGACCCTAATGGGAGCTGTTAGCTTCAGTGCAATTAGTAATGAAAATCGATGGCATGGGATGTTTCTGAAAGCCTTCATGAGAAGATATTTTAAGGTAACATTGAATATTGCATTCCCAGGGGCCCACTCTGAGATTCCAGTTCTCACATAGCTTTTCTTGAGTTACTACCAACAGTACCTAATCTGAATCAGGGCACAAAGGTGCATGTTTCAGCAACTGCTCTTTCTGCACTGTGCAACTCACCTCTCTATCCCAATGCACGCACTCATATCACCAGTCCGACACATTCACCTTTTTCTGATGGCCATATAAGTGTAACCCTTCTGGCAGGCCGAGTTGATAGCAGCAAGGGCCGGGTTCAGTACATAGGGTCCCCTCCCAACAACGTAACGCAAAACCAGCTTGAGCCCCCACCCAGTGACCTGAGAAAAACTTACATACACCCCTGAGAACCTCAAAGAGGCAATACTTCCCCTCTCGCAAGCACAGAATCTCGGTGTAGCAGAAAATTTTTAATAACACAAGGTAAACAACATCAGCATTAAATTGGGAAAACACCACAAGTAGGGTTCGTAGACCAAACCATGAACAAAGACCCACCCCAGCAAATTGGGCCATGTCCTTTCCCTTTGGTTCTTGAGTCCAAGAACCCAAAAATCACCCAAAGTCCAACATCACAAAAATCTCTTGAGTCTAGCAACCCAAGAATCACCCAAAGTCCCAAAAGTCCAACAACCCAAAAGTCTCTGTCCCCGGTCAGTGCAGCCCCAGAGTTCAAAAGTTTATCTGCAGAGTTTTACCACCACCACCTGACCTGGGTGGAGATGGGCGGGGGCACAGGGTGTTAAGGAGCACCTTACGTGGTCTGACCTCCCTGTGGGGTTCTGCTGCAGCCTTTACCGCGAGCCGCTCCAGCCATCCCACGAACTGCTCTGCTCTACCAGCCGTTCCGCCCCACCCCACCAGCTGTCCCGCAAATTGTGCCCCAGTGCTGGTTCACCATTGGCCCAAAGTGAATTCAGCTCAACAGTCTGTAACTAGACTCCTAATGAAATCAAAATTAGCTCTGATATTCAACAGTGGAAAGAGAAGGCAGTGCAATTGCTGTTTTGGGCCCCCAAACAGGGGCCCACAACACAGGTACAAATACCTGTCCCCAGCCTCTCTCAATTCAGTGGGTTTTGGAACCCATGTCCCCTGTCTAGCGAGTGCTACTTAGTTGATGGTGAGTCCCTCTGTCATAAAACAGTTCCACTGGCCTTGATTCACATAATCAAGATAATAACACTATTCTTCCTGCCCCAATAACAGAGAATCTGGGGATCCCACACAGCCAAAGTGACCATTTGAGCTGCTGTGGGCTCATGCTAGGTGGGGTGGGTGTGCCTATGCAAACAAGATCAGCCCCTGAAGTTCTTTTGCACAACTCGCCACAATTCACCACCAGATGTCAGGGCAGAGCTCATCCTGACTCTGCTTACATATGGAAGATGCTATTCAGCATCTGTGACAGTCTGTACCTTAGGGGAACACCCTACACCCCCATGTTCATTTTTATAAAATGATTGTGTGGTATCCAATGCAAAGTTTGTCACGTTGGGTGTCTCCAGAAGGCTCATGGTGCACTGAGCATGGTTGTTATAGTGATATTATAATAACTGTTATAGTAATGTTATAGGTTATAATTTCACATATGTACTTATGAGACTGAAAATGTATCCTCATGGCTTAAAGTAAGCCCAGGCAAAAACTCTCCAAGAGCAGAGAGGCCGTTCACACCTCATCAGGGCACATATGGGACAAACCCAGCCCAGCCTCACAGGAACAAAAGACGCTGGCCTAGGCAGCAACAAAAGAATCTGTTAGACTCTCGAGGGAGTCACCTGCCTTCCTTTGGTCAGTTTAGAACTGCAATGAGGTAATGCTCACCTGACTCTGAAGGGGGGGGGGCAAAGCCAAGAGAGAAGAAAGGACATGATAAAAGGGAGAGACATTTGCCATGCTCTCTCTCTCTCTTCCATCTACAGACACCACACCAAGTGACTGAAGCGCTGATCAAAGGGGAGAGCCTGGCTGAAGAGCAACCAGCCAGCCTGTGGTGAGAAGCATCTAAGTTTGTAAGGGCATTGAAAATGTTAAGATCAGCTTAGAATGTGTTTTGCTTTTATTTCTTTTGACCAAATCTGACTTATGTTTTGACTTATAATCACTTAAAATCTATCTTTATAGTTAATAAATCTGTTTATTCTACCTGAAGCAGTGTGTTTGGTTTGAAGCGTGACAGAGTCTCCCCTTGGGATAACAAGCCTGATACATATCAATTTCTTTGTTAAACTGATGAACTCACATAAGCATGCAGCATCCAGTGGGCATAACTGGACACTACAAGACGGAGTTTCCTAGGGTTGTGTCTGGGACCAGAGATACTGGCTAGTGTCATTCGCTTGCAAGTAGCTTGGAGCAACTTACATGCCAGAGGCTGTGCGTGAACAGCCCAGGAGTTGGGCTTCTCACAGCAGAGGGTAAGGCCGGCTCTCAGAGTCAAGGATTGGAGTGACCTAGCAGATCACCGGTCCAGATAACACCAGGGGAGAACGTCACAGCATCCCAACCTGAAGGAGAGCTCTCCTAGGCTCGGAGTCACCAAGTCCCCCAAGGGAATTACAACATATATCTCTAACACATTTTGTCCTTTGTTGAGTGAAAAGAGACTCTCATAGGGAGAAAACAAGTGTGGGTGCAGGTGGCGGGGTGACATGAAAGGAAAACAGAGGGTTAGGGGAAAATGAGCTAAAGATTTTCATCATACAGGACCTAGACATTCAGTGAGTGCTGACTGCAGGGGAAGTCCATCTAGCTTTTTGTTTGCCGTGGAAAATGCTAAAGCAAGAGGAAAGACCCACAGACACCTGCTTTCCACTCTGTGCTGCTCTCCCAGTTGTCTCCCTGAAAACCATCACATTTTCTGGTGAATAACTCAATAATTCAGCTGCTTCCATCCTGCAGAAAGCCCGTGAATATTGGACCCTGAATGGTGCCTGATTTTTACACCATGTGGTTTTATGTACTACTGTTCTGTATATTACAGTGTAGAAATCAGTACATCTAAGTGATTGGGGAGAGGAATTGTACAACATTCATCTTTCTGTACAGAATCAAATTGATAAGACCTATAAACCAAATCTTCAAACACAGTCACAAATCCTAATATTTTGACTCCATTTTCTAATTTTCTTTGCCCAAATCCTGTCAGTTCCCTCATTTGTTTTAGGTTTGAGTGATGCCAAATCTCATGTTAATCTGCTTGCAGACAACTTGTCTGTTGTTCTTTCCTTCCCCCACTACACAAATTCCATTTTTTATTTCATTTCATCGTAACTCCATTCCCTGCAATCAAAGCACTAAATGTTTTATTTCCACTTTGCTCCAATTGGCCTTCTATACCAAGGAAGCATCCACATCTATGGTCTCTACAAGAGACCCTACAAGCTGTCTAAGGATTACATTGACTCTAGCATTTGATCATGCTGCTGCCAAACATAAATCAGAAGTGTTAGAAATCATGCGTCTACTTGCTTTATTAGAAGTAGTGTTGTTGTACCATGCTTTTCCAGACTGGATAATTTGTCTAATTCAGAAGCTTGATGAAATTATTACAATATACACAGTTTAAAAGAGAAAAAAAGTGACACACACAGACATTACTTAAGAGTGGCCTTAATTTTTGGTCCCCAACTTTAGACTTCCAGCACCTGGTTTTCAGAGGTGCTACGCACCCACATCTTCAGTTGAAGTCAATGGGTGCCTCAGTATCTCTGTGTAAAGTTGGGTACCAAAAAACTGAGGCACCTAGTTACAAGCCACTTAAAAAACTATCCCTAAGAATTCATTCTGGTTTACAGCCAGTGGTGCAAATGCAGTGCTCCTACAATGTACAGTTGTAAATGAACAAACACTCTCAGACCCAGAAGCCAGCTATTATAGCAACTTTTCTGTGACTAATGAGAATTCCCCAAAAGACTGCAAACTCTTATTTTGTTTGATCTTCACAGATTTGTATTATTCTATTTTACAATGCACAGAAGATTTCACATTTAGCACTTAAACTGTACATGCAGTTTGATATTTCACAAAATCTTCTTAAAGGTCCAGAGACTAAAGGTGGGAAAAGCCTCTTGGGTCTATCATACAGAGCACATGGTATGTCCACAAGCATGCTCAAAGCTTGATGTTAAACACCAGCACTGCTAGGAAATAGTTGTGAGCAAGGAGAACATTCTGCACTAAGGACATGCAAATCCAAACATAATCCCATGCCATCCTAAACTGGAGGTTGAGTAAATTCCTGCCATCTAACGCATTACCACAAGGAGTCACAGTAAGAAGATCCTCTAATGTCAGTCAGAAGGGGATGCTTTTCTTCCTATACTGACCTCTGAAACAGATTATTCATTGAATTCTCGTAGTTTATTAGGATAAGAGAACATGAAAGTACGGATATATTCAAACCTAAGCCTGCTCTTGTCTCCTTGTTTGGGAGCTGACTGGTAGTAGATTCATAGATTACAAGGCCAGAAAGAATTGCTGCAAAAATCTAGTCTGATCTATTGTATAAACATAAGTCACAGAACTTCCCTGAATTAATTCCTGTTTGAACTAGAGCAACTCTTCTAGAAAAACGTCCAAACTGGATTTAAAAATGGCCAGTAATGGAGAATCCACTACAACCTTTGGAAAGTTGGTCCAGTGGTTATCGTTACTGTTAAAAATTTGCACTTTATATTTCCAGCGTGGCTTCAACTTTCAGCCATTGGATCTTGTTTTACCATTGCCTACTAGATTAGCCCCTTTTCCAATTTTTGATCCCTGTGCAGGTACTTATAAACTGTGAACAAGTCATTCTGTAACCATCTCTTTGTTAAACCAAATAGATTGAGCTTCTTAAGTTTATCACTATCTTTTCCCCCAAATCCCAGGCAAATATCTTCAAAGAGAGTTAGAATTTCAGGGCTGGCTCCTGCAGGACCTAACAATAATAATCAAGGCAATTGGTGATCTCTTCTAGAGGCCAACACCTAATTACTGTCATTGCTACCATTTTATCTCTATGAAATGCTCAAGCTTGTCTCCTCAACCCCTGTATATATTTGTGTAACAGTAATTTATAGCCAGGGGTTGGAAAGACAAGCTTGAGCATTTCATAGAGATAAAATGGGTGTAAACAGGGCATGCTGAGTCAGGAGTTAACTCAGCACACTGTCACTCTCATACTCACCCATGTATACTCATTGGGACCTACCTGGAAGACAGGTGATAAAAGGGTATCAATTATCTGAGTAGAGCTACAGTGGAGAGGCTAATGGAAGGAGAGGCAACCCCCAGCAGTTGGGATTATAAAAACAGACAAGAAGGACATTCTGGGAGAGAGCAGGGAGCCTACAGGAAGGTAGAGGTAGGCAGGCAGGACTGGTTGCTACTAGTACAGTCCCATTCTCCAGCAGTAAGTGGGGAAGCAGCATATAGAATTTACTACTATAATACTACAAGCTGTGGCCTACTGACAGAATATAATAAAAGCACAGGCATGGTGAAAGAAGCCGAGAGAGAGAGATTAAGGCCTGAAAGGACTCTCAAGAGGACTGCCTTGTGATGAGAGGGTTTTGATGGCAGAATTGTTTGAGGGTATCTAATCCCTCTCCCATTAATAATCCTTATAAATAGAAATTACAGGTATGGAAAATTAAGACAAGTTTTTCTAATTTCCAGCACCTATAAAGTATGGGCTGGAAAAAAAAAAAGGAAATATTTTACAGAAGAAAAAAATGCTAGACACAGGAAAAACAACTAGTAATTTATTGAACAAAGCTGGTTTGGGTTTTTATCTAAGCCTATTCCTCTAGAAAGGATCATCACATTCACAGTTTTAGGGATCCTGAGGGACATCTTCCCTCTGGGTTTGTTCTTTAATCATTATGCTCACTTCTTTCTTGGCCCAGGAAGCTTTAGGGAGGAAATTTATCAGCGTATTACTCCAAATTTTATATCCCAGGCTTGAACCGCCTTACACTGCACCTCTCACTGATAATGAACTTGTGCTACTGGCTTTTAGCAACATGGGGCTGAGAGGCTCAGAAAACAATGCACTCTTGAGAGAGATCCATTCTCATGTGAAACTGAAAAATGTCACGAATTAGCATGCTGCAAGAAGAGAGAGAGAACCAAGTCAGAAGGCAGAGATATAGTTCCCAAGGGCAAAACTTAAAGTTTACTTTTACTGAGGGTGGTATCAGGACAGGCTAAAAAACCAAAAACATTAGAACAGCTGAAAACTGAGCTTTCAGGTGTAAAGCCTACTGTAAAGCCACAGTGCCACCATCTTGAGCAGTCCACCAGGATGGATAGGGAGCATCAAGCAGCATAGGAAGGAATGGGGCAAAGCAGGATGGGTGTGCGAGAAAGGCATAGTCCACTAGGAGGGAGCATCAAGCAGCATGGGAATGGCTAGGGAGGAATATTTGGTCCTGATTATGGGATTTGATATTTCGGGGAATTAACCATTTTGAGTTTGATGTTTGTGTGGATGCTGCCTTGAGCATGCTGAAATGTGGGTGTTTGGGTGGTATGAAGGAGGCAATAAAAACTAAGCAGCTGGAGAGAGGCTCACTGCACATATCCACCCAACATGGCACCCAAACAATATCCTGGACAAAGTTGTTGAAATGTTCTTATACAGTTGTATTTTAATACTTTACAGCACTGTCAGGTTGGCTGTTTGCCTGGGTTTCAGAGGCCAATCTCGGGTGGCATCTTTGCTTGGGTTTCTGGCTCAGGACTATGCTTGGTGAAGAGATCCTGGTTGTTTGGGAGGATCTTCTCCTGGCTGGGGTCTGCCAGTCCTGTGGTCAAACTATCCCCTCTATACTGGGGTTTGGTGGTGGCCTTCTTGGCAAAACTCCAGTCCAGCTCCTCATAGTAAGGTACTAGGAACATTACTGGAGGCCTTGTTTTTGGGCTCAGTTTTCTTGTAATGCTGCCAGAGCCCCTTTGCTTTGGTGTGGTACTGGGCTGCTGAGAGTACCCATTTACCTGCATTTGCTCAGCTAGCTGATCATACAGCTTCACAGTAGAACTGGTCAGGTTCCTCTCCCTAGAGGAGAAGGAAGTTCAGGACCTCTGGATGCGACCACATGGAATCATGGGGCCTGGCTGCTACAATGGACTCTGTGGGAGTGAGCTTGCCACGAGCTGGAAATGCAAGGTGGTGCACCTGACTGGGTTCCAGCATTTAAAGAGGGAGATGACAGATGCTCAAAGTGAGCCTGGAGCAGTAGAGGGCACACAGGTAAACAGACAGGCTGGTTCAGGTGCAGCAATGCAGAATTGGATAGTACTGGGAAGACTACTTGGAGCTGTATGGCTAATCTGACATAGAGATATGTACATATAAACCTCATATGAATATCACTCATTCTGTAATAGAATTGTTGCTTCCAAAGTGGATTAATTAGAGCAGGATAAAATGCCAGATTAAAATAAAATAAAAACTTGTCTATGGACACAAGACAATTTGTGCTGGGGAAAAAAAAACAAAAAAACAAAACACTATTCTTAAATCATCAGTATGATATATCTCCTTTAGCTAAGATTAAGGCTTGGTCTACACTACCCCCCTAATTCGAACTAAGGTACGCAACTTCAGCTACGTGAATAACGTAGCTGAAGTTCGAAGTACCTTAGTTCGAATTAGTTCGAACTTACCTTGGTCCACACGCGGCAGGCAGGCTCCCCCGTCGACTCCGCGGTACTCCTCTCGGCGAGCTGGAGTACCGCAGTCGACGGCGAGCACTTCCGGGTTCGACTTATCACGTCCAGACTAGACGCGATAAGTCGAACCCAGAAGTTCGATTTCCAGCCGTCGAACTACCGGGTAAGTGTAGCCAAGGCCTTAGCTAATGGAAATCTTATAGAAATAATGTTTATGATGATTCTTAGTACTTGCAAAATGTTATCATTGTTGAGTTTGGATTAGTTCCTTTATCTGCATTTTAATGTTGTGCAGTAATCTCTCTCCCCCTCCCTAGTTATTTGGGAGATTGATACAAATATGGTATGGCTCCCATTACCATAGTATCTAATCTTTTGAGAATTCTTTATAGGGATTTTCCCCTGCTTTGGGAAATGTTTTGTCTTCCCTTTTTCTATCATCCTTTCCCTTAGCTATACACAAGTATATGACATTTGTTGCTTCTAGTTACTGTATAGTTGAAAGAAAGGATTTTTTTTAATTGAATATGGGAAAAAGTTGAAAATGTGGCAAAAATCACCTGCATCCATGGAGCTGAGTCTTAAGGCAATTCCAGAGACATTTCCCTATCCAACACAATGTGAAAGACTTAAGTGTGGCATAGATCATCTGACACTCCTAATATTACAAAGGGGGAGGGTGGGTGAATGATGGTCAGTAGGACGCTTTGTTCTTATGAAGTGAAACTTCTCACTGATAACAGATGGTGCTGAAGAGGAGATTTGCTTGTGGTTAGTGAAAATATAACCTTTAATAATGGTTTAAGTGTTGGGGATGAGAGATGCTGTGGTGTTCAAGGACGGGAAGATTCTGGACATGGGGAACAGAGATTGCAAAATGAAACTCATTAGAAGATGGGAACTGGAACATTTGTATGCTGGTTTGTCATTAGGAAGTTAAGATTATTCTTGTCAGAGACTAGGTGCTGATTTATGTACAAACTGTCACCAAAATAATATCAGTTTTAATTCACACGTTTTTAGTTTTGGTAGAAAGTATGGACACTCTTATTTGAGATTACAAGTGTCATGTTTTTATTTAAATTAGGAAAAAACAATTTAAAATAAATCAGTTTAAGGTACAGTATTAATAACAACAAATAATGCCCAAATATTGCACCAGCATAACTGAAAGTGTGAATTAAAATGGATGTTGTTATTCTGGTGACAGTTTGTACACAAGACTTCAGAATCTGTCTCGAGTCTCACACTTATATTGTTAGTGTTCAGTGGGGGAGTTTGATATCTGCCTATCCAAGGGTAGTCTCTTAGCAGTCAGTCAGTGTTAATGGGAGAGAGGAACTCCAGTTCCTATCTCAGGCCCTGAAGCAGTCCAACTTCACTTCCCAAACTCTCCTGCCTTTCCTAGACTACCTCTATCCCTGACCACCTGTGGCCTTTGTCCTGTGGCGACAGAATGGGACCTGAGTAGAGCAAGACTCTTCTTCCTGCTCTCACTCTTCAGGTTCAAGAGATCACACTGACAGTGGCTCAGTTGCACAGCACTCCCTCTGTTTGGGTCAGAACCCTTTCCCATACAGATTTAAGGCAGAGAATTCTTTCTTTAGCCTAGATTTATAACATTTAAATGGCCCCAAATTTTTTTTGTTTACAATAGATGCCTGTTATGTTTTACCAGAGACTTGAGTGGTTTCTCCGCTTTTTCATAGCATCCAGCAATTCCTAGTACAAAAAAGCAGGTACAGAAAAGCTGACATTTCCTCTAAGTGTGGTCTTCTTCAACAAAGGGTGTGTGTCTGGGGCAGGGGTGGGGGGAGAATGTTATTCACCAGTTATAATGTGAATATTTTCTTTACCCATTACTGAAGCTTAAAAGAAATATGCTGCACTGAAATTGAAGTGGGCTTCAGTCTCTTTTGTTGGGAAACAGTAAAGTACTGTATACAAATTCAGAATAATATGGGAGATTTCAGTTTATACCACTGTAGGGGCAATTTCTTACCAAGCCTGGATGATTTATTTCCTGGTGCTATATTAAATTTAATTTGCATTATTAAAAGGAAAGAAAACTTGGGAAAATAAAATATATATAAACGGAATAAACTATATTAAATGCTTGTCTGGCTTTGAAGTAGTCAAGGACAGATTTAAAGGTTCTCCCCCCCACCCCCCACGCCCTATTTATTTTGTGACTTTCATATGATGGTCAGCATTTTAAAATGTGGGAGCTTCTGTACATTACATTATTATATGCTGGTAACATAACTGGCTCCTGCAATGTAAGAAACTAGTAGCTGCCAAATATGGCTGATTCATATTGTAAGCTTGTTTGCAGGATGTTAATAAAAATATATATTCACCTGCCTGAGGTAAAATTCTTATGTGGAATCATTTTGTATCTAGTTTACTTTGATAGTGGATGATAGGCTGCCCATTTAGAGCTAGATCCATTTCTCCAGGTGGAGGCACCATACATTCTACAATCTGGGACTGATCTACCCTTCTGGAGAGTCCCCACTGAAGATTGCAGTAAACCCAGGTTCCGTACCAGTATCCGGATAGTAACGTGCCCAATGGTAAATGAGTAGAAAGTGTTTGTAACAGGGTATTAGGCTTTGAGTGTGTATGAACACATTCTAGTGCTCCCGTTATGGCCCTCCGGCTCGTTACAAATGGAAACTTGTAGTTGCAAGGCACATAACTAAGAGCAAGCATGTGACCTACAAGAAGCAAAATATAAGGCTTCCTGACTCTTAAGCAGAGACCGTAGAGACATATGGCTAGAGCAGCCTTAGTGTGGGTCTCTGCATAGTAGCCAGGAAAGGCCTACCTACTGAGGAATGATGCATTCCCCCCCCACATCCGACTGCAACAAATGGGAAAGGTTTTTGTTACCGAGTGTTTTAATTAATTTGAACGTTGGCTTTGTTAACATCTTCTGTTTATGAATAGAACTGGTCCTGATGAAAGGGACTTGGAACTAAATTTGACGTATTATTTGGACTCCCTTAACTGATGAATCTGCCTCATTGGTTTGCAGTATTATGGCATCTACTACTTTATTAATGAGAATTTAAACCATAGGGGAAGCTGCATAAGGACTTGCAGTCCCTGGTGTATTGAATTTTATGAGACATTCCTTTTTTAGGAAACAGTATTGGAATGATACTTTGTTTTTTTATGTAATTCATTTTTTAAGTGCCTTGAATTTTGAAACATTTTGTGAAGTGGGTGTTGTCAGCAAATAGGTTGTAAGGGGTTTATTTCAATAATATGAGGCTTATTAGTTATTATAGTGACAGAAAAAGCAGGAGATTCACTTCTGCTGCCCAAGAAGCATCTGTAAAAGAAAGTGTTAAAGCCTACAAGACTCAGGAAGCTTTAAAATAAAATTAAAAGCGTTTTTTAATAATTTGGAAGCTGGTGAAATCACTTCCAAACAATCTAAGTAGGTGATTTACAGGCATCATGACTCACCTATGCCAATAAGGGATCATTGCATTATTTTATACATCATTTCAAAAAAATATTTACTTTTTACTTCATTGTTTCATGCATGGGTAATGTCTTCTTTGGCTGGATCATGTTCAGGAATTAGATACGGGAGCTCTGGTCTAAGAAGTACAAGCCACTACTGAGCTAATGAGCCAGATCTGTTAACTTGGGGGCAAAAATCTAGTCTAGCCACTAGAGGGGAACAAAGTGATGCACTGATAATGTGGGTTAGACTTTGCAATGAAAGTCAGTTCTACTGTATGCATTTGTGAATAAACAAATGCTAAGTACAACATCGTCCTACTGGCCTTTACATTTTCATAACTGTACCCCAGTCCAACCATATCTGCATATCTTCTATTTGTAGCCAAAATTAGTCTTTCTGCTGTTTGCAGGGAATACTGGAGGCAGGTGTGCATTTGTGCTGCAGCGGAGTTTAGCAGAAGTGTTTGAGCTAGAGTTCCCTTGGTTTGGAAAGGGAACAGCTCACAGGGTGTTCTTCATGTAATAGGCATGTGTCAGACCCTTGAATCTTGAAAGGTGTATTGTGGGGGGTGTTGATCATTGTAGAAGTGGAGATATGTCTTCAGATTTTGCATCTGTTGTTCTAGCAGGGTAGGGTTACCATACGTCCTCTTTTTCCCCCGAGCATGTCCGGCTTTTTGGCAGTCAAACCCCCGTCCGGGGGGAATTGCCAAAAAGCCAAACATGTCCGGGAAAATGGTGGCTCTGCTCCTCCCCGACTCTTCGGCTCTGTTTAAGAGCCGGGCTGCCCGAGCGCTACCGGCTTCGGGCAGCTCCCGTGCCTCCGGACTCTGCGCCCCCAGCCGGGCACTTCCCCTCCCGGGCTCCAGCGGCGCAAGGTCCGGAGGCACGGGGGCTGCCCGAAGCCGGTAGCGCTTGGGCAGCCCGGCTCTTAAACAGAGTCGGGGAGGAGCAGAGCC